>NC_138758.1:18906428-19506428 GCF_965113315.1 Podarcis vaucheri | reverse complement strand
CATGCTCGACTGCTTCCCCCAGAATAACCTTGCTGGATCATGCCAGTGGCCTACCAGTGGTTATGCAGAAGCTTATAGGAAACTCAAAAGACGGATCTCAGCACAACAGCACTCTTCCCACTTGCGATTCCCAGCAACTAACATTCACAGTCATACTGCCTCCGCCGGTGGAGGTAAAACAGTCTCATTTCACAACAAGCGAAACAGGGAAAAAAATATATCCTGCACTTGCAAAACTAAGATGCTGAGGAGAAAGAAGGTCAAGCAATGTAGCCTCCCTCCTGATATGCTAGCTCACTATGTCCAAGGAACTGGATCAAGATTGGGGAGCTTCCGACCCACAGATGGGATGCAACCCTCTAGATTTCCCTATCCAATCCCCCAGGCCACACCCCTCACTGCCCAGCTCTGTGCCCTTGTTGAGGCCTTCTGTGTCCTTGTGATAGTGTTTCAGTGTCCTTGAACTGTGACAGTGCTGTGATAAGGCTTGTTACTGAAAAGCTCAGTGCAGGTGGAACTTTGCACATGCCCAGTAACCATGTGCATCATTTAACTTTGCTCTGAGCCATAATGCTAGAACAGGTGTGGTAAACCTTTGGCCCTCCAAATGCTCTTGACCATGCTTTCTGGAACTGATGAGAGTTAATTCAGCAGCATCTGGTGGGACAAAGGTTCTGCACACCTGCAGTAGAGGATCACTGTGGTGGACAAAGAAAGCTCAAGTGCGTATGTTAGCAATAATTTCAGCTGAGCAATGCAAGCAAGGGATTGCAACCTGGCCTGCTTAATTCCAGCATCCAGAACACACCAGATAGCAGGTGCAACAGGTGTTGGCAAACTGATATCACCATCCCAGAGGCAACAGGTCTCCGTGCCCCCAAGCTTCACACCCGGAGGAGTTCTCTTCAGCAAAGTGCTTTCACCCGCCCTGCCAGCTCAGCTGAACGTCCTCCAGAGGAGTAATACATTGCTAGAGTGAGACTAGCCCTCCAGACTATAGCCTGTGCCGGGAGATGCATGTGTGCATTTGAGGGCAGTGGTTGCCCCTGGGCTGTCAGTTCCCATCACAGGCAGCTGTTACTAGGCATGTGGGAGATGCAACAGAGATGAATGCAACAAACACGCTCTCTGCACCTAAGTAATCACTCAAGTCAGGCTCGCTGTAGCAAACAGAAAAGAAACACAAGCTGAAGTGCCCACCGATTCTTCTGTGCATGATGGGAACACTTTGCTCACCCACACGCACACCTTGCACCACAAAGAAAACAGTAGTCTCATAGGAGACCAAAGGTTTGCAGAAGTACAAGAACAAAACTTTTTAAAAGGGGGGGGGAGGGAAAACCTAAACACCCATTGAAGACCAAGCATGCTCCTGGCTTGCTGGGACCCTGAACATGAGCATTTTTCACTCCTGACAAAACGAAGTGTTATATCACTGTGAAATGAACAGTGCCAACACTGACTTACAAGAAGTCAGAGTAGTGTTCAAAGCACTGGAGGCTGGTTCATTTGGGCAGATAGGGGCACTGCCTCACCAACCTTTGCCTGCCCTCAGCCAACCCCTACCTGCCTGCCTTCTTACATACCACCAGCTCAGGGGCGCCACTGGCTTATCAACTTAAGTCTTGCTGTTGTGGAACTCAGGAGAGAGAAGGATGGGGGCAAAACTACAATGAACTGGCTCTGCCCGTCACCTACTGTGGGGCTGCCCACTTCCAACCCTAGCAGTCCCAAGAAGGGCCTGTCACCCCTGGTTCAAAGAGGTGAATGAGAAAACACCACTGCTCTGCACATGAGGTTGTCAGACTGCCAAGCTTATCACCTTGATTCAAATGGCATTGAAATGATGGAGGATTGCCATTCTCCATCATCTCAGGGCGCTGAAAACCAGCCTTAAAGCCTCAACGGCTGTCATGAGTCCCTCCTCTCTGCAACTTCTACTTTGGAACTAAAGTCAGTGGAATTTGGGCTGATCTTTCTATTTACCTGGCTGAGGGAAAGGGAGGGAAAAACACACCAAACAAAGGAGCAGAGCAGAGCACTTGACGTATCGATTTTCTGTCCCAATAATTCTGAGACTAAAGGCTTTAAGGAATCATTTTTTGAAGTTGCCCACACGGACATGTTTTAAACCACAACAGCAAGCTGCTTTTCCAAACGCCAACCAGGCAGTGAAGAATGACTACACAGCAAGAGGCAGGTTGAAAGTCAACAGGCAAAGGAGGTTTGTTTGGGTATAACCTTAAGGACACACACTGTGTCATTCGTTAGCACAGAGTGGGGCAGAGGAAGACAAATTATGCTACCATAGCTATCAATGGTTTTAAACAAACAGCCTATGCAACCATCCAGATATTCTTGGACTACCGATCTCATCATCCCTGACTACTGGCCTCTCTAGCTGGGGCTGATGGGAATCAGAGTCCAAAAACATCTGAAATGAATAGGTCTCTAACATGGGTATCTTCTTGTATTATTTTCCCCAATTGGTTTACTGTTTTTGTGTGTGCAGTTTTGAACTGTTTTTAGCTGCTTTTGTTATACTGTGTACATTGCCTTGAGATATATATCATTACCCGAGAAGGACTCCATAAGAGTAACTATTCCACTGGAGGGCTAGAAACCTATTTTAAAACTCCTTGGCACAATCATCCTTAGCCTTCACAATACTGAGTAAGGCTCAACCTACACTAAGAACTCATCACAAAGGTTAAAATGCTCAAGAACTGTACTACTTTAGGACCCGTTCTCTTTGGATATTTGCAGGCTGCTACACAGCTGTCTCAGATAATGTGAAAAGCCTCCTGTCGCATGGGAGAAGTCCACACTGTAGACTGTTCCCATGGCAGTATCGCCCCTCTAGCCAAGGCTACCAAGGGCAGAAGCCACAGACAGGCAGAAGCCACAGACATAGCCTAGTTCTTCTCAGGAGAATCAAGTGGTGAGAAAAGGTGCCATGTTGCAGAAGCTCCCACACTGCCAACACAAGAGGAAAACGTGGCTGGGGGAACTCTTTAGGCATGGGAAACCGAATCTGATGTTGCTGAGTATACCCAGGAGTTACCTTTTCCAATTAAGCAAGAGATATGAAAATCCTACCCATGCCAAATCCAACACCACTTTGCAAAAATAAGTTTCTTGTTAAAGGGTACTATGAGCAGGTTTGGCAAAACCAAATGTTTTCCAAAACAAGGCGATAGGCGTTTACTCATCCCTAGGAACCAGCATGACATTTCTCAGTATTCCAGCAACCAGGTCCTTTGGGTTTTCCCAGACCTATTGCTGTAGCTCACTTTTTTTTTCATGAACCCTTTTTACACAAGAGTAGAGCTGCTTTGATGAAAACTGCAACAGAGCAAATGGCAATGATAGGTAGTCCACGGTGGCCACTTGGCAGGGAATGAGATGGTAGGCTTGGCAGATTTTCTACATTTGCTGAAAGGTAACATGCCTACAACGAGATTGATTATATAGCCGCAAAACAACTGGTTGGCAGACTAAAGCCTTAACAAAAATGTATGTATTCTTCTCATTTACCTACTTTTGGAGCAGAGATCACAGGCAGGCGAGAAAAATAAAAATATTTGATTAAATTTCACTGCGCTGTGATTTCCTTTGGCAGGTGTTCTCCGCTAGATGTTGGGAGCCAAAGAACCCCGCACGCTCAGGCTCCCTTGTTTCCCCACTGCTCAGCATGCAAACACACAAACACCGATCAAAGCTCCCCTTGTCTTTGGGGAACTTTTACCCTACATTTCCCAGCTGGCCCAGAATCCATAGAACAACTGATTGGTTTCTAAAATGAATGCAGCTGAAGGATAACACAACTTTAAATAGCATAAGACCTTTCAAAAAAAGAGAGATGAGAAATCTTGAAGGCGGTGCATTTCAAGATGGCATGAGGAAGGGGTAGAAGGAAAAGTGAGAAAAATAATGCCAAATGTTCCAAGGCAGGGCTCCTGCAAGAGAACACCTGGATATTTTATTCCCAGTACCCCCACCAGGTAATTTTTTTAAGCATCCACTACTCCAACCCTCACCAGTGAGAAATTCCAGGGACAGGATTGGCTTCCACTTGAAGAGGAGATCACTGCCAACTTATAAAACTGCTGTAATATTTATTTAATCAGATTTATACACCATTTAATAAAACAAAATATTCTGAACAGCTTACCTTAAAAATATCAAATATACAGAAGAAAATACAGATAAAATCAACTCTGAAAACAAGCATGCATAAAATTCATCAAAATATAGATAAAAGCGACAGGTTTTAAAAAAGATACACATATGAAAATTATCTGTATTTTGCCTAAAGATTATTTATCCCAGCAGGTAAGGAAGACAATACAGCAAAGGGGCAAATATTAACTCGGCAGGGAATTCTAAAGAGTACTGAATGAGGAGTTCCTTGCAAGTGAAAGAGAAACTGCAAATCTTGAAAATTGCTTGTAATATTTGGTATATTTACAAATACACTAGGAGATCGAAGGTAAGAGGCATGAAATTTAAATACACCCCCAGCAGACAGCAGACCCTCTATGTCACATCAGATTCCTGCAGCAAGACTTGCCTAATTATTAGTTCATGAAGCAACTGATGTCCACTATGTTTAAATGGGCTTTCTCAGGATACAGAGCAGTGCTGGCCAAACCAGGAAGAAGAAGAAGAAGAAGAAGAAGAAGAAGAAGAAGAAGAAGAAGAAGAAGAAGAAGCAGCAGCAGCAGCAGCAGCAGCAGCAGCACATCTAGGCAGATATTAAACTGGTAACACTGAAGGCTCCTCAGGACAATAACCAGGAGAGCTTTAACTAGAGCTTTTTTTAAAAAAAAAAATGAGATTGCAAGTCATCTGGTCAACAGGGGTGAAGGATGAGCTGCTCAGCCCCAGAGAGAGTGTAAGAGGCAAACAGAAGTCCTCAGGCAGGAAACACAAAAAACTGGGCATCTGTCCATCTCTGGTAATATTTGCATCAATCAGGAGGACTCTTGTAATGTAGAATACGAACTATTCAAAAAAGGCAAGTCATAACATTAGGAGAGGCAAAGATGGAAATCAATGTGAGTGACAGGATAATTTTGATCCTGCATAATCAGACGATAGTATTATTCCCTCCACAAAAGAGCACTAGAGGATGGAAACGTAACTCCAGAGGAAGGAAGGAACTCTTAAACAGAATAACATTCTCCTTGGGCTAAACATCCCTCTGATCAACAGAACAAACAAGTCAACCCAAAGGATGAACTTTTTGCCTAATGTGGGATGCAAAACAAAAAAGCTGGAGTGAAGCTACATATTGGAAAACATCAGTGCTCAGACTGGCTACACATAACTAAGGCAGACTCTCTCAAAATACAGGGTCAGGAAATGCAAATTAAAAAGGTGGAACTTGCAAAGTGAACTGACAAAGCTAAGGGAAGTGGAGAAGGCATCTGAGAAGGGAGTGAAAGAGGCAGACCTGAGAGAGGAAATCACCAAACAGGATTTGTTTATTTAAAACCTAACCTTATTCCAAGGAAGTCAAGACTGTGTATGCAGTTCTTTCCTACCACACCCCTTTTATCCTCACAACAATTCTTTAGAGGCATCCATCCATCCATCCATCCAAAGATCACAGGGCAATTTGCCAAGTTTCTGTGACTGGTCTAAGATCATGCTGTGAGCATTTTGACTGACAAGGGATTTGAATCCAAGCCTCCCTGGTTCTAGACCAACACTCCAACCACTATGGAGTGTATCCAAATGAGTTGCCCTCAGGGTAGGCCCTCCAGCTGCTTTAGGACTACAACTCCCATCATCCCTAGCTAACAGGACCAGTGGTCAGGGATGATGGGAATTGTAGTCCCAAAACAGCTGGAGGGCTGAGTTTGGCCATGCCTGGTTTAGGATTAGGACAACGGTGGTTATGTTCTCTCTCAACTGCTGGAGGCAGTATGCTTCTGAATGTCAGTTGCTGGAAACTGCAGGAGGGCAGAGTCCACATCACTGCTTGGGAGGGTTGTGGGTGTCAGCAGTGGGGGCCCTGCTGGGGTTCAGGTCTCAGCAGGGGCCCAGCAATGCCAATTTTGGGCACTGGCCCTGCCTTTTTGTCTTCAGTTCAAAGCATTCTTCAGATGCCATGGCTGTCAAACTTCAAGATCCAGATTTTCTTCCTGTGCAAAACCTAGATTGCAAGAGCTCGCTAAAGCCAAGAGAGCATACTCATTAGGAAATGAATCATGGGGTAAAAAGATTGGCCTTGCAATGGAAGTTCTCAAAATGCAATCTGAGCCATTAGCCATGCTGAATTCAAATAGCTCCCTAGACAGGGCTACACTGTCAAGGTTTCCTTTACGCTTCTACCACTTGGTCTGAGAGACCTCAAATATCTCCCAGCGGTCCAAACTTTTGAGTCTCATAGTCTTAATTTGCTTCTCCCCAGTCAAGCGTAATATATAAAATTCAGTAAAACAAATGGCACCAATGAGTAAACACAGCAATGAAAGCACTGAAATGTGTACATTAAAAATTACCAATCCTATTTTTTTTCCTTCTGAAATTTAAACAGGGTTATCATAATTACCTGCCAAAGCTTCCCAAGTTACTAAAGCTGGGATAAACTAGAGTGAGATTTTGCCCTACTAAGGTAGAGAAAATACAGCAGACATATAACTTTATAGAAACTTTCCTAAAATTTAATTAAAACCTTCCTTAGTTGGTTCTCCACAGCTGAGAGATTGCAGAGCCCAGGAAGAACAAATACAAAAGTTCATATTGAGTTCTCTTTGCTTGCCTCAGACGAAGCATAAAAGCAGAACACCCAAAACAATAAAATAACCGATCGGCCAGTAAGCAAAAGAAATGCACACAAAGGAACCCCAGAGAGCAACCACAAAAACAAGCAATGCTCAGTGACAAACATCATCAATACAATGTACAATAGGGGAATCAAAAGTGTATTTCATGTTTCTTTGCAGCAGCCCAAACAAAAATAGCTGCATCCAATTGCATGAAGCGGACGGCCCCAAATTTCAGCTAGCCAAACTTTTAAGATTCCCTGCTGTTATGCTCACAGGCTACATCATGCTCTGTAAGAGGGAGAAGGAAGCATAGCTCTCCTGTGGTTTTTGCTGCCGCCACCACCAGGTAAACCCTCTTTAGCTTCCCTGGATGCCTACACTAAAACAGCTCTTTTATCCTCTGCTAACTTTCTTACTGACCCAGCCAAGCCTGGGGAGTGTGGTGAAGCAATTAGGTGAAAATAAAGGCACCAGACCAAGGTTAAACCAATAATGAATTTAGTTTGCATACTAACAGTTTTTGTAAAGCAGCCCAGCTTTTCTGAAATATTATTTCTAAGTGGGTGATTGGGGGGGGGGGCGGGACAGGTTGTTGTTGTTTTTTAAAAAAAGTTCTAGCTGTTAATTGTAGGACCAATGTTTATTTATTTACTGCATTTATGTATTGCCTTTCTGCCAAGGAAGCTTACCAAAGGTATTTTGACAGGTGGGAAAGACAAAAGCCACCTGTCAATCACATGTTGTCATAAAATGGACTGGTGGGTTGTCTCGCCCAAGTAACATGATTGTCCCATGGGATGGGGTCAGATTTGGCTCTTGGAGCAAAAAAAAAAAAAAGGTTCCCCACCTGTATACCACAGATTACATTAAAGGTAAAGGGACCCCTGACCGTTAGGTCCAGTCGTGGCCGACTCTGGGGTTGCGGCGCTCATCTCGCTTTAGTGGCCGAGGGAGCCGGCGTACAGCTTCCAGGTCATGTGGCTAGCATGACTAAGCCTCTTCTGGCGAACCAGAGCAGCGCACGGAAACGCTGTTTACCTTCCTGCCAGAGCGGTACCTATTTATCTACTTGCACTTTGACGTACTTTTAAACTGCTAGGTTGGCGGGAACAGGGACCGAACAACGGGAGCTCCCCCCCTCGAGGGGATTCGAACCGCCAACCTTCTGATCAGCAAGTCCTAGGCTCTGTGGTTTAACAGACATTCAAAAGCCAGAGGTTTCTACACACATGAACCATCCAACCAACCAACCACCCTCCTTCCAGGCAAGGAGAAGTGATCATAGCAGGTCAAGGACACGTTTCAGCCAGGCAAAGAACTCCTGGAGGGTGTGGCCTGTGGGAGGGGCTGTGGTGTGGGGGAGAGTCCCAAAGGCCACAAAGAGAGGCATGGAGGGCCGCTTTGGCCTCATGGCCTGAGGTTCTTCACCCCTGCTACTGGTAAACATATTCATAGCTGCATACAACACTCAACCAGCAGCAAAAGAGCTGACAGCTGCATCCCTAAAGGAAGGAACACAGGGAAAAGGACAAACAATGAAGATACATCAAGTATCAGCAGGAGTTCATGCAGAGTTTCATTTACAGCAACATTTAAATTGCATTATTTATTGTAAGCCATTCAAAGAAAAGACAGGTGGAACGTTGTAAATGGAAAAACCAATACAAACTTGACAGGGGAGTGTCAAACTGGCTCTGAACCCCTTGGATTGTAATAACTATCAACCAATCACAAACATGAGACGCGGGTGGCACTGTGGGTTAAACCACAGAGCCTAGGACTTGCCGATCAGAAGGTCGGCAGTTCGAATCCCCGTGATGAGGGGGTGCGCTCCTGTTGCTCAGTCCCTGCTCCTGCCAACCTAGCAGTTCGAAAGCACGACAAAGTGCAAGTATATAAATAGGTACCACTCCAGCGGAAAGGTAAACGGTGTTTCCGTGCGCTGCTCTGGTTCGCCAGAAGCGGCTTAGTCATGCTGGCCACATGACCCGGAAGCTGTAGACTGGCTCCCTCAACCAATAAAGCGAGATGAGCGCCGCAACCCCAGAGTTAGCCACGACTGGACCTAATGGTCAGGGGTCCCTTTACCTTTACCTAATCACAAACACCCTCTTTTTTTTGGGGGGGAAGGTGGTAGACAGAGTGGTGGCAGAGCAGCTGCAAGCATCCTGGCATGACATGGAATTATTGAGATCCTTTCCAACTTCTGTTCAGGCCTGCCCATGATTGCCTTTATAGAGAGCAGGACAAGGGAAGTGAGACCTTGCTTTTGCTTCTTGATCTCTCTGAGAATTTCAATACCCTTGACCACTGCATCCTTCTGGACTGTCTCTATGGCATAGGAACTAGGGCCACTGTGGTTACAGAGGTTCTAGTCCTACCATGGGACGAAGTTCAGATGAAAGCACTGGGAGAATAATAATAATAATATAATAATAATTTATTATTTATTATTTATACCCTGCCCATCTGGCTGGGCTTCCCCAGCCACTCTGGGCGGCTTCCAAAAAATAATAATATTAAAACATTGCAATACATCAAACATTAAAAGCTTCCCTGAATGATTTTCAGTCCCTTGGTGGTTACATTATGGGATGCTGCTGGGTCTCATTTGATCCCCAATGCTATTTAATATCTATATGAAGTCACTGGGAACAGCCATCAGGAGTTTCAGGGGTGGTTGCCATCAATATGCTGCTGACACTCAACTCTATTTCTTCATAACATCTGAATCAGGAGAGGCCACATGGGCCATGGACCAGTGCCTGAAGACAGTGGTGGGACGGATGAGGAAAATAAGTTGAGCTTGAATGCTAGAAAGATGGAGACGCTGTGGGTGAGTGATTCCCATGTCTGAGAAACTGGTCAGCTGCCCACTCTGGACAGGGTTTCACTCCCCATCAAGGAGGAGGTCTGTGCAGTCTGTGGGGTGCTTCTAGACCCAGATTTGTCACTGGAGGTCCAGGTATCTCCAATGGCTAAAAGCACCTTTTACCAGCTGTGACCTATCCTGGACTGGGGGAGCTTGACCACTGTAGTTCAGCCACTGGTGACTTCAGTATTGGATTACTGCAGTGTACTCTTCATGCAGCTTCCCTTGAGTCTGATCTGGTGCAGAATGCTGCAGTGTGTTTGCTGGCAGGAGTGAGACCCTGTCAGCATGTAATAGCTCAAAGATCTGTGCAGGTTGTCCATTTGCTACAGGGCCAAGTTCAAGGTGTCACTATTAGAATATAGAGCCCTTAACAGCTTGGGAGAAGAGAACTTGAAAGATCGCCTTAACCCCATAGGTGCCCCCTCAACTGCTTTGATCTGCGGAACAGGCTCTGCTGCAGGTGCGACACACGACTCATTCCACCCATGTAAGAAATCATTCTTTCAGTGTGGTACCACCTACAATTTGCCTACTGATACCATGCAACTGCCATCATTGTGTTATTTTCAGTGCCTGATTAAAGCATTTTTTTCCTAGCCAAACGTATCCAGACATGTACATATTGACATGTTTTGATCTCTTTCAATTTAATGCTGATTGTAATTGTTTTTAAAGCAATTAGTGATGACTTTAATATTTCCTGTAAACCACTTATCGAGGTTTTGTTCCAATCAAGCAGTATATAAATTTTGTAAAAATAAATAAATAAATAAATAAATAAATAAATAAATATCCCCGTAGCAGCAGTAACACAATTCTCCACTATAAAAGCATTCTTTTTCTTTTTAAACTTGCAGGAAGTGAAGAAGAAGAAGCAGTGGCAATGAGAGAAAGGGTGAGCCTTTAACATCTCATGATTAATCAAGGCTACAAGGTTTAAAGTACTGCCAGCACTTTGGTCATAGCCATAATTAAGCAGACCAAGTTAAGGATGCCCAGTTAATGTGCAAAGCTAAAAAGCAAACATCATCCTGCTTTATGCAGAGAGAGCTGGTCTTGAAAGGCAGTCCTCTACAACAGCATGGGCGGGTGGGGAATCTGAAGGGACTATCGCTTTCAACAGATACAGGAATGGTCGCTCTCTCCAAGACTCCCTGTCCAGCTGAGTATGGTTCTAGGTCTAGAGCTGTGGTTCCCAACGTGCGGCACACGCTCCACAGAGGGGGACAATTTGATTTTTAAGGGGGACAACTTAGAAGCTTGTTTAGACCAACTTAATGGCCTTTTAGGCTTCCTCCAGGTGAACAGGAGTTCACTTTTTGAATAATAAGAATTATATGTCACGGGGGGGGGGTCAGGATTTTAGAGATGCTTAGGTGGGGCATGGCCAAAAAAAGGTTGGGAACTACTGGTCTAGTGCATGGAAGACAATCTTACTCAGCTATGAGTTATTGCCAAAGAAAAAGAAGGGTCCAGAGCAGTGTTTTTCAACCTTAGGGCCCCAGGTGTTGGACTACAACTCTCATTGTCTTGAGAAGGTTAGCCAATGGGAGTAGTCCAACAATGTCCAGGGACCAAGGGCTGAAAAACACATGGTATAGCGCACGCATGTCCAACTCCCAAGACACTGCAATCTACTCCCACTATAAAAAACTGGCAGTATTGAGCTTTTTGGGGCAGGGTTGATCAGAGTTGTTGAGCTTCTTTTGGGGAGGCTTCATCAAAGTTGTTGAGCTTCTTTGGGGGAGCGATCAATCAGGATCATGCGATCAACCATGATCAACCAGGGACACCCCGCGATCGACTGGTAGATTGCGATCAAACGGCTGGACAGACATGGTATAGAGCATGTATGTCCAACGCGTCAACCACAATCGACTCAGGGATCACGTGAGGATTTTGGTTGATCACAGTCGCCTCAAGCACCCTGCTTGGCCACCGGCCTTGCCTGACGCCCAGTCAGCTGGCTGGCCAGAAAGGCATGAGGCGCCTGCCTCTGACCCCTGCAAGCCACAGCCCCGGCAGGGAGGCGAAAGTAAGCCACTCTCCCTCCAAGTTCTGCATGGATGCTTAACTTTCCCCACCTTTCCAGCTCCAGCCTAGCTGCATTTATTTGAAATTAAGCCACTGCCCCCCCCCCCATATGGAGCTCTTCCATCCAGTAAAGGGGGAATTGGACGCTTCGGGGCATGTTGGCTTCCAGTGTGCACCAATGGCCCTGAGAGGGGGCTGGTGTGGGGGTAATAATTTGTTATTATTTTTATCATAATAATAATTTATTATTTATACTCCACCCATCTGGCTGGGTTTCCCCAGTGAAATATAATATGCTTAAGTTGAAGAATGACAAAGAGAAAGTGTGGTAGATCACTGCCAGTTTTTGATATTGGATAGTGGATTGCAACCTGTTGGATGTTGGACGTGCCTGGTCTAGAGTGTTTCTTACACCAGGTGTACAAGAAATATTAGGGATTCTGCTGCTTTAAAGACCATCTCTCTTGCCCAGCAGTCTCCCTGATAAAGTGTGAGCCCCCCACCCCATATAAAGCTGGTATATACGCAAGTCAGGTAGGAACCAGGTTAGAATTTTCTCCCTGATTTTACCCTCTCCTGCCCCCAAGTAATTATCTTCCCCTCCTGTAGATTCCACAAAGGTAAGCAAGAGACCAATAAATTAATGTCCACAGAGCTTGACCAAGTTGCAGAAAGGCTTCTGAAGTCATGCCACTCTCCACATGAGCACAGACCATCTCCCAAGGGCATTTGCTAATTGCGCCACTTAAAAGGAGATTCACAGCATGGAACAACCAATTATCCCAGTCAACCTCTCTGGAGGCAAAACCCCCCCACATATCTGGTTTTTCTGCCATTATGGAAGAATCCTTGACCACCACCCAGCGCATACATGCATGCACGCATGTGCGCGCGCACACACACACACACAAAAAAAAATAAACACTTTCCAAATGCATACCTGTTATTCTTATCCTTGTCCCATCACCACCACTGCCCAACCCCACATCAGCCATGGGCTGAAAAGAATGCAGTGTGCCATAACATAAATATATATGGCTTCAGCCAAAAAAACCACCTGACAGTTTAACTACTGTTCTGCAAACATTCTTCCAAGCCTCCTTTCTCAATTGCTGTGTACAACTGACAAATTCCGCCCTACCTGCCAGCAATGATATGGGTCAGAGGGGAAATAAGAATGTTTGAAACCAACATCCATAAACCGGGCTTGAAGCTGTTGTAAGCCATGCCAGGTTATCTGTACTGTACAGAATAGTATTTACAGGCTGTGTTGTAAGAGTGATTGATGGAGCCAGCTTTGTAAGAAAGCCAACTAAAGTTACTAGCCTACTAAGAGGCTAATAACCTTTGCTTCCATACTGCCTGCAGAGGAGCAGCCAGCTATGAATTGCAGGCTACTAGCCTCTTAGCAAGCTATTAAAATTCAGTGGACTAGCAAAGGAGATATGGAGCACTGCATCCAGGTTGCTGCATTTCCATGCTAGCTGCAGAGGAAGCAACTTTATTTCCTCTGAGGCAAGCATGGAAACAAATCAGTCTGGCAAAGGAAGGGTGGAGGAATCCTTTGCAAGCCTGCTCAATCACATGGAATTCCAGCCTGCCAGGCTGGATCGGGCTATGTACAATAGCAAGCATCCTAACTGCAGAGACTCCAATAACCATCTTAGATGCACCTGGTGTGAAAGTCTGAAAACGTGGGCAGAGACCTGTGAATGTGAACCATTATTTTGTAAACCAGAGGTATCAGCAAGGAAAAAATTAGACACATACAATGTCATTGCAAATTTAACATTAGCTGAGGGTATCTCCATGTAGGAAACTATTTGTGAAATGCTTGCTTTGTGGAAATTTACCTTCCACCAAAACTATTCTACGTGGCAGTGCAGTGCAGCGGAAAGCGACGGAAATCAGAGATTATGTGCAGTGCACATCTCCAAACTAATGGCCTGCTTGTATCCGTCACTCCTTAGACTTGCAAATTCTAACAAGGTCGGGTAGCCACTTACGCAACAATACTGGAGGGGGAAAGACACTCACCCTTCAACATGCAACTTGGGTCTCTTTTCCCTGCCAAACAGTACAAGAATGAGATTTTTGTCTAGCCTTCAATTGTTCCAGCTGCTGGTTTCTCTCACAGATTAATGACCCTATTACTGTTTGGTTTCCTCTTTCTTGTAGAGGTACTTATGCACCATAATCAAGTTGCCTCTTATCCTTTTCTGAAGACTTTTTCTCAGTCCTTCCACTTGCAACTTCTCTTAGCAACCTTTTGACACTCATAGCATAGTGGCTTAGAGATTCAGCTGCGAATCAGGAACTTCACGATACAAATCTCGCCTCTGCCATAAACTCACTACGTGGTGTTAGGCTTTCCCAACCCTCTGCCACCATCTGTAGTAAAGGAAATGATAACACTAACCTGCCTTATAGTGTTACTATAGGGCAGGGTGGGGAATCCGAAGCTTGCCAGCTCTTGTTGGACACAACTACCATCATCTATTGTTCATGCTGGTTGGGGCTGATGGGAGTTGGCATCTAACACCATCTGGAGGACCACAGGTTGCCCGCCCCCCCCTCTGTAATAATTACAACTAGAAAATATATGTAAAGTGCTTTGAGCATGTAAAGCTTCATACCAATGTTGAATATTAAGCATTATCACAGGAGCTATCCAAGATACCGGTCTTGAAAGACCTACACTGGCTCCCAGTATGTTTCCAAGCACAATTCAAAGTGCTGGTGCTGACCTTTAAAGCCCTAAACGGCCTCGGTCCAGTATGCCTGAAGCAGCGTCTCCACCTCCATTGTTCTGCCCGTACACTGAGGTCCAGCACCTAGGGCCTTCTGGCAGTTCCCTCACTTCGAGAAGCCAAGTTACAGGGAACGAGGCAGAGGGCCTTCTCGGTAGTGGCACCCTCCCTGTGGAAAGCCCTCCCACCAGATGTCAAAGAGAAGAACAACTACCAGACTTTTAGAAGACATCTGAAGGCAGCCCTGTTTAGGGAAGCTTTTAACGTTTTACAGGTTATTGCATTTTAGTGTTCTGTTGGAAGCCACCCAGAGTGGCTGGGGAAACCCAGCCAGATGGGCAGGGTAAAGGTAAAGGGACCCCTGACCATTAGGTCCAGTCGCGGATGACTCTGGCGTTGCGGCGCTCATCTCGCTTTATTGGCCGAGGGAGCTGGCGTACAGCTTCCGGGTCATGTGGCCAGCATGGCTAAGCCGCTTCTGGCTAACCAGAGCAGCGCACAGAAACGCCATTTACCTTCCTGTCGGAGCGGTACCTATTTATCTACTTGCACTTTGACGTACTTTCAAACTGCTAGGTTGGCGGGAACAGGGACCGAACAATGGGAGCTCACCCCGTCGAGGGGATTCGAACCGTGAACCGCAACGGCGTTTCCGTGTGCTGCTTAGCATGGCCAGGTCATGCGGCCAGCATGGCTAAGCCGCTTCTGGCTAACCAGAGCAGTGCACAGAAACGCCGTTTACCTTCCTGCTGGAGCGGTACCTATTTATCTACTTGCACTTTGACGTGTTTTCAAAGTGCTAGGTTGGCGGGAGCAGGGACCGAGCAACGGGAGCTCACCCCGTCGCGGGGATTCGAACCGCCGACCTTCTGATTGGCAAATCCTAGGCTCTGTGGTTTAACCCACAGCGCCACCCGCGTCCCACTTATTATTACTATTATTATCCATAAGAAGAGCCTTCTTGATCAGGCCAATGGCCCATCTCATCTAGCATCATGTTCTCTTGGTGGCCAATCAGATGCCATGGGGAAGCCCAAAAGCAAGCTTGAGCACAGAAGCACTTTCCATACTCCTGATTCCCAGTAACTGACATTCAGAGGAATGGTGCCTCTGACGGTGGAGGTATAACGAAAGCTTCATTCTCCATGAATTTGTCTAATCCTCTTTTGAAGCTTTCCCAGCTGGTGGCCATCACTACTTCTTGTGTGAGTGAATCCCACAGCTTGACTGCTCACTGTGTGAAGAAGTAATTTCTTTCATCTGCCCTGAATCTTCCAACCTTCAGCTTAATTGGATGTCCCCAAGTTCTAAAGTTATGGGAGAGATCGGTGTCGTTTACACTGATTAGAAGTAGCTCTCCAAGGTTTCAGCCCTACCAAAAAAAAAAGCTGTAGATGCGCAGCACTGCTCCGCATACAAAGCAGGTGCTGGAGCAATGAGCTATCGCCCCTTCCCCTCTTACTGTGGATATCAGACTCAAGGATACCCAGCCCTGGTAGAAGGAGCCCATCAACAGCATTTGAATCTGTTTCTTCTCCCCTTTTCATGAATTCCAAGATCAAATCTCCAATAACCTCATGCAGCTCTTAGCTTCTGGGCAATCACAGACACGAAACAGAGCAAAACAAGCAAGTCTACTAAGTAATACAGATCAATATCTCAAGATCAATGGAGCAGAACAAACAAGGCCAAACATCACCAAGGGAGAAAAAAAAAAAGAATGCAGCACAGGATGTAGTTAACACTCATAAAAATAATATTGTGTCACCTTAAAGGCTTAATAGATTTATTGCAGTATCCGTTTTTATGGGCTACAGCCCACGTCATTGGAAGTGGAAGCTCTGGTGTTTTCAGTTGACTGTCTACACACTTTCTTCCTTCCTTCCTTCCTTCCTTCCTTCCTTCCTTCCTTCCTTCCTTCCTTCCTTTCTTCCTTCCTTCTCTCTCTCTCTCTCTCTCTCCCTTCCTCCCTCTTTCACACACACAAAAAGATAGAAAGTGGAGGGAATGTACATTGTGAGCCCCAAAGGTCTAGAAATGAAAGAGGCACAGGCTGCAGCAATTCTGTTCAAATGTTTGCATGATAAGAACCTAAGAAGAGCCTTGCTGGATCAGGCCCATGGCCCATCAAGTCTAGCATCCAGTTTTGAGAAGAGATGCCTGTGGGAAGCCGAAAAGCAGAATCTGGTGTAACAGCACTCTCCCCATTTGTGATTCCCAACAATAGGTATTCAGGGTCATACTGCCTTTGACAATGGAAACGGAACATGGCCATCATGACAAGTAGCCAGGGGTCTAAAAATGTTAGTTGAAAAATGAGCATTTATGAGAGCAGTCATTGATGACGGACTTTCTAGCCTTGCTAAGTAAATTCAGTACCTATTCAGTGCAGTGGGGAAAACGCCCCACCTGATGCTCCACGCCACACCTGAGTGCTCAGTTCTCACTTACCTGGCTCCACCCCTTACTTTGATTCACCACTGCATCAGCTCAACCTGCTCCCCCACAAAACGTAGCCCAATTTTGACACCAGCCACCACAGGTTCTGGCACATGTGCATGCATGTCCTATACTAGTTTTGGGGAACCCTTCACAAATTCACTGCTGGAGTGGGCCAAAAAGAACATTTAGTCTTAACTTCTTTCCCAGTGTATTCTCCAAGGATTCTTCATCACATTCCCTGAGATCATTGCAACAAACTGAACTAGGTGTGTGTGATGATTTCAAGTGAGGGGGCCTGAGCTATATGCTACAGTTTTTGGGGGGCAGGAATTAAAATGTGCTAGGTGAAAATCCATGCAATCCTGTCTCCAGAAGCTTTATCAATTGTGGATTTACAATATCTAAACCCAAATTGGGAGAGGGGGGAGTGGGAAGCAGAGGTTTTACCTCCTCATGTGCTGTGCAAGAAATTCTTTTAAAAGCATGTCAATTTATCTGTCAAAATGACATTCAAATTACACTTTTTAAAGATGCATGTCACTGTCAGACAAGTCCCCCAATGTCACCTGCAAATCTGGAATGGCACAATAAGAGCCCTTGCTAGCAATTCAAAGCCCTGAACATGAAAACCAGGCTGTACTAACAAGTGGGGGGGGGGTTGCATATTAATAAGATTTCCCCCTTCCTGGTCCTCCACACTCCAAGTGCACAACAGTCTTGGGCAACTCTGTACCTCAGTGATGATTCTCAAGAATGTGGTGGTTTTTGGAATGCCTCCAGTTGCGACCCATTGCAGAATGAACTGCAGCGTGCTAATTTGCATGCTGAATATTCATCATTGCCAGTAAAGAAGCATCTTGAATATTAAATCTCATCTATTTATGGCAGGAATATTAAATGCTTTATCAAAAGCTGAAGGTGGTAAGGCAGCCCAGAACACCTGGTGCCCTCATGGTCTGATTAGGAATCCCCACCCGGCTGCAGAGCAAGAACGAATTTCCAGCATTGCATTCTTCAGTCTCTGCAGATTCTTTTACCCTTGCAGATATGAACTAGGGATGGAGGAGAAGAAATTTGTTTGGTCTGCATTTTAAAGCAAACCAATTTAATTTGCCAGGCCGACTTATGTGTGGATTCGAACACATAAATCAGATTATGCACTTTTCCTAATTTTGGAGAGGGGTAGTTTATGTGCACAAAAATGCCTGTTTTGTGTTTTTCCTTTCTTTTTTAACAAAAATGTTGATTTTTTAAAGGAGGAAATGCTTTGAGAAGTATTTTTTAAGTGTGTATTATTATTGTTAGCATTTATTAAAAAAAATGGTCTCAAAGCTACTTCATAGTAAGATATAAAGCAAACATTAAATCCAAAAAGAAAGCAATGTACAACACAAAACTTCTATATACAAAACTTTCCAACAAGAAAACGAGGACAAGTCCTCACAACCTCTCCAAAAATTGGTCACCAGAGCAGAAGGTAACTTAAGCTACCAAAGGTAAAGGTAAAGGTAAAGGGACCCCTGACCATTAGGTCCAGTCATGGCCGACTCTGGGGTTGCGGCGCTCATCTCGCTTTATTGGCTGAGGGAGCCGGCGTTTGTCCGCAGACAGCTTCCGGGTCATGTGGCCAGCATGACTAAGCTGCTTCTGGCGAACCAGAGCAGCACACGGAAACGCCGTTTACTTTCCCGCCGGAGTGGTACCTATTTATCTACTTGCACTTTGACGTGCTTTTGAACTGCTAGGTTGGCAGGAGCAGGGACAGAGCAACGGGAGCTCACCCTGTCATGGGGATTCAAACCGCTGACCTTCTGATCGGCAAGTCCTAGGCTCTGTGGTTTAGCCCACAGCGCCACCTGCATCCCAACCTACCAAAAGCCTGGGTTAAAAAAAACAAAACTTAGCCTGGCACCTACAAATTGACAATGATGGTGACAGCAAAACTTTCTTAGGGAGAACATTTTACACATGGCAGGGAGATATCACTGTTGAAGCCTGTTCTTGGGTAGCCAGCCTCCACACATCCCTCCGATGAGGCACACAGACAACAGCCTCTTACAAAGACAGCAGTATTTTAGGGAAAGGTTGAATGCAAACTTTAAGCATACTTTAAGCGAAAGCATATCTATATTAAATACAAATTTACCAAGCTTTTCTTTAAAAAAAAATAATAATCAGCAAAAACAGAGCAGACTTGTGACTGAGTGCACACACAACTGACATGGAACAGAAAACAGACTGATCCATCCTTAAAGTGAACCCAGCTTTGCTATTTTTTATTCTAGGGCTCAGCAGGCGTCTGTTACCAATCTGACAAACATAAAATGCAGGATCAGCTCTCTAGTCTTGACTCTTGCCCCCCTTCTCTTCAAACTTCAGACAAACTGGTCCGTCTTGTTGATTTTTCTAAATAACATCTGAAAGAAGTGTATGCAAATGTACATACATATATGTATACAATCTGCATTACAACAAACAGCGAATATTAGAAACAAGTGCAAAATTATTTCAGAACTTGGGGGAAGAGCAGGATGTGACACCACAGGCACCAGCCAATAGGAACGCAGCTAGCTTTTCTTCCCCGATATGCTAGAAACTCCAGTATCATTTGCCCCTTCGCGCACATGCGTGCGTGCACGCGCATGCATGTGAACACACGCACCCCTCGCACCACAATAGCAAACTCTACGGGTAGCATCGGAGCAGCAAATGAGTTGTTTTCAGCCTACTTCCACTGCTTTCATTTTTCACACAGGCTGTAAAGTCCAGGGACATTTATTCCCAAGCATCCACCTGCTGTTCTGTATCTCACAATTCAGAAGAAAAGCCTGCATTCTAAACCTCAGGAGGCTAACCAATGGTCCCCCATATACTTCTGAACTACAACTCCCATCAGCCCCTCCCAGCATAGCCAACAGCCAGAGAGATGGTGGATGTTGTAGTTCAGCAACATCTGGACTGAACTTAGCTAGGCCAAGCTAAGTGAAATTACCATGTAAAATGGAGGCAAACTGTGCTTCCCGCTCACCTGGCTTAGAAAGATATGAACAATGCAAGAGTATTAAGTGCTGAAGGGTATGGCGCAGCAGCAACAAAGTCACATTGGGCAATTATGCACAAGTGATGGCATATTCCTCCACATCCTCGTTTTTGCCATAAACTCTTCAGAGCAGGATATTCTTTTTACTCCTAGGTTCCTGCTCCCACTCATCCCAAAAAGCATCAAGGGGAGTTTTCCTAATCTCCCTCAAGTCTGCCAAGAATTTAAAGCTGGGGTGGGGGAACGCTTGGCTCTCAAGCATATTATTGGACTGCAACTCCCAGCAGCCTTGACTACTGGCTATGTTGTCTGGAGATGATGGCAGAGGTGGCTCAGAAGCATCTGGAGGGTCAAATGTTCACCACCTGGATTTAAAGATAGAAGGAGTCAGGGAAGGGGGACAATTTTCACACAAGGCACTTCCAAAATCAATCAATCAGTAAGTAAGACACAGTGGTCAGAAGATGCAAAAACTGTGCCAGAAGTCTAATTGCTTAGGAAACGGAGCTCCTAGCATCAAAACTCCCTTGCACTTCACTTCCTCCCCTATATTTTCCAGAACAGGAAATTTAACCCAACCAAAACCTTGCTGTTTTGCCTGTCTCCTGACCCTTACCACTGACTCCCCACATTCCTGAGAGGTCTTGCTCTCATCATCTGTTCAAAAAACAGAAAGCATCAACTCAGTCTTCTCTCACAGCCAACACACACACACATACACACACACGGGCTTTGCCCCCAACTTGACCTGGAAATCAGGACTTGAAATTCCACCCCAAAACAATCCCCTCCCCAGGGATGCAGGGCTTTAACTGCTGCCAGCATCAGAGCAAGCGTGGGATAGGAACAGACCCGGAATAATACCCAATCAGGGAGAAGTTGGTACACTATACTACACAAACTCCACAAGGGATTTGAAAAATATAACAGGAAATAGCATTATTATCACCATAGAAAATTAACAGCATAACAAAAAGCAAGTTGGCTGCAGTCAAAGCCTATAAAAATTTACCAGCGGCTGCCCAAACATTTCCCAGCGGAAGGCATTATTGGTACCTTGCCAGAAAAGCAAGGGCTGAAAATATACCCAGCTTCCTGGTTGCTCAGAATCCCGAAAAACTGAGTTAGGCAATTTCAAATTTGATATATATTTTCAGAACTGTACAGGTGTGGATGCTAAATATTTCAAGTTGGCTACTACAGAAAATGATGCTGATATCTAGGTTTTTGAACACAGCAGCCCCCTGCCCCCCTGACACTCAGGCCCATCTAGATTGGTGTTTTATTGCAAGTGTATACTGCAACATGTTATTGACACAATAATAATGCATTACTGGTGGATTTATCCTGCTTTATTAGTTGTTCTGTGATGCTTCCCCAATGTTATGAAAAGTTACAGGGTATGCACTGATTGGAAATGACGCAGGGCACCCACCTCCAAACTTCTGCAAGCACAAACAGCCCTGAAAGAGGAATAATGTGTGACCGCCCTGAAAGCATCATGGACACAAGTTGTCGTGAACGTGCAATACACTGTTTGTGTGGTCAAGCAAAGAATGCTAACTCAGGATGGAAAGGAGAAGGCAATTGCTTTAGAATGATGTCTAAGTTTCAGAAAAACGAATTACAGGCACAAGAAATGCTGGGTCCATTATAAAGGGTGAAGCTAAACATGACACACAAACACATCTAGAATCTCCAAAGTTTTTTGAAATGAAAAGGAGCTTAAGAAAGCGGCAATTTTTAGTGGGAAACAGTGACAAACTGCTTGGCTGACATAGGATTCCCAATTCACATTTCTAACAGTAAACTAAATATACAGTACATTTAGAGTCTGAGAATGGGTGAACTGCAGCCTAGGGGAGATTTTCAGCAGAAAGTCAGCAGGGAAAGCAGTGTTTCTCAAACTTGAATCCCCAGCTGTTGTTAGACTACAACTCCCATGATCCTTGACCACTGGCCCTGCTAGCTAGGGATTATGGCAGTTGTAGTCCAAAAACAGCTGGCGACCCAAGTTTGAGAAACACTGGATGAGAAGTTAGGAAGAGTGTTTCCTTGTCAGGATATCTTTTGCGTATGTCTTGGCGTGCTTGGTCTATCTCCACTCCTGCAAACTTTCTGGCACTGCTCATATTTGATGAAGTCATAAAGACTTCCTGTACTGCAGCGGGGTTGAGGTTCCTTCCAATTCTACAGTTCTTTTATTCAATTACTAGGTGCCCAATAAACAAACAAAACCCCTCAAAACTTCTCACAACACAGCTTCTGGAGACTGCCAGTCACAAACAGAGGCAGGGGAGCTTGGTATATAACCTGTTAGCAATTAATGACATCACTTTCTACTGATATTTAATCCATATTCAGAAGTTACTACATTCTTTGCCACAGTGTTTTCCTTGCCATAAGCAGCTAAAGTTAAATACAGTGGTACCTCTAGTTACGGACTCGATCCATTCCGGGGTGCATTTCGCACCCCAAGAAGTCTGTAACTAGTACACTGCTTCTGCGCATGTGGGTCGCGATAGAGCACTTCTGTGCATGTGCGAAGTGCGCAGACCGCTTCTGCGCAAAGAACGCTTCTGGGCATGAATGAGTGGCGGAACATGGAAGT
Organism: Podarcis vaucheri; assembly: GCF_965113315.1. NCBI lineage: Eukaryota > Metazoa > Chordata > Lepidosauria > Squamata > Lacertidae > Podarcis > Podarcis vaucheri. Next base: position 19,483,897 of record NC_138758.1, on the reverse strand, counting down.
ATACATTTCCGGGTTTGCCACATTCGCAAGCCGAGAAGACGCAACATGAACCTAACGCAACACGAGGTATGATTGTGTAGACATTTGCACCTTTACTCAGCACATAAGGGGTTGCTGGTGTCGCTACTGGAGCCCCAGTCTCAGACATCTGGTCAGACACATGGTTCAAAGAAAAGAGGAAGAGAGGAAGAGAAAGGGGGGGCTGGGGCAGACAAGACTCAACCCTTACTAGGGGGTATGACCTAGCCAAGCCTTCTCTAGATATGTAGAGATCTAGAGTCCTTAACGCCTTCTTTTGCCAACTAGCATAGATGTGCATTGTTAAATTTGAGGGCAAAATCTTCCACAAAATTTACATGATGCAGGCTTGCTTAAAACAAAACACTTCTACGCAGGATAAATAAAATAAAATAAAAATAATGGGAGTATACAGTAAGTAATAAAGCTTTTGTCAATTGTTCAATTTAATATCTGTGTACATCACTTCATTGTCATTGCAATAAATCTGTTGTACCGCAGGAAGTCTAAATGAGTTGCAGACAGCTTCGGGAACCAACAAGTAGGCTATAAATGAGATACCGCGTTTCTATAACATACCAAAAGCTGATTTCTGGAGTTTTCATCTATTTTGTTATTTTGAACTCCTGAGGCTTAGGAAGTCTTCAGGTTAGACATACAGATTAAAAGGACACTGCCATATTTGTTATCTGAAAACTCTCTGTAGCAGATAAGGCATTTATAAACAGACATTCATACATTATTCTGAAAAAAATTAAAAGAAAACCTCAGACAGTCCCTGTCCCCAACCTGAGCAATGTTGATGTTTATTCTTTGTGAAGAAGTTCTCATGGTTATGAAGGATGACTGAGAAGACGAGGGAAGCAAACTCAGAGCAAGTTCTGTCTCTACAAGCAAAGGGAAATTGGACAGGGAAGAGAAGAGAAGCCAAACAGATGGCATTGGCTACCTTCTCTCAATGCTAGTAACTGTATTTACAAAGGCTGTTCTTAAAAAGTTCCACTATTCCCAAAGTGAACATGGAATTTGTGTGCCCAAAGTGCTCCTGTTATGATGGCTAGGCTTAAGCAAGCCCTCCCCAACCTGGTGCCTTCTAAATGTTTTAGACTCCCAACTTCCATCAGCCCCAGCAAGCATGATGAGAACTGTTTTCCAAAACATCTGGAAGGCACCAGGCTCAGGAAGGTCAACTCTGGAGCAGCCATGTACACTTGCTGGGACTCTGGCTTCAGGTCTTGCACTACTACACTTAGGGCCCATTCACGCTTCAGCTGGTACCACTGCTTTCCCCCAGGGAAAACCCGCTCCTTACTGCTGAATTGGAACAAACATCAATCCACGGGAAACCCTACTGACGTTTGCTCCAATACAGCAGTAAGGAGCAGGTTTTCCCAGGGGGAAAGCAGCAGAGCAAATGGGAAACCACTCAGACCTGTGCCTTGAAAGCACGGGACAAGCAAAAAAAAAGAAGAAGAAGAAGAAGAAGAAGAAGAAGAAGAAGAAGAAGAAGAAGAAGAAGAGTGCTTTCTAGGTGCAGGACAAGCAAAGTGTGGCCGAGCCCTTTGGCCAACTGGCCAACTACATGGTTTGTGAATTGTAAGCATAAGTGTGGTTAGGAGACGAATTTAAACCTATTGCTCTTTCTGGGATTTATACCTGAAAGTTTGGTGACAGATGTGTTGTAGGGCTCCTTCAGCATGATCCCTCCCCACCCTTGAGGTCTGAGCCACCGAGAGTCACAAGTAAGATAACTGGGGACCTTTACTGGTCACACTGGGCTAAGCCCTGGGCCTGTGCTATTCCGGTGCTGGTTAGGGCCCTTTTTTCAGAAATGCTGACCTGATGTTGCTCAGGTCATGTCTGGGGAAAATTTAGGTGTGTGGCAAAGGAGATAATAGCCCCAAAGAGAAATGGTGCAGAATGGAAACAAACTTCAATCAAGAAACTCTGGCTTATGGCTAAGCAGGTATGGATGTCTTTCTTAAGAGCAGAAATCTCTCTCTAGATGGACTATAGAATTTGAGAATGTGCCTTTGTCAAGCTAAGACAAGGCACCAGTGTGAAAAAGATACGCCTAGCAGATAGCAGTTCTAAGTGAACATCATGGGCTGAGATGTTTCCTGATAAGGTTCAAGAACATTTCAATTCCCTAAAACAATGGAAAATGGATTTTACAGGTTTCTGTCCCTTGGGATGTCATTTACCAATAGACAATCAAATTTTGGTTGTGAGTGAAGAGAGGGATAAACATAACACAAATCTAGTGTTATTATTCTAGAAAAAGAGGTGCTGGAACTCACTATGAACGCCTCCCTTATTCTCTTATAATGGCAATGGCGCTCACCTGAGTGGTTCTGGAATTGAGTTGGTGAGTTCCGGCTGAAAAAATCCCTGCAAATCAGAGAGCATCAGTTTCTTCACTTGCCTGTATCTTAAATCTTCATCCCTTTTTCACACAAGCTGGCTTTTGGCTTTTTTTTTTTTTGTATTGTATTGTAACTTATCGCTTATCTGGAAGACTTTTTCATTTCATTCTTGCTGTTTGTAAGAATTTTATACTGGGTTGAGTTTTCCTGTGCTTCAATAGGCTTTTTTGTACAGTTTTGATTAATCTTTGTTATAACTTTTGGGAATAATTTACTTCTCCTTTATGAGAACTGTTTCTGATGATTGTTACATAGAGATAGCTTTTTCTGTAGAGTATTGGATTTTTAGTTGTTGCTGGCATCCGTCTGTCTCGAGCATAGCTGTCAACATTTTCCTTTTTTTTAAAGGGAAATTCCCTTATTCCGAATAGGATTCCTCGCAAGAAAAGGGAAAAGTTGACAGCTGTGGTCTCGAGAGACAATGGAGTGCGCCTCCGAGAGGGAAGTCAAACAGCTGCATTTGCAGCACCAAAGTGACCTTCCCAAGGTGCCAGCCTGGGCAGTGTGTATGGAAGTCCTAGGCTGCCCAGACAACAAGACCCCTCTCTCAGCCTCACTGATGTGGTCCAAACAAAAGCAGAGCAATATGTTTGTCACCAGCTTGGCTGCAGGAGTTGCCTGAAGAAGGCGTACAAGGCGCCATCCAACCATCTTAGGAGCTCTACTCCAGATTTGTATAGGGTTTACTCCTTAGCCTTTTCTTCTCTGAAGATATCCTGCAAGGCAGCGGAGGTTTAGGATCAGAGTTTTCCTTCTCCTAGATGGGCTACCTTTCCAAGTTGACAAGCCCCACCTGCCCCTCAATTCTCTCTACAGCATGTGTAGAAACTGCCTTCTTGACCATTGAATCCACTCATGGTTTGTTCTTGAAGGCATGTCTATATACAGTGGTCCCTCGCAAGACGAAAAGAATCCGTTCTGTGACTCTCTTCGTCTAGCAGTTTTTTCGTCTTGCGAAGCAAGCCCATTGAAGGATTAGCGGATTAACGCTATTAGCGGCTTTTAGCGGCTTATCTGCTGATCGGATCAGCTGATAAGCGGCTTAGCGGCTTAAAAAAGGGGGGGAGGGAAAAAACCCAGCAGGAACTCGCAAGACATTGTCGTCTTGCAAAGCAAGCCATAGGAAATTCGTTTTGCGAAGCACCTCCAAAACGGAAAACTCTTTCGTCTAGCAAGTTTTCCGTCTTGTGAGGCATTCGTCTTGCGGGGCACCACTGTATTTGAGCATTATTTGAGCATAGATCCTAATGCAGAAGCCCACTCACTAGATTTTGCATATCTTTTTCTTAAGGGTTAAATTGATGAGAAACTTGGTGGGAAGTGCACAGCACTGATTGGCTGATTCCCTGTGACATCACAAAGCTTCTTCCCCTAGTTTCTCAACTTTGAAAGAAGCATGCATGGGTACGTGCTTTAAATAAGGCCAGGAATATTTTCATTTGAATGAATGTATGTACAGTGGTGCCCCGCAAGACGAATGCCTCGCAATACAAAAAACTCGCTAGACGAAAGTTTTTTCCGTTCGCGATTTGCCTCGCAAGACGAATTTCCCCTATGGGCTTGCTTCGCAAGACGAAAACGTCTCGCGACTTTTTTTCTTTGACTAAAAACAAAGACATGTTTTGTTTATAAAGTTAATTTATTTTCCCTTAAATTTTTGAACTGCTCTTTACAGTATGTGTGACTTTAAAGAGCAGTTAATAAACTGTTGTTGTACCAAATTTGGCTTTGTTTGGACTTTTTTTGGCCATAGGAACGCATTAATTGATTTTCAATGCATTCCTATGGGATTTCGTGCTTCGCAAGACGAAAAATTCGCTAGACCACAAAAATTGCGGAACGAATTAATTTCGTCTTGCGGGGCACCACTGTATTGCACTTTAAAAATTAAAAAATGAACAGCCTGCCTGAAGCAAGGGTAGGGGGAGAGAATTGACAGTCACTATTCAATTTTTCAGTTTGAATACCTGTCAATGGCATTCCAGATGCAAAAGAAACAAAGACTCAGCCCCTGGGAAAATATGTACCATAATTATTGTTTTTGCCCCATCTGTGTGCACCCAGACTGTGCCAAAGCCTACAGTCCAATCGGTCCGGTTTGTCCTCATCTAGCAGCAGAAATCACCTGAGGCCTCCAGTAGGAACAAAAGGCCTGGAGACAAAAAGGTATCTGCCATTCACCCTTCCAAGCTAACAAGTTATTCCTGCTACTCAAGGCTTGTGCCCTCCAGCAGGATGGCTGGCTGTTCTCCCTCAAAGCATTTGACCTCACTATTCAGCTTGGCGCAGCTCTTTTCTACTACAGGGGCAGTGTTTTGACTTTGAAAACTTTGTGAGAAGTTCAAGCTGGGCAAGCAAGCAAAAACAAAAACACAGAGACTACTAGCCTGTAGCAAAGCAAGAGGCAACAACCTCAGTTGCCTTTGCAGGAAAGGAGGGTAACACACACACACAACACTCCTGGAAATAAAACTATGGCGTGGCTTCTTCCATAGCACGCTAAGTACATGCAGCTTAACTACCTTGACGCTGTCATACTGGCATACTTACAATAAAAATGGGTAAGAATGAAGTGCAAAGTAGATTATCAGCCAACACTCAAAACGAATGCTTAAAGTGGGAATTTAAGTCACTCAGAGCTGCTATGCATAGGGATGTCAGAGAATTCCAGTGGAAATGTAAATAGAAGCAGAAATTCCTGCTGTTCATATGTTCTTCTGTAATCTGGAACAGAAATCAGTCTAGCGAGTATGATAGGTCTTTGTTCGCATTGTTGCTGATGTTTTAAAGTCCCCAAATGATACTTAAATAATGATAGGGTGGTTGTTTTTGTTTACATGTTCTGACATTTCCTTTACATGGAATGTAAGTTATGTAAACAGTTACATAATTTACCTAACTCACACTAAATGGCAGACAGCAAAACATAGTATTTGGCAGAAACCAAACTGCAGTGGAAGAGAAATAGCGGTGATCATAACAAGCACAGGTCAGAGCAGGTATTGCTGCCTACTTGTAGCTCATGATATGCAACTGCTGGGTTTATGGCCCAGACATCGAGCCTGGCTCTGCGCACACCCTTTGGACAAAGCAGCATCTTCACATGGGTCACGTATCAATGACCTTCCTGGCATTTTGAAGGCCACTGCTATTGTGGAAATGACACTCTGCCTCTTCGTCCGAAGGAAGCAAGGGACCCTGGCATCAAGGGTGACACCCGGCACCTGCTCCCAAGCCTTAAGGCCCTGCAAACTATTGGTTGAAATTAAAAATCAAGCAACAGCCAGTGACAGCTTTATTTTTCACAGGCTGGGGACATATTAAGCCGTGTCCTGAATTTATTTCTATCCCAAGCCCCCTTCAAGCTATCTAGGCCAGCGAAATTCTAATTTGAATATGACTCACGATGTTAAATAAATTAAAGCCGATAGGTGTCCTCCCCAACAACTTTTCCAGCTTTTGTTGCTTAATGTCAGAGCTTCAAAGGCCAGCTTTCGAATGTACTTTGGGAGGTGGCGTTTTGCCACATTAACCCACTGGCTATGAAAGAATCACAAAATCATTGCAGTGCCTGGAGAGAGGCTCAGGCTTAAGACACACTGAAGTCTCCTGCTGCAGAATTGTACTATAATTGCTGTGCATGCAATCACTCTCTTTCGCTCTCCCGCTCCTCTTTTCATGGTGCATAGAGTTGGTGGTTTCACAGTTCCCTATATCTGCAATTCTCATGGGTTCCTGTGCAATATAAAGTTGGCTCCCTGCAAACCAAGGTTTGTAGGTTGGGAGTCCACCTCGGGAATGAACACTCTCTCCATCACCTCTAGCGTGAACTCCCCTCTCCATTCTTTAGAACTACAAACACGGTTCCCTAATACATTTACACTCATGTTAAGCACGGCAACATTAATCAGGTTCTCCTTTTATCCAGAATTTGAATTCAAGGACTGAAGCAGCTTTGCAAAATCTAGTCAGAATTTTTCACAGGTTACCATCAGTGCAGACATAACACTGAATCGTGGTTAGAGCCCACAAAAGAGAAAGGGGTTGGCAAAGAGGGAAAGAGGGCATGTATTCTAATTCTCTAACTGCAGTTTACACCAAGCCAGCTTTATGTCTCCACCAGGACAGGACCAGCTCATACATACATGTTCCTCAAGTGGTGATCTGCATGCATGAATGGGCCATCATAGATTTAACTCCGAAAGGGGCAGCTTTCATATCTCCTAACATCCCATTAACTGCAATATACTTCCATGCAGATGTGCCATACAACCCACTGCCCATTGCTACTTGTTAGGCAGCCAAGTAATAAGAATGTAAGAAGTGTCTGCTGGATCAGGCCAGTGGCCCATGCAGTCCAGCATCCTGTTCTCACAGCGGCCAACCAGCAATGCACACAACCAGGTACCTGCATCTCGCACCTGCATTTCAGTATTTGCCACCACCAGTTGAAACAGGATGCGACATTCGACACTTGGTCCTCACTGGATCTTATAGCACAAGCCATGCCCAATAATGTTCCTTGCCATTTACTCCATTAACGGGAGCCCAGAAGGCACTTTCCCTTCAAATCTGATTGCCATCATGGGACTGCATAGACTGCTGAATTTCCGGCTTTCCACTGGATGGGCACACACCTGAATCATCCTGAGTCAGACCAACCACAAGGCAATGTGAGGAAGCTGCTTCAGGCAGAACATTCTAAGTGAGAAGTGCCTGAGACAAGCCATGGAACACATGAGGTGGAATAATTCTCCTATTCAAGTTTCGTTGAAGACTACTGAGAAACTGCCGTTAGTCATTGTTTGGCCTTTAGTTCGCTCCAGACATTTCCCCCTCTGCCCAGCTCTTTTCCAGTATTAAGAGAGTCAGGAAAAGCGGAAAGGGAGAAATAACTGAACTGTTGATAGTCAAGGAGAAAATAGGGAACTACAGTGGTACCTTGGGTTAAGTACTTAATTCTTTCCGTAGGTCCTTTCTTAACCTGAAACTGTGCTTAACCTGAAGCACCACTTTAGCTAATGGGGCCTCCTGCTGCCCCTGCGCCACCAGAACACAATTTCTGTTCTCATCCTGAAGCAAAGTTCTTAACGCGAAGTAATATTTCAGGGTTAGCGGAATCTGTAACCTAAAGCGTATGTAACCCAAGGTACCACTGTAGATGCAACAGCGGTACCACTTGCCAGGCAACTTCCCTTATCCTATGGTTTGTGTATTATTACACTTATATTTCACCTTTCCCACCCCCCTCCAAGGTGGTTCTCCCCCTCCCCACTCTGAGACAGAGACTGGCCTAAGGCACTCCGTGAGCGTCAATACAGTGGTACCTCGGGTTACAGATGCTTTAGGTTACAGACGCTTCAGGTTACAGACTCTACTAACCCAGAAATAATACCTTGGGTTAAGAACTTTGCTTCAGGTTGAGAACAGAAATCGGGCAGCAGCGGGAGGCCCCATTAGCTAAAGTGGTGCTTCAGGTTAAGAAAGTTTCAGGTTAAGAACGGACCTCCGGAACGAATTAAGTATTTAACCCAAGGTACCACTGTACTGTGTGGGGATATAAACACTGAACTCCCAGGTCCCGGTCTAACATTGCTGGCACTGTACCACACTGGCCCAGTCACATCTTCTCATTTGGTCCATGCTAGTTTTTTTAAGGGGAGTGCGGGGGGGGGGGAGAGAACAATGTGTGTCTCTTCTTTCCTTGCCTGGCTCCTTTTTTTCCTTTTCTTTTTCTTTTTGCATGCTCAGCAAATAGCTTAGCATTGAAAGCAACCCCTCTCACAGTAGAAAGGAAGAAAAGCCGGTTCCTGTTCAGAGTTGCTAAAGAATTAGGACTAAAGATCAAATTAAAAATTAATGTAGATTATGAGTAAAAGTAATAGCTTGACCTAGATAAAAGAAATGCAGGGGAATCACAGCAGGGGCGGGGTTGGGGAAATCTAGGCTGGCAAAAAAACCCAGAAAACAGCTGGGGAACTTGAAACTCTCGCAGCCGCTTCCTTCTGTGGAACGTCATGCCAGCTCTGAATACAACAGGTGGCACCCCGCTGATGCCTTTGGAAGCAACCCTTTCTCATGCTACCCCCCTCCCCTTTGTTGAGGGTTTTAACCTGTAAGCGTTCAAAACTGAAATCTTACCTCTGAGTTCTATAAGCCATCTTTAGTAGAGGGCTTTAAAACAAAACTGCCAATATCACCGAGCCATTAATCAAATCTATGGTGCAACTCGACTTGGAATGTTGTGTATGGTTCCCCTGGCTGTCTCTTCTGAATGGTGAATTGCTTGAAAACACTGAGAAAAGGGCAGCCCAAATGATGATGGAGGTATTCAGGAAAATGGGCTGCAGCTTACCCAATCCTACTCAGAGTACACCCACTGAAATGAACATAAGAAGAGTCTTTCTGGATCAGGACAGCGGCTCATCTAGCAAAGCATTCTGTTCTCAACATGACCAATCAGATGCTTTCCCAGTGGAAAGCCCACAAGCAAGATGTGAGCCAAACATCCTTCTCCCAACCTGCAGTTTCTAGGAATTGGAATTGAGAAGTAGTGGCACAACATGCAGGGGGCAAGAGGGGCGATTGCCCCAGGTTAAAAATTCTGAGGAGCACAATGGGCGCCCGCACGATAGGCTCCCACATCAAGACCGAGCGGCTGAACTGCTTTCACCTTCCAGAGCTGCGGGGAGGCAAGCTGTGCCTAGGCTGACCCTTCAGGGCTGGGGTGGTGGCAATGCCTCCCTCTCTCTTGTGGCCAGCAAAGGGAGGCACTTACGCGCCCCACCCCTGGGCTGGCCAAGAGGCAAGGTGAAGCCAGCTTGGCCATGTGCACTGCGTAACCTGCCAGGCCTGTGGGCAGGAGAGCGAGCACTCCAAGGACACACTAGCGTCAGAGCACAAGCAACTCATTCAGATGGGCACTAGTTGCATGCCCACCTGCCTTGGCTCCAAGACAGCCACTCTCCTCTCTTCCCCACCATGTGGCCTGGTGCCGCATGCCTTGACCATGTTCTGCACTCTGTGACGGGGACCCCACAGCCCCCTATGACCCCCTACTTCTCCGAAGACACCATCATCTCCCAAAACACTACCAACCAGCTGTGAGCACTGGCCATCATTTCTCTCTCTCCACAAACACACCCTGAGAGTCGGGAGGAAGTTAGCATGATGGTTTGGCACCTCAAATGTATGAGATCATTTACTTCTTTTTCCAGGCATGGATTAAGACTCTTTTGCACTCTCTCTTCCTATTCCTCCTTCCTCTCTCTCGCACTGGCAACCCACGGTACGCCACTGCCATCCTTGATAGTCTTACTTCCATAAATTTGCCCCGTTCTTTCTTAAAAGCCATCCAAATCAGTGACCATCACTGCCTCTTGTGGCAGCAAATTTCATATTTTTAAGAAGTATGATCTTTGGTCTGTCCTGAATCTTTCAACATTCAGTTTCAGTAGATGTTCCATGGGTTCTACTGTTGAAAGGAAAACTTTTCTCTCTTCACTTTCGCAGCACCATGCATAATTCCACACACATCAATCATGCCAAATTAGTCATATCCTTTAAGTTCAGTGGGTCTGGTCCAAAAAGAACTAACAATGGATACAGCCCAATGAATTCTACACTCAGTACCAATTTCTGGACTGCCACTGTGAAATCAGAGAATGCACAGAATCTGGCTCACATCCAGGCAGCTTTCACAAGTGATGCAAGACAGACTTTTACTCATGGAGCCTTAGAAGAGATCTGTGGCAGAACTGCATGGGCATATTTTTAGTATTTTCAGTAATTCTACTTGATTCATCGTGACCTTTTTAAAAATACTACCAAATCCGAAGCCTCGGAAATAGAGCTGGTTATCAATATGAATTAACACATCACATTGCCATACCGATTCCTTCGGAGGACAGGAGCTGACAGACACCTCCACTGAGTCATATAGAATTCATTCTTAGGCTGAGATGTTCAAAGGAAGCAAAGGAAAAATTCAAGTTGCATTGTTAAGCTGATGTTTACCCAGGCAGTTTTGCCTGCTCCCTCCTCAAAGGACAAAGAGGCAGAAAACCCATGTTAATGCAAACGCTGCTAATTAGATTAAAAAAGGAGACTCTGCTGGCAAGAGTCACTAAGTTACAAAAATCCCCTCTGCAGGACAAAGCAGTGTGTGTGTGTGTGTGTGTGTGTGTGTGTGTGTGTGTGTGTTGCCCCCTCAAGACACAGTCTCCAAGAATAAGCCATGACTGTACTGTCAGTACCCCTGAGCTACACAGACCCTTGGAAAAGGATATTAATCTGCCAACTCTTTAGTTGGCTATTAAAGCTTGTTTTATCTAGGCAGGCATTCTTTTTTATTTAAAGCCAATAGCAATATTTTGTTGGGAATTTTTTGTTATGATCCTGCTATTGCTGTATATTTGCATTTTTTCTTTTTCTTTTTAGTGCAGCAGTTTTATTTTATTTCCTGGTTTATATTTTTATTCCACAAAAAGGTGGGATGAAAGTGTTAAAAACAAACAAGATTCCCAAATCCATATTAGGGCAATACTTTTAATAGCCTGATGAAAGCACTGCAAAACTTTGTGCAAACTTTTAAGTTCTCAAAAGCATCTTCATCAGTTTGCACATTATTTAGTATCATTTTGATTAGCCTAATGTGGATGTTGGAATTTTTCTTATGGACCAACCCATCTACTTCCTCATTTTGGTCACAAGCACATCATACATTTAAAGCACTTTTATGCCACTTTAACATTTATCAGAGTCTGAAGGGAAGAGAGACTGATTCCTAAACCACTTTCAGAACTGTAGCTCTGTAAGAATAGGGGTCTCCTAACAACGCTCAACAACTCTTAACAAACTACACTTCCCAGAATTATTTGGGGGAAGTCAGGTGCTTTAAATATATGGTGTGGGTGTGCCCTTTTGTGTGTGAAACAAAACAGCTGCACGTTGGAGGCAGCTGTCCTGTAAAGCAATAACCATCTTCGACCATTTCATACCCAGGATGCACCTTTAACTCAAACACGCATTTGGGGACCCATTTCTTAATTTCTCACCATATATTTGCATGGTGGCAGGGCTGCTGTTGTGACCTGCCCTTGGATCAGGAAGTGACCTAGTCGTGGGTCCCGACCCACCATTGAAGACCAATGTAGTAAAGTACTACAAGGTCACCCTCACTTTCAATATCCTCAGTCCTGACAACTATACTTGCTCAAGAACTGCACATGTCATAAACCTATATATGACAACTTACGTTGGGATCCCAAAGAATCTTGGGAATTTCAGTTTGGGAGAAATAACTGAGAATCCTTGACCAAAAACCCTTCATAGAATTCCAGGTTGCTGAAGAGTAAGTAAAGGTATTATTGTGTTAATTAACATAAGTTATAATGCATGGGTGCCCCCCCACCCTGTAATAACACATGTGTGACCATCAGATGCTCTAATATTGTTTGATTGCAACTCCCAACATCTCTCGCCATTAGTCACACTAGCTGAGGCAGATGGGAGTTGGGTCCATCGACATCAGTAGGGGTTCCCCATTCCTGTTATAATATGCAAGGTTTTTTGGGTAGGGTTTTTTAAAATATATATGTCACTTTGAGAGCTTGTTTAGCTGGAGAGTGACAAGTAAAAATACCAGTTTTAAGGCCTCATCAGCAATATACATTTATAGCAGTTATCATACCACAGTCATGGCTTCCTTCAAAGAATCTTGGAGGTCTGAAGTTTGTTAAGGGTGCTGAGAGCTACTAGGAAGGGAACTCCCCTCAAAGAGCTACAATTCCCAGAACTCTGTGGGAAGAGGGACTGACCATTCTGGAATTGATAACTGTGAGGGGAATTCAGCAGCATCTGAAGGGCATCAAGCTGCATGGCTATCTTTATAATATTCCATGACAGAAACAACTAAGTTTTATATGAATTCTTGCTCATGTTATATTTTTGACTCATCTAGGTGATAAATGGAATCCAATGTCTCTCATTTTTTCTTGTCTCATATTGCGGCTTCTAATCCAGACCATTCTCTCCTGCAGTTTTATCCTCCCAATTCATCACATAACTCTTCTGTCGAAACAAACCTCCTCCCAGCATTTTATACTACCAAAGTAAATTTGCAGAAGAAGCTCAACCCAGACTTGTATAACCAGTTTACAAAGCAAATCCCTCTAAAGCCAGTGAGAGTTTTGTTCTTTGCTTTATGCATATCTCTCTCTCTCTCTCTCTCTCTCTCTCTCTCTCTCTCTCTCTCTCTCTCTCATCCCTGGTATTTGAGATGAAAATCCATAGCATAAAGTCCTTTTTATGATTGAAATGACATGCCTGTTGATGTAAAACCCAGCATGAATATTTCAGAGTGTTTTGCCAGTTTAAGGTGAACAAAAATTATTTGAAACTGGTAGTGACTGGAAACTTTAGTTTGAAATGGGTAATGAGTGGAAGTCAGGGGGTGGTTGTTAGATTTATTACCCACTGTTCAGCAGAAGGCAGCAGGATGGGTTACAGCAATATATTATAGAGCATTAAAAACATTTTAAAACAGTGTTAGAAACTGGGATAGGAATGCTAGGAGCCATGTGGCTCCTGGGACCTAGGTTGTGGGTGTCAAAACAAAATGTCTAGGTGTCCCCCCCTTTTTTTCTGCCCCACTACCAGACCAGGCAGCCCACCGGGGGGGGGGCAGGAATGCTGCTGGGGAATCAGTTGGTCCACAGGGTAGCATAGTAGGGGGAAACGGCTTTTGCTACCACTCTACCTTACCAAACACTGAATGAATCAAACACTTGATTCATTGGGCATCAATGAATGAATCAAACACTTGATTCATTGGGCAAAGGGGCAGATATATATATACATTATATGTATATGTGTGTGTGTGTGTGTGTGTATATATATATATATATATATATATATATATATATATTTGCTTTCGTAGATTTTCACGGGTACAGGAATGCAGGTTTTGGTGTCTTCGGGTGTCTTCCCGTGTAAGAGTCGGGGTGTCTGGGCGACGTTTCGACGAGGTCTCACTCGTCATCTTCAGGCTGGTGCTTTCGGCTTCTTGTTACTGGAACAGAGCAGAATCTGGTGTTTGAGTTCCTATAAATACTGTTGAGGGGTGTGGTGTATAGCCTCCAACGTTCTGGGCAGGGAGGAAGTTCCTAGATTAGTGTGCCTTTTCTTCTTTTGTTCCTTAATTACTTGAGGGATATCTTGGGTGATTTCATGAGTGATATTCTGAATACCACTGGGTGGGTCATTAAGTGTAGATTAGTTGCTAAAGCTTTCGTGTCTTGACCTCTTGAGCTTGTGAAGAGTTTTTCTGAGAAGATGGCTGTGCTGCATTTAGTTGTGCTCTGGCTTGGCTTCGTGTATAGGGGCGAGCTGTGATTTTGTGCCTTGTGCCAGCCAGATCTGTGTAGGGATTGCAGGGGGGTGCAGCATCCGGAGGTGCCACTATAGTTTGGCTACTGGATGGAGTCTGTAATATGTCTGTGGAGAGGGTCTGGGTTTGGGTCTGGTGTGGTTGATTGATGACGGCGTTCTGTGTGCCTCTGGTTCTGGTGTCGGTTTTTGTGGGGAGGGCTAATTTCCAGATGTCTGGCAGGCGGGACGTGTCGTCACGCTTGTTCATGTTGTGAGGGTGTTTCTCTATCTCGATGGCTTCCATGATTATTCTCTTGTGGTGATGTTCCATGTTAAAGAGCAATTTGGAATCTGCAAAATTAATTTCGTGTCCTGTTTCTTTCATGTGTTGGAAAAGAGAGGAAGTTTTTTCTTCTTTTTTGACGGCATTCTTGTGTTCTGCGATACGTGCATTTATTCGTCTGTTTGTTTGTCCAATGTACGTGGCTGGGCAGACTTTGCAGGGTATTTCATAGACCCCTTGGTTTTCCAGCTGGATTTTGTCTTTTGGGTTTCTGAGGATATTGGCTATTTTTTGGTTGGTGCAGAAGGCTGTTTTGATATTGTGTTTATGGAGGATTTTGCTAATTTTGTCTGTAGTGCCCTTGATATAAGGAAGGAGGGCCATGCCATTGTTTTCTTCTGTGTCTTGGTTTTTGGGGGGTGTTTCTTTTTGGATTAGCTTCGTAACCCTGTTTTTCTGGTATCCATTGGCGATTAACACATTTGAGAGATTCTGTAACTCAGTTGTCAAGTGGTCTTTGTCAGCCAGGCGTTTGGTTCTGGAGATGAGAGTCTTGGCTACGGAGTTTATTTGTGCAGGGTGGTGGTGTGATTGTGCATGTAAGTAGCGGTTGGTGTGTGTTTTTTTCCGGTAGATAGTGTGTCCTAGGGAGCCATCAGGTTTTTTGTAGATTAGGACGTCAAGAAAGGGGAGTTGGTTGTTGTCTTCTATTTCCATAGTGAATTGTATTTTGGGGTGTAGGCTGTTGAGATGTGTGAGGAAGCTATCTAGTTTTTCTTTCCCGTGTGGCCAAATTACAAAGGTGTCGTCAACATATCTGAGCCAAAGTTTGGGTTTGTGTTCTGACTTGTCTAAAGCATTGGTTTCAAAGTGTTCCATGTACAAATTTGCGATGACCGGTGAGAGGGGTGATCCCATAGGTGCTCCTTCTATCTGTTTGTATCTTTGTCCATTGTGGATGAAGTACGTGTTGGTTAGGCAGTGGTTGGTCAGGTCCAGGATGTATTTGGGGGGATTGTATTTGTTTTGGATGGCTGTCAAGGCTTCATTAATGGGTACTTGAGTGAAGAGAGATACAACATCGAAGCTCACAAGAAGGTCATCGGGATGTAGGTATTGCTTCTTTATTGTTTCTATGAACTGGAAGGAGTTAGTAACGTGTGAAGCGATGGATTCTGCATAGGGCTGAAGTTGCTTAGCGAGAAATTTAGCGAGATTTTGTAGAGGTGAGCCTATGGAGCTGACTATTGGTCTGAGTGGTGTTCCTGCTTTGTGTATCTTGGGGAGACCGTAGAGTTTGGGGCATCTGGATGATTTTTCTCTGGGGATGATTCTTAGCTGGATTTCTTCACTGATAGGAGAGGCTTTTATTTTGGATTTGGTGGTTTTTTCCAGATAGGTGGTGGGATCTGTTTTTATAGGTTGGTAGGTAGGGTCTTGGAGTAGATTTGATAGTTTTGCTTGGTAGTCCGATGTGTTCATCACAACAGTGGCGTTGCCTTTGTCTGCTGGGAGAATGATTATGTTGTTGTCTTTCCTCAGGTTGGTGAGTGCTTTCTGTTCTTCTCACCACAAGAGAATAATCATGGAAGCCATCGAGATAGAGAAACACCCTCACAACATGAACAAGCGTGACGACACGTCCCGCCTGCCAGACATCTGGAAATTAGCCCTCCCCACAAAAACCGACACCAGAACCAGAGGCACACAGAACGCCGTCATCAATCAACCACACCAGACCCAAACCCAGACCCTCTCCACAGACATATTACAGACTCCATCCAGTAGCCAAACTATAGTGGCACCTCCGGATGCTGCACCCCCCTGCAATCCCTACACAGATCTGGCTGGCACAAGGCACAAAATCACAGCTCGCCCCTATACACGAAGCCAAGCCAGAGCACAACTAAATGCAGCACAGCCATCTTCTCAGAAAAACTCTTCACAAGCTCAAGAGGTCAAGACACGAAAGCTTTAGCAACTAATCTACACTTAATGACCCACCCAGTGGTATTCAGAATATCACTCATGAAATCACCCAAGATATCCCTCAAGTAATTAAGGAACAAAAGAAGAAAAGGCACACTAATCTAGGAACTTCCTCCCTGCCCAGAACGTTGGAGGCTATACACCACACCCCTCAACAGTATTTATAGGAACTCAAACACCAGATTCTGCTCTGTTCCAGTAACAAGAAGCCGAAAGCACCAGCCTGAAGATGACGAGTGAGACCTCGTCGAAACGTCGCCCAGACACCCCGACTCTTACACGGGAAGACACCCGAAGACACCAAAACCTGCATATATATATATATATATATATATGTATGTATATATATGTATATATTTCTGCTGGGTGAATCAGGGGGTCTGCATATTAGCGCAGCCACAAGAGAAGCGTCTTTTGCTAACACTCTATCCCGCCAAACATCTGATTTGCGGCAGCAAAAAAACCTGTTTAAAAAACTTTTGTTGTTGCCGCTGCCAGGTGAATCAAGGGGTCTGCAGCGTAGCGTGGCCACAAGGAAAGGCGTCTTTTGCTAGCCCGCCAAACACCTGATTCAGCTGGCAGCAGCAGCAAAAAATAAATAAACATGTGCCTTTTGCTGCTGCACTGTTGGGAAATCAGGTGTCTGGTGGGGGTTGTGCTGCAGAAAAAGACACACGTCTTTTGCTGCCGCTGTGCCTGGCAGACCAGCTGACTGCAGCCATGCAGGTGGAGATGCCAGGTGCCAAGAGTGGCTCCTGGATATCTCCGTCCAGTCGGAAAAGGCGAATGGTGCCTGGCTGGTTTAAAACAAATTGCAATCCCCACTGGAGTGGGTCCTAAAATACGTCTCTGTCACACGTCAAAGGACAGAGCAGAGACGTGTCTCTTCAGCACATGAATAGGTTCCTTGTCTAAACAGTGTAACGTGTTATCTGAAAGTATAAATTTCAAGACATCTTTTCCTACTACAGTGGTGCCTCGCAAGATGAAATTAATCCATTCCGCGAGTCTCTTCGTCTTGCGGTTTTTCATCTTGCGAAGCACGGCTATTAGCGGCTTAGCGGCTATTAACGGCTTAGAGGCTTAGCGGCTTTAAGAAAAAGGAAACAAACTCGCAAGAACTCACAAGACGTTTCATCTTGCGAAGCAAGCCCATAGGGAAATTCGTCTTGCAGAACGACTCAAAAAATGGAAAACTCTTTCGTCTTGCGCGTTTTTCGTTTTGCGAGGCATTTGTCTTGCGAGGTACCACTGTACCATCCTGATCCTGGTATAATAAATCAGAAAACAACCCAAAATACCATATTTGTCGCCCTATAGGACGCACTTTCCCCCCTCCAAAAATGAAGGGGAAATGTGTGTGCGTCCTATGGGGTGAATGCAAGCTTTCGCTGAAGCCTGGAGAGCGAGAGGGGTCGGTGCGCACTGACCCCTCTTGCTCTCCAGGCTTCAGGAAGCTATCCCCCCAGCCTGGCAAGCTCTGGGAGCGATGGCGAGGTTGCGCCATCGCTCTCGGACCCATTCTGGGGGCTGGGGAAGCTCAGGCTTCCCCCGCCCCCAGCCCTGCAAGCTCCGGGAGCGTTGGCGAAGCTGCGCACAACTTCGCCAGCGCTCTGGTACCCGTTCTGGGGGCTGGGGTCGGGGGAAGCTCGGGCTTCCCCCGCCCCAGCCCTGCGCCTGGGGAAAAAAAATAATAATTCCCCCTTTATTCCCCCCCAAAAAAAAACTAGGTGCGCCTTATGGACCGGTGTGTCCTATGGGGCGAAAAATATGGTACTTTTGAACCTGACCTCAAGGCTTCAGTAGGAAAACTTTATTTGGAGTGGGGTGGGGGGTGTAAAGAGAATAGCCAAGCAACTGTACTCCTATGTCCCAGAAGATAACTTGCAGCAAAATCCCAACCATGTCTGCTCAGAACTAAATCCCACTGAATTCAATGAGGCTTACTCCCAGTTTAAAAACAGTTTAAAACAACTTACAACCACAGAAATAAAGTGTTTCCTAAGAATACAGTATGTCAGAAGCCAGGGTAAAGAGGTGTGCCTTTAGCATTCACCGAAACCTGTATAATGAAGACACACCTCTGTGCTGAGGGAGTTCCACAACCTAGAGGCTGCCACAGACAATGCCCTCTCCTGGTCTGCCACCACCCCAAGCCTCTGAGGTTAGAGGAACTATCAAGAAGTTCCCCTCTGCCAATCTCAGCATCCAAGAGGGAAAGAAGTGGTCTTTCAGGTATTTGGGGCCTGACCCGTTCTAGGGCTTTAAAACACTAATGTGAGTGCCTTGAATTAGGCCTGGAAACAAGCTGGCAATCAGTTCACTTATTTTAAAACTGGAGTTATGCAAGACTAAAAGTGAACCCCAGCCAGTAATCTGGCTGCTGCATTTTGTATTGCAATCTTAAGAGATGAAGCCATGTGCTCATCCACAGGTCCTAGCAGTTTTCCAGAAGTGTGGATGTGCCCTACGTTTGTTTACATCAGAGGGGAGGAAGCTGTTCCCTTCCTGAAGCTCTTGGACTCCAACTTTCACCAGCCCCAAGCCAGCATGACTGCTTTAATGTCCGCCTTTCCCGACTTCATTTGGGCAGAAGGATAAACAAAATATAGTCATGTTGAGCCAAAAGAAAAAGACTCCAGAATCCAAAATTGGGCAATACATTTATTAGGAGGGCCAACCAAAATATCACAAATTTGTGGCAAGCTTCCGTGTTCTCCAGGACTCTTCATTAGGTGAGATGTTGCACAAAGCATGGGGGGTGGGACGGAGAGAAAGAAGGAAACATACCAATAAATTAAAAACTACAAAAAATGTTTATTAGGCAACAAGCCCCTATTCCCCTCAGAGAGTTACAATTCCCATAGTTCCCTGCAAAGAAGCATCGGTTGTTAAAGCACTCTGGGAACTGTAGCTCTGTAAGAGGGGACAGGTGTCTCCTGCAAATCTCAAAATAAACTATAGTTCCCAAGATTTTGTAGGGGGAGCCATGGCTGTTCAAAGTGGCACGACATTGTTTTAAACGTATAGTGCAGATGCAGCCTCAGTTCTAAGATGGGAGACTGCTGGCTGAATGGAACACACTGTCTGATGAAAAGTTCTGAGAAACCCAGAAGCATGCCACAAGTTTGTGACATTTTGATTAATCCTCCTAATAACACGCACTGCCCAACTGTAGATTCTCCGGAGCTTGAAAATCCAGTAACTCAATAATTTTCCTGCCTAGGCAAATGTTGTTGTCTATTACTAACAATACTTTCCTGTGCAATGAAGTTATTTTTCTAAGACAAATAAGAAACTTGTTTTCCCACCAGTATTTTAGCATCATAAAACCCAGGAAGAATTCTTATCTCTGGAGCGAGATACCAATTTGTTTCACTTAATGATAAAAAGCTGTCTCAACTGTAGGACTGCCCTCTCATTTACAAGAAGGTCTGGCAGCCCTAACCAAGAATCCCCCTCCAAGCATGGGCAGCATTCCTTTCCCTCCAAGGGAAATATTATTATTATTATTATTAATTACTTGTACCCCCACCCATCTGACTGGGTTTCCCTAGCCATTCTGGATGGCTTCCAACAGATATAAAGACATAAAGGCAAAGCATCCCTGGGCAGGTGCAAAGTGCATTTGCACATTCCCACTGAACACTGCACAAATCGGTGTCCCATAGTAAGGTTTCCACTGGGTAATCCTTCACATACCCATGAGTATCTGGAAAGCTTCCCAGTCACAAAAACCTGTTTTGAATCTGGCAAGATAACACAGCAGTTTGGGACAAGTCACAACTGCATGCTGAAGAGTGGAAGGTGGAAGTGGGGATACCATATTACCTAATGGATTGGCACATCTCGAAAGCGCTTATTATAAACCCAAAATTGCTCGTTGCCATTCACATATTTCAGACAGGGGAAACTAAAAGGGGGAAAGGTAACAGGAAAAGAAAGGAAAAGAAGAAATGAAAGTACACAAATACAGTACGGTGGTACCTCGGGTTACAGATGCTTCAGGTTACAGACTCCGCTAACCCAGAAATAGTACCTCGGGTTAAGAACTTTGCTTCGGGATGAGAACAGAAATCGTGCTCCGGTGGTGGTGCAGCAGCAGCAGGTGGCCCCATTAGCTAAAGTGGTACCTCAGGTTAAGAACAGTTTCAGGTTAAGAACGGAACTCCAGAAAGAATTAAGTTCTTAACCTAAGGTACCATTGTACTCCTCAAAAAAGTTAAGTACTTGCAAAGTTTGTTGCCCTTAGAGAGCTATCTGGGTGAGTGTTAAACCAATCCAGCAGGATTTTAATTACTTTTAATGATAACTATCACAGACAGAGATCTGGACTTGCATCTGAGGGACCTGGGATCAAGCCCTAGCCCAGAAATTGGTTCCCTCCCATCATCTTGGGCAGTACTAAATGTACTCATTGATTAAATGCACTCAGCATTTCATGAAAAATCTGCCCCTGGAAAAGCTGAACTCTGCGACCTGCCTAAATTATGCAAATCTAATGGGGCCGCAACCAAACTGAAGAAATCTTAGCTGATTAAACTGTGTGAGTGCCAGGAATCGATTCATTGATTACGCTTGCATGCAAGTCCAAACAGTAGCTTTGGATCAAAGCCCATCCTTTTGGATCATGCACCTGTGCGTCGCAGCAGGCATCATCTTAGAAGAAGCACACTCTCCTGTATGAGAAAAAAGGAGGGATGCCTCTGTAAAGATTGCACTTGGCACCTGCTGTTCTTTGGAAGTACCTGTACTAAATAGTTATTATGAGTGCATATAGATTGTCACCACATTGTAAGCTGAGCAAAGGCTTTTAAGCCAATTTACTGACTGATCAGTCAAAACACTGCAGCCCTGAAATTTAATTGTGTTCACATATTTTGCACAAATTATTTAGCTCTGGTTAGCAAGGAGAGAGAGAGATGGAGAGAGCGAGAGCACAATGCAGGGCACTGTGATTACAGTAGTTTCAGCTAGGCATAGTGAGAATTCAACATCATCTGCTCATATGATTGCAAGTCTCAATGAGTTTCTTAACAACCAGAAACTTGTCTCACTTTAGTTTTAGCTTTTCTATATTTTTAAAAAAATAAATGCTTGCACAATGCAATTGTGCGCCAAACCAGTCCTTGCCTTAACCAAATTACTGTCTCTCCGGTTCAGTTCTCTATCTCTGTGGAGAACTTGCAAAGGAGACCTTCCCAGTGAATCATCCCATGTGAATCAAATTCATCTCCCATTGTAACCTCCACCATGTGAGGCAGCTGCCTCATCTTACGTCACACGGTCTACTTCCTGCCTGCAGAAAGATTGTTTGATTCTTCCTGCCTGTTAAGCTATTCTGGGAGGCTCTGGGCTCTGACTTGCTACCATCCAAAGTGAAGTTGATGAGAACATGGAACAAGGCCTTCTCCATGGTACTGCATAAGATCCTAAACTCCTCCTTCAGAAAGCTTTGTTTAGTTCATGCCCTTCCAGCCTTCAGAAAGACGATTCACATGGTTTTGTTTAAAAGTGCATTTGAGGCTGCCTCACCCCCAATTATTGTTTATAATGCTGTTGTTTTAATACTCCTGTTTTAAACTGAGGTGTGTCTTAAACTCTGGGAATTGTAGATCCCTCCATGAGCAGGTGCAAACAAAAAAAAACATTACTGAACCAATGGAATCTACAAGGATCCTGTAATGCAGTCAGCAGTGAACCAGCTGCTTCCTGAAAACATGAAACTGTTTGGAAAAGCTCCGCCTCTTCACAATTTGAAAGCATCAGACATAAACTTTCCTCGACACGGATGGCTTAAAATGCTTATTATGCTGTGCAGCTTAAATCTGACTTGCAAACATTCCCAAGGAGCTGAAATAATACTAGGTCGTCTCATGGTGCAACTCCAGCATATTAATGTAAAGTTGGTCTGAACCAAATGCTTCTTCCAGGACAGTTTGGCTCCAAAGACTCCTACAGAGTAGACTCTCTGTCTCCATAATGTGTTCTTTCCAATTTTTTTACAAAATTCAGGTCATAGGACAACCTGGGTTCCTCAAGAGACCTGGCCATCAAACCACCTTCTCTGATATGGCCGGGGAGCGCTTCCAGATTTTTCTGAACCTAGCATTATTTTGCAGATCCAGCCCCCGGTGCAATGCATAAGAGAGAAAGAGAGATGTCTCATTTCATATGGGTCAAGAACCAGACATTATTCTGATTCCTGTCAGATTCAGCAGAGCCTCTATAACTGCGTAAAAAGTCAAGCATGAAAAGCTTCCAATAGAGGCCCAGGAAGCACACAGAGATGCCTGATTTCTCTGTCTCAAGAAGCTCAGGGTAGTTCATCAATATGCACTGACAATCTTGGCTTGAGTGAAGGGAGAACAGAATCCTTTCTCACCCACACTCACCCCATAACTGAAGGATATATACTCTCCAGGAAGAAATAAGGTTCTCGCAACAAGCACCAGAAGTTTCTCAGTTAATTCTGCCTCTCTGTACTGGATAATCAGATAACTCTAATATTCTTTATAAGAAGACAACATTTATTCTCACTTCTTTATTACTTGGAATTTGTTACTTTAACCCACATGCAACTACTGCACTTATTCTATGTGCCTACTTTATAGTTTTGTTTTCCATCCTTTACTTTTATCTGCTTTTTTTAAAATAACTGTTCTCTCTGTTTTATATACATGATGGAATGAAATAAAAAATATTTACCCCCCCACCCCCAAAACTAAAAAATTACTCTGCCTTTCTAGGAATGTTCACCTTGAAGATATAGGGCAGGGAAGGGATCCCTGATCCTGCAGGTGCCGTAGGACTACAACTCCCAACATCCGTGGTCATCCAGCCTGCTCACTGGGGCTAACGGGAGTCTCAGCCCAACAACTTCTGGTGGCAACATCAAAGTCCTGGCCAGCGAGGAACTTGTGGGCAATTCAAACCAGGATACAGATACAATGGACCAAGGAAAGCTTGCAATCAAAGCCAAGATGGCAACTGCCATCTCCAGTTCTTTTCCCTCAGTATTTGATAATGAGAGATATGAGCACAAGACGAGTCCCACCGGATCAGTCCAATGGCTCTTCTAGTCCATCATCCCTCTTCTCACAGTGGCCCACCAGATGCCCATGGGAACCCCTTCTTTCTGAATTTTCTTTTAATGTCATGATTTAAAGACACCAACAGAATGCCCAGTATATCTGAAGGAGTGTCTCCTCCCCCATCGTTCAGCCCAGACACTGAGGTCCAGTGCTAAGGGCCTTTCTGGTAGTTCCCTCACTGCGAGAAGTGAGGTTACAGGGAACCAGGCAGAGGGCCTTCTTGGCAGTACCACCCTCCCATCAGATGTCAAAACTACACAACTTTTAGAAGACATCTGAAGGCAGCCCTGTTTAGGGAAATTTTTAATGTTTGATGTTTTGTCATGATTTTAATTTTCTGTTGGGAGCTGCCCAGAGTGGCTGGGGAAACCCAGCCAGATGGGCAGGGTAGTAATAATAATAATAATAATAATAATAATAATAATAATAATAATAATAATATATCTTTGGCTGTGACCACCACAACACCCTATCAAAACTTATTCCATAGCTTATATATTCCATAGTGGGACACTTCCTCTCACTTCATCCTGGACCAGGATAAACAGCACTGAAAATACTAAAATTCCAGTGTTTTGACAGGGTGGAGAATTCCTCAAACAAAAAAACCAACAACAAAGGAACCCTGGGCATTTGCTTACATCGCTTTACAGCTCTATCTCTCCCCTGGCTCATTATCACACTGGGTGCACCTCGACCCACCATTCCCCATGCAGACCATCATATATACCAAGTGTGAGGAAGCTGTGACTCTTCAGGTGTTACTGGACTGCAACTCCCATCAACCCTAGCAAGCATGGCCAATGGCCAGGAATGATGGGAGTTATAGTGCAGCAACACCTGTAGGGCCAAAGATACCTCACACTCACACGTGCTGTATACCCATAGTGAACTCATATCCCTAAGTGCTGGTCCTTATCTATCCACACACAAAAGGGGGTAGCTACAGGCTGAGGAGAACACTAAGGTTTCCAGATGTACAAACACACACACACACTTTAAAAAACCCCAGTCCAATCCAAGTCTCACCACCCACAAAATGGGTGACTAACTGCTGGATGGCAGAAAAAACACCAGAAAACTGGGGGGAGAGGGGAGTGAAATGCAAAATCCTAGAGAAAGGCATAGCTGGTCCGGTGGAACTCTGAACAGCTGTGCTCCACCACTGCAGGCCCCACTTCTACCCTTTCTAAAGTCCAAATATTTTTGCTGCTTCCCACTCCTGTAGTCTCTACTACACGCTGACTTTTAAGTGCCTGGAGGCTTACTCTTGTGTTTTGCGGTTTGATCTCACAAAGAAAAAGGGGCTTAAGGCTGGGTGTGAAGATCAGCATGAGGGGGATGACTAAGCTCAGAACCCTTAGTCTTATGGTTCTGTATAACTCATAAAGGGGAATACCATCGCAAACCTTCAATAAGGCCTTTCACACAGCCAACATACAATGCTAACCAAGATTCCCACACCCACAAATAGTACAGATTCATCTCAGTTAAACAAGCCCCTGACAAACCATGCATCCATCCCGCTTGCTTGCTTGCTTGCCTGCCTGCCTCCATCCAGGCCCCGCAGCTTCAGGCAACGTCTGCCACTGCAACTTAATTATGGAAGCCAACACCTATTGAAACAGTCTGCTTCCTTTCACACAGGAAAACCTTGACTCCAGTTACCCGGTTAGTACCAAAGCCAATTCACACGACCAGATTAGTGTGGTAAGAAAAATGGGGGGTTGTGTTGTATTCATTGCTCCACCACAAAACCAATTTGAGTGCTTCTTCTGTTGTAGAGGGAGTGTGGCTCATAGGAAGAGACCATAGCTTTGTTGCAGAATTATGGGAATCCCCATTTCAGAAGCATCCAGTAGCAGATGATGGAAACGATCTTCGCTCAAGACCCTGGACAGCCAGCCACTGCCAGTCAATGGATACAACTGGGCTAGTTGAGTAAACAGCCTGAGTCAGTTTACAACAGCCTCCTAGTGTTTTGATGCAAAAGATACTGAAAAGTGAGTTCAGAGATGACACGGTGGTTGAGGGATGCTACTGCGGTGAAACAGCAGCTCAGAGCACGTTCTCCATATGTCACTTTGGGGTGTGTGGTTTTTGCAATGAATCCTTACTTATGAACGTACAGGATGGAGCAAAACAGACACAAACCACACAACACACACAGCTGCTGCCACCTCAATCAGTGCCCAAAACCCACCCCGCCCCTTCTTACCTTGAGCTTCTCAAACCGGTCACTCAGGGATGCCACCTGGTGATCCCGGTGCCGCCCCACCAGTTTGCATAAGGCACAGATGAGCTGGTCATCAGCCACACAGTACATGTTCACCTTCTCGTTCTCATGCTCAAGGCAAGTCAGCCCACGGAAGTGGGCGTCCGGCACAGGCTCCACCAAGCGGTGGCTGGTGAACGGCTTCTTGTTGGGGTGCGTGGCCCGCAGGCAGCGGTCGCAGTAGGACACCTCGCAGGTGATGCAGGTCTTGACAGCGTCGCGCGGAGGGTCCTGCTCACAGAACTGGCAGGCTATCCTGTCGCCCGCCGACATGGTTGGGCTGTGGCGATATGGCCGCTCGCGACAGTTCTCGCTGGGGGAATTTGGCCCGCTCAGGGAGGCCTTCTGGAAGCGGTCGATGATGTTCTGCAAGGTCACATTGCGCTTGAGGCCCTCCAGGCCCCGATGGTTGAGGGAGATGACATAGCGGCAGGTGGGGCACTGGAAGGCGGTGATGGGCTCAAGAGGCTCTCCGGCGGAGCAGTTGGAGACCAGGATGCGGTGGGCACAGCTGGAACAGAGGCTATGAGCGCACGGCAGAAGGAGGGGGTCTTCAAACAATTCCAAACAAATTGGGCAAGTCAGTTCCGACTCCAGTGTTTCCATCTTTAGTTAAAGCAATCTGGCTTCAGCACTAAAAACGAAGGAGGCAGGTTAGCCACCTGGGAAAGAAAGAAGGGCAAGAGGGGACAGTGAATTATTTATAGACTTTCATTTATCGCCCTCCCTCCAAGGAGCTCAGAACGGCATTTTTAGCCTCACAATGACCCCTGAGAGAGAGAGAGAGAGCACTCACATCTGTACTATACATTTAAAGCAGGATCATATATTTTAAGCAGTCATGGTTTCCTCCCCCACAAAGGATCCTGGAAACTGTAGCTTGTTAAGGGTGCTGAGAATATTAGGGAACCCCTATTCCCCCACAGAGATACATTTCTCATGATGGTTTAACAGTTAATACCTTTGTGAGGTGAAGAGGGGTCTCTTCACAGGTTAGAGCAACATAAAAAAAGAATTAAAACAACTTAAAATCACAATTAGAATATGCCCTATAAAAGATCTATTTCAAGTGTCGAAGTACAGGGTAACGAAGTGCATGTTCAGCATATGACAAAAACTATACAGTGAAGCCGAGAGAGGGAATTCCACAACTTAGGGGCTGCAACAGAGGATGCTCCACCTGGGCCACCCCCAAATTTCTGAGAGTGGCGCAGCTCTTAAGAGGGCTCTCTCTGCTGATCTTAAAACCCAAGAGGGTATGCTGGGAAAGAGATTCCAGGGGCTGAACCTTCTGCATACAAACATATGTGTTCAGCTACTGGGTCGCAATTCATTTCCCTTTGAGCTGTGGTCCCTAACCTTCACTGTACATCAGTCCGTGTGGCTAAATACAGTATTTTTCGCCCTATAGGACGCACTTTTCCCCCTCCAAAAATGAAGGGGAAATGTGTGTGCGTCCTATGGGGCGAATGCAGGCTTTCGCTGAAGCCAAGAGAGCGGGAGGGGTCGGTGCGCACCAACCCCTCTCGCTCTCCAGGCTTCAGGAAGCTATCCGCAAGCCGTGGGAGAGCTGCGCACAGCTTTCCCACAGCTTGGGGAGAGGTGCCTGCACCCGAAGCCTGGGGGGGCGCTGAGCTCAGCGCCCCCCAGGCTTCGGGCTTCGCGCAGCTCTCCGCTACCCGTGGGAGAGCTGCACGAAGAGCTTGCCTGCACCCAGAAGATTGGGGCGCGCTGAGCTCAGCACGCCCCAAGCTTCGGGCTTCGCACAGCTCTCCTCTAGCGTGGGAGAGCTGCACGACTTCCCACGGCTAGCGGATAGCAGCCTGTTCTGGGGGCTGGGGTTGGGGGAAGCTTGGGCTTCCCCCGCCCCAGCCCTGCACCTGGGAGGGAAATAATTTTTTCCCCTTTATTTCCCCCCAAAAAAACTAGGTGCGTCCTATGGGCCGGTGCGCCCTATGGGGTGAAAAATACGGTACTTCCATGTGGATATTCCACAAATTGAAGGATCTGAAGATTTTGAACTGACACATTTATGTAGGTTAGAGATGGCCATTGATGGCCTACAAGAAAAAAAACACAAATTTCCAATTCATATTAGCTCAATCATGTTATGAAACTGTTGAGTGCAAGATTTGAGTTCCCCGGAACACTTCACCAGATGTTTAAAAGGCATTAGAGGGAAGAAGAGAGAGAAAGTCTGCTGCCGTTTATCAAGACACGTTGACCTGCTTTGCTGAAAGACTTAAGATGGTATATGGGAGGAGGTAGCAGACAACCGGGGTACTTTTGCTTTCAAACAGAGCCCCAGCCATATGGAAAGTAGGAGCAAAAAAATGAATGGTTTCCCATTTCTGCAAATACAACACCCAGGAATTACTCAGATTTTTCTTGAAGTATGGAACAGGGAAGGGGGAAATAAAGAGGGAAATTGGAAAGAGGTTATTCCACACATTCTGTGCAAATTGGCAAACTGTGTTTTGTTGCTGCTATCACTACACGCCACCCCTAATCTCTGTCAAATGGAAGCAAGATTCCAGGGATTCCAGGCACTCACCCAGGGTTTGTTTCCACTGCAAAATCAAGGCACAGTGGAGTTTGCTGTGTCTTATAAATGTGGTTTGTTCACACACATTGACACCTAAAGCCTTCCACAGAGGGGGCACAGAACATGACACCCCAAGAGTGTCTCTTGTTGCTCCTCTCGTGGCTTCAACAAGCTTGGGTCCAAAACAGCAGCCAGCCACGGCCCCCCGTCTCTCAGAGCAGCCACTCCCAGCCAGCATGCATGGAGTTCTGCCCACTTCCGGCTGCTTCTTCCCAACAGCCTTTGCAGAAAACAACTCTTCCCCTTCCGCTTCCAGCATCCCCTCTGTCACCCTGGCAACCTCATTTAAAAAGCCTCCTGCAAAAAGCACTTTTCTTTTCTTTTTTTACTGTGGTGACATCTTGCCCCCTGTACTAATCCTGGCAGCCTCCCCCTTTCTGGTCTGATGCTGAATGTCTCACCTTTTGGCAGGATAATGACTCTGCTATCTCCCCTCTACGGAAGTCAAGCCAGAGAAGCCTAGCTCCTGAGGAAGCTGGCTTGACTTCAAACGCCAAATTTACTAATTTCATAAAATATGGGCAGAAACTCGCACCCAGGAATTTTAAGGGATCCTTGGCCCCTGCAAACCCAGAACACCATTTATCTGACTTGGTAGCATAGCTGTCAACTTTTCCCTTTGCTTGCGAGGAATCCTATTCAGAATAAGGGAATTTCCCTTTAAAAAGGGGGAAAGTTGACAGCTATGCCTGGTAGTCACTTGTTGCCCAAAGGTGTCTAAGTGGTTTACAATGTATTTAAAAACATAAATGCATTATACTGTGTGTGTGTGTGTGTGTGTGTGTGTGTGTGTGTGTGTGTGTGTGAGAAAGTATTGGGAAATAATTTTTTTATAGAGCGAGAGAGAGAGATAATTTATTTCCCAATACTTATATACCACTTAATTGTAATAAAACCTCAAAGCAGTTTACAAAAAATCAAAGCATTCAAAAATAATTAAAGTCAATTATAAGTTTACATTGCATGTTGACATTCCACCCATCTGGGTAGCGTTGTCTAAGCAGAAATGTGTTTTAACAGGCTTAAAAAATAATGAAGGGAAAGGCACCTGCCTGATGTCAATAGGCAGGGAGTTTCAAAGTGTGGGTGCTACCACACTAAAATATCAACGTCTTACAAATGTGGAGTGAGCAAGCCTTTTTTCCTAGCTGGAACTCACCAGAACTCAGTTCCGGCACCTCCCAGGTGGGTGCAACTCCCGAACAAGGGAGGTGTTCATAGTGAATTCCAGCACCTCTTTTTCTAGAAAAATAGCACTGGGAATGAGCGTTATGTGGTACCTGTACAAGTGAGACTTCTGCAGATCAAAGTGGTTGAGTGAGCTTTTCGAAAACATCTGTATTGGGAAATTTTTAATGTCTAATGTTTTACCATTTTTAATGTGCTGGAAGCCACCCAGAGTGGCTGGGGAAACCCAGCCAGATGGGCAGGGGTACAACAACAACAACAACAACAACAACACATATACACACACACACACACACACACACACACACATACCAGGTATTTGGATCTTGATAAATGTGCCTTGGGTGCCAGCACAAAATGTCTGCCACAAGCAGTAAAAAAAGGTCACAGTACTCCATAACTGAGAGCACCATCACAAAAAGCACTGCACAAACACACACATACAAAACGTACATACACCAACAGCAACATTAAGCTTTGGCAACCCTCCAACAGTGTTGGGCACTCCCATGCAGAGGCATGCCAATTCGACAGACCCACACCTGCAACCAGCTGGCTCAGGGATGAAGCTTGCTCTTCCAATTAAGTTTCATAACCCTGTCATCTCTGCTTTGGTTTTTGCGGAAGCAACTTTCCATCCTTCAGGTCTATTGCACAACCAACAGTGCAGGAAGCTTCCGGGATTCATTCACTTGCTCTGGTGAGGGTCAATGACTCACTATGCTCATGTCCCACTTTGCAGCTGTGTGCAGATACACTTCTCAACCAAGAAAATAAGTAACTGTAGGGAAGTAGACATTCCTCATGTCACATATGCACGGAAGGCCATATAGGAATCTGCCTTCTACTTACAATGAACCCACCTAGCTGAGCATTCTTCAGCGATGCCCTTTAACCCAAACATGCACTGAGGGACAGCTTTCTTGTTTGTTTGTTTGTTTGACCATATATTTATATGGTGGAAATGTGCTGCTGCAACAACCCACCTTAGAATTCAACTATGACCACAGTGTTTCTCAAACCAGAGTCCCCAGCCGTTGTTGGACTACAACTCCCATCATCCCCGACCACTGGTCCTGCTAGCTAGGGATGATGGGAGTTGTAGTCCAACAACAGCTTGGGGGCCAAAGTCTGAGAAACACTACAATAGGGTGTCCACAACCCACCTACTGAAGCTCAGTGACCTAGTTCGGTATGGCCTACACTGACTGACAATGGGTCTCCAGCATTTTAGTCCGGGGTCTCTCTCACAGCCTAGCCTGAAGGTGCCAGGGTTTTAAACTGGAACTTTGAGGCTGGTGGAACTGCAAAGTGTGTGTTCTACCACTAAACCCTCACAATCCTTATTCCTCCTCTTATCCCCAGCTCCCACCTTTTTTAATAATAATAATAATAATAATTCTTATTAAAGATTTCTTTCCATGCATTTCCAGGGACAGAGGGAGAAATTCGCTAAGAGGTCTCTGCTGCGCCGTCTCAACCCCTCCCCCTCCTTCCCATTCCAAGTTGTTGTCTTCAAGTACCTCCCACTCCTCTCTGAATCAGGGTGCTCAGAGGGAACCATGACAAACACAGCAGGCTGTTTGTTGCAAGTGGGATAGAATCTCTCTGTCCCTCCTCTGCCAGTCTCAGCAGGCTAGAATTTTTTTCAGGCTAATTGCTTTTTGTGGCTCTAATTACAAGACAGTGGATGGAAGAGCATAAGGCTGGTAGCAGCTTCCCAGGGTTTCAGAAATGAGGTCTTTCCCAGTCTTACTTGGATATGCCAGGGATTGAACCTGAGCACAGCTGTCAACCTTCCCTTTTTTGGTGGGAAATTCCCTTATTCCAGCGCTGTTTCCTACTGCTTCCCGCTGCTATCCCGGACTGTTAGATATCCCATAGACTGTCCCAGGGACAGGTGAGGCTGCTGATCCCTTATTTTCAAGGCTAAAGGTAAAGGGACCCCTGACCATTAGGTCCAGTCGTGGCCGACTCTGGGGTTGCGACGGTCATCTCGCTTTATTGGCCGAGGGAGCCGGCGTACAGCTTCCGGGTCATGGGGCCAGCATGACTAAGCTGCTTCTGGCGAACCAGAGCAGCGCACGGAAACACCGTTTACCTTCCTGCCGGAGTGGTACCTATTTATCTACTTGCACTTTGACGTGCTTTTGAACTGCTAGGTGGGCAGGAGCTGGGACCGAGCAAAGGGAGCTCACCCCGTCGCGGAGATTCGAACTGCTGACCTTCTGATCGGGAAGTTCTAGGCTCTGTGGTTTAACCCACAGCGCCACCAGTGTCCCTCAATCCACCACCCGCATCCGACCTTCAATCTATGAAGTGGTGCAGTCCCATTTTCGAGGCTGCTGATCCCTTATTTTCAAATCTGAAAGTTGATAGCTATGAACCTGAGGCTTCATGCATGCATAGCTGTGCTCCACTATCAAGCTACATCCATTTCCCCTTAATTTCCAAATTTCCTATTCAAGCCACTTCAAAAAAGAAAGGAAAAGGAAAGGAAAGGCTTTCTTAAATCTTCTTCTACCGGTGGGAGGAAGAGGGCATAAGCTGTAACGCAGCCTTGGACAACCTGCCCCCCTCTAGATGTTTTGGACTACATCTCCCATCAACCACAGCCAAATGGCTGGGGCTGAAACATCTGGAAGGCACCAGGTTGGCCAAGGCCAATGTGAGACTTACATCTAAGACACAGGCAGTGAAGTGGTTTATGGACTGCACCACTTCATAGATGGAAGGTCGGAGTTCATATACTGATTGCTTCTCCAGGCCAAATAAAACAATAGCAAAATCCCCACACATAAAAATGAGACCAAAAAATATTCTAGCCTTGGCCTTCTCCTCAACACACTACTTCCTCATGCACAGAGATTTTAAATTTTTATCTTTGTATGGAGAAGCACTGTATCATGTGAGTCCCAAACTTGCACTCTCAAGCGATACGGTCAAGGAACAGACTTAAATCTTTTTCAGCTGATAATGAGCCCACAAAAACAAGCTCTGCTTGGAAGACCTGTATTACATTTCACTTCCCTTACCTGGAAGAACAAGCATTCGGCGTTTCTCTCACAGCAAACTGCACAGGGGAAAAGGCCCTGCCTTTTTGATCTACCTCTGGTTCACAGCCAAGACGGATCTCTCCCTCCAGTATGCAAATATTAAAGGAGACTAGTCCTTCAAACACAAACCGAAGTGAAACCAATTGCACCGCAAGCACATTTAACCACACAGTTTTAAAACCCATCTTTGCACCTTTAATGATTGCAAATAACTGCTTTGCATGTTTGTTTTTAAGATAATAGAAGTTAAGAGTCTCACCAAAGTGAATCCTGCAACAACCCAACACCCATTTCAACAAGACATTCGTGCAAAAGATCCCAGTGAGGCACAGACCGTAGAGGCCTGAATGCTTCGGATGGTATAGGCCACAGATGTAAATAATCTGTAATAAATACGTAATGAATTTTGTGTATTAAAAATAAAAAGAATGAGGCATGTTTCAAATGTCACGATCTTAAGCCAATAAATCACTGTTTACTACAGGTTGGACAGAAAGTAGATTCGGATTAAGGGTTGAGGAGAAATCCAACTCTCATTTTAATGGTTGGCATTTTCCAAAACAATAAATGAACCAAGACAGCTAACCTTCAAAAGCCACACTTCTCTATTACAACGCAGTTCTCCAACCCCCCCCCAAAAAAAAAAAATTTAAAAGTGTATAAAGAGAAAGGGTGCATATAAATATATACATTAGTGAAAGAGGCCTGGTTGATGCACTTCCTTGCAAAGATGCACATATATGTGCAGTCACATACACCTGCCACCAAAACAAATGAACATGAACGCTGTACCTTTTTGAGGCTGGTTGTGACTGCACTTGGATCCAGCTTTGCACCCTTTATTGATGAGAAAGCCCAATTAGACTGGGACAGGAGGCCTTTGTTTTTAAGAGCCCAGTGCTAATTAAATTCTCACCTCCTCCATCTTCTCAGAAAACCACAAATATACAAACTGGCTGCCAAAGTAAGTAAGTGCCGCAAATAATTCATCCCACCAGACCTTTTTGCTCCATTCCCTGTTGCTAAGCAAGGTAAACTACAGATAGAAGTACTCCATATGCCTGCCTTTCTTCCACCTATGCTAGAAAGATACTTCAAAAAGAAAAGAAAAAAAGAATGAACAGGAAAGATTCCTGCCACCTTCCCAACAGGTCCTTCTCTGGGACTATGGAACAGCATCAAACCCTGAAGCCACAGGAGTTGCCTCCTTCATAATTTATTTCAAGGATGTGAGGGAGACTACTTTTCACATGACCAGTGGCACAGGGATTCCTGACACCATCTTCATCTGTTTTTAGGCACTAGAGAAAGACTTTTCTCTTTGCCCAGGTTTTTTGGCACTTTTGGCATTGAGCTGAGATCTGCAAGTTTTGCCTTTTACACGTCTAGCTGTGTTTTTAGATTTCTATTGATTGTTCTCAATTAATGTAAGTCACTCTGGGTCATTCGGGGGGGGGGGGAAGCAACCAACAAATATAATAAATAATAAAAATAACTTACAAAATGCCTTTTATGTCTACATATAAAAGGGACGTGGGTGGCTCTGTGGGTTAAACCAGAGCCTAGGACTTGCCGATCAGAAGGTTGGCGGTTCGCATCCCCGCAACGGGATGAGCTCCTGTTGCTCGGTCCCTGCTCCTGCCCACCTAGCAGTTCAAAAGCACGTCAAAGTACAAATAGATAAATAGGTACTGCTCCGGCGGGAAGGTAAACGGCGTTTCCGTGCGCTGCTCTGGTTCGCCAGAAGCGGCTTAGTCATGCTGGCCACATGACCCGGAAGCTGTATGCCGGCTCCCTCGGCCAATAAAGTGAGATGAGTGCCACAACCCCAGAGTCGGCCACGACTGGACCTAATGGTCAGGAGTCCCTTTACCTTTATATGTTAGTGAAAACATACAAAATGCATTATATTATAGAAGATAAACATCAAACAGTACTTTCTGCAAACTTACTCTGGACACAGACACACACACACACACACACACACACACACCCCTCTGCACAAGCCACAGGGTGGTTTACTAGGCAAATATGTAAAAAATAGATCCACAAAATATTGCACAATCCTTTAAACACACAGAACAAGTCACATAACAATTACAAATAAAAAGAGCCGTAGGAATCAGATCTTTCTTCCTCCAACTTACCACTGAAAAGGACACATATTATTTAACTGCCTAAAACTACAATAGATTGGTAGTTCCATACACAAGGAGTGACCACTGTAAAGGGCCTTTACCAGGAATGCATATTAGGGAAAATTACTTGCAAAAATGTATATAGTATATAAGGTAAAATTACATGCAAAAATGTGTATATTAGCAGGAATGCATGTGGGAAATGCATACAAATTTTTGTGAGGTATTTCTTTAAAAAAAAACTGATGTGGAAATGGGGTGAACTGAATTTAAGAATGAGAAAAAATGAGAAGTGAAATTCACAGATTGGTCCAGATATTATATAGTGTGTATGTATGTGTGTGTGTGTGTGTGCACGCGGGGGCGCGCGCGCACACACACACACACACACACACACACCAAGAGCAGCAGTACATGCATAGTGTACAAACCACTTTATTAAGACTACTATGGCTGCAATCCTATGCATTGTAAGCTCCACTAAACTCAGTGGCAATTACTGCAAAGGTCCAGCTTCAACAAAAGGCTTCAGCCAGATGAAATGCAACCTTTAGCTTTTATAATCAGAAATGTAAAGCATATTACAGAAATGTAAAGCATATTGCCACCGCAGCAGTTAGCATAATGTAAGAAACTTATCAAAGGAAAGGGGCTATCCAGCCTCTCTCTGCTTTATGGGCAGGGAACTCTTTTCAGCCCAAGGGCCACATTCCCGCCTTGACAACCTTCCAAGGACCATATACCAGCGGTAGGTAGGTGGGGGCCGGAGACAAAAGTGGGTGAACCAATAAATGAGAATTTCACCTTCGTACACTAGTTTCCACACACACACACACACACACACACACACACACACACACACCTACCTCTGTTTTAGTTAGTTAGTTAGCTAGTTATTTAATGTATTAGTGACTTGTTACCTAAAATGTCTCTAAGCAATTTGCATTAATAAACATAAATGCAAATACATTGTACCATGGGGAGCAGGGGAGGGGGAAAGCAAATAAAATGTGAAGAGGCTGTGTGGCTTAGGGTTAGTTCCAAGGACCAGAATAAAGAGATATAGAGGGCCAAATTTGCATACCTTCCAACGTTTCTCCAATGAAAATAGGGATATCCTATTCAACAACAATGACAATGATTTTATTGTTTATATCCCACCCATCTTACTGAATTTGCACCAGCCACTCTGGGTGGCTTCCAACATACAAATATAAAAACATAATAAAACTTTATTAAAAACTTCCCTATACAGGGCTGCCTTCAGATGCCTTCTAAATGTTCTGAACTTGGCTCAGGGGTCACATAAATCCATCCGCTCCAACATTTTTCCAGTGAAAATAGGTACGTCCTAAAGAAAAACAGGACATTCTGGGATCAAATCAGAAACCGGGACAGCTTCTGTAAATCTGGGACTGTCCCTGGAAAATAGGGACACTTGGCGGGTCTGCATGTGTCCCCTGTGCAAGGTTTCCCAACCCTGTCCTACCTGATTTTCTTCATTTCCTCACTTCCTCTATGCTAATCTTCCACAAAGAACAATAAAACTTGAAAGCCTCTTTATCACCACCTTTATCTGCCAACGCAAGGAGAGTCTGCCAATTAGCATGGCATTCTGGCAGATATCATCATGGTCCACTCCTTTGCTTTTCCTGTCTGCTTCACCACCACAAGAAACCATACGGCGTAAGGCAACCGAAAGGGCTTGTGCCCTTCCCAAGGATTGGCTAGTGGCATCTGCAAGACTTGCTACATCTCCTCTGGTAAAGTAGCCTCACAAGATTCTGGTTTAGCTGACAATGCAGAGTTTGGTGTTTACAGAGTTTTTTTTAAACAAACAAGCAAACTGCGCATGGACTCAAGCGCAACTAGATTCTTTCTTTGTTTCAAATATTAATATGCCGCCTTTTTTAGAGCAAAGCCCTCCAAAGGCAGATTACATACTTAAATAAAATATAGAAACTAAAGCATTTCATTCCAACAAAACAAGAGTGCTGAAACAGTAGTCTAAAAAAAATTTCACAGCCCAGCACACTCATCTCAAACAGTGTAAAACACATACTGTAGTTAAATAATAAAAGTCATCACAATCTCTCATCTAAAAGCAACTATAAATAAATGGCTTTTCAAAGTGCATTTAAAAGCCAATGCAGATGGGGTCAAACATAGAGAGATCCACAAATATGGGGCCACCACAAATGCAGTCCTGCTCTCTAAGCACCCACCAATCTAACTGATACAGTGATACCTCAGGGTACATACGCTTCAGGTTACATACGCTTCAGGTTACAGACTCCGCTAACCCAGAAATAGTGCTTCAGGTTAAGAACAGTTTCAGGTTAAGTATGGACCTCCGGAACGAATTAAGTACTTAACCTGAGGTACCACTATACTGATGGCAGGCCCAGAGGCAGGCCTTGGAAGGTCAATTTTAAGATCTGGGTAGATTTGTATGGATACAAATAGTCCTTCAGACCATCTGGCCCAAACCAGTTGTTCAAATTCAATCAATTTTCTGTGCTAAAAGCCAAACAATGGCAACACAGCACTCATAAGTGACCATGGTCACAAAATGCAGCAAAAGGTCTGAAGGAAATCAAAGTGTCACCTGATCCAGCTGCCTCCAGCGGACTACCTAAAGACCATAAGGCTCTGAGGGGAGGAGAAGGAAAGGGAAGCCCAGAACAGCTTAGAGGGCGGTCCACCATCCAGCTCCCAGTGTCTCTGGGAGGATTCCAACATAATAAAAGCACAGCAAAACATCAAGCAGTGATCTAAATTCATTTTCTCTGCAAGTCCCTTGATACTCTTATGCACACCTTTTAGAGGGGGAAAAGCACTGGGCCACAAATACACCGAAATTAAGCAACTCATTTCTGCCCAAAATCAGTACATTCAACTCCACACGGCCAGGTGAGTGTTTGCAGGTGTGGGTTGTCGCTGTTATTATCTGCACACAACTATGAGGGAAGGCACGAGTATGGTGAGTCAGCACTCAGAATTGTGCCCAAACAGACTGGCAGCCAGTATTAGCTATTGTAACCCAAGAATCCTAATGTTGTGGGTCGTGGGGGTTGAGGGGTTAGGCTGTATGCCTGAGTCCCTTCTAATTCCCGGATCCAGCAAGGATTCGATGGTTGGATTAGCCAGGTTAGCTCCTTGTTGAGCTAACAGCCCTCTAAGTATGGGGCACCTGGCTATTAGTGAGAAGGATAAGGGTCGGATTTGAAATGTGTGAGAGAGCTAGAAGCTGGCTGCAGGCAGAATCCTGTGTGGCAGAGTATTGCTTGATTTCTGCTGGAATCCAAGGCTGTGGCTATGGGGGAAGCAAGACCTTCTAGGGGTATTAATGCTGTGAGCCTCTCCATTGTAGGCTCAGGCTGTATATATGTGTAAATAAACCTTATATCAGAAAGACACTTCAGTCTTGGATGTCCCTCATTCCAAGGAAACCAAACCCTGGGTAAACCTGCCTGGAACCTCTGGAATCTTGGAGACTGGAGTGCGGTGCAACAATATGCTCCCTGCATTTTCCCCTCAAAGTCAGCCCCACATAAACCATGTTGTAGTAATCCAGTTGTAACTAAGGCATCTGTCTCTATGGCAAGAACCCCAAATTGATCAATGTGCATGGTCAACGGCTGGTGTTATCAGAAGGTCTCAGGGGTGGGCAGAGGAAACAGCTGCCTATCTTCTTGCACCCAACTTTTTGAACCAACCTACACCAGGGCTTTGACCCAGCCATGGCTGCATGCATGCAAAAAAAGTTTTTCAATCTGCTAAAAATCAAGTTCAGAAAAAATATGAAGTCAGGTTGAAACTGGTACTTGTTTACTGATTTAATGTCTTGTGCCAATTTCTTTTCCTGGGAAACTGCCAACCCTTCCAGGCACCATTGTATGTTTTAGCACTGGTAACGCCTCAAAAGATCCACCACCTGGGGAAGAACATACAGAAGGAGGAGGGCACGCCCAAGGATAGTATCCGCGCAGGGCACCCTTGTGCATTAAGCTGCTTCTTGCTTGGAAAGCTCACAGAGCACTTTCATTCCCAACACTTTGATGCTGGCTTTGATGTCTGCAACCCGATGCGGTGTATGGAATAGCTGATTAGATTAAAATCTGCTCTGTTGACAGTAATTAATTCCCCGTGTATCAAAATGATAAAATATTAACAAGGCTTACAAGGCAGCAGGACGCATTGCGCACCAGAGATCAACCCCGGCAATAGCCCCGGCACAGTCATGCCGGAAAAAGCCTCTTAAAGCAGCAGCTGAACATTTCGGGGAGCAGAGAGGGAGACAATTAGCAGAATTCCATGTACATTGTCACAAAAGCACCAACACCCCCCCCACATGTCTAACTCAAGTGGGATTACTTTGGGAAGGCTCCCCTACTGGGTGCACAGATTCTAGATGAGGCTAAGCAGCCCTAAGAACATAGGAAGATGTTCTGTCCTGAGTCAGACCGTTGGGTCATCTAGCTCAGTATTATCCACCCTGACCGGCAGGGGCTCTCCAGGGTTTCAAACAGGGGACATTCCCAACCCAATCTGGAGATAATAGGGACCCAGAACCTCCTGCACGCAAGGCACATTCTGCCACTGAAGTACGGCCCATGTTGATAGCCTGCAGCCACCTGGCAGCAGGCAAGTCATTGCTGTACATTGAGTCAGACCACTGATCCATTTAGCAGAGTACAGTGGTACCTCGGGTTACAGACGCTTCAGGTTACATATGCTTCAGGTTACAGACTCCGCTAACCCAGAAATAGTACCTTGGGTTAAGAACTTTGTTTCAGGATGAGAACAGAAATCGCGTGGCGGCAGCAGGAGGCCCCATTAGCTAAAGTGGTACCTCAGGTTAAGAACAGTTTCAGGTTAAGAACGGACCTCCAGAACGAATTAAGTTCTGTTACAGCTAAAATCTGCCCCCCTTCCGTAACAGTTCTTAACCCGAGGTACCACTTTATTACTGACAGTGACTTACCTGTTTTTCATTCCTAGATCTGAGACCAGAGACCCTTTTCATCAGAGATGTCAGAATCTTGATGCCTGCAAGCTACCTATTCAGCTACCCTGTGCCAATTCTGAGGCCTTCTACAGCCAACTTACTTGGTTTCTGACTCACAGAGCTTGCAAACCCAACTCCCCATGCACTGGCTATTTTGCTTCCAACCTTTTGCTGCCGGGGGCTTTTTCCATGACCTCAGCAATCCAACCTCTCTGATGGGAAAGTAGGGCAGGGTGTTTTTGTTTTTCTCAGATGTAGTCTGCCCCTAACGAATGAACCAGCTCAGCGATACCTTTACTGATACACATACACACAAAATAATGAATGTTTATCAATAGCTGCCATTACAGAACAGAGACTGCATGTCAGGGCACATCGCCAGGCAACACCACATCTGCTACAAAGGCTGTGTGCTGACTCCGGATTTTCCACTTTGTCTCAGCTGTCCCCAAGGGACCTGTCATAATCTCTCATACTCTTCAGAAGTCTGCATCAGCAGCTGATCAGAGACATCTTTTTATTTTAAAAAGTGTGCTCCCTTTCCCTTTCTCCTCATTTGCATCCCTTTGCAGAATAGGTGAATTCTCCCCGCCTCCCAAACACATGATCATGCATACCTGTGTGTACCAGCTATATAAAAAATACTTCCCCTTTGCTGCACCAAATTACCTCTGCCTTGAGCTTGCTAAATGGCCTTATGTAAGCCACCTTCGCTGAGCCTCAGCACCCCGCCCCCATCATCCACCCCCACACACATCGGAAATAGAGGGATACGAATTACTGACCTATTTTACAAGGTTGTTGCAAGGGCTCCTGAGATAATGGGTACAAAGTGCTTTGATGAATGTAAAGTGCTATATAAATGCTAATCATCTATATTACTAAGGCAGGATCCTGCTCTCCCTCTGAGATATGCCAGGGAGCATAGCTGTCAACTTTTCCCTTTTCTTGCGAGGAATCCTATTCGGAATAAGGGAATTTCCCTTTTAAAAAGGAAAACGTTGGCAGCTATGCCAGGGAGGCTCTGCTCCCATTCTCTGTTGGTGGGTGCAAGAGGCAAATCCTTTGCAGTTGTGGTACAAAGACTCAGGAAGTCCCGCCCCCCAAGAGACCTGACAGTAAGTCAGTCAGTCAATCTTTATTTTTTTCCAATCATGAGTCACAGAGGAGAAGTCCTGCCTGTCTAGCCCAGCACTGCAAAACTCACAGCCCTGGAAATGCTGCTGTAACTACCACCATCCTTGACAATAGGCTAGGTCAGCTAAGTTCTCCGCTAGAAGATCTGTTTATTCATCATGATTTGCTTGCATGAAGTTTACACAAAGGTTAGACTATGGCTGGGCTTTATTGAGCATTCGTTCTGATTTGTTTGCAGGGAGGTTATACAATAGTGAACATCCGAATTGCTTGTGCAATGTGCTACATGCATCCCACACTTTCCGGTGCCATTTCACCATCACTTTCCTGACCACAGGAAAAGTCTAGTGCTTTAACTACAGAAAACCTGCAGGAGGCATCCTAAGGTTGATAGGAGCTGGAGTCCAGAAACATCTGGAGGGTTGCAGGTTCCTCATCTCCCCCCCCCCACCGGCCTATGCTTTCAAAAGTTAGCAAACACTGCATTATTTAAATTGTCCT
Organism: Podarcis vaucheri; assembly: GCF_965113315.1. NCBI lineage: Eukaryota > Metazoa > Chordata > Lepidosauria > Squamata > Lacertidae > Podarcis > Podarcis vaucheri. Next base: position 19,442,806 of record NC_138758.1, on the reverse strand, counting down.
TCCGTCTGGATTGATTTTGGTACCCCGTTGACAAAAAGCCAACTTTTTACTTGGCTTGACTGTTGATTGTTCTCTCCTTTTCGTTCTTGATCATTTTGTTCTTTTTTAAAAATCACACATTAATTATAACCATATTCCACTTTGAAAGCAGCCTATACATTTTATTAAGTTAACTTAAAAATAAAATAGAATCATTCCTTGCTAACGGCGGGGGTAACAAAAGAGAGGGGGGGACATTAAAATATACATACGCTTCAGGTTACATACACTTCAGGTTACAGACTCGGCTAACGCAGAAATATTACCTCAAGTTAAGAACTTTGCTTCAGGATGAGAACAAAAATCCTGCTGCAGCGGCGCAGCGGCAGGAGGAGGCCCCATTAGCTAAAGTGGTGCTTCAGGTTAAGAACAGTTTCAGGTTAAGAACAGGCCTCTGGAACGAATTAAGTACTTAACCCGAGGTACCACTGTATTGTGAAACACTAGGTTCGTTCAAAATCCCATGAAGGAAAAGTATCTAGATACATATAGCAACAACAAGAGTTCCCTGGCTACATTTTTTTTAACCCTTTAATGAATTTTTAAATTGCTGCTTTACTGCATTTCAAGATTCAGTTGCACTTTTTAATGATATATTGCTCTGTTTTTAGACTGCACACTGTGTGTATGTGTGTATGTATGTATGTATGTATGTATGTATGTATTTATGAATGAATGAATGAATGAATGAATGAATGAATCCAGATTTTGGTACCATAATTTTTATTTTAAACCTCCCCCCCAAAAAAAAAATTATCTAATAAGAATAAGGAGATATACACAGTTCCCCTCCCCAATGTTATCTTCACAACAAACCTGCAAAGTAGCTTAGGATGAGAACAAGTGATTAATCCAAGCTCACCCAATAAGCTTCATGGATGAGTGGAAATTTGAACCCGTGTCTCCTCAGTTCTAGCCTGACACCACAACCACAACACCACCTCTCAATCTGCACTGAGTTGCTACGCCCAAGACATGCAACCCACTATACTCATTCTGTGTGGCCTTTATTCCAGAACTGGAAAATCCCCTAGACAGCTCACCATTAAAAAAATGAAACTAAAATTAGTACATAATCATGAGGAATAATGGTTTGGCTTGTTGTCTGGACTCTGAGCCTGTAACATGCAGTGCCATATTTCAAATGCAGGCCAAATCATGACTTTTCTCCCTCTTGTAGCAGTTGCGCTATATGATTTTTAATAGTAATTTTTATTGCTTTCTTGTTTTTTGGGAGTATTGTATTGGATTGTATTTGAATCCCATTGGCTACAATATAAAATGCCATAATAAATAATACAATACAATTTAAGAGATAAAAGACTCACTAGAAAATGCATTTAAAAATCAGTATGAATAGTTAATGCATTGCACCTGGCGTTAACAGCTGCTGTTCCCACCGTTCTTCACTGGCACATTGCAAACCACCTGAAAGATACTTGTGCACCAGTGGTGGCCTACAGACCACAGTTTTGGAAGCCCTGCTCTAAGAAACCCACAAGCAGCGCATGAAGTAAACCAGCCCCCTCCTCCCCTGTTGTTTGTCCTCAGCATCTGATATTCACAGGTATTCTTCCTCAGTACAGCCAGACTGTTTAGGTATCACAGCCATTGACAAACCTCACCTCCACGGATTATTCTACTCCCCTTTAAATGCAAAGCTACTGAGAAATTCACTCAGATCATTTTTCTTTTAACCAACCAGCCTAATTCACACTTCCCAGGTTAACACAGTTATCCCATGGACTGTGTTCATCTCCATGAATTTTGCAAACCGGTTGTTGGCACTAAAAAATGCATACTTTTTAAGGGGAGTATTTTAGGAAGTATACTGGGGGGAATGCACACACTTCAAATGCTGTTTCTGTATGTGTGTATGAGTGTGTGTGTGTGTGTGTGTGTGTGTGTGTTATTAAAAACAATGCAGAAAATGAGATGGAACAGACTTTTGTTTGAACATATGTGAAACTGACACAGACCTAGAAGTACACCCAATCCATCCCCATTATAAAGTCATTTAAATAATGAGATCCAGGCTCACATAGCCTCAGCAATGCTGCTGCATCTGGTGTCCTCAGATCATTCAATGTTCCCAGGCAGGTTTTTTACATTCCCAACTTGCCAACACACACCGTCACACACAGCCTCTCTCATCAAACAAGGGGTCATACAATTACCAAAAAGCTCTTCAGTGTCTTTTTTTGCTCACAGTGCCAGCCAGGCCACCTTTTTATCCACCATTTCATCCCCTCTTGCTCCAAAAGGATAATGTATCATTTGTTTAGGAAAACATTATACTGCATTGTATACTGGGATATATGCTGTAAAAAGATCAAGTACAGTATGGTCGTACACAGCTGACTTCTACTCACAATAGATACACACTGAAATTTGTGGGGCTCAGTAAAGCCATGTGTACTAATTTTAACTGGGTCTACTCTGAGTAGGATCGGATGCGCCAATTATAATTTGTTCCAAAAGGAAGTTGATTATGCTGTTTGTTCTGACACCATCAAACCTTTCCCCTGATGGCATGAAAACAAACACTTCTTTGACTTGGCAAATGTACTTGCGAGGCAGGGCTCCTAACAATAAAATGTTTCGGCTAATGTTTAGCAGTGATGTTTAATGTTCTGTTTGCTTAGTCTGATTGGATTAGCCCTTGCCGGGAAGCAAATACTTTTTTTTTTTAAGTAGGTCACACCACTCCAGATACAAGACATGCCACTTAGAAAACCCAGAGAGCAATGCTCATCTGCGTTCAGTGGGCGCATAGAACACACACTCGCACACAAAAAAGCACTTTCTTTTTTTTGCACGGCGTCAGGTGGTAAGATTCACAGTACATTTGTTAGGATTTCAAGAAAAGGCTGTAAAAGTCAAAACGGAGCAACATCCACAATCGGCGGCTCTCAGACAGACAGAGAACAGAATGGTACTTGACAGCAGTTACCTGTGCATGAAAGTTTTATGTGGAATGGGGAAAGGAGATTATGGGCTCCTTCCACCTTCTGATGCTTGCAACTGCCAAAACCAGGCAAATGAAACTTGTTAACTGCAGAAATCCTATGGATTCTACCATGCATTTGACAAAGCAGGCTCTGGTCCACAGCGGCTCATTAAGATGCCACAAGAGCGTTTTCTGGTTTTGCTGGGACAGAGAGCACAGCTGCCCCACTAAAAATTGCTAGGTGTTGACATTAAGGGGCAAGCCAAGTGGCCACAGGGAGAGGACTCCCTGCCCAACAGACTTTACTGAGGTATCCCCAGAAGGATTCATTGAATAGAAACCAGCAGCTTTTACTCAAGTCTAAACTGGAGGTCAGCAACTGACAGCCCCTGAGCCAAACCCAACCTTCATGGGGAATCCCTGTGTTGGATTCCCTGTACAGGCTTCCTATAGGCATCTGGCTGACTCCTTGTGAGAACAGGGTGCTGAATTTGAAGGACCACTGGCCTGATCCAGCAGTGCTCTATACACTGGGTTAGCTTGCCGTCTGATCTCTGGGTGTTTCAAACAGTGGTGGGGAATCCGTGGGTTTCTAGATGTTGCAGGACTACAACTCCCATCATCCCTTGTCATGGCAGATGAGACCAATAAGAGTTGGAAGCCAACAACATCTGGAGGGCCACAAATCCACTACCACCTGCTTTAGAACATACAGCTATCATATTTCAGGCATATTTGCTGCAACCAAAGCTGCTACAGATATGATTAAAACCAATTCAGGAGACTCTGAATTCTGCCAAGGAACGTGGGGATAAACAGTAGTGAAGGAACTGATGTCTGTGGGTAAAGAACCTGTCCACAGATTACCGTATTTTTCGCTCTATAGGACGTACTTTTTCCCCTATAAAAATGAAGGGGAAATGTGTGTGTGTCCTATGGAGCGAATGCAGGGAGGAGGCAGGCAGGAAAAGCCCCCAAAAGCCGCACACAAGCTCCGTGCGGCTCTTGCGGGCTTTTCCTCAGGAGGGACAAGGGACTGACACGGCCAGTCAGTCCGTTTTCCCTCCGCATAGAAAAGCCCACAGGAGCCGTGTGCTCCTTAAAGAGTGCGCGGCTCCTGTGGGCTTTTGCGGGAGGTGGGGGTATTGCCATAGCCCAGCGACCCTCTCCCGGCTGGAGAGGTGACGCGCGGCTATGGTAGCAGCCTCTTTAGCAGTGCGCCACCTCACCAGCCGGGAGAGCGTGCGCAGGGCTAAAGAAGCAGCTATGGCAGCAGCCTCTCCACTGCGCACCTTTCCTGCTCCCCGACCTGCTCTTTGGGGCTGGCGGTGAGCTTCCCCCTGCCAGCCCCAAAGAGCAGGTTGAAAGGAACTTGAAGCCTGGAGAGCGAGAGGGGTCAGTGCGCACTGACCCCTCTCACTCTCCAGGTTTCCAAGGTCACCGTCTGAAGGCGACTGAACGCACCTTGAACGGCACCTTGTTTTAGAGGGGGGAGGGGGGAAATTCTCCCCCTCTCTGTGTAGCGCCTCCTGCCGCTTCGCTTCGCTGAAGGGGCGCTGGGCAGAGAGGGGAATTTTTTTTTCTTGTTCTCCCCCCTCTAAAACAAGGTGCGTCCTATTGTCTGTTGCGTCCTATAGAGCGAAAAATACGGTACTTTATTGTGAAAATTATTGTTACTGGTTTGACTTCACCCCCAGAGGCATGCTCCATTGCCTCTCTAAACAGATAGATGCCAACAGCAAAATATGAGTAAGCCCACAATTTACACACATTAAGTATTCAACTTTACACATGTGGCAAAAAATTAAAAGGAGTGGAAAGGGGGCAGGATTCTGGGAAAGAAAGAAGCCAGTGTGGTGTAGTGGTTAAGAGCGGTAGTCACGTAATCTGGGGAACCGGGTTCGCTTCCCCGCTCCTCCACATGCAGCTGCTGGGTGACCTTGGGCCAGTCACACTTCTCTGAAGTCTCTCAGCCCCACTCACCTCCCAGAGTGTTTGTTGTGGGGGAGGAAGGGAAAGGAGAATGTTAGCCGCTTTGAGACTCCTGAAGGGGAGTGAAAGGCGGGATATCAAATCCAAACTCTTCTTCTTCTTCTTCTTCTTCTTCTTCTTCTTCTTCTTCTTCTTTGGCAATCCCACCTACCATTGAACCCAATGGGTTCTGACTTTATGCTGTAGGTGTGGTCCCTGGAAACAAGTTGTGGAACTTGGCCACATTTTAGAAGGGGCCCCCTCCCGAAAACTAGGTGCTGACCGTTACTCCATTCTTGGGAGGCCTAAGGACGTGGGCTAACTCAGAGATTTTTGTATTGCAACATTCAGGGCAAACTGACAGGAATAAAGATCTCCCAGTTTACAGTGATACCTCGGGTTACATACGCTTCAGGTTACATACGCTTCAGGTTACAGACTCCGCTAACCGAGAAATAGTGCTTCAGATTAAGAACCTTGCTTCAGGATAAGAACAGAAATTGTGCTCCAGTGGCGCGGCAGCAGCAGCAGGAGGCCCCATTAGCTAAAGTGGTGATTCAGGTTAAGAACAGTTTCAGGTTAAGAACGGACCTCCGGAACGAATTACCGTATTTTTTGCTCCATAAGACTCACTTTTTCCCTCCTAAAAAGTTAGGGGAAATGTGTGTGCGTCTTATGGAGCGAAGGCAGGCTACACAGCTATCCCAGAAGCCAGAACAGCAAGAGGGGTTACTGCTTTCGCTGCGCAGCGATCCCTCTTGCTGTTCTGGCTTCTGCGATTCAGAATATTTTTTTTCTTGTTTTCCTCCTCCAAAAACTAGGTGCGTCTTGTGGTCTGGTGCGTCTTATAGAGTGAAAAATACGGTAAGTACTTAACCTGAGGTACCACTGTATCTGGCGTTTTCATTTCTTCTTTGAGGAGAGAGGAAGTAGTGCTTAATTATTATTACCCTTTCCCCAATCTAAATCCAAAACTGCCATTAGTTTGGGGGGTGGGGAACGAGAGGAAGAAAAAATACAGTGGTGCCCCGCAAGACGAATGCCTCGCAAGACAGAAAACCCGCTAGACGAAAGGGTTTTCCGTTTTTGAGCTGCTTCGCAAGACAATTTTCCCTATGGGCTTGCTTTGCAAGACGAAAACGTCTTGCGAGTGTTCCGATTTTTTTTCGCTTCCCCCCCTTTTTCTAAGCCGCTAATAGGCTTTTAGCTGCTAATCCGCTAAGCCTTTAATAGCCGCTAAACCGCTAATAGCGCTAAGCCGCTAATAGGGTTGCTTCGCAAGACGAAAAAACCGCTAGACGAAGAGACTCACAGAACGGATTAACGGATTAATTTCGTCTCGCGAGACACCACTGTACTGCAAAATGTCTTTGAGCTACGCTGATTTCACCTGCCCCACCCCATGTCTACAAGCAGTTTGCAGGGTGGGGAGTTAAATTGGATAAAGAGCAAAAGACCCTGCCCCTGTGTAGTCTTTTCTAGTTCTTTGCTTGGGACTGGATTAGCATTTGTTCCCCTCTCCTCAGCCTCAAAAGTTCCTGGTGTGGCTTATATACCACTAAGCCTAGATGGTACCTGCCCACAGCTTTATAATAATAAAAAAGACACACAAGATAAAATGGACAGGGAGGGAAGAGGAAAATTTCAAATCCCAAGTTCCAAACCACAGATCTCTCAACATTGCAATTCATTTGGCTCTTGAAAGACTGCTCCATGGCTGCTACTCCGTCTGCTTACTAAACACTTAAACTCAGTCTCCCTCCTCTCCCACCTAACACTCTCAAAAAAGCAATCCAAATACTTTAAAGTCTTTTTGCCAAGTTCTGCTTTCAAAACAAAAACATGAAAGCTGTACATAATGGACTTGCACCCTGACTAAGTTGCTAACTTGCACCCACCCCATTATCTCAGAAGGATCTGAGTTCAACTAATTTACAAAGCAATCTTAACCACGTTTATTCAGAGGTCCTGTTGAATTTAAAGGGGCTTACCTCCAGGAAAGTAGAGTTAGGATTGCAGTCTTAGGCTGGATTCATTTCAATGTTGTGGGATGTGGAACATACAAATACTGATACCAATTTGCACATCAGTGTTTGCAAGGATTATTTCTAGGAACATTTGCTTCATACAAGATATATATCTGTATATACATAGACACACGTTTTGAAATACAGTGGTACCTCAGGTTACATATGCTTCAGGTTACAGACTCTGCTAACCCAAAAATAGTACCTCGGGTTAAGAACTTTGCTTCGGGATGAGAACAGAAATCGTGCTCCGGCAGCGTGGTGGCAGCAGGAGGCCCCACTAGCTAAAGTGGTATCTCAGGTTAAGAACAGTTTCAGGTTAAGAACGGACCTCCGGAACAAATTAAGTATGTAACCAGAGGTACCATTTTATATAAATCCAGTTAACACCAAACGGTGCATACAAGTTGGACCTACAACAAAATGTGGAATTTCAGCCAGTTATGCCTTTTCCCAGTATGTTACATTCTCTTCCTCTCCTACCACACCCACATAGGTTTCCATTTCTCTCTCTCTCTCTCTCTCTCTCTCTCTCTCTCTCTCACACACACACACACACATACACACTATTCCCAAACCCATTGAAAATGCTCAGTTCTCATGGGATGTTTTTGAGTTTCTGCCTCCCCCCTTTGGGATTGTTTCCTCCTAATGTTATTTTTTAGGACTTCTGCAAACCTCCAGGTGCCCGTATACCTGCTGAATCAGTGGAGGAGGATGCAACAGGTAGGGCAGGAGGGCAGGAAGGTCCACAGAGGACAGAGCCAAAGCCAAAGCCAAACAGAACTAACTCGTTCTGGTTTTCTCTCCATCCTCCTCCAAGCTGAGTTTTACCAAGTCAACACTAACACTGAGGCAAGGAGGGCACTGGAAACCAGGACCTTCTGAACAGGTTATAAGTGAGGAGGTAGACAGGTGGAGGTTTCCTGGGGGAGGACAGAGCTCCACTCACCCCAATGAATCAGCCTCCCAACTACAGGTTCCTCCTGTAGGGGTCAGCAAACTTTTATAGCAGGGGGGCAGTCCACTGTCCCTCAGACCTTGTGGGGGGCCAGACTATATTTTGAAGGGGGGGAAATGAACGAATTCCTATGCCTCACAAATAACCCAGAGATGCATTTTAAATAAAAGGACACATTCTACTCATGTAAAAACACACCGATTCCCGGACCATCTGCGGGCCGGATTTAGAAGGCAATTGGGCCCGATCCGGCCCCCGGGCCTTAGTTTGCCTACCCATGATCTTGTGCATCAGCTGGGCTGTTTAGGCTCATTAGAACAAGAACTCAGATCATGTTTATTTCTGCAGTTCTTAATTCTCATTGGTTTTTACGTCTTCATAAAGCCTTTATGATTCCTGTTATAACATGAAGAGTTTCATTTCTTCAAGCCACTTATTTATCATTTATTCAATTCCATTTCTGAATCACCTCCCATAAAATATCCTGAAGCGATTTCGCAGTGACAAAACACCAGGAATAAAAACAAATTAAAAACAAAATGATTCCATTTATTTCTATACACATATATATATATATATAAAATCAATTCCAAACTTCATGCTGGTTTATTGATCTGTGACCGTATTTTATATTTTATTGTTTAAGTAGGGTCAGTTTTTACTGGAGCTAGTAGTAGGCTGCTTTGCGAGGGAGTTTTCTATAAAAAAAGAGGAAGCAGGGTATACAGATATAAATAAAGGAAGGAAGGAAGGAAGGAAGGAAGGAAGGAAGGAAGGAAGGAAGGATAGCTCCAGTTCACCATTTTACCTGCTATTCAAAAAAAAGGGGTGGGGGGTGGGGGAAGCAACACAAATTTAAATAGCAGCAGTTTGTTTTTAAAGAAACACAGGAAGCTGCCAGGGGTGGTGTAGTGGTTAGAGTGTCAGTCTATGACCTCAGAGACCAGGGTTCAAATTCCCACTTGGCCATGAAACTCCCTGGGTCACCTTGGGCCAGACACTATCTTCCCACAGCCTAATCTATCTCTCAGGATGAAATGGGAAAGGGAAAACAATGTACACCACTCTAAGCTACTTGGAGCAAAGGTGGGATACAAATGCAATCAACCAATCAATCAATCAATCAACCAACCAACCAATCACTAAATATGTACCAAATCAGACTACGTATTGGTTCAATTAGCCTAGTATAGTCTATACTGAGTGGTAGTGACTCTCCAGAGTATTAGACCAGGGGTAGGCTAAACTGAAAGAGAGGGCCTGTCTAAAGGTCAGCAGGGAAAGCTTTGCAGCTTAGTGGGTGCTTGAACCCAGGTCTTCTTCCCGTAAGTCTAACACGCTAGTCCATTAACAAGGAATACAAGCCAGATATTGTAAATTATGAACTTAGAAGGAACCACACAATCTCAAAATTGCGCACAGATCCTGTACCAAGGAAAGCTGAATTGTACAAGTGCAACTGGAGTTATTTTAACTGAGCAGCTTTCTGCACGCATGAGCTGTATCCATTATCCCCATAAAGTGGTCTGAAGAAATAATCTTATTTGTTTGCCAAATACCCCAGCTTTTGACTTTCAGCAGAAGCGCTCAAGCCATTGTGCAATATTTTTAAGAGCATGCTAAAATAACGAAACAGCAGCAGAGAAAGCACAGAACACACCCAATTGCTAATGGAATTCTAGGCTGCATCAACAGAAGTACTTGATAAAGGGAAATAATGGTCCCATTCTATACCGCCGGGTCAGACCCCTTCCGAGGTACTGTGTCCAGTTCTGGGCACAACAGTTCAAAGAAGTATATTGGCAAGTGGGAACCTGTGCAGAGTAGAGTGGCCAAGATGATAAAGTGTCTGGAAACCAAACCAGGTATGAGAAACAGCTGAGAGAGTTGGGGATGTACAGCCTGGAGAAAAGAAGACTGAGAGATTATATCAGGGGTCGGCAACCTAAGGCCCATGGGCCACAAGTGGCCCACGGGGGTTGTTTAACTGGCCCACAAACTGCCCACAAACCAAGCCGCCCACTTGGCAAGTCCCCACACGCTGCGCTAAACTGGTGCAGTGCAGCATGGGGACTCGTTTCCGCGGCGCCGGAAATTGCGTCTGTGCAGATGCCAGAAGTTGCCTCTGCGCAGACGCCGGAAATCGCGGGCACACGCACGGTCCAGCCCACGGAGGGATTTCCGCTGGAGTGAACCAGCCCAGGCAAGGTAAACCTTGCCAACCCCTGGATTATATGATATTCCACTTCAAAGATCTTCAGGGATGTCACATGGAAGATGGAACAAGCTTGCTTTTGCTGCTCTACAGGACCCAAAACAAAGGATTCAAATGGTAAGAAAGGAGATTTTGATTAACATCAGGAAAAACTTTTTAACAAGAACTGTTCAACAGTGGACCGGTCTCCCTTGGAAGGGGTACACTCTCCTTCCTTGGAGGTTTCTAAGCAGAGGTTGGATGGCCATCTGTCATGGATGCTTTAGCTGTGATTCCTGCATTGCAAGGGGGTTGGACTAGACAGCCCTTGGGATCCCTTCCAACTCTATGTTTCTATGAGCAGGGGGAGTAAAAGGAATCCAAACAGGTGTGCCCAATGCTTGCCTAAACAAACATTTCTTCACACAGAAAGGTGAAATACCATATGTGAAGGGCCAAAATGAATCTCTCAGGGCAGAGTTCCATTATCTGGACTCTGGCACCCAAAAGAACTTTTCTCATATTCCCACCAGCTCCACTTCACCAAGGTGCAGCACATGAATTAAATGACCATTTAATCATTAAATACAGAATATGTATTAGTTGAATAACCCCCTCTGAACACAGGATTCAACCCACCCTCTGACATCTGTAACTCACTCGGCATTGCCATTTTTGCAAACTTAAGGACTAGACTCGGTGGGGGACGAGACGGGACTAAACTACACGTAGAACTCATGCCTGCTGTTGACCTACATCTTTTCCTGCATCTCCCTCGAAACAATTGAAAAATGATGCGTAACATGATGTCATTCTGCTCACTTCACTCACACACACAGAGAGAGAAAACTGGCAGACAGTGAAGCAGAGTGGAGGTGGGAAACACTGAGACTCATGATGTCACATCACGTGAGATATCAGGGAAATGTCAGGGGGTGGGATACGATGTGGTAGCAGTCATGCATGTAAGGTAACACATGATCTATCCCCAAGTCCTAGGCCCACTGCCAAATGCCTGCACTGAAGCAACGCAATTGCAGAATCATGGAGAGTGTAAGCGAGTGCTCCTATAGGGTGTATGCACCCCTTGGTCCCAGCTGTGAGGATCTTGTTGCTTCCAGCTGGCCAAGAACCACAACCTTTCATTATTGTTTTCCTCGTTGTCTTTTACATCAGCCGTTTGTCTCCCGGATGGGAAAGCGGCAGAAACAAATCGCAGCTCTTGAAACTCCTTTCTGCCAAAAGGGAGAGAGGCTTATAAACAGTCCTGTAAATCATCCAGCTGTGTGTAAGGACACTGCAACTAGAAACGGATTAGAAGCAGTATCATAAAAAATATTATCATTTGGAGGCAGAGTCATGATGATGGCATGGGAAAAACACCCGCCGCTCGCCAAAGAGCTCCAGAGGGCAAATGGTGAGAGAGGAAGCAGCAGAGTCCCATTCCCACCCACCCCCATCTCCTGCCTTTTCCATTGCACTATTCTCAGAAATCAGCCCTAAGTGCTCACTGAAAGGACAGATCCTGAAGCTGAGGCTCCAATACTTTGGCCACCTCATGAGAAGAGAAGACTCCCTGGAAAAGACCCTGATGTTGGGAAAGATGGAGGGCACAAGGAGAAGGGGACAACAGAGGACGAGATGGTTGGACAGTGTTCTCGAAGCTACAAACATGAGTCTGTCCAAACTGCGGGAGGCAGTGGAAGACAGGAGTGCCTGGCGTGCTCTGGTCCATGGGGTCACGAAGAGTTGGACACAACTAAACAACAACAACAACAAACAATCTCGGCTCACCCCAGAGACAAGCCATCTCCAAATTCCCTCCCTACACTGCTCGATGTGATCGAGGGAAACCAGAACACAGAGCTTTGGGGTGGTGAAGAGGATACAGGAGAATGATTTGTTCCTTAGTGGCAGGTGGAGAATGTTGGAGAATTGTGACGAAAATGGAAAAGATAGCAGAAGTTGCAGATATTCTCCAATTTATCCCAAAACCAGAATGGAAATCAATCCAATGAACATGATCAATATTAGCTTTTGTTGTCTGCAAATGATTTGTAACTGATGGCATCCCCCACCCCTTTGCATTGTGTGTCTGTTGCACTGAAATGAATGCAATGGAATAATTAATATATCTAATGAATTACATAACTTGCAGACAGCAAGACAAATAATGTAGTTTTTGATGGGAGGACCATCTGCAGCGAAATGGAAACATAAATAAATACAGGGCGTTACAGGAAATGATACCTTCTTATCAGGGTTCAAAATTAGCAGGGTGCCAGGCATATTTTGCACCTAAAGATTCTCCATTTGCGAGCACCTCTAAAAGTCTGGGTGCTATTTTTTGTGCCTGGCTGACATGGAAGAATTACTGAAATGTATGGTGCTTTGAAGCCTTGAAGTACCGTATATGTTAAGGATAGACAATATGTTAAGGAGTTTAAGAATAGAGAGTGGAGTGTTTTGAAAACTGAAATATGGTACCAATATTTTAATTGTCAACACCAAATTAAACATGTATTAATAATTTCTGCTAAAATGTGATATTAACAATGTGTCACTTATGTAACTTGCAAATTAATTCATGCTTATCAAAATAATAAATTAAACATGTTACTGACCCCCGCCCCCCGGTGTTTCAGCACCCAGAAGCCAGGTCCCAGAAACCACTTGGCTCCTAGCTTTTCTATCACAGTTTCTAACACTGCTTCTTATATCCCTAGGTTGGAGGAGAGAGAGAAGACGTGAGAATCCAAAGTGGGAGCCATGCCTCCTTCCAAGATACTGTTAAGGAGCCTCTATCTGAGCATTCCACTCCTTGTTCCTGAGTTTCCAGGTGATACACAACATTTCATCGCTCTGGATGCTCAGTCCCCCATTGGGCTGTTTGCAGAGAGGAGGGTAGACCGATTAATTTATTAAAAAAAATTATTTTGTATTTCTACCCATTTCGAGAGTTCCCTCAAGAAAGCTGACAGCCCACTTCTGTTTCACAGTGGTCCCATTTTGGCCCCATGTTGGTATTCATCACCCAAGTTTACTATTAGAGGAAGTAATAGTTAAATGTTATGGAATTCACTGCTGCAGGATATAGTGTTGGAAAACACCTTAGTTGCCTGTTTAAAAGACATGGTAATGGAAGATGGTTCTATCAATGAAACTATGATAGCTAAAGCAGAACATCCAGGGTCAGCTGCAGTATACCTCTAAATACCAGAATCTAGGAACTAAGTAAGACTAAAGGAGCTCTTCCTGGAGGAGTATTGCTGGCCATTGTTGGAAAGAAAACGCTGGACTAGATTAACCCCGGTCTGACTCTTATGGGCTTGTCTACACTGGAGCAAAATGTGGATTTCTACCAGCCTATCTCCCTATTAAATTAGGAGCATCCACTCGACATCCTCCCTATCCCAGTATCGTCCCACACCTTTCCCCTTTAAATGCAGGGTTTTTGATGCTGGACATTTCACACTTTCCAATGGCCAAAAAATCCCACACTTAAATGAAGAAAGGACCTGGGCAACACTGGGACGGAGAGAACATCATGTGAATGCTCCTAATTTAATAGGGAAATAGGCTGGTACAAATCCACATTTTGCTCCTGGGTGGACAAGCCCACTGTTGCATGGCCGGGGAACCTGTGGCCCTCCCAATGTTGCTGGACTACAACTCCCATCATCCCTGACAAGTAGTAGCCATGTTGACTGGGGCTGATGCGAGTTGGAGTCCAACAATATCTGGAGGGCCACAGACTTCCCAGGCCTGGTCTATTGGTGTAGGTCATAGCGTTGAGAGGTATGTACATGTCAACTTGCCCATCACACAGCATGGAGACTGAGAATTTTGTTACTCCAATTCACCACCAAAGAAACGAAGCTGCCTTCAGCCAATGCTGGAAAAATAAGAGGTAAGTAGCTAAAACTGGGCAAGTATGCCCCCAAGCAAGTTTGTGGCTACCGCTCAGTGGTAAAACATATGCCTTGCATGCAGCAGATCCCAGGTTCAAATGCTAGCACCTCCAGTTAAAAGGGTTCCCAAGAACATAAGAACCCAGGAGCCTGCTGGATCGAACCAGTGAGTGGCCCATGTAGTTCAGCATCCTATTTTCACTGTAGCCAATCAGATGCCTATGGGGAGCCCTAAAGGTAGTTCTGTACTCAACAGCACTCTCCCCTCGTGCAATTTCCAGCAAGTGGCATTCAGAAGCATACTACTTTTTTTTAATCTATGGCTTTTCAAACTGCACTGGCTCCCGGTAGAGTACAGGGTCAGATTTAAGGTGCTGCTTTTGACCTTTAAAGCCCTTCACGGCCTAGGACCCTTGTACCTACGGGACCGCCTCTCCTGGTATGCCCCACGGAGAGCCTCAAGGTCCATAAATAGCAACACCCTAGTGGTCCCGGGCCCTAAGGAAGTTAGATTAGCCTCACCCAGAGCCAGGGCTTTTTCAACACTGGCTCCGGCCTGGTGGAACGCTCTGCCTCATGAGACCAGGACCCTGCAGGATCTGATTTCTTTCTGCAGGGCCTGTAAGACAGAGTTGCTCTGCCTGGCCTTTGGCTTGGAGTCAATTTGATTCCCTCCCCCTCTTTCTTTTTTCCTTTCCTTCTCCTCCTGCGATGAGGCTACATTTTAATATTTCAATATTTTAATTTTGTATTTTAATTTTGTTTTTAAGTTGTAATCATTCAACTTGTTTTTATTATTGCTTGTAAGCCGCTCTGAGCCCAGTCTTAGCTGGGGAGGGGAGGGTATAAATAAAAATTATTATTATTATTATTATTAATATTATTATTATTAATATTATTATTATTATTATTATTATTATTATTATTATTATTATTATTATTACTTTCAGCAGTGGAGGTAGAACATAGCCATCAGGATTACTGGGCACTGACAGCCTCTGTGAATTTGTCAAATTCTCTTTTAAAGCCATCCAAGTAAGTGGTGAACACCACATCTTGTGGGAGCAAATTCCAGAGTTTAACTATGCACCCTGTGTGGAGAAGTACCTTGTTTTCTTTCTCATGAATCATCCAGCATTCAACTTCATTGAATGTTCACAAGTTCTAATATTACGAGGGGAAAAAACTTTCTCTTACCCCCACCACGCATAATTCCATCAACATCAAAAAAGTATCTAAACACTGCCCTCTCATAAAACATCAGGGTGGTGTATAAGTTTCAGAGTGAATCATAGAGCTGTAGAGTTGGAAGGGATCCCGAGGGTTATCTAATTGAACTTGCAATGCAGCAATCTCAACATGTGGTCCCCCATCCAACTTGAAACCATACCAGACCCCTACTTAGCTTTGCCAATGTGCTGGCCGTTTTATTGGTACACCACTGACATAACAGATGATGTGAAAGACCTCTGCTCAATACTCCAAAAGGCTGCTGCTAGTCAATAATAATATTAGCCTAGGTGGAAAAAGACTGATCTGTTATAAGACAGCTTCCTGCATATTTAAGTTTGGATGGAGAACAGCAGCAGCTTGGTCAAATAACAGAATTCAATTATATCTACCCAGTGATAGCTCTCCCCATAGTCCCATTTCCTGGTGGATAATATCTGGCTTTGGATGTCATTGAAGTCAGAGTCTGGTTATTCTCTGCAAGAAACAACAAAACTAGAGCACACATTATGATGGAAAGTACAGGAGATTCTCTCCCTTATTTCTGTATGTTATGATTTGATATTTTACACTGACTATCATCCATCCTGAGTCTCAGGGGGAAATATGTAGGAAAGGCTTTAAAAGTCTATGCTAAGCATAGAGATACAGAGCATTCCACTTGATCCAGGAAGACATGGGTTCAAATCCAAGCTCAACTCTTTATTGGATGGGCTTAGGCAAGTAACCACTTCTGAGTCTGCCCACACAAATATAAAAATGAACTTTGCAGGGGGAGTAGGAGATAAAAATAAGACAAAATAATCTACCTTTTGCAAACCCAATAAAGGAAAATGAAGAAACCTCACAGAAGAAACAGTACTTTGGGCTTTGGTATTGATGGAGTTACACTCCCTCTGAAGGAGCAGGTACGTAGCCTGAACCTCAGGCGGCCTTCTATCAAGCTTGGGCTGGTTGCCCAGCTGTGTCCCTGTTTGGACAGGTATAGCCTAACATCTGTGGTCTATGCTCTGGTAACCTGTAGGTTAGCTTACTGCAATGAGTTATACGTGGAGCTGCATCTGAAGGCAGTTCGGAAACTTCAGCTAGTGCATAATTCAGTGGCCAGGTTGCTCACTGGGGCAAGATGGTTTGAGCATGTTACACCAATTCTGGCCCGACTGTACTAGCTGTCAATTAGTTTCTGGGTCCAGTTCAAACTGCTGGCTTTGACATATAAAGGCTTAAACAGTTCATAACCACAATACCTCAAGGATACCTCCCCATATGAAACAACCTAGACCCTGTGCCCATACTGAGGCCCTTCTTCAACTGCCCCCTCCATGAAAGGTCTGGGTGGTTGGCATGACATGAGAACGAGCCTTTTCGGCAATGGCTCCCCATTTGGGGTGTGCTCTCCCCAGGGAGACTCACCTGGCGCCTTCATTACATCTCTTTATATGTTAAGCAAAAACACTCCTTTTTTCCCAGGCCTTTGGCTAATTAAGTAATCTATGGCCTTTTAAACTGTGGGCGCATTCTTTTCATTTGTTACTATAGTATGCATGTTTGTGTTTTTATATTGTGATCCGTCCTGTGATCCTCGGATGAAGGGAGGTATAGAAATTTTATAAATAATAAATATAAATATATATATATATATATATATACGAAAACAAATATATATATATATATATATATATATATATATATATATATATATATATTATAAATTACAAACACACACCCCCCCAAACACAGGGAGAAAATATGCAGCTGGGTCCATGGCTACTCTTTCTTAAGAAAGACACCATATATCTCCTGAATAATGCTTACAAGAGAGCAGTGTATAACTTCATTGATCCATGGGGAAGTGATGTCTTTTGGCAACTTGCATTGCCATCCGATCTGTAACCTCACCATTAATGATTTTACCATCAATTGTGGAAAGAACACAGCCTGGAAAAAAATCGACCCTTCTTCCTCTCCAAGCCTATAATTCCTGTTTTCTGCTCAGCTGCCTACACAGTTCAAAATCTGAATTTCTTAGCAAGATCATTTGTTTTTCTGGAAAAATAGTCAATGGGTTCTTGTTTTGAAGAGCCTTCTCAATTCATTTTGCGTGAAAGAAATGTGTGAAGATGTGTGCATGAGAACTGAGAGGGAGAGGAATAATATACACAAGTGTGTGTGTGTGTGTGTGTGAGAGAGAGAGAGAGAGAGAGAGAGAGAGAGAGAGAGAGGGAGAGAGAGAGAGAGAGAGAGAGAGAGAGAGAGAGAGATTAATGCTCTGTCCATTTCCAAGTTTTATGCACTGGTAGTTTGTCAAAAAATGCACAAGGTCACTCCAGTACTGGGTGGGGAGAAGAATTTTAAAAAGCTTTCAATTTCACTGTATCTTTGGAAAATTTCGTCAGTACTTTTCATTATCAATAATTAAATAATTAAGGCAAGCCTGTATGATATGTGTGGAACCCAGCCAAGCAACCAATGGGTTTTCAAAGCCCCTTGTCAGCATCATTTGATGCCAGCCAAGACCTATGACCCAGTAGGGGGCTCTATGCCAAATCCTGGAGCCCCCTGCCTCACTACTGTTGCTCCTCGCGGTTGCTATCTGTTTTAGTGCTGTGCCAAAAAAAATCTCCTGCATTTTTCCCAACCACCTTCCTTCAATGAATTGAAGCACACACAGAGAGAGAGAGAAATTTGGTGAATTTCTCATGTGTGGGGTATGTGGTTATTATTGTGATTGCCATACTTTTGAGGCAGCCAAGGGGTGTTAGCAAGTCTCCTTTCTTTCATTCTCACACTCCAATTAAAGTCCAGGGGTGGACAGGAACTCCTCCCATGGGGCTTTTTTCAGATCAGAACCTGATCTGGGCAGCCGAGGAAGCTGCAAAGTGCCAGAGAAATAGTCACTGGAAAGAAAGCAAGAGCGTGCATGCACACACAGCACTCTCTGTCACCTTGCAACAATACAGCGCATTCAAAACCTTGCACTGACCAGAAGGCTAAAGAAAAATTGAAAATTTCCCAGAGAGAATGAGGCAGAAAAATGTCTCCTTCACAGTGGAAGAAAGCTTTTGAGAAATTGGATGACAGGTTTTAGCGCAGCACTGGTCTATTTACCTGCCCTCTTAGAGTAAGCAGTGAGAGGTGCTAGAAAAAGGAGCAACAATCTCCACACACTAAGGATTTAAAGAATTACAATGAAAACAGAAACAGGTGTGGAAACTGCCAATGTTCGCTTCTTTGTTCCACGTCTGGTACAGAAATCAATCCAGCAAATATAATTACCATAGTCTTCATGGTTTTTGCTTTCAGGGTAAAATAATAATAATAGATTATGTCACTCCCCAATTTTCATAGTGTTCCTTCTGCACTGAAATTAATGGGGTGGAATAACATGACGGCAATATAGCCTGCCTAATTGATGTAATAGATCGCAGAAATTACATAAGCTATGTAATTTCACTACCGTGAATAATGAGACAAATAATGGGGGTTTTGGCCGAAGATGAACTGTAGCAGAACGGAAGCGACACTGCATGCAATGAATACAGGACAGAAAAGGAAGCAATGCCTTCTAACATCCCTACCACACACCGTGACTTGTTCCTCTGCGAGGTGGTGCAGATTTGGCTAGAGGGAAAGGCAAGCAGATGTACAGTCACAAGAGTCACAAGGAGGATGTGTGGACACACTCAGGGAGGGAGACACCACTGATAACTGCTTCCCCTAGACCCTGTCTCTCTCCCCCCCCCCAATACAAATCCTAGATCCTGTACTGCAAATCCTAGATCCTGTACTGCCACTTCACTCTGCCCCTGAACTTGTGCTGTCCCAACCAAGGACATGGGAATAGTACCCAGCACGGGAACAGAGGCGGGTTATGAAGTTAAGATAGAAGTTTGAGCATCTGAACTTCTAGTCAGGCAACATGCAAAGGCCTCAATCTGACCCCCCCCCCAAAAAAAAAGATGTTATCCCCAAGCAGGGTCACCTGTTTTCAGCCAGGGAAGTCAGTCATCGGTCAATGCCGTAAGCGTTGCAGTAAATCCTGAAGTGCAGGCACACTTCATGACAATCCCCTTAGCTTATAAGACTACACAATAATCAGAAGGAAGAAAAACTGGAAAAACAAAATAATAACAATAACATTTATTTATTAAGAAGGAGTCCCAGCAAAAGAAGAATGGACATGGAATATGCAGAAATGGTGAAACTTACCAGAAAAATAAGAAATCAAGATAACAAATGTTTTATAAAAGAATGGAAATGATTTATTGAATATGTACAAACAAGCTGTAAACAGATAAGAACATTGGCAGGATGATTGTAATTACCTGCAGTTTCATAAGAGTATACAGCGGACACTCGGGTTGCGAACATGATCCGTGTGAGATACACGTTTGCAACCTGCAGTGTTCACAACCCGCAGCAGCACAGCTGCGCACGTGCGGGTTGCGATTCAGTGCTTCTGCACATGCACGACTGCCAAAACCCAGAAGTAACCCGTTCCAGTACTTCCAGGTTTCGGCGGGTCCATAATCCGAAAAAACGCAACCTGAAGAGTCTGTAATCCAAGGTATGACTGTATATTTAAAGTAAATGAATTAATGAACAAATTAATTTGGATATGCAGAAAATATTAAAAAATAAATTTTAAAAACCGCAGAAAGAGGGGGAAGGAAGTCAAGTTTTGAAATGTTAAAATGTCTGTAAGATTATCGCAATGTTTAAAACTGAAAATCTCTCCAAACGAAGTCAGAAGACGTTTTCCTGAAGAAAAACAAGCAGGCCTTGCGAGGAGCAGAACCAAACCTGCCTGCCAGACCCTCCCTCCCTGAAACACCGCAGCCAACTTGGCTTGGCAAATGGAATTCCTCACAGCTTGTTCCCTTATCCTTTTTTGTACAGGGCAGGCCCCAGCATGTTAGAAGCAACAGGCAGAGGGAAAGTTTCTGAGCAGTGTGTCACACACTTTCTAGCCACTGAGGGTTTTTCCTTAAAAGTTCTGGCACAAACATCCCCGCTCCAGAGGAAGCAAACCCAGGCTTGCATTTTGCCTGTGTGTCAGATTCTCACAGAAAGGAACCAAAATAAGCCAGCTCTCAGGCAAACCAATAAAAGGGAGGGATACTTCACAGCCTTCGACTAAATGAGCTTTCAAGGTTTACATATAAAGTTTAGGAGCGAGACAATGTGAGCAAACGCTGCTCCAGGGAGTGTTGCCTTGGAAGAATTTGAGAGGCTCTAAAGTGGGAGCTTTAAGTACTTGTCAGATGCCTGAGCATAAACAAAATGCTCTCATGCAGACGAGAGAGTGTGTTAATCTCCATCTTACAACAGCGACACGGGCCACCTGCTGTCGCTCCAGGCCCATTCTGGGAAGCCCAACACAAGCGATGTGTAGAGCAGTCTGTGTTCACCCAATATTCCTCCAGCTCATCTTCTGCATAGAAATCATTTTCTCAGAGTTTGATCTTCTTCCGCCCTTCTCAGCTATGAACTGCGCTGGCTGCCACTGATCAGTTTCCGGGGCACATGTTCAAAGTGTGGCAGCTGGCATACAAAGTTCTTAATGCAACTTGGAGCCAGGTTACATGAAACCACCTGCCCCCTGCAGAGGCCTTACCCTGCCGAGATCACTTAAATCTTTTGTGGAAATTCCCCTCACAACACCACACTCCAAAAAATACCATAGAGTGGTGAACCAAAAATGGGCATTTTCTGCTATTGCCCCTGTACTATAGAATCGCCTTGTCATATGCAAAAGCAACAACCTTCACTTGCTTCAGATGTTTTGTAAATGTTTGTCTTTTTGCCCAGGCCTTCCCTGCTCCACAAGATCAGACCCTGTTTTTATTTGTTTGAATTCTCTGAATTCCTGAGTTGTATCCAACTAATTTTTACTCAGAGCACATCCACGCATAATAAAAATTTGCCTTTTACCAAGGCTTTCACCCCTTAATTTAATGAGTTTTGGGTACTTGTGTCCTCTCTTAGTTGGGCACAATCTGTAAGACCTCTCTTATTTGTATAGATGTGATTTTTTAATCAGCTTTGGTTGTCGTAGTGGGTTTCAGTCTGAATTTCTGGTGCTAGATTGAAAGCTGCCATTGGCCTTGGTTCTCTAAGGGTGCAGTCTGGCATTGCTGTATATCTGGTGCCTCTATAGTAACTGAAAGCCCTCTGTACTCTGCACTGGAAAACAGAGTGGAAAACACAGTTCAATTTAAGTCCATAGGAAAGAGCCAGAATTATGTCATGCTTAGAGCAGACCCACTGAACGTAAGGAGATGTAAGAAAAGTTTTGGTATTTCTCAGAGAAAAGGGCAAATTGTGGTCTCTACCTGCATTTAAGACTGCATATTAGGACAAACATTATAATAATCATAAAAAAGAAAGCATAGATGGATATACACTGTAATGAACTGTAATGACTGACAGACACAGCTGTCAACTTTTCTCTTTTCTTGTGAGGAATCCTATTCGGAATAAGGGAATTTCCCTTTAAAAAAGGGAAACGTTGACAGCTATGCTGACAGACAAACTCATTTTGTTACTGAATCTCATGGGTGGGAGAACCTCAGGCCGCTGAAAGCAGCCCTGTAGGGCTCTCCATCAGTCCTTCAGGACTGTTCCCAGGTCATGACCAGTCTCAGTCCAAGCTTCGTATCCCCCTCAATGGTGCACCTTCTACAACAGCACTGGCTACAATTGTGGACAATGCCTCTTGCTTGGATGAAACAAGAGCGGTGGTGGGTTGAGCGCATGTAGAAACCTCTGATTTTGGGGGTACTGTAATTGGAATACAGCCTAATGTATGAAGATAAGAGTCGCACCTCTTACTCCACCCAGTTTTGCATCTGGCACCACCTGTTTTTGTCACAAAGACCCCAAACGGTCATCCATGAGGGGATAAGCTGTTTGGGCTAAGAAAAAAGATCCCTCACCCCTGAACATCTGTGGCTTTTTTATAAAAAGGATGAAGAACCTATGGCCCTTTCCCCAGACAGCATGGCCAACTGTCAGGGATGATGCGAGATGTATGGGACATCCACACCAGACATTTAAAGCTGATTCAATACATTAATGACTTCCTCCCAAAGAATCCTGGGAACTACAGTTTATTGGCGGGGACTGCAGCTCAGTGGGGATGAAACTACTGTTCCCATTTAAACTG
The DNA here is from genome assembly GCF_965113315.1 of Podarcis vaucheri. Classification (NCBI taxonomy): domain Eukaryota; kingdom Metazoa; phylum Chordata; class Lepidosauria; order Squamata; family Lacertidae; genus Podarcis; species Podarcis vaucheri. Next base: position 19,420,355 of record NC_138758.1, on the reverse strand, counting down.
CTTTAAATGTATGACGTGGATTTGCCTGTTCTCCAGCAACATCTGGAGAACCGCAGGTTTTGTAATGTGCTAGCTTAATATTATACCAATAAAAAACCCTGAAACCCCACCCAAATATGTCTAGAGAACAGTATTGAGGATTCTCCAGCAGGATGCAACAGTCTTGATTGAAATAAGCACATGAGTACCTCCAAATCTTCATCAAGGATCATATACTTCTAGCATTCAAGCAGTACAGCTTTGGGAGTCATAAGCACATCATGTTCAGCAATAACTTTTATTATGCCCGATGCCATAAAGCAGAGCTTTCCAAACTGTGACATGCTTGTGTGTCGGCTGCAGTGTGTAATGGTGTCACGCTAATGGTGAGCACGCTCCTTGTGCTCCTCCCAGGAATGGAAAGGGGTTAGTTTAACCTCTGGTTTGCTAGTAAAACTGAATTGCTGTGTCGTGAAATGATGCATGTCTAAAAAGTGTGTCACCAACATGAAAAGTTTGGAAAGCTCTGCCATAAAGAGTAGAATTACTTCCGGTTCGCCCTAAAGGAAGCAGTTCTCATTATGGTGAACTGAAAACCTTTGAGGATAGAGGCTGAGCGAGCCTCATCATGGTCATGACCCAACCAGGCAATTCTTATGCTCTTAAGCAAGAATCTCTTAAAACAGAATTGTCACCCCTTAACTGATCCTGCACATGCACTCCCGGTGAAAAATGCAGACTGGAAGACCACATGGATTTATTTTTAAAGTAGACTGTGAGATTAAAGTCAACCCACCACAGCTCTACAACAAGGAGAGAAGAACTCTCATATCACTTATAGTGAAAGAGCTGGAGATCTATTTCTGTATGCAAGAGGAACGTGGGCAGCACAGACAGTAAAGTATGCCCCATGAATAACCCATTGCAGAAATATTCAGGACCATTATTAGCCTTTCCAGTTGCCTGTGAATGCAGTCTAATTAGCTGCTCTTGGTCACCAAAATATTATTGGCAGAACTGAAAACCAGTTTTCAGGGTTATGCATCTGATGCATTATTTAAAAGACCCAGAAAATAATAGCATCAGTTCTCAACAATGTTCAGATTTCATCTGCAATACTCCCTCTGTTGTTCTAGTCATTGCAGTTCAGTGTGGTGACAAGCTGCTGCATTCACACAACAAGCCAGAGTGCCTACCTTACCATGATTTATCTGGAGAAACAGCATGCCCATGCACGCTTCTTGATCACTCTTACTTTGCTCCTCTTCTGCAAGCAGGATAAACAAATCAAGAAGCACTGTGACAGTACTGTGACAACAGTATTGCAGAATGAACTGCTCATTGAAATATGAAATGCCCCAACCATATTGGCATGCCACCAGTTTCTGAAGATGCACCTGTTTACACCGGCGTTCCCTTGATCTCTTGACCCAAGTTTCCTGTTTTAATTGCTGTGCTGTTTTAATATTTCATTGCATTTTAAAATCACGGATATTTACACTGTAAATGGTTTAATGGGGTTGTTTTATTGTTCCCTGGAACTGTTATGTTATTTAATTATTCCACATTTGAACAACATTGTGCAATTGTTTTTTATGTTTTGTAAGCCATTTAGAAGCTGTTTTGGCATTAAACGGTATATTAATTAATTATATCTGAACCAGGATCACGGTTTGCTGCTCTCCAAAGTCATGATCAGAAAGCCAATAAAAGCCATCAATAGCTTACTTGAAGGACTGCCTTATTCCATTCACACCCTTGTGCAAATTACTTGAAACAAACAATGTAGTTTATTGTACAAAACTCACATATACGTACATTACTAACGGATATGACCTCTGCTATTTTCAAGCAGCATTTGAACACGATTTGCCATGGAGTCTACTAGCTTCAAACAGTTACTGTTGATTTTCAGATCCCTGTACCACACTTGAATCGGCGCCTGAATGAGTTTCTCCATAGTTATACAGTCTACCAGCACGGAGGCGACTTTTGCATATAGCCCATGAATTCTCAATGGGATTTACATCCGGCGAATTCCCTGGCCAATCAAGTACCTGTATTTGCTGCTCTGTCATGAACTTCTTCCCCACTTTCAATGTGTGACAGAGAGCTAGGTCCCGCTGCAATATCCCAGTACTGTCAGGATACATCTTTTCCAGCTCTGGAATAACTCTCTTTCATAGAACCTCAATATATTGCAGCGAGTGCATCATTCCTTCTGTTGACTGCAGGCTGCCAACACCATAATGATCAACTGACTTTTCATGTTTGTTTTGAGTACAGGATTACGAGTAAGATACAAAACATGCTTTGTTTCAATTAATTTGCACAAGGGTATATGCCCTATCATCCATTTTGATCTGTGGGACTATGGAAGAGCGAAATGCTTGTTCCACACTTGCAATGCATCAATCCCTTAGTGTGGCAGCCTCTATGCTCTGGAACTCCTTGCCAATTGATATTAGGCAGATGCTTTGGTTGTACCTTTTTCAGCACCTGCTAAAAATCTTTTTTCTTTAGGCAAGCCTTCCCAGGTTTATTAGATATATTTCTTTCAAAACTGCTGGTTTTATCCATACCTGGGTACTTCGTATGTCAATTTGTTTTTTATTTTATCAATATTGTTAATCAGTATTTCATGTTGTTGTATGCCAGCCGCTTAGAAGGTTTCATTAAGAGCTATATAAACCTTGTATTTTATAATACTGCAGGATGAGCATTTTTAGTCAATACTGTTGTTTTATCCTGTTGAAGTTGTTATTATGTGGTTTGTATCCAGCGCTAGTTCTGCTCAAAGTAGACCCATGGAAATTAATAGACATGGCTAATTTAGGTACCTTCCTTTCCATGAGTCTACTCTGAAACATTATCTGCAGTAAGTAAGTAAGTAAATAAATAAATAAATAAATAAATAAATAAATAAATAAATAACCAACTATAAATCATGTCCTCTGGTTGACTAGCAACCATGTTTTCTTAGAGAACAATAAACTACAACCCTGGTTAAGGCGTAATTGGAGCAAATACTTATTAGTTTATTGATCCGCTTTGCATGAAGGAAGGAACAAAGTGGGAGAGATTGGCAGCCTGCACTAGCACACTGCCCGTGCCAGATAAGCCAGCAAGTGTGTTGCACCAATAGATGCAAACGCAGCTACCATCTGAAGTCCTCCAGCGTAGCTAACCACAATCCTGTAGCTTCAGTCCACATCATGGGAGCAAATGTAAGGTTGGGAAGCTAGGGAAGTGACCATTTCCTGCCAGCCTCAGCAGATTTTCACCTGTAAAGTGCAAGAAGCAATCCCAGCCGCACTAAATTGGTTCTAATGCGATTATATAAAATGGTTGGGTTTTACATCCCCCGTGAAATACAGGGAAGTGTTTATGCAGGGAAATATTACTGTACAAACAGCGAAAACCTATCACAAATATATGTATTTGTGGTATCTCCTTACTGGCTTAATCCAGAATGGCTTTTCTTGCTTTTAGCACCACGCTGGCTTTCATCAGCACAAGCTTCTTACTGCGAAAATATAACCATTGTTCCGCTCACACTGGGCAAGCAAAAAAACAATTCTTGCTGCCTATAAATGGCTGTGCAGTGCGGTTTGAATGGATGAGGGCTGAGTTCTGCTTTGTGCACATGGTGAAACCGTTACATGATTATTTGTGTGAGATCCAGATTTACACAAAGCTTTCGAAAGCACGTTAAACAGAAGCAGGGAAATGTAGTTATAGGACAAAGAGGGAAGGAAGGCCTGCGCAGAAAATCACCACATACCTTGAGGACAGCAAACGGCAATTCACCCAACCCTGAGAGTCAAAGTTTTGAACCTCTCTGCATTTTAATTTAACATAGAAGCTCCACCATCAGCATATGCAATCTTTCCTCAGTCTGGAGAGACAGCAAAATAAAGCCCTCAGTTAATTTGTCTTCCTTCCTCAAATATCAGGATGCAAACATAGCTGTCAAGTGTCCCTTATTTGAAGGGACAGTCCCTTATTCCAGCGCCATGTCCCGCTGCTGTCCCTTATTGATGGATGTCCCTTAAATGTCCCTTAAATGATGTCCCTTAAATTTCAAAGGAAGCAGCTCCTCTTCCTCCCTCCCTGCTGGCCAGGGATGAGGGAGGCTCCAAGTGTGTTGCTTGGCTGTGTTGCTCACCCAATAAGAAGTCTAAGAACGACTGGGGGGTGGAGCTTGCATGCCTTGTGTGTGGCTAGTTAATGCAAGCTGAGGGGTTTTTTGAATGCTGGACGCCATTTTGTTGCACGTGCTGCTGCAAACTTTGCAGTGCAAAGCCAGGCCGGTGAGCCATCTTAAGTTGAGGCTGCATAAGACTTGTGGTGCATGTGATTCAGATTCTATTCAATTGAACCTCTGGTTACAAAGTTGGTTGGACAGTGTTCTCGAAGCTACCCAACATGAGTTTGACCAGACTGCAGGAGGACAGGAAGACTGGAGTGCCTGGAACAGGTGAGGCTGCAGGTCCCTTATTTTGGCTGCTGGTCCCTTATTTTCAAATCTGTAAGTTGACAGCTATGGCAAACAAAGCACTATCCTCTCAAATTACTCAACATAGTACAAACTTGTTCTCTGCACCAAAAGTGCAAACAAAAGGATGCAAGTGCAAAAGGTATCAAAGAAAGCTCTCTGGAAGCTGCAACTGTCATTCAGTGATAAGCCTGCATGTGAGAAAACAGCCTTTGAACGGCTTCTGTTTGCTTCAATGCATAGCTGTTGCCAGCATCCTTTTACGCGGCTGATTCCAAAGCATTCCAATTTTAGCCATCCTGGCTTGTACTTTTAGTTAGATCTCTCTCTCTGTCTCTGTCTCTCTCTCTCTCTCTCTCCCCGCACCCCGCCAAACACACACCCTCTGCCTGACTTTATTAAAAGGCGATTTTCTAGACCATTAGCAGCAGCACAGCCTAGCTAATACAGCTGCAAAATAGAGAATCAATGAGTGGACTCTGCGATTAACTTTGCTATTAAAAATGAATTTCAGTTCGTTATAACAGCTCACACACTTACGACAGCCAGGCAGGTATGCTTAATCCTTTGCAGCAATGAAAGGAGATAAGGTGCAGTCAATCTCCAATGAAGACTGCATCGCTGAGGATGCCTGAAGGGACAGAAAAGAACTTCCAGGGGGGAAGACATGCCTACTAAAGAGATGTAATATCCGTCCAGAGCGGCAGGTGTGGAACGAAGGAATCTGCCTTGCACCGAGTCAGACCACTGGCCTATCTAGCACAGTATCGTCTGCACTGAGTAGCAGCAGTTCTCCAGGGTGTCAGGGCAGAGGTCTCCCCCAGCCTTAGCTGGAGGTGCCAGGGATTGAACCCGGACCTTCTGCATGCAAAACAGATGTTCTGCCACTGAGAACGACCCTTCCTGAGGTCTGCAGGGAGAGCTCTGCAAATCAAGCCAAGCCATGAAGGACGGCCACCTGCCACGGATGCTTTAGTTGAGATTGCTGCATGGCAGGGGGTTGGACAAGATGACCCTCAGGGTCCCTTCCAACTCTACAATTCCTTGAATCTATGTCTCATTAATGCTACTGCCTTGAGCATCCCTCTACTGCTTCACAACATCTGTGATCAGTTTCCCCCATAATCTTGATCACCAATGCAATGCCTGCAGGCACATATGAGCCCATAGAGGCCTTAGCTCGTGCCTGCAGGGTCCCCACCACCACCACCACCACGGCACACACTTAATTTAGGCTTGACCAAATCATTCTCTTACAGTCAATAAAGTAGGTTGCAGTGGCTTGCAACAGTAGTTACTTCTAAAAACACCTCTGGAAAATGCTTTTTTCTGCAGCTTTCTCTATACTGTATTCCAAAGTTTTCTGCTTGGTGTGTTAACCATTTCGATGCTTTATTTTGTGATTGGCCTTTATATTTCGGTCATGCATATAAGGCGGCATAAAATAATATTGCTAATAAATAAATAACCGAGCAGCAATACACAGAATCTGGGTCCTGAATCTTTCAGTAGAAAAAATCCTTTACAATATCAGGAGACCTTGGCCTTAGGCAGGTGGGAAATAAACAAAAAACAACAACACCCCAACTTTATTGGCTATTTATTTGTTAAGATTTCCTACTTGCTCTTCACCTTAAGAACCCAGGGCAGGTTACAAGAATGTAACGACACAATACAAAAATCAGTTAAATGGGATGACACAGCTCAGTTAGTTAGAGGGTGCTGCTGATAACACCAAGGTTGCAGGTTCAATCCCCTTGTGGGACAGCTGCATATTCTATGATTCTATGATCTACCATATAAAGAATAGGGTAAATCCTAAAAAAAAATACAATTCAGAAGGTCAGCAGTTCGAATCCCTGCAACGGGGTGAACTCCCGTTGCTCGGTCCCTGCTCCTGCCCACCTAGCAGTTCAAAAGCACGCCAAAGTGCAAGTAGATAAATAGGTACTGCTCCGGCGGGAAGGTAAATAGCGTTTCCGTGCACTGCTCTGGTTTGCCAGAAGCGGCTTAGTCATGCTGGCAACATGACCCGGAAGCTGTCTGCGGACAAACGTCAGCTCCCTCGGCCTATAGAGCGAGATGAGCGCTGCAACCCCAGAGTCGTCTGGGACTGGACCTAACTGTCAGGGGTCCCTTTACCTTTACCTAGACAGTAGTGAGTTAGATGGACCACTGACCTGGCTATGCACAAGGCACTTCCCTATGTTCTGACCACAGAGACTCTATAAAGCTTCAAAGATAAGCTAAGAAACGGCTCTCCGCCACCCGTGGCCACAGACCCAAATGGCCGACTCAGAAAAGCCTGTGGATTTAGTCTTTATATTCTCCTAGCCACACTGGGAGAATACTGAGCAGGGTGGTCCACTGCCCCACAGAAGACAGCAGCCCTCACATTGCAAAGTATTGCAGCCTATCTTTGCATCATCCAGACAGCGCAAGGGGAGGAGTCAGCATTGTAAGAACCCTGCCAAATCAAACCAAACCACCTTCTGTTCCAATATCCTGTTTACCACAGCAGGCAATAAAATATATTTGGATGGGAAACCCTCAAGAAGAACATGAGGACAACAGTCCTCTCCCTCTGCTGTCCCCCAGCAACTGGCCATTCAGGTGGCAAATAACCATCTTGCCTTGTTGTCACCAGTAAACTTACCATTGGTGAATTTGTCTATGATTCACTTTCATTTGCTTTATTTTATTTTATTTTAATTAATTTTTTTAAAAAAATCTTATTTATTGATTTTTCACAAAAACAAAAAAACTCTACAAATTTTAACATAAACCGTAAGTTATTTTATCAGTTGACTTCACGTCCTCCCCTTCCACGCTTTCCATATTTACCCTTGAAACCTGCACTATTCAATACATCCATTTAAACCTATTTATCTTTAAAAAATTAACGCTCATATTTCAAGTCCTGCTCACGTTTTCATCTCGCTTTAGCAACACTTGAAATGCTTTATAAAAGTTCCTTAGTTTTCATCATTTGGGTCTCTAATCTTTGCTGTTAATCTTGCCAGTTCCGTGTATTCCAACGTTTTCCAAAGCCATTCTTCCTTTGTTGGGACTTCTCCTCCTTTCCATCTTTGGGAATTACAGTATTCGTGCTGCTGTCATTAAATACATAAATGTTAATAAACGTTTTTAATTAAACTAAGCTATGTATAGACTAAACTATGTATAAGGCATTTATAAACTGCTTAATACGCTTAAGCTGTGTACCGTATTTAAAAAAAAGATCGCTACCATTAAGACCAAAATGCAACCTAAAACCAATAAAGCATTAGAATAAAGGCAGATAAAAGTAAGTAACAGAGGGATTCAGGAGATTTTGGAGCCATCTAAGCTTCAGCATCAGTAAAAAATGAATGGCGAGCTCTTGGATGTAAAATTATTAAGTTGCTGGATAGGATATTCAGATCCAGGGCCTCCATGTTAGCATTGTCAAGAAATACTACCTGTTTTGCATGCAAGGCCAGTAGGACAGGCAGAGCTCAGAAGCCTCAAATGGCAGACAAGACAGTGATGCCAGGAGAACAGGTTTAGATCTGCTAGATACTAGGAAACATTAAGGGACAATTATGATCTTTGTGCTAAGTGATGCAGGTGCAGCCGGCTTTCATTCCCAGTCGGTGGACCAGAGTGAACACTCCTTGACTCTGGTCCTCCAACTATGCTCCACCTCCCAGCCTGCCCAATTGGCCAATTCAAATATTGATGTGGGTGGGCTATCCAGCCGTCCAATGGCTGGCCACACCAAAAGGAATTTCACCCCCCAGGGATGGAGGGGAAGCCTGTGACAGGTCACAGCTGCTGCCCACTCCCGAGCAGGGTAAGCAGCCATTATGGGACAAGGCAAGTCTATAAAAAAGGGACAGGTTCCATGTGAAAAGAATCGGAACCAAATTGCCAGAACTTGATATAAAAAATGGTTTGCAGAGCTTATTGCTCACCAAGGATCAAGCTGTGCATAATGTTCAGAAAGAGCAACATCGGAAGCAATTTTCAACAGTATGGAAAGAAAAGCGTTATTTACTCCTTCCCCCGTGCCACAGTCCAATCTGGCTGGTGGTGGGGTGTGGCAGCAGCTTTTTAGGCAAGGTATAGACAGTTGTAAGGAGGTGTTCCACACAATGTATAGTTTGATCCTAAGTTCTCCGTTAGCTGGGAAGGAACACTAATGCCACACAGAGCTCTTGCATGACCAGGATTCTGCAAAGTACAGAATGACGTGTATTTGCTCAATTTGTATAGTTTACATGGAGCACTGGATATGGGTGGCGCTGTAATCTAAACCACAGAGCCTAGGACTTGCCGATCAGAAGGTCGGCGGTTGGAATCCCCGCAACGGGGTGAGCTCCCATTGCTCGGTCCCTGCTCCTGCCAACCTAGCAGTTTGAAAGCATGTCAAAGTGCAAGTAGATAAATAGGTACTGCTTCGGCGGGAAGGTAAACGGTGTTTATGTGTGCTGCTCTGGTTCGCCAGAAGCGGCTTAGTCATGCTGGCCACATGACCCGGAAGCTGTCTGCGGACAAACACCGGCTCCCTCAGCCTATAGAGTGAGATGAGCACACAACCCCAGAGTCGTCCGTGACTGGACCTAACAGTCAGGGGTGTCTTTACCTTTACATGGAGCTCAGGAGTCATCTTTCTTACTGGAGATTTGCGTTCTCTGGGTGCAAAATCTTACTGTTTTATTGTCTCTGCACACAGCTCTGGTGAAGATCTGTGACAGGCACAGGGATGCAACTGGCATCATAGAGCAAAGGGGAGAAGATTCAATCTTTCTCTGCAACACTCACATTTAAAAACAGAGGCCCACATTCAATTGCCGAGACCTGAGCAATGCTGTGCGTAGCACCCACGCTGGTCTTTCTGTGTGGGTGCAACCGTCCACAAAGCCTATTCTCATAAACACCCGTGAGCCTGGAAGCCAGAAAGAAAATGCTAGCCTATGCTGACTCCGGCCTGCAGCAAGCTAGTTGCTTGCCTTCACTGTGTGCACAAAGCACAACTCACAGTGCACCCTTACAAGTAACACTAAGAAAGGATTAGTAGTTGCACATCAAACACCTCTCCCAGCACACAGCAGTATGTGTACACAGTGCACTAACCAGGAAATAAAGGTGCAGAAATTCAGCATGGGGCAGCCTTTTCCCACATCTTTTCTTACTGCCATGAAAGGATTGTGGCAGAAACCATCACAGGGGCCTTCAAAAGACCTGGGTGAGTGTACCCTATCCCTGACATCTATGGATGATTGCAGTGCCAGATTTCCTTTCCCCACATTGACATGCATCTATTCCCACCCACCCATCTGCAGGCTTCAAGTTCCCAAGCTATGTTTTCGTGCTGTGCATACAAGACACAGCCATAAACACATACGGGAAGCTCAGACCTCTGCCTTCCCTACTGGGTTTTCTGCTCATTAATCAGCACAACTTAATGGAGCTGTTTGTTCAAACAGAATAAGCCAGAGCCCTCATTAAGCCAGAAGTGTATGAGTGCTCTCTAGGAGAAAAAAAATTAAGAAAACAAAACTCTAACTCATGCTACAACCAGGCTTACAAATCAATGAATTGAGGAGGGCAGGGCTGTGGTCCACACCCAAGCTTCTCTATCATTCAGGGAATTGCAAGGGGCTTGAAAGACCATCTGGCTCAAATGTCTACTGGCTTCAAAATCAGCACAGGAGCCAATATCTTCTCAGCTGGGGAGCATGGCCTGAACCATTTTTTTGCCAGAATACAACACTAAACTAGGCAATTCCAAGAAGACTTTTGAGAAGCTACCACAGCTCAGTGGTAGAGCACAAGATTTGCATGCAGAAGGTCCCAGGTACAGCCCTGAGCACCTCCAGTTAAATCTTTAAATTGAAGTTTAACCTCAGGAAGAAATTTACATCAGAATCCACTTATTCAGGAAGTTTTGCATGGAAACTCCTGCTAAACTGAAGGGGGTGGAAATGTCTCCATTTTAGCAGAGCCTTGCACCTGACATCATTAGGCGACTGACAGGTAGGCACGCCAATCCTGAGCAAGGATTTCATCCCAGGTGCCTCCAGTCCAAGTTCAGTCCTCCTCCCCACTACATCACAACAGCTTCTGCCAGCCTTGGTGACCCCAACCAAAGTCTGACGGGGAAGGAAAAGAAAAAGGTGGTATCTGCATTGAAATCATTCTGAAACATGTCTGATTCTACCTCAAACCTAGTGGGCTTCTTTGCTTCTGCTGCCCCCATAAGAAGACTATCCCCTGAATCTAACACCCAAGAAGGCATCAAGGAGAGAAGCTAGAAGGTTTTAAACAGCCAGCCCACCCCAGAGACTGCCTTTTTGGCTCTGGGTTCCCATACAGATTCATCTTCAGCAGGGATGAGGGAACTGTAGTCATCTAGATCAGAGTTTCCCAAACTTGGGTCTCCATCTGTTTTTGGACTACAACTCCCATCATCCCTAGCTAGCAAGACCAGTCTTCAGGGATGATGGAGACTGTAGTCCAAAAGCAGCTGGAGGCCCAAGTTTGGGATTACAAATCCCACCATCCCAGACCACTAGCCATGCTGGCAGGGTCCGGTGTTCAACAACAGCTGTAGGACCACAGGTTCCCCATTCCCCGATCAACAAATGCAAGGCCATTAGCGCCATGACTGGAGCCGTTATGGGAAGCCAAAATGAAGAAAAGCTTGGCTTTGCCTGAAAATCTAAATATTCTTCACCAAAGAGAAAGTGGTGCTCTGGGGAACTCCCTCCCCCCCTCCAAGCCAGAATTCACTCCACAGCTTCATTTGGGACTTGATCTTCAGCAAATGGTGAGATTCCACATGTATCAGCAGAAAACACCATTATAATTTTTTTCAAGTGTAACCAGAAGCACTCACAACCAAGAGCATTAGTCTCTCCTGGAAAATCCAGGACCTGGAAACCACAGCCTGGAGGGAACTGTCAGCAAATCTTGCCTCAGGCTTGTCAGTACTGCATGAGGTTCCACTTTATTTCCTGGGATAATTCAAGTCTTCCCCCATCAAAATTGACCAAAAGCCCCACTAGGGACCAGAAGCATTTCTTTACAACCCTGCCTGATTGAGCAAATCAACTGCCTCGAGCTGGGAGCACACAACTGCCAAGGCAGAACAGGCGTGTTACACCATCTGCTGTTGACATGACAGTCCCGGGTCTTTAAATAGCCAAGGGTCAACCACAGGAGCTCAGAAAGCACGCATCTCCGTCCCAAGACACAGGCGTGCAATAGCAGCACACAAGACCCATCCAGCTGTCACCTCGCCCATCCCTGTCAGCCAAGCAAGGAGGTTTCCATCATACTTGGCAAAGGGAAATGTTCCAAGGGAGATGTTGCAAATGAAGGGCCATAGCTCAGTGGCAGAAGACCGGCTTTGCAGGTAGGAGGTCCCTGGTTCCGTCTCTGGTGTGTCCAGGTAGGACTGGAAACAGCTCTATTCTGAAAACCTATACAGCTGCTGCCAGTCAATTCAGACAATACAATAGCTGGAAAGACCGATGACCTGACTTGGTATAAAACAGCTTCCTATGTCCCTAAGAATACTTATCAATAGCAACTTTTTTATTTTTAAAAAAGCAGGTTTGCTAAACAACTTATCACAGAATCCCTCACTGAGAGACTTGCTGTAGCCACGGACCTGACTCTTTCATGAAAAGTAGAGGAAGCATCTTAGGATACACTACGAAAAAGAGTGACTCTACTTGCTGCTGGAGTTACAGAGACAATTCTCTGGAAGTACACTGGTCTTTGCTAATTTCCGCACAATGATTTCTTCCTAATCTCCCCTTGAATGCCTAGGAATTTACGCAGCCGACAGAATGGCAACCTTTCTCCAGCTCTGTTCTGTTCGCGTTTCAGGAATGATAAGAAAAGGCAACATGAAAAATCTAACAGTAAATCTAACACAGCCTTTGTCAGTCAGGTGTCCTCCAGATATATTGGTCTACAATTCACCACGGTAAGGGCTGGCGGAGAGCTGCAGTCGAAAACATCTGGAAGACCCAGGTTGGCAGAGGCTAATCATACAGACACACCACTTTAAAGTTATTTATCATCTTCCCCAGTGCCACTTTAAGACTCCACCTGCCATCACAAAGGCTTCCTGTAAAGGCAGACACAGAGCAAAGCACTGGACACACATTAGCCTATATCACTTGTACATCACAACAGCACAGCTTGCATTCTTGTTCCGATCAGTCAAAATAATTGCGAAATCACCCTTCAACTTCAACAAGACTCCTAGTGAATGCTGCAGTTTGTGAAGACTCAACTCAAAAAATGCTTTTGGGTCAGCAATGTTGCAGTGGGTGGGGAGTTAAGATGATGATGAAAGGATTCTTGTTAGGCCCTAGACCAAAGTTCAAATGCTCAGCACCAGCAACTCTCTGGACACTGCATTCTTGAGGAATGCAAAGCAGTTTGAGGCTCGCAGAAATCTGTACGATATCCAGCTCCTTACAAGCTGCAGCTGCTATTTTGGACTGTGAAGTCCAAGTTAAGTCACCATCCACTGAAGACTGCAAATTCCAAAATTGTTGATGTAAAGATGTGTTCAGGGAAGACAATGGCAAATTATACAAAGGCAAGAGGGATGGGGGGGGCTAGCACACTGTAACTCCCTCTTTGCTGGGGTCAGGTAAGGCCACTGAGTGGCAGACTGAAGCTCTAACATGCAAACCTCTCTCCAAGCTTGCTGAATCTAAATAATCCAACAGCCCACAGCATCTGAGCTGCAAACAATATCAGAGATGTCTGTCACTAAATACTAATATAAAATGTGGAGTGAAACATATCACAGGTAAATATTTTGTTTCAAGCCTAAGTAAACCTAATAGCTTCGGAGAATTCCAGCTCTTAGGTTAAACCCTGAATATTTTGCACCGTATCAAGTTTCTCTCTTTAGCCCACAGAAAACATGATACGTGCCAAAGCCATTGGCACCGTTAGTGCAAGCAAAATCCCTAGAAGGCGACAGCTTAAATCTTCTGAATTGTCATCAAGCCACAGACCCAGAAATTGATTCTTCCAAAGTCCTCCACGACAGCCTCATACATCCACTGTGCTTTCCTCTGTCCAGACAAAAAATGCAGTGCCAAAGCAGAAAAAGAACCGGCTGTCTAAACTTCAGCCCGACCTGAAAATTTCACATTGCCCAAAACTGCAGAATTTAGTTAAGCTGCAGTTCAGTTTGCTACCCAAACCAGGAGAACAAGAATCTTAAGACACCGTGGACCTTGCTTCAGTGACGCAACTGGGAACTTGCAAATGAAAGAGGACAGGATTAGATCTGAAGTGGGGAAGGCAGAGGAAGGATGCTGCAATTCTACTCAGGATGGAAAAAGCAGAGAAAGAACCCAAGGATGCTGTCCTTCCTCTACAGGGGCAGCCCGCTAGCTAAGGGTGGCAAGAGATGAAGCAAACCAACCAGTGGATGGCGTGCAATTATCTTTCTCCACCACCCCTTCCAACTTCAGTGTCTCAGGCTAGCACCTGGGAGAGAAAACTTGTTTCAACTGGTGTTACCTGGTGGTGCACCTGCCCTCGCGCTCGGCTCTGCTGGCAGCTCCATTAATCCCCCCCTGGCAAACCACCCACAATATTGCTGCGCTCCCAAGAGTCAGGTATGCACCTGGAACAGAGCCAGAAGAATTCAGATGTGGAACCACAGCCAGGAGAGGGGAGCTCAGGGTCAGCCGGGCCATGGCTGGGGACACACACCTGCCACCATGTCAGAAGTGCGTAGACACAAGTGTTCCGAAGTCTGCAGTGCCAAAGGGGATTGGTGGGGTGGCAAAGGAAGGGGCCACCTTACCACCACCTCAGCTCTTTGGCAGAAAACTCAACTCTGCAAAATACTGAGGAAAATTCTGAAGCGGGGGCGGGAGGGGGCCGGGAGAGGGTTGCCCCTCTGCCAAAAGGCGGGGGCGCAGGCCACTTCACGCTCACATCCTTGCACATCACAAAGCACCACATCCACGCTCCAAAATACGCACTTCTCTACCTTTCAAACAGTGCAACCTAAAACTGACACATACACACACACCCCGCGCGCGCGCCGCCCTACTAGCCATTCCTGCAGACCGGCTGTTTAACCCCTTCCTTCCCTCCGCTTCTCCCAAGCCAAATCCAAGTACTCACAACCCGTGGGAGCCGATCCTTTCCCCGCCCGCCTGGAGGAAACCTACTTCCTCCGCTCTTGGTTATGCCCCCCTCAGTTAACCCCTTCTTGCCTGCACAAGACCTCTCTCCCATCTCTGGAGTGGGCCCGCCAGTCCGCGACACCCAGCCTCCCCCACCACCACCACCACCCCACCACTACCCCGCACGCCCTCCGCTCTTCTCTTGGGGCGATCGCTGGAGCGCAAAGGCCACCTCCTTTGCGCCGCGCTGCGCGAGCCCTCCCGTCGGGGCGGCGACCACCGCCCGCCCGTCCAGGGCTCGTTCCTTCGGCGGCGGCGTCCTTTCTACTTACCAGCCGGTGCGAGGAATCTCCGCGCCACCGCCGCTGCTGCCGCCCGGCTGTCATCTTGCTGGAAGCGCGGAGAGGAGGAGGAGGAGGAGCCGGCGCAGAGAGCGCGGAGCTGCCGGTCGGGGAGCGTGTGCGGGAAGATAGGGAGAGAGGGAGGGAGGCGAGGCTGGCCCGGCCGATGGGAGGAGAAAGGGAGGGCAGGAAGGAAGCCGGAGCCACAGCCGCGCACTCCTCCTCCTGCCCGTTGTTCCCTCCTCTTGGCCGGAGCGTGCGTCCCCCCCGAGCGAAGGCGAGACGCAGACCGTCCACTTCCAAGCGCGCACCGGCCGACGGACAATGGCAGCAGGGGAGCCGGCTGAGGGGCCGCCCTCCACGTGCTGGCTCTGAGGACGGCAGCCGTCGCTAGAGGGCCTTCGGGAGACCGCAGGAGGAGGAGGAGGAGGAAGAGAATCAGCGGACCGGGAGCCCTTCGTCGCGGCAGAGGCGGCGACGTCAAATCCTAAATCAAACTCGCGTCGCATAATCAGTCGGTAGCACGACCTGGCGGAGGAGGCGGCCCGCTTTCATAATTACACATAAAGCAGCTCTCGTGGCACCTTTTAGAGACAAGCAAGATTCACCACCTTGTGCCAGATGAATTGTGGCATAAGCCTTTCCTATATTGGAGTCCTGTCCAACAGAAGCAGGAAGGGCTTGTTATTACATTGATGTGCCACCTTTCTTCCAAACAGCTCAAGGTGGCCTACATAGTTCTCCTCTACATTCTGTTCTCACAACAGCCCTGTGAGGTAGAGAGACTCTGGCTGTGAACACACCATACATGTAAAGCACATTACTGTACTTCCCCTAAGAATTCTGGGAACTGTCTACTGGAAATTGTGGCTCTACGAAAGGTTAACTAGTTTAAATATACAGCCGTACCTTGGATCCCAAACACCTTGGTACTCGGATGTTTTGGCTCCCAAATTTCGCAAACCTGGAAGTGAGTGTTCTGGTTTGCGAACATTCTTTGGAACCCAAACGTCCAACGGGGCTTCTGCAGCTTCCGATTGGCTGCAGGAGCTTTCTGCAACCAATCAAAAGCCGCACTTTGGTTTTCGAACGTTTTGGAAGTCGGAACAGACTTCTGGAATGGATTCCGTTCGACTTCCAAGGTACGACTGTATGGCGTTTATGCAGCCTACAACTGCCCCAAAGTCACCCAGTGTGCTTCCTGGCCAAGTGTGGATTTGAACACTCGTCTCCCAGGTACCAGTCCAGTACTAACAACTGCGGCACACCGATTCTCATCATTGGCTAACCAGGCCCAACGAAGTATTGCCTTCAATTGGGCCAAATGACCATGAAATGGAAAAGGCATAATAATCTGCAACTTCTGCCTATGGGCTCAAGTGAATATGAGATAACCAGAGTGACCAGTATCAACAGCTGTGGCCGTAAATTTTTTACAGTTCTTAAACTAAGGCTGCAATTCTCTACTCAATGGATTTCTGAGCAGACATTTATAGGATCGTTCTGTTGGCTTCCAATCCTAAACACTATTGCTAGGGCGTTAAGTCCCATTCGAGACTTTTTTAATTTATTTAAAAATATTTATATGCTGCTCTATCTTCCTACATGCTAAAAATATATACAGTCATACCTTGTGTTGCATTTGCTTCAGGTTGAGCATTTTCAGGTTGCGTAATGTGGCAACCTCGAAGTACCGGAAAGGGTTACTTCCAGGTTTCGCCACTCGCGCATGCGCAGGCGCTCAAAATGACATCACGCGCAAGCGCAGAAGCGGTGAATTGCGACACACGCAGATGCGGGTTGTGTTCTGCTCAGGTTGCGAACGGGGTTCCAGAACAGATCCCGTTCGCAACCAGAGGTACCACTGTAGTGCCTTCACGCTGTGTGTCAGCAACAGTGTGAGAAACAGCAGGCAGGCCCAGGCAAACTGCTTAACGAGATAAAGAGGTGTTGTGAAGTGCCTCCCCATCCACCCCCAACCCATTAAACAGGCCTGCAACAAAGTTCAGTGGTGGGTGAGGCCCTTCCCATAGCAATTTAGTAAACCACCATGTAGAATCCCTCTGCTTCTACCCCTCTATTAAACATGCATGCAGGAAGGTTTAAGGGGGCTCCTCTGTAAGGTGTATCCCCCTCCTTTAAGGGACTTAGGAGGGGAGGGGCTTGGGGTGGCTGTGGTGGGATAGGCAAGGGGGTGGGTGAGGCTTAAAGGGGGAGGATTTGGTCAGAGGCAGGGGGAAGGACAGAAGGGTATGCAAAGCTGGCGAGTAGGGGCAGCAGTCCTTATTTTAAAAAAAAACCAAGCTGGTATACAGCAAATCATTATGCTAAAGAACAAAGACAATGAATCAGTATAATACCATAAAATAGTGATGCATATGCCATTTCACCTGACAGCAGTGTGTGCAGGCTGCATTGTTGGCATCCATCTGTCTTGAGAGGCAATGGATGAGTGTACCTGCGGGTGGGGTGAGGTCAAACCGTTGGAAAGTTTCAGTGCCTGCTGTGGCTGCAGAGACCGGTACAGGAGAGACATGTTTTTTGCAGCTCGGGCAGATGAAAATGTTCCATGGCTTCTCTACATTACTGATCAGAAAATGCCTGCTTGGGCAAATATATTGGAAAGCACTTGGCAAGAAGGGAGTACAGTTTGCATGTCAGTCTTCTGAGTAAACAGGCACAGGGTTGCGCTGTAAGTGCTTTGTGCACGTTAAAAGGATACATCCCTGCCCAATATTTAAATAAAAGTAGATGCAAGAGACACAAAAGGAAAGCCAATCGAGACAGGGCACCTCCATAAGAGTGAACAGCCGTTGCAGGCCTGCTGGATCAGGCCAATGGCCCATCTGGTGCAGTATCCTGTTATCAGATGCCTCTGGGAAGTCCGAAAGCAGGATCTGAGCACAACAGCACTCTCCCCTCTTGCAGTTTCCATTAGCTGGTATTTGGAGGGATACTGCATCCAAGAGTAGAAGGAAAAATCACCATTGTGAGTAGTTGGCACTGAGAGCCTTTCAGAGCTCTGTTCTTTGACTGACTGGCTGATCAAGTAGAAGTCCTAGGAAGGAGAGAAAATCTGTTCCCTGGTGATCCCTGTCCTTACCCCAAGGGTTGAATCCTGCACATCAGGCATTAAAGAAAGGGCTGGGGCAGATTACCTCCAAGGCCGCTTCCAACCCGATGAATTTCTATAGCTAGCGCCTGCCCATTGCCCAGTTTAATATCCCAATATCTAGAAAGGAAAATTAGCAGGCAGTGGACCGTTCTGCCTCTGCTCACATTCCCAAATAATGGATGTACATCACTGGATGCCCTAAGTTAAGGCTGAGTTAAGGCAGACCACATCCAAGCCACAATGTGGCAAATTTATGGGTGGTTGAAAGCAGATTTGTATTACACAGTAATTAAAAGCAACAACCCTTAATTCTAAAATACTACTTAAGAACTTAAGTAGAGCTTCGCTGCATCAGACCAATGGCTCATCTAAGTCTTCCATCCCGTTCTCACAATAGCTAACCAGATGACTATGAGAAGACCACAAGCAAGACTTGAGTGCAACTGCTCTCTCCCAGCAAATGGTATTCAGAAGCATTCTGCCTTTAGCACAAATAACAAAGTTCGTAACAAGAGATAGCCGTATCCTCCATTAATTTTAAGGGTAGTTTGAAGTCATCCGTGTTGGCGGCCACACTGCGTCTTGTGTTAGTGGATTCCATAATTGAACTATGTAATGTGTACTTCCTTCATAGATTTTAGTATTATGAGAAACTGAGAGAAACTTAACTCTGCCCACTTTATCTGCACACGCATAATTTTATGCATCTCTGTTACACTTCACTTTTTTGTAACCAAAAAAAAGCCCCAAATGTAAACACACACAAAACCCCCTTTCCTCAGAAGGGAATTGCTCCAGTACTTTGATCATGTTAGTTACCCTTTTCTGAACCTTTTCCAGCTCTGCAGCCTCCTTTTTTGAGGTAGAAGGGTGACCAGAACTGTATTCCAAGTATAGTCACATCATAATGTTGTATACAGGGACGCGGGTGGCGCTGTGGGTTAAAGCCTCAGCGCCTAGGGCTTGCCGATCGAAAGGTCGGCGGTTCGAATCCCCGCGGCGGGGTGCGCTCCCGCTGCTCGGTCCCAGCGCCTGCCAACCTAGCAGTTCGAAAGCACCCCCGGGGGCAAGTAGATAAATAGGTACCGCTTACCAGCGGGAAGGTAAACGGCGTTCCGTGTGCGGCTCTGGCTCGCCAGAGCAGCGTTGTCACGCTGGCCACGTGACCCGGAAGTGTCTTCGGACAGCGCTGGCCCCCGGCCAATAGATGTGAGATGGGCGCACAAACCCCAGAGTCTGTCAAGACTGGCCCGTTCGGGCAGGGGTACCTTTACCTTTACCTTTAATGTTGTATACAGTGGTACCTCGGGTTAAGAACTTAATTTGTTCTGGAGGTCCGTTCTTAACCTGAAACTGTTCTTAACCTGAGGTACCACTTTAGCTAATGGGGCCTCCCGCTGCCGCCGCACGATTTCTGTTCTCATCCGGAAGCAAAGTTCTTAACCCGAGGTACTATTTCTGGGTTAGCAGCATCTGTAACCCGAGGTTAAGAACTTAATTTGTTCTGGAGGTCCGTTCTTAACCTGAAACTGTTCTTAACCTGAAGCACCACTTTAGCTAATGGGGCCTCCTGCTGCTGCCGCGCCGCCACTGCATAATTTCTGTTCTCATCCTGAAGCAAAGTTCTTAACCTGAGGTAATATTTCTGGGGTAGCAGAGTCTGTAACCTGAAGTGTATGTAACCTGAGGTACCACTGTAATGGCATTGTGATTTTGACGGTTATAGTTTTCTATCCCTTTTCTCAAGATCCTTTAAATGGAATTCACCGTTTTCACAGCTGTTGCATACTGGATCAGCACCTTCTAAGAGTTATCCACTATGATCCCGTCTTTTTCCTGGTCAATCACTGCCAGTTTGGATCCATAAGTGAATATATATATATTAGGATTTTTGCCCCAATGTGTATACTTAGTTACATTGATTCACATTCACCTAATTTTAATGCTTGTTCATTCGGTTTAGAGAGAACCTTTTGGAATCCCTCCAATTTCTTTTTTGTTCTTACTACCCTGAGCAATCTGATGTCATCAGCAAGCTTGACCACCTCACTGCCCACCCCAAACGCCATGTCATTTACAGTGGCGTAGCGTGGGTTGTCAGCACCCGGGGCAAGGCAAGTAATTTGCACCCCCTAACCCCTAACCTGCCGCCGCTGCCAGCTTCTTCTTGCTGCTGCCTGGGCTGGTCTGGTGTGGTTCTCTCCCGCGCTCAGCGTTGCGCTGGGCGGCCGCTGCACTGTCCCTCCCCCAGATAGTCCCTCGCTCTCTCTCCGCACCGCACGCCTGGCACCCACCCCCTCCACAGTGGGCGGCGACCCAGCGGCTCGGATCAGATTCGCACAGCCAGCACTGCAGTGAGAGAGAGTGAGTGAGCCAGGTAGGGGCAGAGAGCTGCGAGTGCGAGCGCCCCCCCCCAGATGTTGTGCCCGGTGCGGCCGGCACCCCCTGCACCCCCCACGCTACGCCACTGGTCATTTATGAACAAGTTAAAAACTACCCATCCACAGGGGAATCCGCTATCTACATCTCTCTATTAGGAGGACTGTCCATACATTCCTACCTGTTTCTTAACCAGTCACTGATCCATAAGAGGACCCTCCTTTTATTCCATGACTGCTGGACTTATTTCGGCGAACAACTTAAAGCTTTTTGAAAGTGTTAAGTGCATAATGTCAACTTGATCACCTCTACCTCTATGCTTGTTGACACTCTCAAGGAACTCTAAAAGGCTAGTGAGGCAGTCGTGACTCTTGTGGAAGCCATGCTGGTTCTCCTTCGGAACAATAAGCAATATTCTGAACACTCTTGATGTGTAACAAGCTCCAAGATAGCTTGAGAAGGCCACATGAAATGGTGCATGGAGCATTTTCCTCCTATGCATTCTTTTCTTGCTATTTCCCCCCCTTTCAACTACCTGATTGAAAGCATACAAGTGACAACAGAAACTAGCAAAATGTCAAAACACCCACAAGCATGGAAAATTAGGCTTTCCACAGAAGACAGGGCTTTTATAACTGTGTGCTTGTGTGCATGTGGAAATCTTTTGTCATTACCTAGAAAATGAACTATTTTGTGTATGTGCAACAGATTTGTTTTTGCAGGTATTAGAGCTGGGGAACTGGAGTCCAGCAACATCCAGAGGACCACAGGTTTCACATGCCTAGTTTAAGAGTTCCCAACAATGCAGGGCTGTGGGATGTTTTGCAGACTAAGGGCCAAATTCCCTTCTGGGGGCCACATGTCAATGATCAGTGGAACCAAGGAAGCAAGTGGCATCATTATTGTCTAAACTAGGCACATTCCAGCCAGGCAAAAACACTTAAGGAAGGCGAGTAAAGTGATGGGGGAGCTGCCTGGGAAGAGTCTCAAGGGCCAGAAAGAGAGACCTGGATGGCCACATTTGGCTTCCAGTCTGGAGGTTTCCCACCTCTGCTATGAAGAGTCAACCTCAACTTTAACACCAGCCTGAAAACTTCTATGAAGTCTACTTAAATCTCCTCCAGGCCAGGAGGAGGAAGTGAAACAGTACTCAGATTTCAAGTAAGAAAAGGTGGGAGAAAGATGCCTTTCTTCAGGAAACAAAATGGTGGTGGCAGCACTGCTGCGACCCATTTGTGAACCCCAAGCCACCTGATGAAGACCGGGGGACATATAGACAATTAGTGCAACAGAGTGAGAGCTTAAGCCTATTCTGTTACCCTTGTTTATTCATTTTTATTAAAATATATATATATATATATATATATATATATATATATATATATATATATATGCAAGAAAATCCCACCATCCAACATGGAAGCAGGCAGAGGTGATACAATTCAAGAAAAGCTTTACCCCTTGATTCTGCTGCATGAGTAGAGCATGTTATGTCAGAAAATGGCAAGTATCATCACCCTTGGCCTTTGCCATGCTTGACTGGGTGGTGAGAGTTGGTGTCAAGTGACACCTTGAAGGCCACAGGTTGGCTAATCCTAAAATGTACTTTATTTGTTTCTTCTGCTACCCTATATTTACATTTTGAAATGTTTGTTCTGCTGGACAACACAGGGTTGTTGACTTACCTTCCCCTAACAAATGTTGGTAACCTACTGAACATGAAGAGGGGGATGTGTCAGTTGTCTCTGCTTGTAACTTTATCAGCAAAACACAAAGGATTTAATTTTGTTAAGCCCTGGGGCAACGAGCAACGAACAAGGATGGGCAAGTGCTGAGATGATTCTGTTAAAGTGAAAAGACTAAAAGGCTGCTTTACTCTTCTCTGCCTTACTCCTTCCCAGAACATCCATATGCTCAATTAAGTATATATTTAATAACAAACATAATAGATTTGCTGATTTTTTTAAGTTCCACAGATTTGGATGAGCTCCTGCTTTTCAGTAGTAGGATCGAAACAATTCCCTGCCCTCTATCCCAACGCAGACATTTTGTGTCTGCAAGATGATGAATAAATACTGCTTCGCACATTACCTGGGGTTGTTGTTGAGTGGTCACTTGAATGGGAGCTGCAGCCCATCGTGGCTCCTTAACAGATGTACTTGAAATAAAGAGAATCTTTCTCAGCCAAGGCCCACATTACAGTCGTACCTTGGAAGTCAAACGGAATCCTTTCCGGAAGTCTGTTCTGCAGCCAATCAGAAACCGCGGAAGCCCCGTCGGACGTTCGGGTTCCAAAGAACGTTCACAAACTGGAACACTCACTTCCAGGTTTGCGGCATTCGGGAGCCAAAACGTCCGAGTACCAAGGCATTCGGGATCCAAGGTATGACTGTATTCTGTTAGTGGTTGCCTACTGCTGGTAGGCAGAGCAAGGGTCAAAGGTGGGCGGAGTCAGAGTCAAACATGGGAGGGGCCAACCCCTTTTCTCACTCTGCCTTTTCTCTTTCTGCCACCGACCCCCTTTCTCTCCATTTCCCCCTCCTTTCAACTCATAAGACAGTATTCACAGGGTCACATTAAATTAATTTGAGGGCTGGAAGCCCCACCCCCTGTCCCCACTGTAATGAGGCTACCTTAGAAACAGGACACCACCACCATGAAGGCTCTGCCTCTAGCAACAGTTTTCAAAAGGATCGTGTGATTAACATAGCTCAGGCATATCCCCGAGTGAAACTACACGCTGTTCCCACCCAGTACATGCCAGTGGAAAGGGAAGGCAGACTAATAATTTGGAAAGCCCTCTGATTAAAGGACGGCTTTCCTTATTCACAAAGGCAAGTGGAAATTCTAAAGGAAGCCATCAGCATTTTGCTATATATGTCAAGGCGAGACTTTAAAATGAGATCCATGAAGTCTGTTATTATTCATCACTGCAGCGTAGGTGAAAACTTACGAGTTCCAATTCAATTTCTTTGCAATAAGCCTATCAGAAATAGATGAGATTATATTTTAACTTCTGAAAGTGAGGAAATATGTTCTGTGCAGTTTAATGCATTGCAGTAAGGCTATTGGATAAATTTGGGTCATTGCTACAACCACTATTTGAAATGTATCTTTATTTAACGGAATCCAAAACTAAGCAAGAGGAGACGGAAGAAAAAGGCTAGAATGCCAAATATTAGGAATATAAGAAACTGCCTTCTACTGAGTCAGACCATTGGTCCATCTAGCTCAGTATTGTCAACACTGACTGGCAGCAGCTGTCCAGGGTTTCAGGCGGGAGTCTTTCCTATCCCTACCTGGAGATGCTGGGGATGAGTCTCAGGTGAAATGGAAGCCTCAGCATATATACAGCAGTAGGTGCAGACCAGCCTTGTGTTATGCCATGGGCGACCAGGAATTCCGCAATGGAAGAGGAGACAGATCACTCTGTCTCTCTCTCTGCTATTTTCTGCCCCCCTCCTTTTGCTAGCCTGCTAAAAGGCTAGTAGCCCAAATTTCGATGCTGGGTGTAGACAGAGGCTCTGCAGACAACCAACTTTTCCGGGTTTACTTTGGAGGCATACGTCATGTTGGGCCTGAATTGCACCTCCATGCACATGTATATTTACTTCGGGTTGTATCCAACTAGGTTCTACTCAGAGTTAGGGGAGGCAGATAAATTCCGTTCAGTTCACCTTTAAAGATGAATTTAAAGGTGAAGTTTGCAGTTTCCAAAAGAGTATGTGAACCAAAAGCACATCTATCCTTCAAAATTCATGCTCCCCCGCATTTTGGAATGCAGCGGTCCAAGCAAACAGTGTTTACAAAAAGGCATTCATTAAGGTAAAACATGCTGTTTTTTCATAAAATGCATATATTCATGAAAATAATGTGCACAAATACATTCTATTAAGGCATAATCACTTGCCAAAAAAAAAAAAAATTCCACAGAAATGTGTTTATGTCGTGGAACGGGCTGGATACAGAGGAATGAGATGCACCAGCTGGGGAACCCCCAAGGGAAGATGGCCAAGAGCCAGGGAATTGGGTGGTGGGAACATGATGAGTGGTCAGAAGGAGACGACTGGGAGGAGGAGGTGTCAGAAGCTGAAGAAGTAACAGGGTGTAGTGAGCAGGGAGAGGCTGGGGCAGACAGCAGTCTAGAATCAGAGGCAGAAAAGAAGGCTGAAGACAAGGCAGAAATGAGGCAGTCTGCTGAAGAAGCCAGGGAGTCTTCCCCTGCTGCTGAGACCAGCTCCCCTTCCTCTGGTTCCCCAGAACCCGCAGAGGTATGAAAAGGGCAGAGCAAAGACAGGCAAGGCAGAGAAGTATCAGGTTTCTTGGAAAGGACATGGAGGAGGAGACTTAGAGAGCTGTGGGAAAGCGGAGACCTTCATTCCTCACAACTGCCTCGTTGGAGCAAGACCTGCTGGAAAGAGCTGCTGTGCTCACTACGCCTGCATTGTTTTGTTTCTAAGGGCCATTGGTAAGGTGGATGGATCACATGCTCTCAGACCACACTGGACTTATGAACAACAACTTCAGAAAAGGACTAATGTATTTCCAAAGTAGCATCAGCGATACTAGAGCCATTTTGTTAATGCTCTCCACCAGCAACATAGATAAGCAACCAAGATAACTGCTCAAGATTTGCAGAAGCACAAGAGGTAGTTGTCAACTCAGCAAACTGGCCGGTTCACACATGTGTGTTTGGGCACTTAATGAGTTCCCGCATCTTGCATGTCAGAATGACCAATTGAATATTGAACTCCATCACCTCACAACTCCTCCAAACCCTCTCTTTAAGGCTGAAGCACTATGAACCACAAATCAGGTTTTCTAAGGGTTGATACTTGCTCTGATTCAGCTTGAAAGAGGTTTTCATGGAGAAAGCTCCAGAGTAAAAAAAGGGGGGGCACTCAGATATGGAGCTTTGAATTGCAGACTGTGCCTGGAAAGCACAGAGGAAAGTTAAGTGTGGGTAAGCCCTCAGTCACTGAGTCCTTAGAAATCATTTATGTACATCTATTTGGGAACCAGGTGGAAAAGGTAAATGTGCAAGTTAAATTTGAGGAGAAGCTTTTGACGTTGGAAGGGGCCGTGATCATTTGCCTGGCCTGACATAATTTCTAATGCACATTTTAATGATCTTATAAATAATTGAACTCCATTTCATAATATATTTAAATATTTTAAATGGCTTGAAATGCAAATTGTAAATTGTGGATGGGCTAAGGAGAAAATCAATTTTTAACGAACACTTTTAAAATGCAAAATGAATATGGAGTATTTCTTGACGTAAGATAGCCCTGCATCACAGGCATTCCTCTCCTCTCCAAGCCCACATTAATTCAGTCCATGAAGAAGCCCTAGTAAATACATTTTTAGAAGCATGTAGGCAACTGCAGAAAGGTCTGCCAGCCTAGAACCATCCGTTCCACTTATTAATGCACTCAGTTATGATCTCTCTCTCTCTGTGCATGTCTTAACTTCTTTAGAGTTTTTATTTTTGAAATATTTGTACAGACCTGTAAAAAAATCAATGAGTGCTTTTCAGTATATGGAAATCATTGTATTAAAACTTGCAGTTTGAGTGGGAAGGGATCGTAGCTCAGTGGTGGAGCATGTGCTTTGCATACAAAATGTCCCAGGTTCAAGTCTCTCCATTTCCATGTCGGAAATGCTGGAAAGCTGATGCCAACCAGTGTAACCCAGGGGGTGATGAGCCTCCAGATGTTGTTGGACTCCAACTCCCATCAGCCCCAGCAGTTTGGGCAATAGTCAGGGTTGATGGGAGCTGAAGTCCAACAACACAACGGGGGCCTCACCCCTGGTGTAAGCAATGCAGAGCTAAATGGACCACTGGCCTGACGCAGTAGAAGGCAGCTTTTTAAGTTCTGTGAGCGCACGTTTGCAGAGATGCCAAGGAAATGTTGATGCCCGAGGCAGAAAATCCAAATGCTATGCACACAAATACACGATTTCTTCCCACCTCCTGGCTTCTGAGTTTTATATGAATTTTGGAGGCCTGGTTTTCTATGTCTGACAAATTTCCATTCGTCCCCCTATTGCAGTGGTTCTCAAACTTTTCTTTTTATCTGGGCCACACATTCAGAATAAAAATTTTCTTGAGCCACACCAAATTTTTCACTGATCAGAAAACCAAAGGAAACAGCTCCTAGCAGTTCTTGTTATGTAACAGAACACAACTATCTTATAACAGGGTCAAGGGACATCCAGCAAATATAAAGCAATGCAGATACATAAGATCACGAATCATTCCCACATTCTTGGTGCTCTTGCTCTTGTTTTGAAAATATATCTATCCACATTCTACACACACACACACACACACACACACACACACACACACTGTATTACACTGAAATGTTTAAATATTTCTTTGATTGTCCTTGAATCTACGCCTGCCATCTTCTCCTGCCACACCAGTATAGTGCTCCACACCCTTAGAGAACCACTGTCCTACTGCAATCCAGGTGATGACATTCTTCAACAAAGAATCATAGAGCTGGGAATCATAGAGTGTATGCCACCTAGTCCAACTTCCCTGCTTCGTTCAGGGAATCTAGAACTACAGCATCCTCAACATTGCCCTAAGGCACTGTGGTGCAATGGGCCGGTGCTTCTGGCTGTTGATCAGAAGGTTGCTGGTTCGAACCTACCCAGGGACAGTGGTGGGCAAGATTCCATGCGCTGCTGGGGGTTGGACATGACACGGCATACAGAAGTCCCTGCTCCTTTCCAAATCCAGTTCAAGAGTTGCATGGATTTGTGTGCAGCTGCCCCCCAGTGGTGAGCTGTGGACCATTCAGTCTTCCTGAGCAGGAAAAAGTATAAAAGGGCTTCCTGTTCCAGATCAGCTTTGCTTGAATAGCATGATCTTTCTGAGCTCTGGCATCTTCTTGTCTATTTGCCCCTGCTTCCTTGTTTATTCTCTGGCTTGTTCTGTGCAATAGAAAAGCTGTAGCCCAGTAGTAAAAGCACCTGCAGCCCTGAGTGCTCACTGGAAGGACAGATCCTGAAGCTGAGACTCCAATATTTTGGCCACCTCATGAGAAGAGAGGACTCCCTGGAAAAGACCCTGATGTTGGGAAAGATGGAAGGCACAAGGAGAAGGGGACGACAGAGGATGAGATAGTTGGATAGTGTTCTTGAAGCTACTAACATGAGTTTGACCAAACTGTGGGAGGCAATGGAAGACAGGAGTGCCTGGTGTGCTCTGGTCTATGGGGTCACGAAGAGCCGGACACGATTAAACAACAACAACAAATGCATCCCAAAAAATTCCAAGTTCGATCCCTAGCATCTCTACTTAGGTCTGGGAGAGCCCTACCTGAAACACCTGCAAACCACAGCCAGTCAGTGTGGTCAATACTGTACTGAGTCTTCCCATGTTGTATGTTCTTGGTTCCTGGCTCACTTCAGACTACTCCTGGCAGCCCAGCAGGGGCCAGGAGGTTCCTAAGACAAGCAGTGTGCTTTCTCTGGGGCATAGGTTTTGACAGCTACCAACATTGCTGACACCAGTCCTGCTGCAAACAAAGGTACCTGTATAGTTCTCCATTCCCCCCACTGCCCAAATATTTCTTTAGAAACATTGCAGAGACTGGGAGGTCTTTGGCTTAGGTGTGTGGCAGAGGGGATGAGTGACCACCACCGTGGACATTATTTCAAGTTGTTGTGGGGTTTTTTTCCATGGGGATGCCTGGCTTCCTGGAACCAGCATGTCAGTTTGGGGATTGAGGTTGTTTCCAGCTGACCTGTTTATTGAGCATTCACCTTGATTTGTGTGCAGGGAGGTTACAGCAGGCTGAGTCAAACAACCGATGCCTGACATGTTCCAATGCATCTTCCCATCACTTTTCTGACTCCAAAAGCTTCAGGGTTTGGCATGGTGATAATAATGGTAAAGGGAAACAAGTTTGATGCCCAAATCCACTTTAATTGCACAACTCGAATTTGCCCACATGACTGAATCCCACCTGCAGAATATCAACAACCTGGAAGCAGCCGAAGGTCACATCCATACTCTATTTTTAAAGCACATGGCTTCTCTCCCAAAATCCTGGGAACTGTAGTTTGTCAAGGGGGTTCTGGGAATTGTAGTTCTGCTGAGGGGTAAAATGTAGGCCCAGGACACTTTAAGGAAGCCAACTGCTTTAAACATACGGTGTGTAAGCAACCTCAATGTCATGGCTGCAAGGACTTAGTGTCAATGACTCTCCCTTTTTGAAAGCACAACACAACAGTCATCATGCAGTTATTAACTCGGCATACAGTGACAGCTGCACAACTCACCACACACAAACACACACACACATACTCCAGCCGCCACCACAGCTTCGTTTGTAGAATGTGTTGGCAATTCTGGAGCAGGTGGGCTAGGATGCCTGAGGCCAAAACTATGCAGCGCCGTTCAGAATGACTGCAGTTGCTCTTTGCCTTGTTGTGTTGCTGCTCAATGAATGGATTTCCAGTGCCCCAGTTTTTTCATTCCTTTCTCGTTTGGATTAAACTCAAGCCTTTATAAGGCAGGAAACTGAGTGATCAGTATTTGGAAGAGGGGAGGATGGAAAAATGCGAAGTTTGGATCCTCTGGCAACTTATCAATGCTGCAGGCATTTTGGGCCCAGGTGCCTTCCCTCCTCCCCACCACCAAAAGAATGATAAAGGAGGAACAAGATCTCTTCAAGAGAATGTTCCCAATTGGACTGAGAATCTCTTCAGCCCCTGTTTAGTTTGTCCTTTTGATTTGAATCAGCATCTGGGTTGTGAATGTCAGGGGTGAGGTCTAGCAAAGTTCAAGCCTGCTACTCTCTTATTATGGGGATGGGGGTGAAATAAGTGTGTGTGGAAGAAGATGTCACATTCCTTTTGCATACGGATGGAGAACTTGTGGTTCTCTAGATGCTGAATTCCTATTCCCAGACAGCAGCAAACCCTATTATCCAAGGTCAGGGATGATGGGAAGTGCAGGCCAATGGCATCTGTAGGACTGCAGGTTCCCCATCCTCTGCTCAACATACATTTCCATCCTATCCCCAAACTGTGCTGTTTTATCTAAAGTGATTTCAGACTGGGAGGCTGTTAATCTACCAAGTAGCCTTCCAGATATTGTCGGAATGCAGCTTCCAGCAGGTAGCAAGGCCAATGCTCAGGGAATTGTAATACAGCAACATGTAGAGAGCCAGAGGTTTTATTTATTTTGACTGTGTATTGCATTTATTTATTTTGGGAAAAAATAAAGATTTTCTTGGTTTACAAAAGTACGTGCATTGTCTCTTTTTCAGCCTGTAAAGTCTTTTCTGCAAATCAGTTACATTTGATATAAGTCATTAGTGTTGCATTCAGTGTAGGGTTGGGGAAGAAGAGAAGGAGGAAAGGAGGGGTGGTGTGGTGAAACTTATATTCCCCATCTTTCCTCCAAAGAGCTCAAGTTGTTCTCCTTCCCATTATCCTAACAACAAGCCTGGGATGTAGGTTAGGCTGAGATAGTGACTAGCCTAAGGTCACCCAGGGGACATCATGGCTGAGTGGAGATTCGAACCCTGGTCTCCCAGGCCCTAATCTGGCACTCTAACCACTACACCACACTGGTTTTCTTATTCCCTGGTTTAAAATGATATGATTATCAATTAGCATGCATTTTCTGCTATACTGTTCAGCCAATATATACATTCAAGGGTTGGGGGAAAGCAAATGGAACACTCTCCTGCAACTGTGCTCCTTCAAAATGCAGCTGTCAGGATATGACTTGCGGGGCAGGGATGTTGTGTGTTTGAATGTACCTGCCTTGTTTGCGGAGATTACTAGGCTAAGGCAGAGTATTGTGAAGCATTCAATCATACAATCTTCTGCCTACGTTTTCCCTCCTGCATCAAATGACATACTCCTTATAAGACTGTAGTGCATCTTTTCTGAGCTTCTTCTGGCATCCATAAGGCTAAGGGCGTTTATCTAAAGCTTGCAACCAACCCAGAAGGACTCTGCTTCTTAAGGGCCCTCATCAGTTTTCAGCCTGGCATTCTAACTGGACAAAACCTTCAATCACACCCATTATTTGCTGTTACTTTATTGTACTTGTTCCAAACGTTCCTTCGCCAACTCTGGAAGCAACCTCAGTTGCATCTGCACCTTGACATAAAAGTCTAGAGCAGAACACCCCCAGAGCACAGAGGGCTACATCATCTGCATAAAGCCTGCCTCCTTCCCCACAGACCCTCTCAGATATTAAGATCAGCCTCTAGGGAGGAGGAAGATCACCCAGTTCAGGAGGTGAACCCCTGGAGGAACGTGTCACAAAAAACAGGACTGCCAGAAGCCAATTTGTGTCTCTGGGGCTGCAAAAATTATTCCATGCCCTCACCTTAGATGCTGATTCTGGACCAGAGGAGCAAGGAAAGCAGCTGCAGATCCCAGAACACACCAAGGTGGTTGTGGAAGGTACAGCGTACAGAACAATTCCTCTCCAGAGAAGGAAGAGACGTATGGTGATGGCAGGTAACTCCCTAGTGAAAGGGACAGAGGCAGCGGTGTGCGGAGAAAAGACTCATAGTTCCAGTTGTCTCTATACAAATATGCATCAGTACACAGAGTATACTAATGCACAGGAAACAAGCAAGAGTAATTTGATATCCTAATACAGATTGACAAATATGACCTAATAGGAATGACTGAAACTTGGTGGGATGGGACTCATGACTGGGATGTAGAAACCAAGCAGCATAACCTATGCAAAAGGAATAGATCAAACAGGAAGAGAGGAGGAGGAGCATTATATGTAAAGGATGTGTACAATTGTGAAGACATCTATGACCTGGAGCATGGAAAACAGATAGATAGTATATGGATAAAAATTGTAGGGGAGGGAAACAACAGTGACCTTAGTGTGGCTGTCTGCTAAACACCTCCAAGCCAAACTGAAGACATGAATGATGCCTTTCTAGAGCAGTGTCAAACATTCAAAAAGGAGAGAGATAGTAATCATGGGAGACTTCAACTACTCCAATATCTGTTGGAATGCAAACTCTGCCAACGAATCCCTCAATTAACTCACTGACAATTTCCTTTCCCAGAAGATGAAAGAAATGACAAGAGGGCCATCTGCCTTAGACCTGGTCCTCACTAACAGGGAGGAACTGATAAATGAAGTGAAAGTACTGGGAACCTTGGGAGGAAGTGATCATGTCCTCTTGGGTTTCATTATACAAAGGAAGGGGAAAGATAAGTGTAGTCGGATATTCACTCTGCTGATTTCAAAAAGCTCTGGGAACTACTGGGAGAGGTCCCACGGTCAGAAATACTCAAAAAGAATTGAGTTCAAGATGGATGGGAGTTTCTTAAAGGTGAGATACTGAAGGCACAAATGCAGACAATTCCAACAAGAAAGAAAAGCAGGAGGCATCTAAAGAAACCAGTGTGGCTGCATAAGGAGCTTACAGCTGAGATGGGATGTAAAAAGGGAACAGCGTGCTCACTAATGGTTCCTTGTCATCCTGGGGCAGAGGGGAAGTGACAAGTAGGATGCTGCAGGATTCTTTCCTTGGCCCATTGTTGTTCAATGTCTTTATAAATGACTTAGATGAAGGAATTGAGCAATGGAACCAAACTGGGAGGGCTGGGCACCTGGATTACCAGTAGTACTTGTGAAAAGAATACACGCGTCTTAGTGGACCGTAAGCATAACACGTAGCAGCAAAAAAAGTCAATGCTATTCTAAGCTGCATTAACAGTAATATAATGTCCAGGTCAAAGGAAGTAATAGTACCACTCCATTTTGCTTTGGTCAGACTACACCTGGAGTCCTGTGTCCAGTTCTGGGTGCCACAACTTAACGAGGATACTGACAAGCTGGAATGTGTGCCGACAAAGGTGACCAGCATGATAAAGGATCTGGAAACCAAGCCTTATGAGGAATGGTTGAGAGAGTTGGATATGTTTAGCCTTGTAAAGATGAGACTGAGAGGGGATATGATAGCTATCTTTAAATATTTAAAGGACTGTCACATGGAAGACAGAGAAAGTAAGTTTTCTCCTGCTCCAGAGGCGAGGACCTGAACCCATGAATTCAAGGTACAAGAAAGAGATTCCAACTAAACAACAGGAATAACTTTCTGTCACTATTCAACAGTGAAACAGTCACCCTCAGGAGGTGGTGGACTCTTCTTCCTTGGAGGTTCTTAAGCAGAGATTGGATGGCCACCTGCCATGGATGCTTCGGTTGAGATTCCTGCATTGCAGTGGCTGGACTAAATGACCCTCAGGGTCCCTCCCAATGCTACAATTCTGTGATTCTTTCATTCTATGAGAGCCCTCTTAGTAGTACCATCAACATCAGAAGCTGGTGTGGTATGACCCAGAAGAGGATTTTCATTGTGGCACCGTGTAAATTGTAGAATTCCTTCCTCACAGGGTGTGTCTGGCACCTTCATTATGCAGCTTTCACTATAAGAGGAAGATGCACTTTTGACAGTTGAGCTATATCTATTTTAGAACCCACTTTAGTTGTGATTTCAGTTTGTTCTGAACTGTCTTTAATGCCGTAATTTACATTGTTGTGACCCACGCCCAGTGACTCTGAGGTGAAAATCAGGTAACAAATCTAAAAATAGTACTACTAGTAGTAGTATAGATGTAGATACAGCACAGTGGACAGACTTTGTTGGTTCGTTTTTACAAGAAGCCCAAATTTCAATGCTATCCGGAGCCAGCTGCAAAACAAGTTGCTTTAAGACAATCTTTATTGAGCTTTCATCCTGATCTGTTTACAGGGAGGATGGATGAAATTGCACCAAGCAATTACTTTCTCACACTTTCCTGTGCATCTTCTTGTCGCTTTCCTTATCACAAAAATTCCGGCATTTGAGAAAAGCTGGGTTTGTTGTACAGTAACTCCAAAACAACTTTAATTGTGAGAAACTTAGTTTGCCAGTATCTGATTGGGTTCTGCCCAAAAACAGTGACAGTCCCGAACACCCTTTGTGTGCAAAGATCCTGCCTCTGTGTGCTTTTCACACATCATAAAAATCAGCAAGTGACAGCTTCCCCCTCAGTGAACAAAGAGCTGCTCTGAATTCTAAAAGCACTTCGCTCCTTGCAACTACTAACTAACTGATTCTGTGCAATTCAGCTTTTTATTTTTCCAGGAGGGTAAAGCATCTGCTCTACATTTTTATCAGGGAGAAATCCCTTCAGATGGCACCAAATCGCCCAAGAGCACCTTAGGGAATAGCTAATTTTGGCTCGTTTAGAAGTGCCAGCCCAGAAGGTGGCACACATGGAATGTTGCACAAGTATAATTCTCTCTCCTGAACTTGTGCCAGTATTTTGGTGCAATCTGCTCTGGCTACTGCACCATCAAACCAATCATGTAAAAGGCTAGTGTCAAGGGTCGTTATGCCTGAGCAACTGCTATGGGGCCCAAACTACAGCAGGAGGCCAGTGATAACGTCCCCTTGGATCTGCTCCTCCTCTCTACAGAGGTGCTCAGTTCACCTGCCTTTTGTTTTGACCCACAGGCAATAAGCAAGCAAATTACAGCGGCGGAGAGAAAGAGGAGCAGCAGCTGCCGCTGTCTTCTTGCTCCCTGAAATGGGGCTTATTCAGACATTAACACTGAACACCATGCAAAAGCATTCAGTTGTTGATTTACGCATCTGCTGGGAACACACACTATGTTGAAAGCTGTGTGAACACTTCTTCTGTCTGGTAGCAATGACGGAGCACAGGTGGTGAAGCGTAGCAACAATAGCAGGGAAGAGGTTAACTCACTGAGGTAGTGGTGCCCATTGAGGATGCCAACAAAACCTGGACCCATCTGCACCACACATTTAAAGCAGTATCATACCACTATAAACAGGAGTGACTTCATGCAAAGAATATTGGGAGCTGTGCATAAGAGCCTGCTGAATCAAGCCAATGGCTCATCGAGTCCAGCAGCACCCTGTTCTCGCAGTGGCCAGCCAGATACCTGTGGAAAACCTATAAGCAGGATTCAAGAGCAAGAGCACTCTCTCCTCCTGTGGTTTACAGGAACCGTTGCTCAGAAGCATTCCTGCCCCTAGCAGTGGAGGCAGAGCTTAGCCATCACAGCTAGCAGCCATTGATAGTCTTCTCCTTCTAATATTCTTTTACAACCATCTAGATTGTTGGCCATCATTGCTTCCTGTGGGAGTGAGTTCCATAGTTTAACTAGGCACTGCATTGAAGGAGAACTTCCTTTTATCTTCCAGCATTCAGCTTCACTAAATGTCTGTGAGTTCTAGTGTTACCGGGGGGGGGGGGGACTTTTCTCGACTCACTTTCCTCCATGCCATGTGTAAATTTATAAACTTCTACCATGTCACCTCTTGTTTGCTTTTCTCCAAATGCTGCTCCCTTTCTCTATAAGGGAGTCACTCCCTTCCCTTGATCATTTTGCTTGCTCATTTTTCTTAACCTTCCCCAGCTCTGCAATATCCTTTTAGACGTGAGGATATCAGTACTATACACAGTATTCCAAATACGGTCACACCATAGATTTGTATAACGGCATTATGATAGTGGCAGTTTTACTTTCAATCCTTTTGCGAATGATCCCTAGCATGCAATTTGGCTTTCTCACAACTCCCATGCACTGGGTTGACATCTTCATTGAGCTATCTACTGTGGCCTCAAAGCCTTGTTCCTAGTCATTCACTGCCAGTTCAGACCCCATGAACATATATCTGATGTTAAGATTTATTTATTTATTGCTTCTCAAATGCATTTCTTTACACTTGTTTATATTGAACTGCATTTGGCATTTTACTCAGTTTGGAGGTGTCTTTTTGGAGCTGTTTGCAATCTCTTTTTGTTTTTAACGCCCCTGAACAATATAGTATCATCAGTTAAACTTGGCCACCTCACTGTTCACCGCTGAGTCTAGATTCTGTGAGGGGAATAGGGGTCTCTTAACAACTCTCAGCACCCTTAGTGAACCACACTTCCCATGGTGCTTTGTGGGGAAGATATGACTACTTAAAGTGCTGTGATACTGCTTTAAATATACAGTGGTGCCCCGCAAGACGAATGCCTCGCAAGACGAAAAACTCGCTAGACGAAAGGGTTTTGCGGTTTTTGAGCTGCTTCGCAAGACGAATTTCCTTATGGGCTTGCTTCGCAAGACAAAAACGTCTTGCGTTTTTTCCAAGTTTGTTTCCTTTTTCTTAACACCGTTAATACAGTTGCGACTTGACTTCGAGGAGCAACTCATAGAACGCGGTGTGGTAGCCTTTTTTGAGGTTTTTGGTGATTTTTGAAGCTTTTTCAAAACTTTTCCGACACCGTGCTTCGCAAGACGAAAAAATTCGCTAGACAAAAAAACTCACGGAATGAATTAATTTTGTCTTGCGAGGCACCACTGTATGGTGCAGATGGTGTCTCAACATGGGTCTCAGACAAGTGTCATTCCCAGACCTACTAGAAGATTCCAGGGTTTAAGCCTTGGACCTTTGGCACGCAAATCATGTGCTCTACCAAAAAAGCTGTGTCCAGTCCCCACTTTCAACTCCTTAGACCCTTTGGAGGCTCAGACTCATTCCACTGGACCTTACGTTTACACAGATCTTTTTCGCTCTATAGGACGCACTTTCCCCCCTCCAAAAATGAAGGGGGAAAGTGTGTGCGTCCTATGGAGCGAATGCAGACTTTCGCTGAAGCCTGGAGAGCGAGAGGGGTCAGTGCGCACTGACCCCTCTCGCTCTCCAGGCTTCTGGAAGCTATTCGCAAGCCTGCGGATCCCGGCGGGAACTTACTCTGGGCTCCGCAGGTTTGCGGACAGCTGCCTGCAACCCAAAGCCCGGGGAGCGCTGCATTGCTCACCCCGGGCTTCGGGCAGATATCCGCAAGCCTTGGGAGCCCGCGGGAGTTCCCGCCAGGCTCCCAAGGCTTGCGGATAGCAGCCTCCAAACCCGACCTGGTTTGGAGGCTGGCGGTGGGGAAAGCAGCGCTTCTCCCCACCGCCAGCCCCACAAGCTCGGGGGGCAGTGGGGAGGTCAAAAGGAACCCAAAGCCTCCAGACCCCAGCGGGAAGTCCCGCTGGGCTCCGGAGGCTTTGGGTGAATGCACCTTGAACCCACAGAATGCACCTTGTTTTAGAGGGGGAGAACAAGGAAAAAAAACCCTCCTATGGTCTGGTGCGTCCAATAGAGCAAAAAATACGGTAGTTTATGTGTGGCCAGGGCAGCGGGGGGCACCCATGGCACTCATTCAAAATTCAGAATGTGCCTGAAAGTCTGAAAAGGCTGGCAATATACCCCACAAGTGTCCCAGAAAAACAAAACAAAAAACAGGACATTCTGTTTTCTCACATGAGACCATGGCAGCCATTTTGGATGCTGTGATCTTGTGTGATTTTGCACCAATATCTCTCCCTGAAAAAGTGCTTTTTTGGTGCTGCAATCTCACATGGCACCCAAAAACACGTGTTTTGGGGCACTGTGCAAGCATGCCCCCCCCCAAATGTGCCTTTTGGCCTCCTTGATATTGCACTGGTTGCATGACGCATGTGCGAACATGGGCAGGAAGACGCACATCCAGGTTTGGGGACTGAATATGTTGGAGGGTATGTGGCAATCCCTAGTCTAGACAATAACTGCCCAGGGCCCTGCCCCAGTGGTGTAGATTGGGTAATTTTACACTATGGATTGAATGCCTTATGCCTTGGCTCCACTTAAAGACGGTAATCAGGGCTGCTTAGACACAGTGCAGCAAAATGGTGCCACTTCCACCCCAAATGGCAAGGTGTATACTCCCCATGGTCAGCCAACTTATTCTAGCATTATCTGGGGATAAAAATACAACGGTGATATATGACAAAAACCTTGCAGACATTCAAGGCACTGAACGTCAACTCCCTGCCTAATAATGTACATTACTCCAGTTGCTTCAAAACGTGCTCAGTGGGGCTCTGGACTTCTGCCCCCAAAGCCCTACCCTGACGTCGTCGTCATCCTGGCCTCTCCTGGGCAGAGCCTCAGTTTACTTCTCTGCCCAGCATGCCCTACCTCTCTGGACAAAGCTGGCCCAATTAGCCTAGCTGCCTTGCTGGTGGTTACAGTAGATCATCTGCCAAGGCAAAAGAAAGGAGGACACCTGGAGCTGGGTCTCTCCTGATGTGTAAATGTCAAAGCAGAGCCCGAAGGGAGCGAATAAGCTATCTTTTTTTTGCAAAGCGATTTACATAATAGCATTAGAATAATTGTGCTCATCTCTCCTTCCTCCGGTGCCTTCCCCACTCTTGCATCGCACAGCTCTGCTAATCTGGTGCCTGGCAAGCTCGCTTTCGGCTGACTCTGATTGGCGGGCTCTGGCTTGGGCCAAGGACATTCTGCTACCCTATCTGCAAGACAATTACATAGGGGATTCGTGGCCTGTGCTCAGCATCCTGAATGGGATCGTGCCGACATGCCTGAGTTACTGTGAGGATGGGGCTCCAGTTCCACTGCCTGTATAATTATGACAACCTTTTATTAGCCTGCATGCCTCTAGTGGGCATCCGCATCAGAACTTCCATGAGATGCCAGGGATTGTGTAGTGGCTTGCCTTGGTCAGAAGATTTATTGCCTGTGTAGGTCTATTCCATAGTGGCTGGTTATTGTAATTTGCTTTCATGATGCATAGGAATTAGGGCGTCTTAGCAAGTAGATTCATTGCCACAGGCTCCATCATTCTGCATGGAACAACAGAGGCACAAACATACTGGGGAAAGCCAGACCACCCATGCCTGACCCCACAGTTTCTTTAAGTATCAAGGCGAAAAGATAAGAAAATCTTTTTTCTCTGACCAGTCAAGATTAACTCATTCTGCATATCACAATAGTAAATATAAACTTGAAGGAAAATGGCTGTCTTGATTATTTCAGCCATAATGGCTCTCAAATACAACTGATGCCACCATTTCATACGTACATACTCTTTTATTCGTTATTTATGTGTGCGTTTTTATTATTGTTTTACAATGTGACGCATTTGAATTGAATGGGATTCGTGCTGCATCCTAACCCATGATCTGTGCATCTAGAGGGGATTAGGGGATTTAACAGGCAACCCTGCACACTGGTCAACACCCCCCACCCCCACCCCCCGCAGCTACAGAAAACATAGTGAAGGAATCAGTGATTGTGTACACATTCTGTCTTGAAAGCACATTCAAGGCACATCTTTCACTCAAAGAATTTTGGGCACTGTGGTTTACCCCTACAGATTTACAACTCCCAACAACTGTTACCAAGCTACTATGCCCAGAAGATGCTTAAAATGTGCTTTAAATTCATTGTGTGTATGCAGTCACTATCATCAGTGGTGTTCCCACCAGAAGTAGCCAGTGGAAGGAGCAAAATTGGGGCATGGCTGTGTGGAGCCAGGGTAGAACTGGGACAGCCATGGATCTAATGGATCCAAACCTAGCTCAACTTAGACCCCATCTGCACAATACATTTGAATCATTATTATACCACTTTAAACAATTGTGGCTTCCCCCAAGGAATCATGGGAATGGTAGTTTAAGAGTCCTGAGAGCTGGTAAGAGGATCTTTTCGCCTCACAGAGCTACAATTCCCAAAGTTCCCAAGGAACAGGAATTGATTGTTAAACCACAGTGAATTGTAGCTTTGTGAGGGGAACAGGGAGCTCATAACAGCTCACCACATACAAAAGAGGTTTAAAGACACACTTGAGGCAAATCTTTAAAAATGCAGTATAAGTAAGCACTGATAACTGGGAATCACTGGCCTGCAAGCGCTCCAACTGGAGAACAGCCTTTACCAAAGGTGTCATGGATTTTGAAGAAGCACAAACTCATGGCAAAAAGGAGAAACGACCAAAGAGGAAGGCACATTAGGCAAACCCCCACCATGATCAACTCCCGCCTGGAAACCTATGTCCCCACTGTGGAAGACTGTGTGGATCCAGAATTGGCCCCCACAGTCACTTACAGACTCATTGTTAAAACCGTGTTCATGAAAGACAATCTTACTCAGCTACGAGTGATCGTCAAAGTAGAGGACGACATAACCTGACCTGGACCCTGGGATCCTCGTCTGAGGCTCTTCTTTATGTGCCTCCTCCATGGAAAGTTCAGAGGACGGCAACACAGGGACGAGCCTTTTCAGTGGTGATCTGAGTGTTCTTCTCAGGGAACACTAAGACTGCCTGGCACTGTCTTTATCTATTTTTAGGTGCCTGCAAAGACATTTCTCTTTACCCAGGCTTTTGACCCTTAATGTGAAGGGCGGTTTTGTGGCCTCTCGCAGTGGGGTGGGATCTGTGAGTCCTGCATTGTATCTGTATGGCTCTTATTAGGTTTTGAAATATACTCAGATTTTCATGTGGTTGTTCTTAATTGCTTTCAATGTAAGTTGTTTTGGGACATTCTGTGAGAAAAGTGACTAGCTAATAAATAATAATAATAATAATAATAATAATAATAATAATAATAATACTTGAAGAAGAAGAAGATGATGATGATACCAGGGACTGAATCTGGATTTATCTATGTGCAAGTAGTGTTCTTTACTTACTGAGCCCCTTTCTGAGGGATGGTAGATGGATACCAAAGTCATCTTAAAGTGAAAAAGGGTCTCAAAGGTAATCTAATCCATACCCCCCTGCCAATGCAGGAAATTCACTACTGCACCATCCCTAATAGGTGACCATCTAGCCTTTTCTTTAAAATCTTTAAGGAGAGCCCACCACTTTCCGAAGCACTGTTCCACTGTTGAACATCTACGATCAGGAAGTTCTTCCAAATGTTTAGTCTTAATATTATGGGATGGCATACACATATCAGTAGTAGTCTAAATCCTTTTTCTCATAAGTTGAACCCATTGTCCAATGCCCTACCCACTGGTGCAACTGAAAACAAATCTGTTCCATTGTCTTTCAAATATATGAAATCATATCACCCCTTAATTGTCTTTCTCAAGCTCTCAGTTTTATTGTTGCATTTTGTTCAGCTTGACATGCTTCCTGAATTTGGAACCTAAGAGATGAAAGGCAAAGACTCTGCCTAGGCACACTGCCCCCCAGCAACCAGATATTAAAAACTCAATGTTCACACCTGCACTATACCTTAAAAGCACTCTTTTACCACTAACAGTTGTGTCTTCCCCAAAAGGTTCCTTGGAACTGTTATTTGTTACAAGTGTTGAGCACTGTTAGGAGACTCCTCACAGAAGTACAATTCCCAGCAGTTCCCAGGTTCTTTGCTTTAAATGTATGGTATGAGTGCAACTCTAGTTCCCAGTTCCTTAATTTATTCATTTTGTTGCATAGCAGAGGGTGTAGAGGCTGTTTCTTTTCTTGCACCTATATAACCAGCTAGGGGAAGACAGGGCTCATCAACCTGGGAAGGTAACCCATCTAGGAGAAGGAAAACTCTGGTCCTAAAACTCCGCTGCCTTGCAGGATATCTTCAGGAGAAGAAAAGAAGAAAAAGCTAAGAAGTAAACCCTATATGCAGGGGCGAAGGAAGGTGTCGTGACACCCGGGATGGGCGTAGCTACATAGGGCGCATGTGTGGTGTCGCTATATACGATGCATGCGCTGTATGTAGTGACACTGCACATGTGCTGTATAGCGGTTTGCCGCCGGCGCTCCTCCAGCGCCATACGGACAGTGCTGGGATCCTCTGCTCGCAGTTGTAGCCGCAAACAGAGGATGCTCTGTTCGCTGCTGTAGCAGCGATGGAGGGATCCTGGCACCGTCCGTACGGCGCTGGAGGAGCGCCAGCGGCAAACTGCTATACAGCACATGTGTGGCGTCGCTACATACAGCACATACGTGCGACGCCACACATGTACTATACTTAGCGGTTTGCTAAGTATAGCGGGATCCCTTACTCGCAGCTGCAGCTGTGAACAGAGGCTCCTCCACATGCGGCTGTGTGATGGCTGCTTGCACCACCACAAGCCCCCGCAGGGTGACTTCTTGTCACCCCGGCAGACATGGAACCCGGGGCGAACCTCTCCACCACCACCCCTCCGTTGCAATGCTGCTGCCTACATGCCTCCTCTTTCAGCAACTCCTATGGCCAAGCTGGTGTCAATCATATTGCTCTGCTTCT
Organism: Podarcis vaucheri; assembly: GCF_965113315.1. Lineage (NCBI taxonomy): Eukaryota > Metazoa > Chordata > Lepidosauria > Squamata > Lacertidae > Podarcis > Podarcis vaucheri. The sequence continues at coordinate 19,378,795 of NC_138758.1, read as the reverse complement.
CTTTGGACCACATCAGAGAGGCCAAGAGGGGGGTCTTGTTGTCTGCGCAGCCCTGGACCTCCATACACACCGCCTAGGTTTGCATCCCAGGGAACTCACTTCCAGGGCTGGATTAACCATTAAGCAAAATAAGCACATTCTTAGGGCATCAAGGGAAGGAGGGCACCACAGAAATTTCCCATTGCCAGATTTTTTTTTGTAACAATTGCTTATCCTGTGTGCTAAAAATTCTGGCATCCAACAGACTTCATGACAAGACATACAATCAGCTTTATGAACTTTATAAAGTCATCTGTGCACTATCAGGTACTCAAGTCCAATGTGAGAGGAGATTTTCAAAGCTAAAAGTCATAAAGACAAGGCTCAGAAGTTCACTGTCTGAAGAGAACTTGGAATAATACACGTTGCTATCCACTGAGAAAATGAATTGTTAGATGAATTGGATGCAGAAGCAATTATTGACAGATTTGAAATCATCTAGTGAATTCAAACAATCGCTCTGAATATAGTTGACTGCATGAAACATACTTTTGAACTTACCTGTTAATGTGCAAAATGTTCAGTACCAGAAAACTATTTTAAAATATCCGCCATTTATTTATTTTACAAAAATCAAATTTAACTATCTGTACTTACATTTAGTATCTATTGTATACTGCCAGTAATTTATACAATATATATGTATACTGTAATTACTAAATCTATATATAAAAAAATTCCTTCCTGTAGCACCTTAAAGACCAACTAAGTTAGTTGGTCTTTAAGGTGCTACAGGAAGGAATTTTTTTATTTTGACTATGGCAGACCAACACGGCTACCCATCTGTAACTAAATCTATATATATATACATTTATTTCACCAAAAAAAAATCTTCCTTTTTCCACTTACGTATTTTTTGAAAATTTCATTTATTTCTTAAAAAAATTAAATGAAACCCTTATAGCTGTGCATGGGCCCCCTTTGGCTCCTGATAACCAATATTTTTAGACCCAGTCCGCCACTGTCTCTACTAAGTATAGAAGCAGATGTGTTACGTAAGATTAGTTTTGAACATCTGATCAAAGACTTTGCAATTAGAAAAAGCAGGAGAATTTTTTCCCAAACATAAATAAAGTGGAAGCATAAAAAATAAGCATTATTTTCCATCTTGCTATAGCCTTCGTTTCATTTCAAAAAATTAAATTTTATTTTACAGTTTATTGTTGCTTATATTTTAAATAAGATATATATGGGGGCACCAACATCTTTAAAGTGCTTAGGGCTTCTAAAAATCTTAATCCAGCCCTGGTCACTTCAGTGCTGCTAACACAGCAGTTTGACTTCACTCCTAAAAAGTGCACAGATGCCAACATAACCAGCTGCAGTTTCTAAAATTTCTGTTAAAGTTTCTTTTTCTGCATCTATTCACCCTAGGCATCAAGAGCCGAGACAACGCATTACTTCAGCCTTTGCCAACCTGTTGCTCTAGATGTTTTGGATTACAACAAGCACTGCTGGGAGTTGTGGTCCAAAACATTCAGAGGGCATCAGGTTAGCAAAACCTGCAAGACTTAAAATGAGCTCACCTGGTGGGGCAGCGGCTTTTCCCCAGAGACTGACGAAGCGTAGACGGTGCTTCCCAGGGCAACGATCCCTCCTCTTTCCCCAACGCAGGTTGGATTCCAAGCCAGCAGCAATTATCTTCTTTTACTTTCTCGTCCTCTCAGCACCCTCGCTGCACTTCCAGTTTTCTACCAGAGCAAGATCCAGAGCTGTTCAAAGCTCCAAGCTCAAAGCTCTATGTAACCTTCCTGAAACACTTCTCCGCCTCTTTCCCTCCCTCCTCTCCCCCCCCCCCCGGGCATCAGAGTCTAGCATTCATTATGTAAGGCTGCTGAGACGCCTCCCACTGCCAGAGGTTTCCTGTCGCTCTGGCCTTGATGTCTATCCTCCAGCATCAGATCTTTGCCTTTGCTGTGGTCCATGGAGAACCCAGTGAATAAGCAATACCAGATATCTTTGGGGTCTTTTGGAGAAGCCAAGAAAACCTCTCCCTGCTCTGCATACATTTGCTCTTTTCATCCCTCAAACTCCTCTCCCCCACTCAATCCTTCTCTGCTTCTTCCTTTGACAATCTTTCTTTTCTCCCTTCCATACTCAAAACGCTTGACACCGAAACCCTAAAATCTTGCAGCTCTCCACTACCTAGGCTAACATTGCCGCTGCATACACACACCATACAGTTAAAAGCACATGGCTCCCCACCAAATAATCATGGGAACTGTGGCTTACTCCTCGCAGGGCTACAATTCCTGGTACCCTTAGCAAACTACAGTTTCTGGGATTATTGGCGGGTTGCTTTAAATGTATGCTGCGTATGCAGCCGACAGGGAGTTTGGATCACCCTGTAGGGCTTTCCCCAAGCCTAGTGCCTTCCAGATGTTCTGAACTACAACTCCCATCAGCAGGATGGAGAATGCTGCAGTAAGGATGCATTCTCTGGTTTGCTACATCCGCATAGCTGGTGTTTAAACTAGGGTTTGGGGAAGCAAAATGCCTGCCTGTTATTTCCCTGAAAAGCAGAGATGAAGACCAGCATATACGCATAACCTTGATGTGTCAGCATTAGGAATCCCACCCTGTCTGGAATCCTTTGAGGTTTCTTTTCATCTCTAGGCCTTGACGTGATCAGCATTGCCCAAGACTCTAAACTGCCAGTTGAAATCCACTTAGGGGTCACCCTCTCTCTCCAGCGAGTTATTTTGGTTCTTTAAAAAATGACATTTGTCCTTACTTACCCACTTTCAAGTTGTATTTATTCTCTCCCATTCCAAAGCTCTCTGCTGAAATGATCTCAGAGACCAGCGTGCTCCCTCTTGCTCCATAAAATCATGTCATTGCTCTACAATATTTTTTTTTTCTATTCACACCTCCTGGGCTGCTTAGCACCTCACTTGACATACGATGGAAAACTTCAAGAACCCAACGCATTCAAGAAGACAGCCCCTGGGAGCTAGAGGAATGGGATGTGGGAGGGAGCAATTTGGGGTGTACATTAGAAATGTGCATTTTCTGAGCTCCTCGTCTACTGGCGACTCTGCCAAGCTCTGCTGACACTTCCTGTTTACTGAAGCATTTCACTTCTGCCATCTTGGATAATGTTTCTGTTCATTAGAGCCAAGAGAAAACATGCCATTTTAGATATTTTTGTCCAGCTCTCTAAGCAAGTCTGTTTGCACTTTTCATAGCAACAGGGACTCCTCAACCTGATGTGAGCAGGAAGCTGAGACAGGCCATTGGCCCATCTAGTTCAGTATTATTTACACTGACTGGCAGCAAGCAGCTCTCCAGAATTTCAGACAGGGGCACTTTTTCAATCCCTACCTGGGAACTCCAAAGACCGAACCTGGGACATTCTGCATGTAAAGCAGACGTTCTACCACTGAGCCACAGCTTTCTCCTGAATTCTATAAAGATCTCTTTCTTCATACATGGGGCAGGGATTTTCTCAGTTATGGAGTCCATGGTCATGGAACTCCCTCCCTAGAGAGGTTCCTTTGCCCCCTTTCTCCCTTGGCCAAATGCAGCCCTCCAGGCCTTGACTTCTGCCCGTTGGGAATCTTCCCAGGCTACCTGCCCCACCAGCTTCACTTTGCAACTTCCATGACTGATTTTGCCTATCCAAAATGTGTCCTAGAGCTCTGATAATGCCTCTTGCTTGCCTGGATTGAGGCTGTAGTGGGGGTACATGAGTATATATAAACGTAGCCTACTGTACACAGGCAAATTTTGCATTTGTTGAATAACAAGAAGTACGAACAGTGGAGGAACGGCAGATGAAGACGATGAACTTTTGGGAGCTAGCTGATCTTACCAGAAGAGTCCACGACCAGAAGGAGGAGGAGCACCAAGAGGAATGGAAGAAATTTAAAGAATATTTAACTAAATACGTTAAGGTAATTTAAATAGAAATACTTGTGTATATCAGATAGGCCTAGGATTTAAATATGTGATGTTCTAGAATAATATGTTTAAAGTTAAAATGAAAAGAAACAAAGATGTTAATTGACTAAGTAAATTTTATGTGAAAATAGTTTTGGAAAACTGCTACAATGATTCATATGGAAACTCAACCAGAGGGATTCGAGGAAGTCACTTAACAATGTTAACAAAAGTGGAATTAAGATTAATGTTAAGAAAAGTTAAGATAAATGTTTCTTTGTTTGTTTGCTTGTTTTTTGATGCTCTTTTTCTATTTGTTTGTTATAAATTTGGAAAACTAATTGTCAGGGGATGATTAGCTGCTTGTGCTTAAAATTGTGCCCCCTCAGAGTTTGTGCGGCTCCACAAACCTCTGTGTGTGACAGAGCTCCTCAGACATGTCTGCTCTAGTCACTAGTAGAGTCTGACAGTGGCTGCCTGCGGAAACGTTTCCAGCAAAGAAGCTCCTTAACGGAAACGCGTCTCCTGGACTCACGACGTGGCAGCTTCTGGCGAAGAATGGGTCTCCCTACAGTTGCTTCTGACACCTCCCCGCTATTTTCGCTGGACGTGTCTCTCACCCCTTTCTCTCCCCTGCTGTTTCCTGCCTGGGCTGCTGCGTCTCTCTCAGCATTACTGAGATCCTCCTCCAGAGACCCCTCGCTCCCCCTGCTGGTCCCTGCTTTGGCTGCTGACTCTCTCCCAGTCTCTGGGAGCCCTACCAACTCCCTTTCCTCTGATGTCAGTTCCCTGACATCCACCTCCCCTCCAGGGCCCCCTTCCCCCCCGCCCCTACTCTCTCCTCTGGGCGGTGAGGAGCTGAAACCCCGAAAAGAATCCTCTTCATCTTCAGACGTCTCGAACATTTCCCTCCATCGGTTTTCGTTCCGGCTCGCTGAATCCTCCTCCGCCTCGGAATCAGAGAACCCCTCCAACTCTTCTTCTTCGTCGGTGGTGGCGAAGTATTCCCTCCGGAACCTCGCCACTGGCTGAGGTTTACGAGGGAATCTCTGATGAAAAGTTTCTATCAAAACCTCGTCATCTACATCCTCTGCCATGACCCAGGTGTTTTCCAACTCCGGCTCCCCTTCCCACATTACCAAATACTCTACTTGATCTCCCTTCCACCTGGAATCGAGAATCTCCGCTACATGGTAGCTGTGTTCTTTTTCCTCCATAGCTGGTCCCCTATTGACCCTCCCTTCTCTGTCCCCTTTATACGGTGACAGCAACGACCTGTGGAACACTGGGTGCAGCTTCATGTGGTTCGGTAACCGGAGTCTGAAAGCCACTGGGTTGACCTGCTGCGTGACTTCAAATGGGCCCAGCCTTTTGGGTCTTAACTTCTTACAACCCCCTTTGAATGGTAACCCTTGGGTGGACAGCCACACCTGGTCCCCCACCCTAATGCTTTCCCCTTCCCTTCTGGTTTTGTCTGCCTGCCTCTTATATTCCTCCTTCGCCCTGTTTAAATTAAGTTGGAGCTGGCGATGGATCGCTTCCATTTCTTCAACGAACTGTTCTGCAGCTGGAACGCTCCAGTTCTCCCCTTCCCCCCCTGGGAAGGCTCGGGGATGACACCCGTGATTAGCCAAAAAGGGGCTCATCCCCGTGGACACGTTCTCTGCATTGTTGTAGGCAAATTCTGCCAACGCCAGCTTCTCCACCCAATCATTCTCTCTGTCATTCACATAACACCTCAAATATTGCTGGAGGACACCATTAGCTCTTTCCGCCTGCCCGTTGGTTTCTGGATGACGGGCAGTTGAGAAATTCACCTCTACATGCAATAAGCTCATGAGCTTCCTCCAGAACCTGGAAGTAAATTGTTTCCCTCGGTCAGAAACCACCCTCAAGGGGGCGCCATGCAGCCTAAACACATTTTCCACAAACAATTTAGCGGTTTCTTCCGCTGTGACCGCATGTGAGCAGGCTATAAAGTGGGCCATCTTGGTTAACAGGTCTGCCACAACCATGATGGCTGTTTTCCCTCTGGACCTTGGCAGATCAGTCATGAAATCTATTGCCACTGCCTCCCATGGCCTTTCCGGCGTGGGTAGTGGTTCTAATAAACCTGCCGGTGCCCGCCTCTCCCCCTTGGCTCGTTGGCATTGGTCACACCCTCTCACATACTCCCGCACATCTTCCCTGACCTTGGGCCACCAGAATTCCCTGGTAACCAGCCACATGGTTTTGTGTTGCCCAAAATGCCCTGCTGTGGGGCTATCGTGCAGTTGCTTGAGTACCTTTTCCCTCAATTCCCCTTCAGGTATATATAACGCTCCCTTGTAGTACAACGCCCCGTTTCTCTCCTCAAAACCCCCGGGTTTGTCTCCCTCCCTCCTGAGACCCCTGAGTTTGTCCTGGGCGTATTCATCCTGCACCGTTCCCTCTACCAGTTCCCTTTGCCCCACCAATGCCGCCCCACACACCCAGCGGTCCTCGGGAATGACATGGGTCTCTTCGGGTGCACCCTCCCCCTCCAAATATTCAGGTTTGCGTGAGAGAGCGTCCGCCCTAACGTTCTCTGGGCCTGGCACGTAACAAATCTCAAAGTTAAATTTGGAGAACTCCTGGGCCCATCTCAACTGCCGTTGGTTGAGCACTCGCGCAGTTCTCCAATACTCTAGATTCTTATGGTCCGTGCACACTTGCACCTTATGTTGTGCACCAATTAGCAGGTGCCTCCATCTCCGGAAAGCCTCATGAATCGCAAGAAGTTCCCGGTCGTACACCGTGTAGTTCCTCTCGGATTTGTTCAGCTTTCGCGAAAAGAAGGCACACGGTCGCCACTCTGACTCCTCCTTCCCCGGCTGCAGAAGAAGCACCGCCCCTATGGCTCTGTCAGAAGCGTCTGTTTCGACCCTCAGCTTTTTTTGTAAATCCACATGCAGAAGTTGTTCATCAGAGGCGAAGGCCCTTTTCAGTTCCTCAAACGCTCGCTCCGCCTCCCCCGTCCAAACAAACTTCTTTTTACTGCTGAGACAGTCCGTGATGGGCGCCGTCAGGTGGGCGAAGTATCGGATGAACTTACGATAAAAGTTTCCAAACCCTAGGAACCTCTGCACATCCTTCTTGGTTTTGGGTGTTTTCCATTCCAGCACTGCTTGAACCTTGCCGGGGTCCATGGCCAACCCCTTGTCTGACAAGCGGTACCCCAGGAATTCCACCTCCTTGGTATGAAACTGACACTTCTCCAGTTTCACCCACAGCCTGTTGGCTTGCAGCCTGCTTAACACTTCTCTGACGTCTCTCACATGTTGCTCCTCATTCTCCGAATACACCAACACGTCATCTAAGAAGGCCACGCAATTCTTGTAGAGCAAAGGCCCCAGTACGTGGTTCATGAAGGCTTGAAAACACGCGGAGCCTGTTTGTAATCCAAAAGGCATAACGAGGTATTCAAATGCCCCCAAAGGGGTGAACATGGTGGTCTTCCACTCATCCCCTTTCCTTATACGTATCAGGTTGTACGCCCCCCTTAGGTCCAGCTTTGTAAAAATCTTTCCTTTCCGCACCCTGGTCAAAATATCATCAATCCTGGGCATAGGAAAAGCCGCCGGCTCTGTCACTGCATTTAACTGCCGGAAATCACATACAAGTCTCGGCTTGTCCGTGTGCTTTTTATCCACAAAAAACACTGGGCTACCCCCCGCTGCCTTGGACTCTCTGATGAAGCCTCTCTTCAGGTTCTTGTCAATGAACTCTCGCAACTGCTGCATTTCCCTGTCTGACATGGCATACAACTTGCCTACAGGAAGCTGTGCTCCAGGGAGTAAATTGATCTGGCAATCAAAGGGCCTATGCGGGGGTAGTTGGTCAGCTTCCTTCTCGCTGAACACGTCGCTGAGATCAGCATACTGTGGTGGCACCTTCCCCTTCTCCATTACTTCAGTCCCTGCCAGGGTGGCTTGGGCCCCTGCTGACCCCTTTTCCCCCCTGCAGTGTTCTAAGCAATGTGCTGAACCGAAGGAAACCACTCTTTGATGCCAGCCCACCAGCGGATCATGTAGGGCTAGCCAGCTCATTCCCAAAATAATGGGAGCGCCTCCCAAGGTGGCCACATTAAACGCTATCAGTTCTGTGTGCCTTGCCACCCTCATTATCATTGGGACGGTCTGCAAGCTGACTCCTCCTCCCAACAGTTCCCTGCCATCGATCGTGGTCACCTGCAGGGGGTTGCTTAAAGGGATAGTCTGTATCTGGTGTTCAGCAGCAAACTCCTTGCTCATAAAATTGCAGGAGCTGCCTGAGTCCAACAGCGCCTTTATTTTTAGGGGGTGTCCATTTTGCAGCTCTAGCGACACTTCAATCACTAGAGCAGGTCGAGGAGCTTCTGGCACGGGCACTTTCACTGCTCTTTGGCCTGGCTGCAGTGCCCTGACGGTGGCAACCAGGCGTTGGCTTTTACATGCTCCGTTTCTCCCTGCTCTCCCCCCTCAACAGCTCCCACCATCCCTTGCCATTCCTTCCTCTGGGGGCAGACTCTGGCAAAGTGGCCTGGCTGTTGGCAGAGATAGCATTTCCGGGCTCCTTTTCCCTCCTTCTTAGCCCCCTCACTGGGCTTTGAAACTGCGCGCGCGCGGGCTGTTCCGATTTCCATCGGCTCTGCCGGCGGGAAAGCTGGCTCAGGAATGTCTGGAATGCGGAACTCCTTCCAACGTTCCCCTCTCCCTTCCCGCCTCTCCAAGGCTCTTGCCTCCTGGCGCGCTCCAATGGTCAGCGCAGATTTGGTCAGCTGATCCATAGACACCGCCCTGGGGCTCCGGGACAGCTCGTCTTTCACAGCCGAAGAAAGACCTTCTTCAAATAGCATCTGAATGGGTGCCGCCGATAAATCCCACCCCAATCTGTGAATCAGCATGGTAAATTCAGTCCAGTACTCACGGACAGATCTGCTTCCCTGCTTGCAAGCCATTAGCTGTCTGCGCACCACCCCTTCCTCAATATCGCTGGAAAACATGATATCCATTGCACGAAAGAACTTCATAGTGTCCTTTAGGATATCATTGTGCGTTGCCATCAGGGGTCGAACCCAGTCTCGCGCCCCCTTCTCAAGATGCCCAATTACGAAAGCAACTCGCGATTCCTCATCAGGGAACTCATCAAACTGCACATTAAGGGCATATTGCATCTCTGTCCTAAAGGCATGGTAATCCTTGGGGTCCCCCCCCAAACTTCTGCACCAATCCTGGTACCTTTCTGGGGAACTGAGTGGTTCTCCCCTTTTTGTCTGCATCCTGAGCCCTTCTCTCCTCGAGCCTCGCCGTCTGCAGCGCAAGTTGGACCTCCAGAGCTTGATACCTTTCTTCCAAGCTTGGACCAGCTCCAACCCCTGCCTCTCCGGTTCCGGCTGGGTTGCTCATGATGCTTTCTCCTGCACAGGCAGCGTACAGAGACTGTCAGACTGCTGTCAGGGGATGATTAGCTGCTTGTGCTTAAAATTGTGCCCCCTCAGAGTTTGTGCGGCTCCACAAACCTCTGTGTGTGACAGAGCTCCCCAGACATGTCTGCTCTAGTCACTAGTAGAGTCTGACAGTGGCTGCCTGCGGAAACGTTTCCAGCAAAGAAGCTCCTTAACGGAAACGCGTCTCCTGGACTCACGACGTGGCAGCTTCCGGCGAAGAATGGGTCTCCCTACAGTTGCTTCTGACACCTCCCCGCTATTTTCGCTGGACGTGTCTCTCACCCCTTTCTCTCCCCTGCTGTTTCCTGCCTGGGCTGCTGCGTCTCTCTCAGCATTACTGAGATCCTCCTCCAGAGACCCCTCGCTCCCCCTGCTGGTCCCTGCTTTGGCTGCTGACTCTCTCCCAGTCTCTGGGAGCCCTACCAACTCCCTTTCCTCTGATGTCAGTTCCCTGACACTAATTAAAAAAATGAAATAAATAAATAAATTTGCATTTGTTGCCCCTCCTGCTTTTGCCTCCAGCCCTGCCTGACACTTGCATGTGGCCCCTGTGACGTTGCCAAGAAGGGAATGTGGCAATCAGCCTTGAAAAAAATTCTCCACTCCATTTGCCTTTTGGCAAAAGCTGAAGACTTAAACAAAAATGCTAGCTTTTATCTGACTTGAGCTTTACTCCTATTATTGTGATCAGCATTACTGGCCTCTATCATTTTAATGTCCCGTGTCCCTCCCCACCCCCACAATTTTATATTTTAACTGCTGCAAGCTACTTTGGGGGCTTTTTAAGCCAGAAGGAAAGAGGGCATGTTCTGGAAAACAAACCAACCAAGAAACAAATGCAACTCTCTTTTAAAGCCGAGTTTCTAGACTTACATTGAATTTTTTTTGGGCAGAGGGGCGTCTTCAGGACCACCAAACCAAAAGCAGACAGTAGTGATTGAAGGCTTAGCTATGCAAGGGTGTTGAGGATGGGCACCTGTGTGCTGTATAAGGATCTATTCTTGTCTTAACTACTTCTGCCTTCTTGGTTCATACATTCCTTCCTACACTATAGAGTAGGGGTCAGCAAACTTTTTCAGCAGGGGGCCGGCCCACTGTCCCTCAGACCTTAGGGGGGGGCAGACTATATTGGGGGGGGGAATGAACAAATTCCTATGTCCCACAAATACCAAGATGCATTTAAAATAAAAGCACACATTCTACTCATGTAAAAACACACTGATTCCCAGACCGTCTGCGGGCCAGATTTAGGAGGAGATTGGGAGTGCTCACTGGAAGGAGAGATTGTGAAGCTGAGGCTCCAATACTTTGGCCACCTCATGAGAAGAGAAGACTCCCTGGAAAAGACCCTGATGTTGGGAAAGATGGAGGGCATAAGGAGAAGGGGACGACAGAGGACGAGATGGTTGGACATCTCAAAGCTACCAGCATGAGTTTGACCAAACTGCGGGAGGCAAGAGTGCCTGGTGTGCTCTGGTCCATGGGGTCACGAAGAGTCGGACACGACTAAACGACTAAACAACAACAACAGGGCTGGATCCGGCCCCCGGGCCTTAGTTTGCCTACCCATGCTATATATAGACACCGGTCATACTCCCCTAGATCTGCCTTTAGGCTATCTATATTCTGGGTCTTGCACGGGGAGCTTTCCAGTGGATTACAGCCCAGGGTTAGGCTTATTATATGCATATGCAGCTTCCAGACTTGGGGGTACGATGCCGCTGAGAACCAGGTGTTAGGGAGCAACAAACTAGGGCTTCTGCTTTCAATGCCCTGCTTGTAGGCTTTCCAAAAGCATCTGGCTTGCCCAAGAGGAAAACAGGGTGCTGCACTATGTGGACTTGGGGTCTGTTCCAGAGGGGCTCCTCTTTAGTTCTTAAGTCTCCCACTTAGAGATATGCAAGAACTTGTCAAGCAAGGCTGGTGTTTCACCTCGCTTTGAGCATTCACCCAAGAGGCAACATATGCAGAGGAGTTCAGAGGTGACGGGTTGTACATGAGTGGAAACACCATCGTGCGAGAGAACATGCCCGTTCCTTTTGAACCCTCCACGCTACCTGCTAATCAGTGTCAGTATTCTGGAGCTGGGCAAGTAGCGTGTTTAATATTGCATGCTCATGCGCCACTGCTCCGCACAGAGCAGCACTGGTGGAACACTGACCTTCTGTGTCTCATAGCAAGTACTCAGAAACGTGTTCATAATAAAGGTTCCCAAAGGCCAAGGACAGGATGGAGTGAAAAATGGGGCAGTCGCAAAACCAGCTCATGCCAAATACAGGAAACTCCCCAAATTTTCCCTTTGGATTAAAGCAATAATGGCCTTGGAGAACAATTCTCAAGAGTCCAGCTGCTTCAAAAGAAAACCCCCCTTCCTGCCATTAAAGGCTGTGCACTGTTCTGTGTAACGGAGGAGGAGGCTTGCTCGGGGGTGGGGTGGGGAATACTTCTCTATTATCTTCTGCAGCTTGCCCATTAATCTGCTTCTTGTACCATGCAGCTGCACAAAGATACCTTTCTTGATGTACTGCCACGTCTCCCCTAGTCTCAGCAGGTAATGCAGGATTTCATGATGGATTCTTAACAATCAAGGTAAAGACAACCACATTTGCTGCAGGAGCACCTAGGGCTGAAGTTTGATTCCTTCGCTCCTCGTCAAGGTTCTGCTTTAAGGCTGACAAGACTGGGATCCCTAAAAAGCAACTCCTCCCATGAGAGAAGAGTACAAGATACGGTTTTCATGCAAGACTGCCTCTCCCGACATCTCTTGAGCATAAATCACTATCTAGTCTGGCCTAATTTGGCAGCAAAGCTAACAAGTAGATGGTTTTCAGGGCAATTACTACTAAGCATGGTACTACTTAGCAAATGCCTCAAAGGCTGTGTACACAACCATACATTTAAAGCACATCCCCCCCCCTCCAAAGAATCCTGGGAATTGTTACTCTGTGAGCGGTAAATTGCAGCTCCCATGACTTTTTTGGGGGGGAGTGGGCTGGGTGTTTTATATGTATGGTGTGTATGCAGTCAGGATTTTTACTCTGGGCTGGAGTTTATTCTGCATCAGAATGAATTATTGGAAAATAACTTGGCCCAAAGCTGGTGGAAGTGGCTGAAGACCTGATGGAAAAGTCCAAAATGCCAGAGGCAGCAATGAAAGTAAGCGTGGAGTCACCCGTGGGCATAATGGTACCCTTATGGACATCCCCATGCATAAGCAAAGGCTCAGAGCCCCCCCCCCCCCGCTATGGGGTGGTGAGCGTGGTTCCCCTTTGAAAAGTAATAGAGCTGAAGGTTGAAAGAGTGCCTCTTCCTATCACTTCCTCTTTCAGCTCTATGTACTTTTCAAGGCTCAGATCAAAACCTGAGCAGCTGAAGTGACCAAGAGAGTAGGTGGGCTATGGGAGGAATCTAGAGGACCGCAAGGGAGGAAACAGCATGGCTAGAGGGGAGAAGGTGGGGTGAGACAGGAGTCAGGAGGTAAACAGAGCAGAATGCCAGAGAGAAGAAGAAGCAAGCAAACCCACACATGCAGATTGTTACAGTAATCTGGGCCCTCTTGAAATGGGATATTTCTTTCCAACAGGTTCCCACCACCGCTGACCCAAACTCCCATCAAATATCACATCCATCTCCATTGACTTCTCTCGCTGCCATGACTTACTAACAGGACTTTTTGGCCTTAGGCTTTTCATTGACTGAGCATCCAAGCAGCAACTCAAGGTGTGTACCAAGTGATTAATTAAACAAGATGTGTATGCCCTGTGCAAGCCTATTTGCTATTTACCTGCCTGGATGCTACCAAGCCAGATGTTTCCTATCAAATTGCAGAAACCAATACCCTTAATCAAGCCTTAAGCAGCAATGAAAGTTGTAATGTACACAATGACCTCAGAGTTAGAGGGGTGAAACCAGGGATGCAGAGTAGGAGACTGAATTGGCCTCAGGTTGATCCCCAGAGGGCCCTACGGTTAGCAAAGTCACTTAAAGCAGATGGGAGTCCAGAGAGACAAGAAATCCTGCTAACACTTTGCTGAGCAAAAGTGAGCAAAAACAGTGAATAATTCAAAGAGAAAGGAACACACCGGTTTGTCTTTCTTACTTCAGGCCTTGTACGTAGCAGGAAGACATTCAATCAAGCCTATGGAGGACATTTCCTTCTACACAGTCAATCAGGGCATGTGCTTCTTCAGCAAAAATCATTCTATTCTGCCCAGGTTCTAAGCAACACCTCTACCTGTCTCCTCTTGGTTAGTTGGTTTTAACACAACCATAATTAATCCTTAAACTGCAAACTGAATTACCCCTGCTTTCACACTTCCAACCTCTACCAGCTAGTAAGATCTGCAAGCACCTAGTTAAGGCTCAGACTACAATTGCCTGGTGCTGAAACAACATTTGACTTCTGCTCTTCTGGAGTCACCAGCCTAAGCCCTGCACACAGGTGTCCAGGATGCCACTGAATTCTGTATCCCTCACCTTGCAAGAACTTGGACTTCGGAAAAGAACAAAACTGTGTGTAACAACAGACAGCTACTAGATGAAACACTGGCAAAACATGATAGAGTTGCAGAAAGACATTTCATCTTCATTCATCAGTGAGCTTAGAGTTTTGGCAAAACGTGTAATTCGCTTTCATCGCTACCCGTGAAATAAAACCCAAACACTAATGAATAAAATATGTTGTCAAATTCACTGCAAGCTTGAGCAGCGAAGAGCTGCAAGAACAGCTGCGGATCTGAGGCAAGGGGGGCAAAGCTACCACGATGAAACATTCATGTATGTTTACTTAGGTCCCTTTGCCTTTTCCAGGTTGCCAGACCAGCGAACCAGTTCAACCACCTTGCAGTTTCTGTGTGCTCCTGATACATGGATGAAACAATTGCTATTACTGACAGGGAGGTAGGCAAGGTAGTGATAAGAGGACCATCTGTTATAGGAAATCCTCAATAACAGCTTCACAGAATCATACAACTGCTGATAGATTCGCCACTTATCACAGAGAAAACCTGTTAAATGCAATCCAATGAACCCATTGCGTGAATCAGCAGCATCCATCAGGGATTTCTACATGATTGTGCCTCTTGCGAAATTATGATGGGCAAACCTTCAAGATAACAGCGAAAACCATAGGAACTAAACTCTGGCGTCATTGACGAACTGTCATCAGTTTCAAACTTCACTAGTCATGGTGGGAGACTCAGGGCCGTCAAAAGGAAGTACTTCTTCATACAGTGCAATAGTTAAACCTATAGGATTTGCTTCCACAACATGTGACCTATGTTGCCACCAACTTAGATGTCTTTAAAGGAGGATTAGACAAAGCCAGGTTGGCCCACCTGCCCTGCACCTGAGATCATAAATGACAACCCTGTGTCTAACACATTGCATGCTCTGGCAATCAGCTGATGATTGGTGCTTCCATGCACAGTGCTATTTTACTTTGTAAAAGCATATCAGAACCACTCCATATATACGAAATCTAAGCAGTGTACACTATGTGCAATTTAAAAACAATTCCATTAGAACAAAATACAACCTAAAATTCATATAACAACAGTATAAAAACAAATTGCAGCAATCAAAGCAAATAAAATAACAACACTTCAGGGGATTTACAAAGAGCAGGGTTCAATATTATGGTCCAAGGAAAATTATGCAAAAGAGGGCCCTTGGCATCACTGTGATGCCAGGTGGTTGACAGGCATGTGTCCCCAGTTACCTGTCATACTTGGCCTATTGTGGGCCGGGGTGTGTGTGGAGAGGAATTGGACCTGCTGACTCAATCCAGCTCCTCACACCTGGAACAGTGTGTTCTACCATGTGGCAAAACCCCATCCTCTGTGCATTTGAAATCTCTTTGTACCACAGCCACTTTGCCCACAAAGGCTACATCCACACCATATATTTAAAGCACTACTATACCACTTTGAACAGTCAACGCTTCTCCAAAGAAATTCTGGGAACTGTCATTTGTTAAAGGGTGCTGAGAGTTGTTAGGAGACCTCTCTTGCTCTCACAGAGTTGCAGCGTCCAGAGCTCCTTGGGAAGAGGGATAGATTGTTAAACCACCCTGTGGCACTGGCGTGGTGGTGGTGGTGGTTAGGGGCCTCCTAATACCTCTCAGAATCCTTAAACTACATTTCCCAAAATTCTTTGGGAGAAGGCTTAGCTATTAAAGTAGCATCACTGTACTTTGAACATAAGATGTGGATGTAGATGAAACACTCCTTCCCAGCTCATCTCATTCTGGGCCATTATGTTACTTACTGCTTTCCTCAGCTGTCAAGATCAGAGGTTTTTACTCCCATGCTACTTTTTGTGAGGTGGCCTTTGAGCTCTGCGCCGGGAGACGAGTGTGGGCAGAGCATTAATTAGGCAGCAGAGATTGGCAGGTTAAGCTGACAGCAAAGCAGGAAGAAAAAAAGAGGGGAACGGATGGCTGAGAGTCGTCAGATAGAATAAGCCATCCCGTGGCTGACCGCTTGCTCCACACTGAACATATTATCATTGCCTGCTGACACTCTATAAACTCCGTTCTCCGTGCATTTTTAAAACAGAAATTACTTTGCTTGACAAGCTCAGGAGCCTCAAGGTAGCTCCTGCAGGGCCTTCAGAAAACATTTTTCACGCTTCTGCCCATGCATAGCTGTACATTCAGCTGACTGTTGCCTGTGCCATGCGAGGGAGGGGAGGAAACCAAATAACATAGCCACCTCACATCAGCCACCAACCAAAAGTTTTCCTTTCTCCTCTGCAAATTTATGGTGGATTGCCGGAAGAAATATCAACAACCTCAGATATGCAGATGACACAACCTTCATGGCAGAAAGTGAGGAGGAGTTAAAGAAACTTTTAATGAGGGTGAAAGAGGAGAGTGCAAAATATGGTTAACATCAAAAAACGAAGATCATGGTCACTGGTCCCATCACCTCCTGGCAAACAGAAGGGGAAGAAATGGAGGCAGTGAGAGATTTTACTTTCTTGGGTTCCATGATCACTGCAGATGGTGACAGCAGTCACGAAATTAAAAGATGCCTGCTCCTTGGGAGAAAAGCAATGACAAACCTAGACAGCATCTTAAAAAGTAGAGATATCACCTTGCCAACAAAGGTCCGTATAGTAAAAGCTATGGTTTTCCCAGTAGTGATGTATGGAAGTGAGAGCTGGACCAAAAAGAAGGCTGATCGCTGAAGAATTGATGCTTTTGAATTATGGTGCTGGAGGAGACTCTTGAGAGTCCCATGGACTGCAAGAAGATCAAACGTATCCATTCTTAAGGAAATCAGCCCTGAGTGCTCACTGGAAGGACAGATCCTGAAGCTGAGACTCCAATACTTTGGCCACCTCATGAGAAGAGAAGACTCCCTGGAAAAGACCCTGATGTTGGGAAAGATGGAGGACACAAGGAGAAGGGGACAACAGAGGACGAGATGGTTGGACAGTGTTCTCGAAGCTACCAGCATGAGTTTGACCAAACTGTGGGAGGCAGTGGAAGACAGGAGTGCCTGGCGTGCTCTGGTCCATGGGGTCACGAAGAGTCGGACACGACTAAACAATTAAACAACAACAAAGTCTGTCTATAGTTCTGTGAACCACCTGAGATCTTGTGATGAAGAGCAGTATATACATTTAATAAATAATAAGAATAATAAAACATAGAATTGTAGAGTTGGAAGGGAATCTTTTGCCCAACGTGGGGCTTGAACACCCACAACCCTGAGAGCCATCCCAGCCCTTTCTCTTATGTTGACTGCCTTACATTGCCCAGCAAGTCCTCACTATATGTACTGAAGCTATCAGCATCCTGTTCTCAGGGACTGATGAAACAGCCCCTTTCTCCTCAGTTTTGCAATGTTAAGTTCAGTTCCCCACAATTAATTTTTTAAAATTTTGTTAAAAAATAAAAACGGACAATACGCACAAAATGAGAAACAAACAATAACAACAGAATAATGTGAGTTTAACACAAGGAGCTTTCAATAATAAAGCCAAAATAAAAAAGAAACAAATCAGGAAACAAAACGAATACAATTATATAATTATAAACAGGATATAAAAACACAACAGAAAGGCTTTCATTTCTGGGTAAGTTTGCCTCCAGCTCTGAGCAGTGTTTAGCAGTAACAAGCAAGCAAGAGAAGCTTTGAGGAAACAGCCCCCTGTCTCAACCATAAACTGGAGGCATAAAGAATTCATCTCAGAGATAAATTCTGAAAAAAAAATGTGACAAGGTTTGACAAGCATTTGTAATTTGTATAGTTCCTGTTTTGGGAGCTCTGCCCTTAATAAATAGGCAGCTTGGGTTATGGACAGAATTTGTCCATATATTTTGTTGCTGTGAGCTATTTCTCGTAAGAAATGAAATCCCAACGGTTAACTGAAATTTGCCCAAATGATGAATCATAGATGATGTACTCATCCCTTTGATAGACTGAATTAATCAATGTGCCTTCTATTGCTAGAGCGCAATCCGTGCTGTCTTTGAATCGGCGATGCTGGACAGGAAATTTTCTCTGGATATTTAACCACGAAACCTGCAATCATAAGAAGACTTGCTAGGAAGCTGACAGTGTATTGAATGGCCCCATCTCCCACAGTACTGTCTGCACTGAGTGACAGCAGCTCTCTGGGGTTTCAGAAAGGGGTCTAACCCAGACCCACCTGGTGGCGCCAGAGACTGAACTTTCCACATGCAAATTAGTTACTCTGACACTGAGCTATGGACCTTTCCCATCACTCAGAAGCGGATCCCATTGAATTGAGAAGGCTTTCTTCCGGTTTATAGCACATAGCCTCAGACTACACACGAAACCAAGGTGACTAGACACACAAAAGCAGTTCCATTTGGGCAAACAGGACATTGCTCCACCAAGTTCAGTATGCCCTCAGCCAGCTCCCACCTGCCTCCCTTCTTATTTACAACCAATCTAGCAGGTAACACTACTCAACAGCCCTCTCCTCCTCCTTAGTCTCAGAGTCGCAGAACTCAGCAGAGAGGAGTGTGAGGAGAAAACAAGAATTGGTTTGCGCTGCCTGCTTGCCATTGAGTCTGGCTCCACCTACCACTGGGATCCCTGCCTTATTCCCTTCAAATCCTAGTGGGCATCAGCCACCACTTCAGGCACTAACTGTAGTCACACTGTAGAAGCTGTGAATGGCTGCACCTTCTACCATGTTCCGTGTTTTAAAGGTGGCCGCACAAAACACAACACAAGCAGAACTGGGGAACCAAAGACTACTGCAATGCACTCTACGTGGGGCTACCTTTGAAGATGACCCGGAAACTGCAATTAATCCAGAATGCAGCAGCTAGACTGGTGACTGGGAGTGGCCGCCGGGACCACATAACACCAGTCTTGAAAGACCTGCATTGGCTCCCAGTACGTTTCCGAGCACAATTCAAAGTGTTGGTGCTGACCTTGAAAGCGCTCAACGGCCTCGGTCCAGTATGCCTGAAGGAGCGTCTCCACCCCCATCATTCTGCCCGGACGCTGAGATCCAGCGCCGAGGGCCTTCTGGCGGTTCCCTCATTGCGAGAAGCAAAGCTACAGGGAACCAGGCAGAGGGCCTTCTCGGTAGTGACGCCCGCCCTGTGGAACACCCTTCCAGCAGATGTCAAGGCGATAAACAACTACCTGACATTCAGGAGACATCTCAAGGCAGCCCTGTTCAGGGAAGTTTTTAACGTGTGATATTTTATTGTATTTTTTGGTTTTTATGGAAGCCGCCCAGAGTGGCTGGGGAGGCCCAGCCAGATGGGCGGGGTATAAATAATAAAGTATTATTATTATTATTATTTTCTGACAGTCTGCACAAGGACTGGGAAACCTTGGCTCTGCATTCAGCGGCCCCATGTCACATGTGGTGAGTTCCCATATGGATTGCAGTATATCTCTGGGCAGAGGGGTATTCTTAGGCCCTGGACTGACCCCTCCCCACCTAGTTTTGTGGATGGATTTTAATGGGTAGGAGGGAATATATTAATTACAATTTATCCCTCCAGGAAGTCATGTGTGGGGGTTGAACAGAGTTTTAAAATCCCATCGTTGGCAGCAAAATTAAAAGCATGGGAATTAGGCTGCAAAGCCTCCTTTTGAGCAAATCCAGCTAATGAAGTAAGCTGGCTTCCCCCTTCTTACCCCACTTAACGAAGAGTCAGGCAACAACTTGTAAAGTAAGTTTAAAAATAAGATTTGCTTACTTTATAATCATGCATTGGATCACGGTAAGGAAGTGGGGGGGGGGGACTAAGCAGACAAAATACCAGCTTCAAGCATCTGCCTGTAAAAGAAAACAGAACGAGAGACAGAGAGAGAAGAAGTGCTACATGTTCCTTTCTCTCCAGGAAAGGAGGGGAAATGACATCACACAGAGCCCTCTCTATCAAATGTATTTCTATGATCTGAATATCTGCCTATCAGCAGTACAGCTCTGTGGACTTTGCTCCTTCTCATGCTAACCAGCAAGAGTGCGCATTTGTTAGGTTTGGCTGTTAATCTCTGACTAGTCTGGTCACTGGGCTGCTCTAGATAGGAAGAACTACAAAAGGCTTCTTGCTTGGGCTGAGACTTTCCTGGGGAACTCAGATCTTGCATGGCTCTGAGGTCTTTAGCTTTGACACCTGGCTCCCCTCTCACAGCTGCCTGAAGTCAAGACCTGACAAGGCAGCCTGGTTCGCATATCACCAAACTATGGCTTAGCATGAAGGGCAGGGAACCTTTGGGGCCCTGTGGGTCAGATCCTTATCTAGCCCCACCCCATGGGTCAACTTTTGACAGGTGGGCAAGACAGCCCACCTGTCAATAGGGATGGGGGAGAAAGCCATATCAGTACAGATTTAAAGGCCAACATACTTACCGTATTTTTTGCTCTATAAGACTCACTTTTCCCCTCCTAAAAAGTAAGGGGAAATGTGTGTGCGTCTTATGGAGCGAATGCAGGCTGCGCAGCTATCCCAGAAGCCAGAACAGCAAGAGGGATTGCTGCTTTCACTGCGCAGCGATCCCTCTTGCTGTTCTGGCTTCTGAGATTCAGAATATATTTTTTCTTGTTTTCCTCCTCCAAAAACTAGGTGCGTCTTATGGTCTGGTGCATCTTATAGAGCAAAAAATATGGTAATTTTGCACTTTCTGAAAAAATACGCAAACTGAATACACAGCCCTCCTTCAAAATTTCACACTTTTCTGGATTTTGCAAAACAGTTCTGTAGCCAAATGATATGTGCAAAAATGCATACAAAAATGGGGGTGGTGGTGGTTACAAAATGCACGAAAAGACAGGGATAGGGAACCTGTGGCCCTCCAGATGTTGTTGGGCTACAACTTCCACCATCAATGACCAATGTGGGTGGGTCTGATTGGAGCTGGAGTACTGCAAGATTTCTAGTCGCTGAGCCAAAAGCTCAATATGCTTTAGCTGCCATTTTGGGCTAGGCTGCCCTACCTGGCTGCTTACCTCCTTTTCACCTGCTTCACTTCCCATCTCTGCCAGCTCTCGTCCACCTGGTGTCAGCTCCTCTTATACGCTCCATTTAACCTTTGCTCAGCAGCCTCAAGTCACACGTGCAGCAAAGGTCTCCTAAATGCCAGTCCAGGGCCCTATGAGAGGCATGTTGCCATCACCTGGCTAGAAAGGACAAAGGAGAATGTCAAGTGTCTATCTCTACCGCCCCTGTATCTTGAGGTAGAGAGAGCAGATGTGAAAGGAGAAGGCATTCTATAGGAGGAAGAGATGGGAGAGAGTCTGACTGTGCTGTGAGGTTACCCTAAAAGGTTGGAGACAAAACTTGGGTGGGGTTGGAGGCAGGTGGGGTTACCTCCCTTTCTGCCCCACCATCCTAGTGCCACCAGGTAACCACAACCTGCTTGCCTTCTTATTCACGCAGTGCCTTGTCAGCTTCCACCTTCCTTCTCAGTCTCAGTGTTGCTCTAGTGGAAGTCAACAGGCAGGAGGAGGATGTGGGCCAAACCAGAATTAGCTGGCTCTGTCTTGAAGCAGTTCTGGCTCCACATACTGTTGGTCTCCCTTCCTTGTGTCTCACCAGTCCCAATGGCCACCAGCCACCACTGCCCCTTTCTCTTCTTGACATCCACATGACATTAGGCCCAGGGCCTCATGAAACTGAGCTGAGAGCCACAGGGCAGTCCTTGGGTGCTTCTGGACCAGTGTTTGTCATGGGGTGGGTGTTTCACATTTTTCAAGACCACTTCCACACTATTCATTTAATGCGGTATCAAACCACTTTAAACAGTCATGGCTTCCGTCAAAGGATCCTGGGGATTGTAGCTTGTTAAGAGCACTGAAAATTATTAGGAGAGCTAAAATTCCCAGATTGCCCCCCTGGGAAGGGGAACTGGTTGATAAACCATGCTGGAAACTGTATCTCTCTAAGGGAAATAGGGGTCTCCAAAGACCACCCTTAACAAACTACAGTACATTTCTCAGGATTGTTTGGAGGAAGTACAACTATTTAAGGAGTATCATAGTGCTTTAAATGTACAGTACAGATGTGGCCCAAGACTCTACAGTGTCATGGCCATCAAAGTGCCTGCCCATATTCCCCTGCCCCTCACATTTTATTTAATCCAGATTTACTCTTCCCAGGGGAGAATCCAGTAATTATTATATTTTTTAAGAACAGCAAGAATGATACAGTTGTCAACAACATGTCTGCAACATCTGAATGGTCTGTTTGCGATATAGAGACCCTGTGTGAAAGAGCCCTTTGATGATGATGATGATGATGATGATGATGATGAATTAAATGTACAAGTTGCTTTTTTTGCTACAGCAACCCAATGTGACTTACAATATTTTAAGCATAAACAAACACTTACATACATTAAAACCAGCATCAAAAAAGAAAAATCTAAAAGACAATTCTATATTTTTTTTAAATTAAAGCATCCCACCTGTGCAAAAAGGCCATAGTTAAAAGCTAAATGCCTGATAAAAAATGAATGCATTTGCCAGGCACCTAAAAATTTATAACGATGGCGCCAGGTGAGTATCCCTGTTTAAGTGGTGGCATAGTTGATGTGCTGACACTGAGATTTTATTTTTATTTTATGGAGAAGGAAGGCTAAGTTTGCCTTAATTCTTGCCACTATTTTTCTCTCCCCCCCTTTTTTTTTACAGTGTCGGTTCCTTAAAAAAGCCTCTAGAATTTATTTATGAGCACACAATTTGTCACAGTGCAGCTGCAAGCAGGATTTGTGATTGGGTTTTAAATTGGAGAAGTGGATGTTTTGTTGTCTTTTCCCTTCTCTGTGTTTGCAACCTTTATCAAGTTATCCCCCCCAGCCCACTGCCATTCTTTTAATATTGCATTCCCCAGCTGAATGGCTGAGGATGGTGTTGCTCTATTTGTGAGGATTTCACAGAAATCCTTTGAAGCAGCCTTGGCACCAATTAGGGCTTACAGTGGCTTTGGAGGCTTCTATAAATAACATTTCTGATGAGCCAGGTTCCTTTCTAATGCTTTGACACATTTTTCCCTTGGGTTGCTAGCATATATTTTACTCTGGGTTTTTACTCATTTCATTTACATGCCACCCTTCCTCTTAGAGGTTTCCCCTCCCATTTTATCTTCACAACAACCCTTTGAGGTAGGCCAGGGGTAAACTAGAGATTTACTGGGGGGGGGGTTCCCCATCCTGCCTTTTTATTGTGAAGATTCCTGAATAGGGATGGAATGGATCAGTCTATTCAAAGTCTGAGTCACCTAAGGCCATTCCATCCTGTTTCTGCATAAATCTGTGATTTTTTTAATCTGCCAAAAACATTTTACTCATATAAATAATGCATTTTAAAATGTATTTTCTCACAAAATACACATATCTTAACACATTAATTCTAAAACTTTGCATTTTAAATATTGCATTGTTGATTTATTCATTTTTGAGCCAAGAAACTTGGCATGTGAAATGTGGTTGATAAGCAGGGCAGCATACACATCATACATGTAAAGCACATATTTTCCCAAGAGAATCCTGGGAACTGCAGTTTGTTAAGGGTTCTGGGAATGACAAACTACAGTTCCCATGATTCTCTGGGGGAAATCACATGCTTTAAACATAGCTGACATTTCAACCTGCATATTAACTCAGTAAGTATGGATTAGGTCAGTTGTATCAGAATTCACAGCTGAATTCCACAAGCATGCCTATTCCCAAAAGGATAATCATAATAAATTGTAGTTTTATATTTGTTATTATTGTTAAAAGTGGAAACTTAAGGATCAACACCTTATGGATCGCCTCTCCCTATATGAACCCAGACCCTGTGCTTGTCATCTGAGGCTCTTCTTTATGTCCTCCATACCAGAGAGGTTTGGAGGGTAGCAACAAGAGAACGGGCCTTTTCTGTGGTGGCTCCCCAATTGTGGAACGCTCACTGCAGAGAGGCTCACCTGGCGCCTTCATTACATGTCTTTAGGCACCAGGCAAAACATTCCTCTTTACCCAGGTCTTTGGCTATTAAGTAATCTATGGTCTGTAAAAGTGTTGGGGAGAGGACTCTTATCTTGATGACTAACTTATTATTAGGTTGTCTGTCAGTATGCTTTTAGAAGGACACGGGTGGCGCTGTGGGTTAAACCACAGAGCCTAGGACTTGCTGATCAGAAGGTCGGCAGTTCGAACCCCCGCGACGGGGTGAGCTCCCGTTGCTTGGTCCCTGCTCCTGCCAACCTAGCAGTTCGAAAGCACGTCAAAGTGCAAGGAGATAAATAAGTACTGCTCTGGTGGGAAGTTAACGGCATTTCCGTGCACTGCTCTGGTTTGCCAGAAGCGGCTTAGTCATGCTGGCCACATGACACGGAAGCTGTACATCGGCTCCCTCAGCCAGTAAATCGAGATGAGCACCACAACCCGAGTCAGCCACGACTGGACCTAATGGTCAGGGGTCCCTTTACCTTTACAGTATGCTTTTTGCTATGTTTTTATTATGTTTTTTATCACTGATGTTCTGCAATGTGCTTTTAAGATTGTACACCCCCTGAGATCTTTGGATAAAGGGTGGTATATAAACTGAATTAACAACAACAACCTGCAACAAAATGTTGCAGTGCATGTCCACCTCCTAGCAGCGGTCCTGCTGCTCAAGGGTGCCAACCCACCATGTCCACCTCCAGGATACTTTGAGCCAGGGGTGGAGAACTGCTATCATACCAAGGGCCACATTCCTATCTGGGTAACCTTCCAGGGGCCACATCCAAGTGGTGGGTGGTGCCTGAGGAAAATGTGGACCAAGCAACAAATGCACGCTGCTTCGTCAGCACACACTTCTCATCCCACACACTGCCTTTATTTTGCCTGGCTGGAGTGTGTACAGTACTTGAATTCTGACAATGCTTATTGCTTGCCTAGATGAAAGACACAACGGGATGTGCGAGTGTGACTTAGCCTACTGCAGAAAGGTGAGATTTGCATCAGCTGCTTTACCTGCTTTCTCCTCTAGCCCCATGGATCCTGAAGAATAGTTGTTTTAGGATACCATTGTATTATACCACTTAGAAATCTTGTAGCAGCTTTCTGCACCCACACAGAGCACGTTACAGCAGGCTGACTATTAACAGTCCATAGGCATCTTTAATTCCTTCAGTGTTTGTACTGGGAATGTAGAACCGAGAAGCTGGCTTTACCTAGGCATAGAAAGTGCTGATTACAGGTACTGCTTTAGAAGTGGACAAAAGTAAGTAGCTGCCTCAATGGGCTACGGAGGTCTACTTTCTTTTCACAGTCTTAATCTTAGTCACACAGAACAGAACAGGCATGGCTCTGGCTCCTCAGAATCTGTGCATCTTACAAATCCCTGGAAATGGTGTCTCCTGCAAAACCCAGAATTTCATAGAAACTAAGGGGTTTCCAGCTGTAATGCTTTAGGAGATACGGAAAAAAAAGGTTTATAAATGGGTAAAAGCTTAATGGTAAGGATTTGCTCAACTAACAAATTGAAGTGGAATACAAAGAAGGGAGGTATGAGGAGGTCTGGGGAAATAAGCGTAAGAAAGATATGTTATGGAAAATTATTTGTTTTTTAACTGTTTTTATGTTGTATTTTGTATTTTGTTTCTTTTTATTTTTTTATTTTTTTCATTGTTATATTTTAAAAAACTCTAATAAATATCTTTTTTAAAAAAACAAAAACCCAGAATTTCGCCCAGTCATTTGTGGAAGAAAACACACAGATAAATAAAGAGAATGTGGTACCCTCTCCTGGGTGGCATTGGGACTCCAAGACCTAGAATCAGAATTGTTGAGTTGGAAAGGACTCTGAGGGTCATCAAGTCCAACCCCCTGCAGTGCAGGAATCTCAGCTAAAGCTTCCATGATGGATGGCCACTTCAACCTCTACTTAAAAACCTCCAAGGAAGCAGAGTCCAAAACCTCCCGAGGGAGACCGTTCCACTGCCAAACAGTTCTTATTGTCAGAAGGTTTTTCCTGATGTTTAGTTAGACTCTCCTTTCTTGCGATTTGAATCCATTGGTTCAAGTCCTTGCCTCTGGAGCAGGAGAAAACAAGCTTTCTCCATATTCTATGTGACAGCCCTTGAGATATCTGAAAATGGTTATTTTCACTTCCAGGGTAAACATACCCAACTCCTTCAACCATTCCTGATAAGTCTTGGTTTCTGGACCCTTGACCATCTTGGTTGCCCTCCTCTGCACTTGTTCAAGCTTATCAGTATCCTTCTTAAATTGTGGTGCCCAGAACTGGACACAGTATTCCAGATGCGGTCTGAGGCAGAATAGAGTCGTACTATTAATTTTATTGATCTGTACACTGTACTTCTACTGTTGCAGCTTAGAAGAACATTAGCTCTTTTTTTGGTGCGGCATTACCCTGTTGACTTATGTTAAACTTGTGGTCCACTAAGACCCCCTAGTTCCTTTTCACATGTACTGTTAGCAAGCCAGGTGCCCTCCATCTTATATTGGTGCAGCTGGTTATTCCTAGCTAAGAGCAGAATCTTACATTTGTCCCTATTGAAATTTCCTTCCTGATGAAACCACCTTTGCAGCCAGTGGTCCAACTCCAGTAATTATCTCTCTCTTCCTGGGCCACAACCCTCAACAGGAAGGAGTGATGAAAAGACCAGTTGTGCCCCCCAAGGCTTTTCAGCTTCCTGTCCAGAGTCTCATAGTCCCTTGCTACACACTGAAGGCTGCACATGGCAGTATTGTTTGGACCCACATGAAATAGAAGGAAGCGGTTGTGGTCAGTTGGCTTTATAAGACTTGGCAACTTCTCTGTCTCATTGTGAATCTTTGCACCTGGAATACAGCACACCTCCCGGGATATCCTGTTTCCTTTGCACACTACTGTCTCTGTCGCTCTCAATAGGGAGTCACCTACCACATGTCTATTCTGGGGAGTAGAAGGAATTGTTCCATACACTGTGCTTTCCAAAGCAACATCAGTGATTTCTATAGTCTGCAACTGCTGTCCTTGAGACTTTCCTTCTTGTCTATTGGATCTTAGCTGGTTATTATTGGGATAGGTTACAAAGTCAGGAACCTTATGGTTCAAGTTCTTCCTACTCCTTCCTTTCAACTTGCCTTCTCCAGACTACAATTCCCTTTCTCTGAGATCATTTCCTTGAAAGGTAGCAAGTTGGTTATCATCCATGATCAGTAGTCTTAGATCTTGAAGGGATTAGGTGAAGAATGGAAAACGGCTCCTCCAAGTCCATCTCCTCCTGTCTCTTCCTCCTTTTGAGGTGGGGGCGGTGGTGGCAGGAATCAGTTCTGAGCATTGTACAGTACCTTTCACAGTCACCTCGGGATATTCTGAGGTCAGCAACTGCTTTCCTAGCTCCTCTAGCCCAGAATCCAAGATGAGGGCACGGAATCGATTTTGCCGATCTAATAACACAGCATGGCTCCTAACAGTCCCATTTCCGTGAGCCACATTCCTCCAGGGGTTCCTTTCTTGCAATGGGCGGTCTTCCTTCTCTGTAAGGGCACCCTACCTATGTTGCTGTTCCAGCACAGTCCACTCATCTCTATCAAGAAACTCCGTTTCTTGTCCTCTAGATTGAAGTTGTGTGCCTCAAGTTGCTGAGCCTTCTTTTCCATCAAGGCAACTCATTTTACACGTTGTCCAGCAGGAAGACAAACATGTCACAGGACCTAAAATATTATTACACCCCACCCCAATCTCCACCAGCGGCGCAAGATTCCAGATGTTTACCCAGCGTATGTGTTTCCTTTGGGGAATAAAGCACAGCAGAGACTGTGGTGTCTTCATGATATATGGTTTTATTTTCACATATATACAACCTTCACTTAGATGGAGCGATTGCAGCGCATTCACATCTTATGAGGGTCTGGCTTCCCCCATAAGGGCAGCATTGGATTTGAAGGCTAGCAAAAAGCCATCCTCTTTCTTCGTTCCTTCCTGTCATTCCCAATTCACATGGAGTTCTGCTCCTTCCTCTCCTTCTCTCTGCTGACTCCCAGGACCTCCTACCAACCATTCAAGGTTGAAACTTTAAACCCAACCTTTGCCTCTGCCCACTGCCCACTGCCACCCAACAAATAAGGGGCCCTATGTCCCCTTGCCCAACAGTCTGGCCGGCCACTCTGATGGTTTCCTTGATGGGCCATCGCTAGTCTTTTTTAAAAATATGCTTTTATTAGTTTTCTTACTTAACAAACACACACAAATGATAAAATAACAAAACAAACAAAAAACATACATACATCCGTAAATCCATACGTTCTTACAAAAGAACTTATGCCACCATGTTCTTAATTCCCAGTTCCTTATCTTCCCCAACAGACTTCAGTCTTCCTCAATGCGGGTCTGTCTTATCTGTTTAATAAACTGCTTCTTTAAGCATTTTGCCATTTCTTCTGTTATCTGAATACTATATTTATAATCCATATTATGGTTTGCGAAAATTAATCAAAGCATATCCAGGTTTTAAATATTATTTTTAAATTTCCCACTTCTTTTTGAACTTTTGGTTTGGCTATCTCCTAATTGTCTCTGCCATTTTTGCCAGTTTGAGATATTCAAATAATTTACTCTGTTTGAGATATTCAGTTTGAGATATTCAAATAATTTACTCTGCCATTCCTCTTTTGTTGGTACTAATTCTCCTTTCCAATTTCTGGCAATTAGCCTTTGTCCCCTGCTAATGGGCAACCCCATTATCCCATGAGAGGGACGCAGGTGGCGCTGTGGGTTAAACCACAGAGCCTAGGTCTTGCCGATCAGAAGGTCGACGGTTCGAATCCCCGTGACAGGGTAAGCTCCCGTTGTTCAGTCCCAGCTCCTGCCAACCTAGCAGTTCGAAAGCACAAAGTGCAAGTAGATAAATAGGTACCGCTCCGGCAGGAAGGTAAACGGCGTTTCTGTGTGCTGCTCTGGTTCGCCAGAAGTGGCTTAGTCATGCTGGCCACACGACCCGGAAGCTGTCTGCGGACAAACGCCAGCTCCCTCAGCCAATAAAGAGAGATGAGCGCCGCAACCCCAGAGTCGGTCACGACTGGACCTAATGGTCAGGGGTCCCTTTACCTTTACCTTAATGTGCCATCCAGCTAGCTCTGCCTCTTGGCTGGTTACCCTAACGAAATCCAGGGGGGGGTTCTGTGTTTAGCAACGTTGAATCAAACCATCATTTCTGTTACTAAATCATAACACATTTAGGCAAAATCTACCACCACCCCAATCATCACAGTAAGGTAAAAAGGTATAGGACCCCCGGATGGTTAAGTCCAGTCAGAGACAACAATGGGGTTGCAGTGTTCATCTTGCTTTTCAGGCCAAGGGAGCCAGCGCTTGTCCACAGACAGATTTCCAGGTCATGTGGCCAGCATGACTAAACTAAGGTTACCAGATTTTTTTCAATGAATCCAGGGACACTTTTCAACTTCAATGGATTTTGCATGGGGACTGATCTGTAAATCTGGGGACTGTCCCCAGAAAATGGGGATGTCAGGGGAGGCCTGGGATTGCTACCGTGGAGGGGCGAGGGAGGTATGGCGGTGGGGGCAGATGTTACAGGCGAAGGGGATCGAGATATGGATACGCTCGTACCCTTTCCAATCTGCGCCCCATCCCGAGGGACGAGGGTAGGGTGAGCAAGGATTACTCACCTCCGTCACTGGTGCTGTGCAATGCCAGGTCTATAGGCAATAAAACCGCCACCCTGCGAGATTTCTTTATCTCGCAGGGGGTCGACCTGGCTTGTGTGACGGAGACCTGGGTGCGCGAAGGGGCAACAGTTACCTTACGAGAGATGGCGCCCCCGGGTTTCTCTGTCCTCCACCAGTCGCGGACTGTGGGCCGGGGGGGAGGGGTGGCATTATTAATCCGGGAAGATTGTCCTTTCAGGGCTCTACCATCGCCATCGATCCCCGGCATTGAATGTGTTGGCCTAGTGTGGGGCTCCGAGGAGAGCTTGGCTGTCTGGCTGGTGTACCGGCCACCTAGCGCACCAGCAGCCACCCTGTCAGGCCTGCTGGAGGCGGTGGCCGGCTGGGCCTTGGAGTTCCCTAACCTATTGGTATTGGGGGACTTCAACATCCATGCCGATGCCACTCCCTCCTCACAGGCTCTGGACCTGGTGTCTTCCATGGCGACACTAGGGCTCTCCCAGTTTGTTTCGGGCCCCACACATCAAGCAGGCCACACGCTGGATTTGATCTTTGGCGTCGGTATAGATGTGATCATGTCTCCTCCGACGAAGGTGCCATGGTCTGATCACTACGCTCTGAAAGCCAGGATTGACTTTCCACCCCCACCCTGCTTAGGTGGCGAGCCAATTTGGGCTCGCCCGCAGAGGCTGATGGACCCCGAGAGATTCCGCCAAGCCTTGCGGGACCTTGCTCCCCCTGGCGACTCATTGACTGAGCTTGTTGAGGGCTGGAATGCCCAGCTCCAGGCAGCCATCGATGAGATCGCACCTAAGCGCCCTCTGCGACCCCGCAGAAACCGGGCTCCCTGGTTTACCGAGGAGCTTCGGAAAATGAAGCGGGACCTCAGACGGCTAGAGCGAGTATGGCGGGGTGCCCGTGACGGAGCCTCAAGAACATCTTATAGGGCTTTTATGAAAACCTACGAGATGGCGGTGAAGGCTGCTAAGAAGTCATACTTCTCGGCCTCCATTGCATCCGCTAGCTCTCGCCCAGCGCAATTATTTAGCATAATCAGGTCTTTAACGTCCCTTGAGGGACAGCCAAATTTAAATAACAAATTGACACACGGCTGTGAGGCATTTGCGAGCTTTTTTGCGGAGAAGGTCTTGTCGCTCCGCCATGACCTCCCTGCCAATTTGGATACAATAAAGGAACTGGAGGCCCCTCGACTGTCCTCGGGTCCAGTATTGGACCACTTCGACCAGATATCCCCAGCCGATGTGGACAGACTCCTCCGAGCTGGAAAGCCCACCACTTGTCCTCTCGACCCGTGCCCGTCTTGGCTGATTAGAGCGTGTCCAGACGAGGTGCGGGCCCTCCTGGGGAATATCATCAATTTGTCCCTTGGCACGGGGACATTCCCAGGGGAACTGAAGGAGGCAGTGGTGCGCCCGCTCTTAAAGAAAACATCATTAGATCCTTTAGATCTATCCAATTACCGCCCGGTTTCGAATCTTCCGTTCCTGGGTAAGGTGATTGAGAGAGCGGTTGCTGAACAGCTTGGTGGGTTTCTGGATGAAACATTGGCTCTGGATCCATTCCAGTCTGGCTTCCGCGCTGGTCATGGGACCGAGACGGCTCTGGTCGCCCTAACAGATGACCTTCGTAGACAGCTGGATCGAGGCGGGTCAGGGCTGCTGATTCTTTTAGATCTATCAGCAGCTTTCGACATGGTCGATCACGAACTTTTGGACCACCGCCTTACCGACGTGGGGATCCAGGGCACAGTCCTTCAATGGCTGCGCTCGTTTCTCTCTGGTCGGGGACAGAGGGTGGCGCTTGGGGGGGAATTGTCATCGCGCCACTCCTTGGTGTGTGGAGTACCTCAGGGCGCGATACTCTCCCCGATGCTTTTCAACATCTTTATGCGCCCCCTCGCCCAGCTTGTTCGGAGTTTTGGGCTGGGTTGTCATCAGTATGCCGATGACACCCAACTCTATCTGTTGATGGATGGCCATCCTGACTCGGCCCCAGACACACTGACCAGATGTTTGGAAGCTGTGGCTGGATGGTTACGTGGGAGCCGGTTGAAGCTAAATCCTTCGAAGACAGAGGTCCTGTGGCTGGGACGGGGCGATATGGGATTGGGGGGGCAACTCCCATCTCTTGCGGGGGCGCAATTAGTGCCAGCACCGTCCGTTAAGAGTTTGGGTGTAATCTTCGACACCTCCCTTTCCATGGAGGCGCAGATTGCAGCTATAACAAAGGCGGCATTTTTCCATCTCCGCCAAGCTAAGCAGTTGGCTCCTTACCTCTCTCGCCCTGACCTAGCCACTGTGATCCACGCGACGGTCACCTCCAGACTGGATTATTGTAACTCGCTCTACGTGGGGCTGCCCTTGAGACTGACCCAGAAACTCCAGCGGGTGCAGAATGCTACAGCGAGACTCCTTACGAGGTCTTCGCTGCGAGATCACATTCACCCGGTGCTATACCAGCTGCACTGGCTCCCGGTGGAGTACAGGATCAGGTTTAAGGTGCTGGTTTTAACCTTTAAAGCCCTATATGGCCTAGGACCCTCGTACCTACGGGACCGCCTCTCCTGGTATGCCCCACAGAGAAACCTACGGTCTTCAAATAAAAACATCTTGAAGGTCCCAGGCCACAGAGAAGTTAGGCTGGCCTCAACTAGAGCCAGGGCTTTTTCGGCTGTGGCTCCGATCTGGTGGAACACTCTGTCACAAGAGACCAGGGCCCTGCGGGACTTGACATCCTTCCGCAGGGCCTGCAAGACAGAGCTGTTCCACCAGGCCTTTGGCCAGGGCACAGCCTGACTCCCTCCCTCGGCAATCTTCGCAGAGCTCTGGCCCAATGGTTGCTAGTGGCTTGAATTAATTAATTTTTATAATGAATGATTTTAGAATGTTGTTTATGTTGTACCTTTGTACTGTTTTATTGTTGTTAGCCGCCCTGAGCCCGGCTTCGGCTGGGGAGGGCGGGATATAAATAAAATTTATTATTATTATTATTATTATTAAACTACTTCTGGAGCAACAGAACACTGTGACAGAAACCAGAGCGCACAGAAATGCTGTTTACCTTCTCACCTCAGTGGTACCTATTTATCTACTTGAACTGGTATGCTTTCAAACTGCTAGGTTGGCAGGAGCTGGGACAGAGCAACGAGAGCTCACCCCATTGTGGGGATTCGAGCCAGCGACCTTCTGATTGGCAAGCCCAAGAGGTTCAGTGGTTTAGACCACAGCGCCACCCGTGTCCCTTTTAATCATCACAGTATCATACCTAGAGAGCATACTGACCAGTCTGGGCAAAGGGAAGAGTGCTGCACTGATGCAATTTTTAAAGCATCCCCTGAATGAATTTCTGCCCAATTTATCCTCAAGGATGATGGGAAGTGGCAGCTGACTTTTTGCCCTTACTTTGTACATCTGGTTCTGGAGACAGACAGCCACACAAAACACAGTGTCTCAGACGGGGCAATAGCTGGCTATCAATGCACACAACAGAATTACAATACAGCAAGTAAAAGAAGCAAACTCAGCCAGAAGCAAGGATCATTCCAAGGGTAGGTTTGTGTTGGAAAGACAAGGTGTCATTTGATTCAGAAAAAAGGGAATGTTTGTATGATGTCATTTTCTGCACCGCAAAGGAAGTGTGTCCCTCTGCCCCACCTGAGTAACACAACGGCACTGCAAATGGGCCTAGTTAGGGACCCAGTGAACACAGTTTCACAAATCTAATGCCACCAAATAGTACAAACCCAGATAAGTATTTATCAATAAAGATTTAAGAAATTGTTCAGAAATAACGTTTGGGTACATTAGCATGTGGTGTAATGGTTAGTGTGTCAAATTGGGACCTGGGAGACCGGGGTTCATATTCCCACTCAGCCATGAAACTCACAGGGTAACCCTGAGCCAGTGATTGTCCCTCATTCTAGCTTACTTCACAGGAAAGGATAAAGCAGGGAAGGATAAACAATAAATGTCACCTTGAGCTCATTGGATGTAAATGTAATAATTACACAAAATTACATGGGCATAGTATTCTAAAAGTTAGCTTTGGCAAGCAGCACTGAAATATTTATGTGCTGAACGGCACCCTGGAAGACCCCATTACTAGACACGTTGTCATAATGAGACTTATATGCTTCGCGCGCGCACACACCCCGCCCCCCATTTCTCAACATGAGGCAGGCTACCATTGGTCAAACATTTGCAAGGCAGTGAGCATCTGATCTTTGTGCAGGAGCATTTGATTAGCTCGAGAACCGACTAGGGAAGCACATGGCATTTCACACATAACAAGTGCAATCAGTCCATCTGCCAAGAACCATTCACAGCCTACCTATGGGAAGGTAATTGCGGACGTGCACTTTTGCCATCTTGGGGCCACATTAATTATTGATTCCTGGAGAGCAAAAGTTCAGGAGCAAAACTGCACAGGAATCAATCTTTCCTTTCTTGCTGATGACACCAGAGACACAGAAGCAGATGCTATCCATAAAAAGGGGTGAAGAAGAGAGGACCGAAGTGTGGACCCCAGGGCTAGTGTCAGAACCTGGCATCCTTGGACTGCTGCCAGGGTCCCAGCAACCTAGCAGAACCTACTGCTGGCACCTGACCAGAACATCCCTCAATTTCCCTCCAAATCTGATGCACTGAGCAGCGCTTGACAGCTATTTAAATAGCCCACAATGTCCCTGGTATAGCATTAGCCTGGGGAATTGTGTGAAAATAAAATGAGGTCCCATTTCTTCCCAGAGCATTGAGGCTGGTTGGCTGCCGCCACTACTACAAGGAAAGTAAGCCCAACAAGACCCTAGCATTTTGCCCAGTGCCCTCTCAAACCTAAAGGGGTGAAAGGGGAAGAGCTTTAGCTCAGAGGTACATGCAGAAGGTCTCAGATTCCATCCCTGGCACCTCTAGGTAGGGCTGGGAAAGACTCCTTGCCTGAAACCCTCCCAGTCAGTGTAGACCAATGATCCATCTAGCTCAGTATTCCTATGCTGCTTGTTTTCCTATGTGTAGCCAACTAAGTCAGGCTGCTCTCAGGAGACCAGTCAATACAGAGCAGAGCTACAATGTCGATGATCCTTGGTCCCTCCTCAAGCCTAGGATTCGATAACACAACCTGTTAGGACCCTTGACTGTTCAAGTCAAGGGTGGCATTAGCAGTTGGCATGGTTGGGGCCTGCAGAAAGACAGAACACCAGGGCTCCCAGTTGCCATGGTAATAAGGGGGAGGTGGAATATTAGCTGCCAATCAGCCATTTTACTCTTTCCTTCTGGGCCAAGTCCTCATTGAGGGATTATGGAAACAGCAACTGCAGCAACCACGACTCACCCTCTCCTTTAGGCCCAATCTCCACCAAAAGAGGAGCTCTTCCTCTTCAGTGTTGCCTCCACCATTGACAGAGACTGGGCCCACTGGTACTAAATCAGGGACAGGGAGCCTGTGGTTCTCCAGAAGTTGTTGGACTCTAACACCCATCATCCCTGGTCAATGGCCTTGGTGACCAGGTTGGTAGACGATGGCGTCCAACTACATCTGAGGCCACATTTCCCATCCTGTACTAAATGGATGGGGAAAATGAAGCCTCACTGATAATCTGGTGCTGCTTGAGGGCCCATATAAACCTGGACCCAGATGTGGTTCAATCTAATATCTCAAGGTCTGAGCAAAAGATGTTTTTGTGGCAACCTCCTGGGCTAAGCCAGACGTGCTGCAAAGCACATCATTAGGAAGCTTGTCATGGTGTTGTTATTTTTAATTAAAGGCAGCTATTAATGCATTGTGGCACACAGAAACGGGAAATTTAGCCTTTTCCTCTGAAGATATCCACCCCCACAACATGCTGCTATTCGGCCTGGGGAGAAAGAACGGAACCAGGGGAGGGAAAGGTAGAAACAATTAGAGCTCTTTCCCTATGCATTGTGCTCCTGAATAAAATCTGCCTCCCATACACACACAAATACACCCAGAATGCATGCTATTTATGAGATGCCCTGATGGGCTTCCCGATGGCACGTTTAACGTTACATCTCATTTGACCCCACAGGTCTTCAATCCAATACACAGGTCTAGTACTGAAATCTCATGGAAAACACCAGACCCCTGTTTCTGTCCACTCTGGATAGGAAAGGGCTAAAGAGTTCTGCATATCTTGTGTCTCGCAGGAGCACGCCAGGGGACAGAGACAGCTCTTGTGTTCAAAATATCGTTCCTATATGCTTCTCGAAGTCTTTTCTTTTTGTGTTCACCGTGTCCTATTCCCATGCAGGAATGTCTCACCCAATGGAGCAGAACCTCAGCTACAGCCTTCAGGCAGCAGAATTGCTGCTGGATGGGAAGTGAGGGAAGTGGGAAGCAGCTATAAGTCTGGGGCTGCCTGGTACATTAATTCCACCAGTGCATTCATGAAACCCAGAACTTGCCAGTCACTCCTTCCCCTCCCTCCCCAATAAACACCAGCAGTGCTGCTGCTGGGAGACAATTGCTGGGGCTTTCCCCCACCCTCCAACTCAGACAAGCTGATCCTATTCCAAAGCAAGTATGTTTAGGACTGCAGTCTCAAAACTATCAGATGCATAGGTTTTAATAACCTTTTCCCCATTATTGTTTATTTTGCTTCTGTATTGGCAGCATTGTCAAAGCCAGTGCTGGGTTATAAAAATCACAGCCTGTCTGATAATATTGGTCCCAGTCAAAATGGTATTGATCTCTACAGCGCCAGAAAAGATAAATCAAATACAGGGCCAATTACAGATATTGTCAACTGGTCCACAATCTTTCAACACGCTACCTGAATGGAACCTACAGACCATCAGTCGTACAGAGAACACTATAGGTCTCCACTGTAGGGCTAAGTTGACCTGAACCTGTTACCTCTGGCTGGGAAGCTGAGCTGATCAGCCTGATAGACTTGTTAGGAGAAAATTAATTGGCAATCTCATCTCCCCATCGTAATAGGTTTTTTCACAATGTTTTTCAAAATGCTACTCTGTGCTGTAATTACACCTCATTAAAAAAAAAAAAAGAGGACATTCTAACAGATAGATTGTAAATTCCCAACAGCTTCAGGCAACATGGCCTGGCAATGCTAATTCCAACAATAATTAGATTTTAAACTTCGTACTTGCCAGCTTCTTCCTGACTAACTGGGAATGCGCAACAGGGTTTGAGGACCAACACAGGCCCCCCATGGAAAGAAGCCATCAATTTGCCCCATTCTGGCCAGCAGGCTACATCCTTATCTTCCTGCTTTGATGGAAGGACCACAACTGGGCAGGACCACCCATCTGTTGATCCGCTGATGTCAGGTGATGTTGCGCTTTGAAGCCCCAAACATCTAGACTTCAAAGTGCAGCGGGAGGGGGGGGGTTCAAACAGCAGCACAGGGCTGTTTACAAAAGAGCTTTCAAACAGCCCCACACTGATTTTTGAACCTCCAGTTTTCAGAGTTTCAAGATAGTGAGAGTGTGCCTTGCTTCAGCAAAGCAACAAACAGGAGCTCATTTTAAGCTCTAGATTGTTCCTTTGAAGCTGCACTGCATTTTCTGCCCCACAGTTGACATCATGTATTATGTCAGATGTAGAATAGATGGGTGTGGATTGCTGAAAATGGTGTTGTGAGCAAAATGCGAGCAAGTTTGGCCCATAGGCCAGTGATTCCCCATCTCTACATGTGTTCAAGTTGGATGAAAGAGTGTGCATTTCTTGGTTTATACAGATCAACTCTTGTGCACACAGAATGCACACACGTTGAATGTGACGTGTGAATAACTACAAGTGTACATTTCTGTGTACACAGGTACACAGACTGTACACTCACTGAATGCAGTATGTGAAAACCCAATACACTTCTTAAATAGCTGAGAACAAGGTGACCTTTATTCAGTCTCCTGCCTTTCTTTCAACACTGAATTCACATGGGGGGGGGAGAAATCCTTACAGTCCTTTAGCATTACGGTGTTAGAATAGAACATATATTTCTAATCAATGTTCCACAAGTGCTGGTCCAAAATATCAGATTGCTTCTTCTCCAAAGAAGCCTCTTGAGGGTGTGTGTGTGCGTGTTTGCCACTTGTCAAGTACTATCCTCCCTTTACAGGATGAATTCCTCTCACTCTCTGGAGTACCCAGCAATTCCCAGCATACAGTCTTATGCATAAATATTGGTTTTCCTTTTTCCATTTTCGTGATGCTCCAAACTATTCCACCCAAAGCGCCATATTTACTTATCTGTTCATATCCTAGCATGAAAGGCTGTGACCTTGAGTTGTTATTTCGGATATACTACAGCCTTCAGCTTATCCACATTGGATGGTGCATCTCATTTCGTAGCAGCCCAAATGAAGCTGTGTGAGGAAAGGGCGGCAGTTCGCTTGTGGCAGGGAAGAGATACTTGGTGTTTCCAAAGTGCTTTTGTTCAACTCTTGCGTGGGTGGTTCCATAATGGTATTTTTTTGTGTGCAATCAGCAAATCACACAATGCCCCCCATGTTCCGCTCCATCCCCATCTAATATGGATTTACTATTTCAAGGGAGAATCCAGTAAGGTTTTTTTATTATTAAAAAAAACACACCTGCTGCCAACAACCTGTTTGCAATATCTCAATAAGCTTTTTTACACCACCCTATGAGACTCATACTTTACAGGCATGCAACATAAATTCAGGTTCTGGATTTATGGCCGCTTCCCAAAAACTGAATTTTGGACTTTGAGTGAATTGTGAAAGTGAAGCCAATTTGGTTTAGGAGGAACCAAACTGAAGCTCTTTCCCCTGAGCACCAAAAGTACTTCTCTTAGTTCCTCTCTGGCCCATGTATTAACATATTAAGCTTAATAGTAACTAAAAAGGCTAGAACACTGTTGTTTTTATTTTTGAGGAAATCTTTTTTTTTTTAATGATATTTATTGAGAATTTTAAGGTTACAAAGAAATAGGAAGGAAAAACCAAGAGGAAAAAAAGGAAAGAAAAAAGTAGACAGAAGTAACAATTAAACAATACAAATCAATAAAAACCAAAGTCAAAAAGAAAAAACAAAACACACAATATTTTTGAGGAAATCTAAGACTATTTGGATTTAAAGTCTGCACAGTGGGATTATAAAACTCCCAGGTTTTTGCTGGTGGAGTCCCAGCAGGCATTCTGAGATGCTTCCCATTCCTTAATTCTGTTGACTGTACCGCCATGGGACTACTATAGTGTAACCTCATTTTCTGTATGCTTTAATGACGGGGCATCTGCTCTGGAGCTTCTTGCCAGATGCTTCCACAATACACACTAGCAGAGGTGTTTACGAACAGGCCTTGTCTAGACACTTGCCATAAAAGTTCATGAGCACATCCTCTCACAAGTCAACTCCCCGTCCAGCCTGAGCCATCAACTGACAAATTAAAAAAAAAAAAAAGCTGTGTTAAAGCTCCATAAAGTTAATTGGATCCCACCTCTTTTTAAGTACCTAAAGCAGGCGTTTGAGTGAGATTTAATTAATAGACAAAAAGATGCGCTGGATGGGAGAGCCAAATTCTGGAAAGAAGCCTTGATTTCCTGTAGGGAAGGAGCCAGACAGAACTAAGGACAAGGCACATAAAAGTCACTAAGGGATATTGCAGAAAAAGGGAGAGAAAGCAGCAATCTCCAACATGGTGCCCATGGGCACAGTGGCACCCACAAAGCTTCCGGTCTTCCCCTCACACCCAGCAACTCATTGCCCCTTTGGTCATAAAGCGCTATGTACGTTTCCCCCTCAAAAAGTACATAGAACTAGGAGTTAAATATGTGAAATTATATAATACTATGGATAGAAGTCAAAATTAAAAGAAAGAAAGATGTAAGGACGAAAGAAGGGATGTTAGAAGAAAGAAGGGTGGCGCTGTGGTCTAAACCACTGAGCCTCTTGGGTTTGCCGATCGGAAGGTAGGAGGTTCGAATCCCTGCGACGGGGTGAGCTCCCGTTGCTCGGTCCCTGCTCCTGCCAACCTAGCAGTTCGAAAGCACAAAGTGCAAGTAGATCAATAGGTACCGCTCTGCCGGGAAGGTAAACGGCGTTTCCGTGCACTGCTCTGGTTCACCAGAAGCGGCTTGGTCATGCTGGCCACATGACCTGGAAGCTGTACGCTGGCTCCCTCGGCCAGTAAAGCGAGATGAGCGCTGCAACCCCAGAGTTGGCTACAACTGGACCTAATGTGGGGGGCAGTGGCGTAGCGTGGGTTCTCAGCACCCGGGGCAAGGCAAGTAATTTGCGCCCCCTAACCCGTGGATTTTAGCACTCGAGTCTCTTCCGCGCGCCCCCCCAGATGTTGCGCCAGGTGCAGCAGGCCCCCCCTGCACCCCCCACGCTACGCCACTGCTCCCACCACAAGTCTTCAGGACAGCCATCCAAAGGCTGGCGCAGGGAGAAGGTCTCTCCGCCCCACTGCCAGCCTTCAGAGCAGCCTTCCGAAGGCTGGCGGCGGGAGGAGGTCTCTCCGCCCCACCGCCAGGCTTCGGAGGAGCCTTCCGAAGGCTGGCGGTGGGGCAGAGAGACCTCCTCCCGCCGCCAGGCTTCGGAGCAGCCTTCCACTTAATTCCCAGCAAGCAATTAGCAGGCTCGCTCCACCTCCTCCTCCTCCCGGCTTTGCTGCTGCTGCTGCACAGCTCTTTTCCTCCACCGACGGTGCGCTGCGCCTTGGAGAGGTTCCCGCTTCTTCGAGGGGGGCCGGCCAAACGTGCCCCTCCAAATGTTGCGCCCGGTGCGGCCGGCACCCCTGGCACCCCCCACGCTACGCCACTGGTGGGGGGTCCCTTTACCTTTACCTTTATGAATAGAAGTCAAAATGAAAAGAAAGAAAGATGTTAATTGAAACAAGTAAATCTTATATGAAAATAGCGTTGGAAAACTGCTACAATGAGCCATATGGAAACTCAGCTAGGGGGATTCAAGGAAGTCATTCAATAATGA
Organism: Podarcis vaucheri; assembly: GCF_965113315.1. Taxonomy (NCBI): domain Eukaryota; kingdom Metazoa; phylum Chordata; class Lepidosauria; order Squamata; family Lacertidae; genus Podarcis; species Podarcis vaucheri. Next base: position 19,338,367 of record NC_138758.1, on the reverse strand, counting down.
TAACTAAATGGGGATTATAACAGTTAGAATAAATGTTTGTTTCTTTGTTTTCTGATATTGTAATGTTTTTCTTTGTTGTTATGTTTGCTACAAATTTGGAAAATCAATTTAAAAAATGGGGGGGGGGAGAAAAGTACATAGAACTGAAGGAGGAAGTAGAAAGAGTGGTGCCCTTAACAACTTCCTATTTTACTTATACTGTTTTTTTTTCAAGGTTCAGATGAATTCTACCAGATATGACTTTAACACAGATTCCTTGGAAAGGAGAAATGAATATGAATTCTCTCAGGGAGGGGATGGGCGATCCAGAAAAATGACTCTTCCCCATGACATTATCCATTTCCTGGATCACCATGGTCTCATGTTGTTGTTTACCATGCTTGGGAAAGACAAAGGCATGATACAGGGCCCGATATGCTCACAGAACAATTGAATTGCATAGCTGGAAGGGACCCCAGAGGCCATCTAGCTCAACCCCCTGCAATGCAGGAACCTGAAGGTAACCCGCAAGGGAATCGAACCTGTGCTCTTGGCGTTATCAGACCATGCTGTAACCATCTGAACTAGCTACAAGGATAATAGAGATTTGGGGTTGTGAAAAAGGCATGAAGGGAATTTCGCCAGCAACTCCCCCCAGCTCTTTTGCCTGGACAAAAGTTGCAGCCCAAGGTGGCTGACATAAAAAAATATATTATGACAATTACTGTTAAGTTGTGGGTGAGCATATCAGACGACCCAGCGATTCTTCAAACAGCTCTTGTTTATTCACAGGCCAGAACAGAACTGAACTGAAGGGTTCAGTCAGCCTGCTTATATAGAGCTCCAGTACAACGTAACTGTAACAACTTTCTAAAACTATCCAATCGCTGAACGTCACTTTCGATCCCTTATTTGCATCTGCAGTACCCCCCTGCTGGCCCAGGGTGAGAACTTCAGTACATAACAATTACGTCTACAGATCTCATCACAGATTGCTGGCTCGCATCTGTTTCAGCCTCTGATCGGCATCCTGATGGGCAGGAGCAGAAAACGGACGAAGCCTTGTGGAATTAAGGGAATCATCTACACTGCCCAAATGCACCCCCCCTCCTTAAGCAGTTGCTGCAGAGTTATGCCTGGCAGTTAGGTTTATACTATGCATTTTGATTTCAATGTGTATGGAAATGTCGCCACCTTCTGCATGCTAACTGTAATGACTGGCAAAATGGGGAAGAGAAAACAGGGCAGGTTGGTAAATGACAGAGCTATAGATGTGCTGGAGAGAGCTTTTTTCCTCCCAGTGGGCCAGATCCTTACCTGCTCTACCCCTCACGTGGCCAAATTCGGCAGGCGCGCAGGGCTGCCCATGACATCAAGTGACAAGCCTCTTTGAAAGTGCATTTCCAGCACACCTTCAAAAAAGCTTGCTCCAGGGTTGTAAAGGTGTTTACATTGAAGCTGCTGTTAAAACAGTTTTCTTTCCCCTTCAGGGAAAAATGCAGTGGCTTTTCCAGGATCCTTTGTGATCTAGGCTCCCATGGCCCATCAGCTGACAGGCGGCGGGGGGGGGGGGAGAACTTACTGCAGCAAATGAGCAACTGGGAGCTCACCTTTAAGCTACTGGTAGCTCCTTTGAAGCCACATAAGGCAGGTAGGCTTGCTAGAAATGGAACGTAGGCCAATTTGGACAGCTGGTGGACCCACGTTGGCCCATGGTCCAGAGGCGCCCCATCCTTTCTCTACATGAAAGTGTTGTTGGCACCTGTCTGTCTCAAGACACAATGGAGTGTGCCTCCAGAGGTGAAGCCAAACTGCTGTGCTAGCAGCAGCTAAGTGACTTCCCTGGGGTGCAAGACTGGGCAGTGTGCATGGCGGTGCTGGACTGCCCAGACGACATGACCCCCCCTCTCGGTCTCACTGATGTGGTCCAAAGGAAAGGAAAACAATCCATTTGGCACCAGCTTGGCTGCAGGTGTTGCTGGAAGGAGGCATACAAAGCGCTATCCAACCGCCTTAGGGACTCCACTCCAGATTTGTGTAACCTTTTCTTCTCCTGAAGATATCCTGCAAGACAGCAGAGGTTTGGGATCAGAGTTCTCCTTCTCCTAGATGGGCTACCTTTCCAGGTTGACAAGCCCCACCTGCCCCTCAATTCTCTCTACGGCATATGTAGAAACTGCCTTCTTGACCACTGAACCCACTATTGGTCTTGTCCTCTCAATTCACCAGAGCCTACCTTTGCATGCAAGGGAAGCCCCTAATTCACCTTACGAGGCTACAGCAATTGGGACTTTTGGTTTAGACAAAAGGTGAACAAGAGGTGACATAATAGATGTTTATACAATTCTGCATGGCATGGAGAAAACAGATAGGTAAAAGTTTTTGTCCCTCTCCCATAAACACTAGAACAACCAATGAAAACTGAATGCAGGAAGATTCAGGAAAGATAAGTGCAAGTACTTCTTCACGTAGTGCATACTTAAACTATGGAACTCACCCCCACAAGAGGCTGTGATAGCAACCAAGTTGGATTGCTTTAAACAGGCATTGGACAAATTAATGGGGCTACTAGCCACAAAGTCTATATTCTACCTCTACTGCCAGAAGCAACACACCACTGAATACAAGCTGCTGAGAATCCAAGTCTGATCTAGCAGGCTCTCCTTACATTCTTGCCGTGGGAAGTGTAGAATGGATTAGGTTAGATTGCCTTTAAATGCGAACTGGATCCAATTTCTCCCCATTCCTGTTCATAAGGCAATGGTGAAGATTAACTGACTGAATAATGTCCTGTGTGCACACTCTGCAGAACATTCGAAGTCACCTGCAACATGCAGGAATTCCATAACCAGCCAGCTTATGGGCCAAAGAAGCAAACCCTTACAGCAGCAAGCTGAGAACGCCACACAGTGGATATTGTTTCTGTGCTTGATGAAACACAGAGGAACTTCATTCATATTCATGGAGCCCTAATCTCCAGGGTCGCTCAAGCGAGCAGATGAAACTGAAATTTACAGCACTGGCTGCCACCAATGATAGAGCGCCTGGGTTAGCCATCACCAGCTCTAATTAAACAGGAAATTAAAAATGTTAACTCTGGCAGTAGCCTCTGGAGGGTTCTTCAGGCATAAATTGTACCTCCTACAAGTTAAAGGATGCAAAAGAGGAAGCCATTAGGTGCAGAATATCAGATGTGTCCCTGCACATAGCCCAGCATGTGGTTCAAGTGGAATTTAACACATTTTAGTGATCCTCTGAGATTTGCTTGCCCTCCCGCCCCCCTTTCCTGGCAACTGTGTATGTGACAGACTGGCAGGCTCAAATGCCACATAGCAGATCTATTATTCGTTTAAAGCCACCCACACCAATACCTCACAATAATTTTAAAAGTAAACCATAAGTATGGGGTGGGCAATCCAGATCAGGGCGCTAGAGGTAGGGGGGTTGTTGTTGTTGTTCAGTTGTTTAGTCGTGTCTGACTCTTTGTGACCCCATGGACCAGAGCACGCCAGGCACTCCTGTCTTCCACTGCCTCCTGCAGTTTGGTCAAACTCATGCTGGTAGCTTTGAGGACACTGTCCAACCATCTCGTCCTCTGCCGTCCCCTTCTCCTTGTGCCTTCAACCTTTAAGGCCAGAGGGAGCTTCTCCATAAAGGAGTCATATAGGGAAGTTTTTAATGTTTAATGCTCTATAATGTTTTTATATATACTGGAAGCCGCCAAGAGCAGCTGAAGCAACTGTCAGATGGGTGGGGTACAAATAATAGAATCATCAACATCAGTGGGGACCCCTGTTAAGATCACTGCTTCTGGTGTCTCTGTGCAGCCTCTTAGTGGTGCAGGATTTGCAAGACCTGTCTTTTATTTCACATAATCATAGAATTGTAGAGTTGAAAGGGACCACAAGTGTCATCTAGCCCAACCCCCTGCAATGCAGGAATCTTTTTGCCCAGAGTGGGGCTCAAACCCACAACCCTAAGATTAAGAATCTCATGCTCTGTCAACTGAACTATTCCAGAAAGGGGGGGGGGAGGTTTAAACAGGTGCTTATTGGTTGTGTCTGTTGCAATCTGTTTTAGTGTTTATATTGTGTTTCTAAGGTGCTTTGGGTCACATTTGTGAGAAAAGCAATTAAGAAATAAAACTGATAAAACATCCTAACTGCACCACTGAACTATGTAGCTGTCCATTTGGATAAGTAAAGTGGCTGAAGCTTCTCCCTAGTTCCCACTTCCTTTTGTATTACTTGATTGTTAAAAAAAAACAAAAAAACAAAACCTCAAAGCAGTATACAAAAAGATCAAACGATAAAATTGAGAAAACTTCACAACCCTACTTTAAAACATACAAAAGTTGAAATACTGGAACAGATTTACCTCATCTTTCTAAGCAGCTAGGTAGATTTGTCCAAACAATATTGTTTTTTAGCAGGCACCATAAAGAGTACAGCGAAGGCGCCTGCTTGGTCTCAAAAGGCACGGTGTTCCAAAGTGCCACATTGAGAGCACGTGCTTCCCCCGAAGTTTCCTGGGAGCAGCAATGCGGTTCTCAACCTGTGGGTCCCCAGATGTTGTTGGACTACAACTCCCATCATCCCTGAGCTCTGGCCTTGCTAGCTAGTGATGATGGGAGTTGTAGTCCAACAACATCTGGGGGACCCACAGGTTGAGAACCGCTGTGTTAGGAGCAGCTGGGACCTGCACCTCTGCAAGGGGTGAACTACAGTCCCCAGAATTCCTTGGCAAGAGCCAACGAGCTCCTGGCTATTGTAGTTCAGCAAAGTCTGCTTGTGAACAAAACAGGGTGCGGAGAGAGGAAATGCTTTATGAATCGCGTGTACTATTTAGTAACAGGAAAACAATATATCTTTATTATTATTTTTTTAAAAAAGGCGCGTGGGGAGTGGGCGGGAAGAAAGGGTGGCGCAGCGAACCCCCTCCGGCCACCAGGGGGCAGCGGCGGCGGGATCGGTAGCAGAAGCGAACCGGAAGCGCCGCCGCCGCCGCCACTCTTGCCCGCCCTCTGGCGCTGCGCTTGTCTCCTCCTTCTTCTCCGCGGTGCGCGCGGCCGAAGGTCGCCGGGAGTCGGGAGCGCGCGGGCGGGCGGGAGCGCGCGGTCGGTCGGTCGGACCCGGTTAGTACGGCCTTGAGGGGACCGAGCGGCCGAGCAAAGGGCCCCTCCCTTTCCTTCTCCCCTGTCCATCTTCCCCTTTAAATCCCCGCCACGGGGGCCTAGACGGGAGCATGGAGCCTCCTCCGCTGCCCACGCCTGGCAGGAAGGAGCAGCAGCTGAAGAGCCTTCGCGTATCCTTCTCCAGCTGGTTTGGAGGCGTCGGGCAAGGCCGAATGTCACAAGGGGTGGGGTCGCTTTGGAGGGGGTTGGACTAGATGACCCCCTGGGGTCCCCTTCTAACTCTACTGTGATTCTCTGTGGGGACTTGCAGGTTAAGATTTGGGGGCTGGTTCTGGGGGTTGCAAGGGATGGGGGCCTGGGAGGGGCTTTGAAACGGGGGTAGGTGGGAGGGAGGGATTTGGCAGGTATGTTAGAACCCAGAGCTTCCCGAGACGGCCCCCTCCCCCTTGTTGCCCGGCAGCCTTTTCGCTCCGCTGCGTTTCTCCTTGGAGATAGGAGACCTCCTTCTGTGGGGGGCGGGGGGTGTTGTTCCCTCGGACGTTTGTTTTTAGCATGTTAGGCCGAGATGGCTTTAAAGGGCAGCTTCGTGGAGAAGCGAGTCTTAAATTGACCGCCCTCGGCTGAATTAGAGCCTGCACGTTGCAAGGCAGTGTATGTATCTCTCTAGAGGGTAGGATGCTTCCAAAGTGTTTTGTTTTCCTTCTCACCGTCATGGTTGGAAACAGGATGCCAGGCTGGGTTGCTCTGACCCAGAAACACACTTTTTTGCACTTGCTGCTTTCTCCATGTCAAACCTTGATTAATCATGGAATTGTAAAGTTGGAAGGGACCACTTAGGGTCATCTAGTCCAACCCCCTGCAATGCAGGAATCTCAACTAGATCATACATGACAGGCCCAGAGAAGCAGGCCAGACTGGTTTGTTGTTTGTTTTCTGGCTCAGCCCTGGGAGTTGTTTTCAGAATTGGATGGTGTTATTAAAGTCATAAATGAGATAAGGGACATGTGTGGAGTGTTTTATCTCAGCCATTGAATGACCATCACCTGCTATCTGCAGTAGGACACAAATTATGGGCATGGCATCCTTTCCAGCCAGCACAGGTTTGGTCTCTGAGACAAGCTTTAGGCTACACTCCTTTCTTGTGCCTCTTTTTCATACAAATTAAACTGGGTGGGAGGAGGGTTCATTGATGAAGGATGAAACTGGCACAGAGCAGTGCGGAGGGCTACCAACATCACAGCTTCAGAAAGAGGGATTCATTTGGTTGTGTAATGGGTAATGGGGTTGAATATGAATTGAATATGATTATGGGAAAATGTGTGACTGGCAGCACACTGAATTGTTTGGGACAATAGGATTTTACACGGGCTTTTTTCTGTACCACCTTCCCTCTTTTCCTTAGCTTGTTCTCAGGGTGTGGAGGTAAAGGGAGGCCAGAAAGTGCCATGTGAACTGAGCCTGTCACAGTGCGGTGAAGAATATGTGTAAGTTGCCACTGGAGTTTGAAGATTTCTACCCCACACATTCATTTGTACTCTGTAGACTGGGGCAGGAGGCAACTCCTTCCATGGCTCCCCTGGTAATCTTCTGGGACTGGCCTTGGATATTTTAAGAACAAAGTTCTTAGCAGGGCTTGGACATCTCCCTGTGTGTCCAGATGTACATTGCCCCCTGGCCTTTGCTAAAATGCCAGTCAAGTCATATCAACACTATATTTCACTTTGGGAGATGGCAGTTTATGATTATCGGTGCAAAAATGTTTCCTTACGTTGGGCTGTTGGGCTTACCTTGTTTCTTTCCTGCCCTAGTCCTATAATCATAATATACAGTGGTACCTCAGGTTACATACGCTTCAGGTTACAGATGCTTCAGGTTACAGACTCTGCTAACTCAGAAATAGTACCTCGGGTTAAGAACTTTGCTTCAGGATGGGAACAGAAATCGTGCTCCAGCAGCGCAGCAGCAGCAGGAGGCCCCATTAGTTAAAGTGGTGCTTCAGGTTAAGAATAGTTTCAGGTTAAGAACAGACCTCCAGAACTAATTAAGTACGTAATCCGAGGTACCACTGCATCCTTATTCTGACAATGTAGTGGGCAGAGGGAAAGTTGCAGACATGGCAGACTTTGGCTCACATCCTATTCAGCTATGGGGCTTGCTCAGTGGCTTTTCCTTGCCAAATTACTGTGAAGAGACACAAATTCTCCAATCTTAAAATTACTGGACTCTCAGAACCCTGTTGAGATGAGAGATTTACAGCCCAATCACACACATTTAGTCTGAAATGTTCATTGGCATTTACTCACAGGAAGGAGCGTAGGTTTGCTGTCCTACTCGCTTGCTCGGGGCTACCCTTTGGGGTTTCTGGCTGAGCAACAACAACAAAAAACAACTGCCCAAAAAACCCTGACTGTGTTCTTGAAGGGATACCCTTTTGGATGTATGTGCTGCTATTTCATGCCTAAATTCAACCCCAACTTAGTCCTTTGTTCTAATAGCTATAACTAGGTGGACCTTTCAGCACAGGAGTGTGGAACCTCAGGCCCAGGGGCCAAATGTGGCCCTCCAGGCTTCTTTGCCTGGCCCTTGGAACTTTCCCTAAGCTACTCCCCTCACTAGCCCTGCTGTGTACTCCAAGTGTTTTGAGTTCTTGCTTGCCTGGATGGAGGATAACAAAGGTTATTTGTGGGAACTATCATGTACAAAGGTGAAATTTACCTTCATTGCTGTGCTTTCTTTTGCATCTGGTCCTGCCCAGCACTGGCATGTTGCTCTTGGAAGGTTGCCTAGGAAGGAGTATGGCTCTCAGAATGATAAAGAAATAGAGATTTCTCACAGCACCTCCCCATATCCCTTAATTAACACACTGTTACACACCTTTCATCTTGTTCCAGTTTCACTATCCGTTCCCAGGAAGACCCCAGTGTTCAAGAGAGGATTCCCATCAACAGCCGTTTTAAGTGTGTGCAAGGTATCCAGCCTCTCTTGTCTCTTCTGTTGTGGGAATTTGTTGCTTCCTTGTAGCAAGGTGGTGGGAAAACAATGCCCCACCCCAAAAGCCACAAATGGAAACCATGCCTCTCTAACTATGCTTTCCAGACTGGAGTGCAGGCATGAATGCAGATCCCTGTTGGTGCATAAGAGTAACTGTGCAGCCCCTGGTGGTGTGTTGTTCAGGTGTCTCCAATAATGGAATTGACTTCAGACCAAACTTTGGATGTTGTTCCTCGGTGCTGAACCTTTGCAGATCTCAGCGCCGGTTTCCATGAAACAGGAGATTTGCTGTGGTATCTCCATTACAGAGGCCCAGATCATGGTTCTCTGCTCCTCTGATAGCACTTGACTTTTCTTTACGGCTAGGCGAGGAGAGATGTTCCTATTGAGGGCCTTCTTGGATGGTCCTTTCTAATTCTCGATCCGTTCTAATTGTCTTTCAGAGGCTGAAGAAACTCTACTGATTGACATAACAGCAAACAGTGAGTCTCCCTTGACCAGAGTGCTGTCAGGAATAGATATTGCCTGTCACTGACATGTCATCTTTCCCTCTTGACTCATCATTCTTGTTCCTGCTTGTCTCTTCTTCCTGACCCTGATGTCTGGATGTTGTGCCCCTCCCCAAAAAAAGTCAGACTGCTGCTGGGGTGAAAGGCTTTTTTATTTTATCCTCTGCCTTCATGCTGCTTTACAGAGTCAGGACTAGATCAGTGCCCTGAGAGGCTCACAGGGGAGGAAGAGGAAAGCTGGGGGAAAGCATTCAGTCTAGTTACATGTACAGTTTTAGTAAAGGATGGGAATTAAAGATTGTACTAGACACTTCCTGGAACATACAGGATTTGATTAGGGTTTTCAATGAGAAGTTCTTTGGGAGACAGTTGCAGGCATGAGAAGGAACATACAGAGCTGCCTTATGCCAAGTCATAGCATTGGACCATCTAGTTTGGTAATGTTCATGCTCATCTCCAAAATTTTGAGACAAAAGTCTCTCCCAGCACTTCTTGGAGATGTTGGGGATTGAACCTGGGATCTTCTACATGCAAAGCACATGCAAACACAGGATTTAATATTGCTGGAAACCTTCTGAAGTTTAAGTGTGGTAGAGCTGGAGGAAGGAATGTCACAGGCAGGGATGTATCAAGATATGAGATCAGAGACAAGAGTTTTGAAGATGGCTGAGAAAGCCACCAGAGAACTGCAACCAGTGTCTTCAGCATTTCGCTTGGGGTCCAGAACTTCTTCTGAGGTCAGTTCTTAAAAACACAGGTGTTCATTCACAAAATGCACCTGTTTCTAAGGATTCCAGCACATGGAAACTGAGAATTAGAATAGAAACTATTCTGCGAGGTGTCCAAGATGTTAAAAGCATTCCTTGATCTCTCTCCAGATAGATACAGATAACATAGTTCTTGCACGGGGGTTGCTTGTACATGACTCACAAGTGTGTGCCCACTTCTCTTAAAAGTAACTAGGAAAATTGGCCCATCACCATATCTCAGCATGCAATAGCTATTTGCGTCCCTGTTGCTAGTGGCATCTCCTAATGACCATGGGGTTGGGGCAGGGGTTGTGTTGCTTGCTGCCCACTCCATTTTCAGGAAATGTGTGCCTCTCTTGCAGATAACTGTTTGCTTAGGATGCTGGGAGACAGTGGAAGATTGAGGGTTTGGCCTTGTCCATCTAAAGCAGGGGAGGGGAACTTCTGGCCTTTCAGTTCTTGCTGAACTACAACTCCCATAATTCCTGGCCATTGCCCATGCTGGCTGGGGTCCCACAACATCAGAGGGGTGCAAGGGTTCCCTATTTTGTTTCAGTGTGTCCCAACTTTTCTCCTTTTTGTTGTCCACTGTATATTGATTTAACTGCCATAAATAGTGGCTTCCAGAGTGTGTAATGTGGTCCCTTCTAACCAACAGACATTCATGTTAGCCTGTAGCAGAGTTGGGCAACCTCCAGCCTGTGGGCCACTTGTAGCCTTGGCCTGATTTTATAAGGGTCACAAGCAGGGTTGGTAAAAATCAAAGGGTTGTTTTTTTAAAAAAAAAACAACAACAACCAGATTTCTTAAAATTTAAATCAAATTTTTAAAATAAAATGCTTTTGGGGAAAAATATTTCTAAAGATAGTTTTCTATTTAAGTTACATTATACATTATAATCCAAAGGCTATTCATCAGGAAATAAGGATTTGTTTTAAGTTTTTCCTGTGTGCTAAAACTCAGTCTAAGTTTTTTTTTAAAAAAAAAATATTAACAAACATGGATACATATGCTATAAAGTTACTGTTTTAGTTAAATAAATTGTTTAAATTGTTATTAAGGAAATGATTATTTTTTCCTTCCAATAAAGTACAGCAGAAAAGTTGCCCAAATATAAACAGTTAACTTATTAAACCTCACAATAATTTCATAGCCTTATGTATTTGTAATAGTATAACCAAATCAGTAATTTTTGATATAACTCTAAAAACTACTCTGAAAATTTATTGTTCCAAAAATGAAACCTTCATCTGGTTGTAAATATGCAAGAATGAGTCTTTCTGTAAAAAAAATGATTTAAATCAAGTCTTACTGACTAGTGATTTAAATCAAGTCTTACAGACTAGTGACTTAAATCGTGATTTAAATTGATTTGATTTAAATCAAATCTACCATGGTGGCGCTGTGGGTAAAAGCCTCAGCGCCTAGGGCTTGCCGATCGAAAGGTCGGCGGTTCGAATCCCCGCGGCGGGGTGCGCTCCCGTTGCTCGGTCCCAGCGCCTGCCAACCTAGCAGTTCGAAAGCACCCCCGGGTGCAAGTAGATAAATAGGTACCGCTTACCAGCGGGAAGGTAAACGGCGTTCCGTGTGCTGCGCTGGCTCGCCAGATGCAGCTTTGTCACGCTGGCCACGTGACCCGGAAGTGTCTCCGGACAGCGCTGGCCCCCGGCCTATAGATGTGAGATGGGCGCACAAACCCCAGAGTCTGTCAAGACTGGCCCGCTCGGGCAGGGGTACCTTTACCTTTACCTTTACCATGGTCACAAGGAAAGGGCAATGAGGTGAAGAATGGCAGAAAGCAGCAGTGACTGGCACCCACTGGGATTGGTGGAGCCAAAGCCAGTATAGGCTGAGCCAACTACTTCTACCTTTGCCCCCATCCTCCTCTGTGCTGTGTCTCAGGGAGCACTGAGACTAAGGAGGAAGAATCTAACAGGCAGGGCCACCCACAGGACTGTAAGTTAGAAGGCAGGCAGGTAGGGGCTGGCTGAGCACAGACTGAGGTTGGTGGGGTACAGCCTCACTTGCCCTCGTGGAGCAACTTCCGCTGGCAGAGAGGAAAGATGGTGTCCTTTCCAGTTTGGGCACTTGGCTTTCCCACCATCCACATCAAGATTCCCCCCTCCCCACTCCCCCGCTGCCCTGGAAATGCAACAGGGAGTAGGCAACTATTTTTAAATGTACCATATTTTTCCGTCTATAAGACACCCCCATGTATATGTTAAAAGGTAAAGGGACCCCTGACCATTAGGTCCAGTCGTGACCAACTCTGGGGTTGTGGCGCTCATCTCGCTTTATTGGCCGAGGGAGCCAGTGTACAGCTTCCGGGTCATGTGGCCAGCATGACTAAGCCGCTTCTGGCGAACCAGTGCAGCACACAGAAACGCTGCTTAAGTTCCCGCCGGAGCGGTACCTATTTATCTACTTGCACTTTGACGTGCTTTTGAACTGCTAGCTTGGCAGGAGCAGGGACTGAGTAACGGGAGCTCACCTCGTCGCGGAGATTCAAACCGCCGACCTTCTGATCGGCAAGTCCTAGGCTCTGTGATTTAACCCACAGCGCCACCTGCGTCCCCCCCATGTATAAGACGCCCCCTATTTGGGGGGACTCAGATTTAAGAAAATGGCGCAAGATGGCCCCGTGTATAAGACTCCCCCTAATTTTTGACATTATTTTTAAGGGGGGGAACCTAGTCATACATGGAAAAATACGGTACCTTATTTCAGAACTTTTATTTTACAAAATGCAATCTTCCTCAGTTCCTTTATAACTTCTTAGAGTGTTTGATGCTCTCCATTGTGTTTCATTCAAGGTTTTGCTGCTGTTTTTATTTTCATTTACTGTAGTATAAAAGCAGTAACCTTTGAAGTGTGTCAGGTTCCTGTGAACCTGATCAGTGTCTAGAAGTTCATGTATCTTCAGATGTGGCTGCTTCTCAGCTTCAAGTCCACTCAATTACAGTGCCGTCTCGCTATATCTCTTGTCTTTTGTAATGCACTTCCTGTATGAGCCAAAGCAAGAATATTCTGCTCATTCACTGTGTGTGCCTGAAAGTTCATCCTTCGATTAAGTAATGAATATGACAAGTCAAACTTTACAGCACAATTGTTCCTCAAAAATGAATTGTTTCTTCATTTTTGTTGCCTGTTTATTGTCCTCCCTCTTTTAAAATGTTGGGGGCATTTGAGCAATTTTCCATGTTCTGCCTTATCAGTGTTGTGCCCTGTTTCCTGACATGTGCTTTTCCTGTGTGTGCTTCAAGCTGGCTGCAAGATCCGAGTGCAGGGTGATTGGACAGCAGAACATCTCTTTGAGATCCCAGATGAGGAGCAGTGTTTGGGATTCCTCGCTGAGGTTCTGAGAATCCAAGAAGGTGAGCAACTCCCATGCCCTGTCTCTGATGTTTGATGTTGGAGATGGCCTAGTCTCTCACATGAGTGTTGTTGTTGATTTTTGTTGTAGTCCCGCGAAACACTTCTTTCCCTGATCTTGCGGATCATACCTCCTGGCACCAAGTGAAAGGTCTCACAGGGCCAGTAGATCCCCCTTCTGCAGGTACAACCACACCAACATGTAACTTGTATGATTTCTGCTTGGAATTTTTAAGTACTTGTTGCCTCCTTTAGAGGAAAGGCCTTGAGGGGAGGACCTGTTGCCTCCACAAACATGCATTAGCTGAGAGGCAATTGTCCGACAAATGTGGTGCTGTGGGGAGGCAGTAACATTTTCCTGCAGTTAAATATTTTCTAAGTTCCTTTCCCGAAACTTCCCCAAATGGTTCTGAAGCCTCTCTAACTTCAGAAGTCTTTTCTTCTCTCAGGGATTCTGGGATTCGAGGATAACTTCAGTGTTATGAGTATGGAGAAGAAAAGAAACCTGCAGAATCAGCAAATGAGTGCCCGCCGTGAACCTCCACCACCACCACTGCCACCAAGCAGGCCGTAAGTTGACTTAGAGGTGTACTGTGCCCTCCCGCCTCCTTGGTTTTAAGGACTACTTGAGTTCCGTTCTCATCTCCCTTAGGCGTAACCGTGACAAGGACAGCATGAGCAAGGAGCAACCCAAAGTGACTAACACTATGCGCAAGCTCTTTGTGCCTTCCACACATACGCAGTCTGGACAGAGAGAGGGACTCATCAAGCACGTCCTCGCCAAGAGAGAGAAGGAATATGTCAACATCCAGAATTTCAGGTCAGATCATGCAAAAGTGCAAACACCATGCAAACACCAGTGGAAACTGTATCATAGTTGGGGTTGGAGAAAGCGACATCTACATGACAGCTTTATTGTTGGGTGCCAGGCAAAGTCTGTCCTGTTCATTCAGGCCACATGGGTTGGTAATTTAAAGTATTAGTTGTGGTGGGCAATTTTCCTTGGTGCCACATACTGAAACGTGGCTTCATATTATGAGCATGACAGCAGCCTCTCCTCCAGGTTTGCACACTTCTCCTCCACCTATTTGGAAGCTTCCACTTGTATTTTAAATTAACCACAGTTTGGTGTGTCCAGATCCTATGGTGGTTAATTTTAGCAGCTTTGTAAACCCACGATTGGAAGTTGGCTTGTTTCAATGAGCCATAGTTAAAATTAAGCGGGTTGTACAGCTTCAGACTTTGTAACAAGATGCAGTTAATCCAAAACTGAAGCAAAACCTTTGGAACTCTTCCTAAAAGCTGTGCTGGAGGACAAGGAGGTGTTTGACCCCGACCCTTCAACACTTGGTGTGGATCATCCTGATAATGCTAAGCTTACTACTTCAAAGAAAGTTTTTGCTTTGGTCATTTCCTTGTACTGTTAATAGTACGCAGCTGCTATTCGTTTTTCATGTCTGCTTTTATCATAGGTTTATCAGTATGTGGTTAGCAGCTTTAGATCCTACTGTTTTACAGAGGCTGTTTTGCTCTCTCTCTCCCCCCCCCCCTTTACTAGACAGGCTGTATTTCTGTGCTGTCTTCAGAGTCGGGAATGCCCTTTCCTTCATGGCCAGCATGGAAACGCAGAAGGCTAGCCATTTAGGAGGTTTGCAAAGAGGACAAGGGTGTTACGGGGTAATCTTCTAGCAAACAAGCTTGGCACAGCAGATCTGACAGGTGGTTTTCTGCTCCCGGAAAGCCAGCCTGGAAACCAGGTTGCCAGGTGAAGGAAGAATGGAGAGATCAATCAACTCACTTGCCTTCAAAGAATTTCTGGTTGCCTCTGGCAACTGGGGTAGTGCTCAAATATCAGGTTGGCTGACACATCTTTAAAAATACAGGGAAAAAGCTTTTTTCTTTCATTAGCAAAGCTCATTTGGGGCCCAGAATAGCTAAGCTGAGGAAGAAGTGGCTGGTATTACTTGTTTGTTCTCGGTCCTGATCTTGCCTTCCCTTGTAATCTTACCTGCCACACACTCCTGTTGTCTTTGCATATTTAACCAGCAAGTCTGTTCAGATTGGAGTCCTATTCCTGCAGCTCCACATCCTTCTCTTTCTTGCAGGTTTTTCGTGGGGACATGGAATGTGAATGGGCAGTCTCCAGACAGTGGATTGGAACCTTGGCTGAACTGTGACTCTGAACCCCCAGATATCTACTGCATTGGGTGAGCAGACATAATAGCTTTTCAGAGACCCCCTCTCTCAGTCTTTGTTTCCCCACAGTTGCTTTCTAAACTGAGGTCCTGTTGTGTGAAGACTTTCGCTTTAAACTTGGAACAAAATAGGAGAATCCTGAGGATTTGTATCTTTTAGCCAGGAAGCAACGTTCTGCCATAATGAACGTGGCAGTGCCATCCTTTCACCCTGTGGGCAGTGCATTACAGCAGCATCAAAGATAGCCAGAGGCCTAGGTGGCTCTGGGGGAAGGATGGCCTAGTGCTAGGGATGTGTATTGTGTCTGATGGCACTTTGGCATTAGGTTCCAGGAGCTGGACCTGAGCACTGAGGCTTTCTTCTACTTGGACTCGTCAAAGGAGCAAGAGTGGCTGACAGCTGTGGAAAAGGCTCTGCATTCCAAATCCAAGTACAAGAAAGTAAGTCCAACCCCACCCATTTCTTCAGCAGCCAGACAGCTGTCAGGAGCTGGAGTGAGGAGGAGGAGGAGGAGGTCAGGAATAAAAAACACCTGGTGTCAGTGGTGTTTTATTCAAAAGAAGCCAAAATTCTTTATTCAAAGAAACCCAAACCGTGCAGGCCTCGTGATCACAGAAACCTTTCCCAACAGGTCTTGCCCCAGTGAGATAGTTGTGAAGGCGGAAGATTGCTACCCTCCCACCACTCTCTGAAGTCTCCTCCTCCCCCTGGTCCTTCCCAAGACTCTGACACCTTGCCTGTCTTTGCTCCCTCCTCTTAATTTCTCTGTGTTCTGGGAGACCAGCAGGGAGGGGAGCTGATCGCAGCAGGATGGGGAGACCCCCTGGCTTCTTCAGCAGCCTGCCTGATCTCTGCCTCTTGACCCCCGCCTCCATCCTCCACTTCTGCCTCGGATTCTGGGCTGCTGTTTGCCACAGAATCTTCCTGCCCTCCTGCCTCTTCAGTTTCCAACACCTCCTCTTGCTCACAGTCTGCTCCCTCTTCTCCCTCGGACGACTCAGCGTTGCCGTCCCCCCACCAGTTCCCTGGCTCTGAGCTTTCTTCCCTTGGGGGATCCCCAGTTGGTGCCACCTGCCACTCCAATCTGCATCCACCAGCCCAGGACAGCAAGCAATGAACAGAGCTGATAGTCATCCCAGTACCTTGCATCTTCTAGGTGCAGCTGGTGCGTCTAGTCGGAATGATGTTGCTCATCTTTGTCAGGAAGGACCAGCTCAGCCACATCAAGGAAGTGATGACGGAGACAGTGGGCACAGGCATCATGGGGAAGATGGTGAGTAGACCCTGCAGCGGAATTCCCTACGTCTATCTTTCTATCTGTCTATATGTTTTTATAATCTCTGCCAACCAGTTTCCCCCTCTTTGCTGCTTGCTCGCTAACAGCCATCTTTGCTCCGCCCCTGCAGGGTAACAAGGGGGGTGTGGCCGTGAGGTTTGTCTTCCACAATACCAGCTTCTGCATTGTCAATTCCCACCTTGCTGCCCACGTGGAAGACTTCGAGCGCCGAAACCAGGATTACAAGGATATCTGTGCCCGGATGAGCTTCCTGCCCCCTGACCAGGGTCTGCCGCAGCTGACAATCATGAAACACGAGTGCGTTTCGAGGGCTTAGAGGGAGAGAGCCTTGGCTGACGTAACTTGTTGGTCTCCGCTATCTGGAGAAGCAAATTGAGTCACGTTTCTGTAACTTTCCTGCATGTGTGTAGCTCAAGGGTAGGCAGCATAGTGCTCTCCAAATGTTGATGGACTACAACTCCCATAATCGCTAAGAATTGGCCTTGCTGACTGGGGCTCATGAGAGTTCCACCAGGAGGGTGCAATGTCGGTGATCCCTGCTGCTGCTGCTGCACCACTAAGGTTTCTACTAGAGCAGACAGAAATGCCCAGAATTGTAGGCTTCTGCTTCATTCAGGGCAGGCAGATACTAAACATCTGTGGAAGCAAGTGCTGGGCTTCATTCATTAATTTCTGTTTATTGTGGGGTTTCTTCCCCAGAGTGGCTTATTTAAAATAATAATCAGAAATGCACCTCAAGATAATTTAAAGCATATAAACAGTACCTTAATAGCAGCAGATCTAAAGAGAGCAACATAAACCTAGTGGCAGAGATGTATTAGATTAGAGTATAGCAAATGTGGGCAACTTCTCCAGTGATCGGGATGGGGCAGGGGGGTGGGAGTTGCAGTTTGTTAAGGGCAGTAACGCGAAAGCAGAGTTCCCATTTTGCATGGAGAAGGTTCCAGGCTCAGTCACCAGTGTGTGCAGATAGGGCTGGGAATGATCTCTGCCTGAAAGCTGCTGACAGTCCATGTAGTCAGTCCTGAGCTTGATGGGTCAATGGTCTGCCTCAATATAAGGTAGCTTCCTATGTTCCTGTGTACTACAGCAGTGTTTGGAGGGCCACAAGCGCCCTACCCATGAATTAAAGAACCAGGGGAAATTTTAAAAGTCTTTGCTGAAAGGACATCAAAGCAGGGGCCAGGTGAGCCTCTTTGGGAAGATTATTCTAAAAGGCAGGGTGCCATTACTGAAAAGGCCCTGTCATACTTGAAAGAGCAGGAGTTCCCTGGGAAAAATTCTAGTCAGTAGAGAAGCAGTGCAAAAATAAGTGGGCTTTCTTCTGGTACCCTTTTCCCAAACCTTGAAACGCTTTAAAGGCCAAAAGGGATACTCTGAATTGGGGCTGGAACCAGTTCAAGAGCCAGTGTAGTTCACAGAGCACTAGCCTAATATGATCATTCTGCCCAATCCTAGTTATCAGTCTTACTTCATATTGCAGGAATTGGCAGCAGGCTGCCCCCTCTCCCCTCCCCCCTTCATGAGCTTGCCTGTAGCTGTGGTTTCTTCGCTTTTTTCCAGCATTGTCATCTGGTTGGGTGATCTGAACTACAGGCTTTGTCTTCCTGATGCCAACGAAGTGAAAACTCTGATCACTAAAAATGAGCTTCAGAGACTTCTGACCTATGACCAGGTGAGAGACATATTTGTGTTATATGTGGTGGTTTAGGATACAGTGGTGCCCCGCAAGACGAATGCCTCGCAAGACGAAAAACTCACTAGACGAAAGGGTTTTGCGGTTTTGGAGGTGCTTCGCAAAACGAATCTCCTATGGGCTTGCTTCGCAGGACGAAAATGTCTTGCGAGTTCCGGCGGGTTTTTCCCCCCTCCCCCCTTTTGCTAAGCCGCTTATCAGCTGATCCGATAAGCCGCTAATAGCGCTAATCCGCGAATCCGTCAATGGGCTTGCTTCGCAAGATGAAAAAACCGCTAGACGAAGAGAATCACAGAACAGATTCTTTTCGTCTTGCGAGGCACCACTGTATTGCCCTGTTTATTTCCTATGTCTGGGATACCCCAGCCTAGACTAGAGAAATCACTTTCAGACAGTTAGGAGCAAAGTGTAGCTATAACATAGAATGACTGCGACTTCTACAAATGCTTTGTAAGCTTGCAGTTTTGTGCAACCTTAATTAGAAGCAAGTCCCAATTAAGTTGGATGGTTGCCTTGGAATTTGCGTAAGTAGGACTTATTACCCAGTTATAGGGCTTTCCTAGGTCAGCACACTCTCCAGATGTTGTTGGACTCCCATCAGCTCCAGCATGTCCGTGGCCAATGGTCAGGGACAGCGATAGCTGCCGTCCAGCAATAGCTAAAGGTCTAAGGTTTCCTGCTCTAGGTTTTGCATCTATCTGGAAAATCTGCATTACTCACATCTTATCAGCAGTTGCTTCCATTAAATCAAATTAAATTGCTGATGCTTTTCGTTTTTAATTTTTCCCTCCAAGGTTTGTGTGTTCGTAACGCTTACGACCTTTCTCCCACTTGGCATAAAGACCGTTGCTATTTTATGTTGAAACAGAGGCCTGATTGCTGCATCTTATGGTGGATTTAAGTTCTGTGAGCGTAGTAATGCCTTAGCCCTTTTAGAAGGATGCTGCACTGCTACAAGGCAAGGGTGGGCAGCCTCAGACTTCCAACATATGCAAAACCATAATAAAACATTAATACCTTCGCTAAAGATTGTATAGTTACTTATCTCCTTGACATTTGACGGGAGGGCGTTCCACAGGGCAGGTGCCACTACTCAGAAGGCTCTCTGCCTAGTTCCCTGTAACCTCACTTCTCGCAGTGAGGGAACCGCCAGAAGGACCTCGGTGCTGGACCTTAGTGTCTGGGCTGAACAATGGGGGTGGAGATGCTCTTTCAGGTACATACTGGGCTGAGGCTGTTTAGGACTTTTTTTTCAAATTTTTTTTATTGGTTTTCACAACATTATAAACAAACAAACACATAAGACAAACAGACATAAATCATAGCCTTATTGAAAGTTACACTTATTAACATTGATAAGTGACTTCCTTGCTTCCCTTTGGTTGAATTTCATTCCATATCCTTTTAATGGTTTTCCAAATCACAGTTCTTATAAAATTCGCATTATGAAATCAAACATATTAATTCATCACTTAACATAAATAAAATCCTAAGCCAATTAAGTATCTGCAAGCTGTTTTCAGTTAATTTAACTTAACATATTTAACTAAGTAATCATTAAATTTAATCCACTCTTCCTGATACTCCTCCTCCTTCTGGTCGCAGACTCTTCCGGTTAGGTCGGCTAGCTCTGAAAAATCCATCATCTTCATCTGCCATTCTTCTATCGTTGGTAATTCTTGGGTTTTCCACTTTTTAGCTAACAAAATATGAGCAGTAGTTGTGGCATACAAAAATAATTTAACATCTTTCTTGGGCAATTCCAAACCTGTTATTCCAAGAAGAAAGGACTCTGGTTTCTTTATAAATGTATATTTCAACATTTTTTTCAATTCATTATAAATCTTTTCCCAGATGTCTTTCACCTTGGGACAGGTCCACCACATATGATAAAAGGTTCCTTACTTTTCTTTACATTTCCAACATAGATTGTCACAGTTATCTTTACTAATTATCTTTGCTAATTTTACAGGAGTCAAATACCATCTGTACATCATTTTCATTATATTTTCCTTTAACACAGTACATGTGGTGAACTTGACCCCTTTCTTCCACAATCTTTCCCAGTCCTCAAACAAAGCTGTTTAGGACTTTAAAGGTTGGCACTAACACTTTGAATTGTGCTCGGAAACGTACTGGGAGCCAACACAGGATGCAAAAGGATGGTTTTGCAGTTGTTCATAGTGTCGAGGGTGTATTCTGTTGGTTGTTAACAGTTTGTATGGATTATTGGTACATATAACATTGTCTGTTGTAGGTATGGCTAACCTGTGGTCTGCCAGATGTTATTGAGCTGCAGTTCCTGTTGGCCCCAACCATCATGGCCAGTAATCAGGGATGATGGAAATTGTAGTTCTGCATTATTGTGAGGGCCACACATCTGCTACTCCTGAGTTAGAGGGTTTTCCTGTCGTGTGATGCAGCAAAGTAACTTAAGACGACCAGGGGCAAAATTGCACAAGCATCCTCTACCTTTAATAATTGTGTATAAGATAGGATTTCAACAGGTATACCCCTTTTTTTGCACCTGGCCACACTACTAGTACTTTGCCTTGGTCTTCCAGCACAATAGTGGCTGTTAATAGACTCCATTGTCAGGCAACAGGGGGTCTTCTGCTTCTCTGCTGATAAGCGATTTCTTTTTGGCTTTAGCTGAACATTCAGCGTACCCAAAAGACAGCTTTTGCTGATTTCACAGAGGGAGAGATCAAGTTCATCCCGACGTACAAATTCGACTCTAAAACAGATCGCTGGGATTCTAGGTAAGCTCCTGCTTGATAGTTGAGCCTTTGTAAATAAGTCCTCAAAATCATAAGTCTGCAAGGCTTGTTTGTTTTTCCTAGTCTGCTGGGATGCTAGTAGTGTCCTGCATTTCCATCCTGTTGAGCAAGCTAGTAAAAAAATATATTTTAAAAATTGCTTTCTGCTAAGCAAGCTGGTGGAGGAGGGATAGAGTTAAGGGCAGGATGGACTTCCATTCCTCTGCAGCCAGAATGGACATCAAGCAAAGGAGGAAGAGAGAGATCAATCTCTCCATCACCTGCTCACTTTGCTTGCATGGAATTCCTGGTCGCCAAAGGCTGCTAAGCAAGTTGTTAAATGCAAGGCTGTGATATGTTGTCTTGCTCAACCCATCCCTGCTCAAAGTCTCTGGAAATGTTTTGGCTTCTTTTCCACAAGCAGCCTTTTTTCCACATTTGTCCTGATAACCAGCACCCTCTGTTTCATGGTGTGTATAACTGGTGTTGCGGTTCATTGAGAGGTGCAACAGGAAGTGTGAACTGGGGCTGAATGAGAATCCTGTTTGTGTCAAGGAAGTCTGGGAATTAGACTTGGTGCTCTCTCAAGATGAGTCTGCCAGGGCATAAGAACATGAGAGCAGCCTTGCTGGATCAGGCCATTGGTCCAGCATCCTGTTCTCACATTGGCCAATGAGATGCCTCTTGGAGCCAGTGTGGTGTAGTGGTTAAGAGTGGTAGTCTCGTAATCTGGTGAACCAGGTTCGCGTCTCCGCTCCTCCACATGCAGCTGCTGGGTGACCTTGGGCCAGTCACACTTCTCTGAAGTCTCTCAGCCCCACTCACCTCACAGAGTGTTTGTTGTGGGGGAGGAAGGGAAAGGAGAATGTGAGCCGCTTTGAGACTACTTCGGGTAGTGATAAAGCGGGATATCAAATCCAAACTCTTCTTCTTCTTCTTCTTCTTCTTCTTCGGGAGCCCACAAACAGGACCTGAGTGCAACAGCACTCTCTCCTCCTCCAAGCCATAGTGCTGCTGGTGGTGGAGTATGTTCTGTGGCCATTATGGCTAGTAGCCACTGAGCCTCATCATCCATGAATTTGCATATTACTGTGGTTATTGACAACTGTAAGAAGCCACCTAGGACTGCTAGTTTAATTTCTCTTGCTTGGTTATGGGGGAATCAAAAGGACAGACGGAACATGTAGTGATGAAGCCGGAAAATGGCAGGCTCCTTTTGGCAGCATTTCAGGTGCCAGAAAGGGGTATTTTTACATTTCCTGAAGCTTGGATCACTGAATAGAAAGTGTCTGAACAAAAATAACGGGGACCATTGTTTTTGGGAGGGATCATAATTCAGTGGTGTGCCATATGCTTTGTATGCAGAGTCTCAAGTTGAAGCTCTGTGGCACCTCCACCTGAAAAAGGATTGGGCCACAAAGAGCTGCTGCCAGCAAGAGTAGACTTACTTAATTGTGGAGTTGGAAGGGACCACAAGGGTCATCTAGGCCAACCCCCTGCAATGCAGGAATCAAAACTGGGGTAGGTCAGAAATTCATTCTGACCTGGTAGAAGGCAGCTTTTGATTTCCTAACAACTCTCTCCATGAGGCAAAATACCTGCACACCTGCAAGGTCTGCCTCTTCTGAAGCTGGACTCCCAAGTCCCATCATCTCCAGCTGTTGACCATGGTCAAGATCACAGACCGTGTATGGAGTTTGACTGAGTGAGTCTTGTGTGTTGCCTCAGCCAGTCCAGTAGTCCCGATGTCTCTCCTGTCTCCTTGCAGTGGGAAGTGCCGTGTGCCAGCATGGTGTGACCGAATCCTCTGGAGAGGAGGCAGCGTGAATCAACTCAGCTACCGAAGCCACATGGAATTGAAAACGAGCGACCACAAGCCCGTCAGCTCCCTCTTCCTCATAGGGGTAACACCTGCCCTGGCCAGGGCTATCGTCTATTAAGGTTTTTTAGTTGCCTGCTATGTGGCACCTCCTTAGATATGGGCAGGCCCTGACCACAGAGCTCCTCCTTGACAAATGCCTTCTGGTGCAAGGAGTGGGCAGGTCTTGGCTCTGTTAAATCCCTATGCTTCCATTCTCCACTGTTCTGAGTACACAGAACAGGCATGGCAGACCACATGGGCTGAACTGTACACCTTAACAGTTGGCTCCATTCATGCAATGCAGCTTCTGTGGTACTTGGCTTGGAGCATTTGGCTTCAACCCATTGGGTCTGGAAGTTACAGCTGCTGCCATCCCTGGGGAAGTTCTCAGAGTTACTTGCCTCTTTCAGGGCTGGGAACAGGGTGGTGCATCAGGCATTTCTGCTCTTAACACATACCCCCCTTTTTTTTGAGTCCACAGCACCAACAAGTGTGCTCTGTTTCCCCCCCACTCCCACCCTTATAGGTGAAGGTTGTGGATGACCGACGGTACCGGAAAGTGTTTGAGGATATTGTTCGGTTGATGGACAGGATGGAGAACGAATTCCTTCCCTCACTGGAGCTCAGCAGGAGGGAGGTAAAGACGAATAAGATCCTCTCCAAACCCTTAAAGAGGGTTTGCTGCAAAAAGACCAGGGGAAAAAGAAGCCTGCTTTATATCATGCCAGGCCCTTGGCCCATCTAGCTCAGTCTTGTTTACACTGTCAGGGAGCGGTTCCCCAGGATTTCTGGGGGATCTCTCCCAGCCCTAGCTGGGGATAGAACTTGGGACCTTGGCATGCAAGGCAGATGTCCTTCCACTGAGCTGCAGCCTCTTCCTCTTCCTCGCAGGGGTATCCAGTGTGCTGCCCTCCAGATGTTGGACTACAACTCCTATCATCCCCAGCCAACATGGCCTGTGGCGATGGGAAGTTGCAAGTGCAGCAATATCTGGAGAGCCCCACTGGACACTCTAGAGCAAACGTAGCCACTGTGAGGTGGCATTTGGACCTGTTGCATGTGCAGTCCCTTAAATGAGAACCCGGCGCCAAGGACAAACTTCCCCCTGGAGCACGTTTCCTTGCCGTCTGCTGAAGGCAAGCACTCTCTTTCCTCCCCCCCCCCCATTTTGCTATGCAGTTTTCGTTTGAGAATGTGAAGTTCCGGCAGCTGCAGAAGGAGAAGTTCCAGATCACAAACAACGGGCAGGTCACCCTCCATTTCTCCTTCATCCCCAAACTCAATGACAGCCAGTATTGTAAGCCATGGCTTCGCGCTGAGCCCTACGAGGGATACTTGGAGCCCAGTGAGTCTGCCTCTGGAATCATAGAATTGTAGAGTTGGAAAG
This sequence comes from Podarcis vaucheri, assembly GCF_965113315.1. Lineage (NCBI taxonomy): Eukaryota > Metazoa > Chordata > Lepidosauria > Squamata > Lacertidae > Podarcis > Podarcis vaucheri. Next base: position 19,314,437 of record NC_138758.1, on the reverse strand, counting down.
GGACCCCAAGGGACACCTAGGGAAGGCCTTTGTTTCCTTTTCATCCCCCCTTTTCTCCTCCTCTTCCCAACCCTCCTCCATCAAACCTTGGGAGTTTTGTAGAGCAGGGGAGGCTTAACATTTGTGGGCTGCATTGCCCCGTGCTCAAGTCTCCAAGGGCCACACGTCAAAGCAGCTGAGCCCAAAGTGTGAAAGTGGGTGTGACCAGCTTTACACATGCGCACAAATGAATTGGAGCAAAGAAATGCTGGAGGGTCCCAAGAAAACCTTTTGGCATCGCAGGGAACCAGTGAGAGCAGTCCGTCAAAAAATTACTTTTTTAAAAAAACTGCGTATTTTTACATTGTGGAAGCACAAGGGAACATATAGAACTTTTAAAAACTCGATGAAATGTAAACTAAAAAAGAAAGTTACATTGGGGGCACAAAAATCCTTTAGGAGACAAATAAATGCTTTCCCTTTTTATATTCTTTTTTTTTAGGATCACTTTCTCTTACCCCCCAGTGTCCTGTCACCATGTTCTGTGCAGCTGCTGCTTTGGAGGAATAGAGAGGAAAGTGGAAAGTGGGGTGGGAATTGAGTAGCTTCTGTTCCTAATTCTTGAAGTTAAGGTTTCCCACATAAACCTGTGAGAACAGGATTCTGTTCTAGATGGGCCATCGGCCTGATCCAGCAGGCTCATCTTGTGTCCTTCTGTTAATTTATTCACTATCTTAACATCTAATTTACAAACAAACAAACAAACAACCCTGGCTGTTCCAAAGATTGTACCTACCTGACCTCTCCCCATTTTAGATGAGACGCTGGACATTTCCCTGGATGTGTACGTCAGCAAGGACTCTGTGACGCTTCTCAATTCAGGAGAGGATAAGATTGAGGATATCCTTGTCCTTCACCTTGACCGTGGCAAGGACTATTTCCTCACCATCAGTGGGAGCTACCTGCCAAGCTGCTTCGGGACCTCCTTGGAAGCCTTGTGCCGGATGAGGCAGCCGATTCGCGAAGTCCCCGTCACCAAACTTATTGATCTGGTAGGGAAAGGGGTTGATTTACCTGGCAGGTTCATTTGCTAAATATCTAACCTTCCCACTCTGCTTGCCTGCTTGAAAAACAGCTGCTCTTCCACTCAGAAATGTGTGTGGTGGGGGGTCCTTCGCTTCATTCATGTAGCTGGTCACTCGCTTCCTGTGTGCTGTTCACGTTTGCTGTTGACTGAGTCACCCCAAGTTCTTGTCCTCCCACCTGCCCTTTCGCAGGGCCACTAAACTGTGTGCATTTCCCTGCCATCTGCCCAGCGATGTTCAGCGAATAGGCTGTTTCTTTCTCTTCTCAGGGCCTGTGCCATTAACATACTTTGTTGTCTTTTTCCCACTTTTCTTTTGCTCATGCCTTCCTCCTCTGATCTCAGGGAGAAGACAGCTTCCTAGAAAAGGTAACAGTTGGTTTGATATCTCTCTTGATGTTCTTGTAGCGGGCTCAAATCAGGTACAGGCAACTCCCCATTTACACGGGGGTTGCGTTCCGAGGTACCGTGCGTTTAAATGAAATCGCGTATATTGGGGACAGCATTGGAAAAGCCTGCAAACACCCAGAAACCCCTTTTAAAAGCCAGCAGCACTTGCCAGACTCCCTGCAAATCTCCTTGCTCAAACTCCAACTCTCCACAGGCCTCAGAGGTCAGTGCAAAGGCTCCTGGGAGGGAGTCTAGATGCTGTTTCCATGCTGCTTTGCCGCTTTTGTGCTCTTTGGGGGTACATTTTTGCCCCTTCCAGGTTTGCAGCAGAGTGCATGTGCCTCGAACGCACGTAAATTGAGTTGCCTGTACTGGAAGGCGCTTGTCAACGATCAGCAGCTGCTCCATGCAGTGGCAGCTGGTCCATTAGGGCAAACCAGCCGCTACCCCACCAACCTCACATTCCTCTCAGGCAACCCTCACCTGCCTGCCTTCTTACTCAAATCCAGTCCAGGTGGTGGCTCTAGCTATCTGCTTCCTCCTCTTCCCTAGTCTCAGTGTGGCCCTTATAGAACTCAGCAGAGGAGAACGGAGACAAAACCAGAATTTGCCATCACTGCTTGTAACTGATTTTGCTCTGCTTGACTCTGGGTCCACTTACGATTGGCAGCACGGGAGGCAGAAAGCCCAGTCTCATTGTGCAGGCGCCAGCCCCCTCTGGCCCAAGAGCCAGTTTTCTCATTGTCTCTGTGCTGAGCAACTGCTGCACAGGCTATGCCACTCCTGCTTACTCTTACCACCTGAGCACTGGCATTTGGGAAGCAGTAGTGGCTGCTTTGGGGTGGCTCAGGGAAATGTCACTCCTCTCGAAATCAGATATACTATTATCATAGCCACTTTGGAGACAGTGGTGACTGCCAATTTGGACAGCTGTAGACATTTAGAATCATGGAGGATATGTTTATCAGTGGCTACCGGTCAGGGCTATTTATTGCCACTATTACCATAAACCACATGCTTTTGATTACCAGTTTCTGGGGAACATGATGGACAGAGTGTTATTGTCCCCGTGTCCCTATGGACTTCCCAAGGGCATGTGGTTGGCCATTGTGGGAACAAAATGCTGATCTAACCCAGCAAGGCTCCTGTGTTCTTCAGCATGTATCTGCTACTCTTGCACTAAGACTCTGATACAGTATGTGTCATTCCCCACACTAATACACACTCTCTCTCTCTAGAGACGGGGGCGGAGAGTATTGGTAGGGAGGATGAATTGGGTCCTAATCAACAGCTTCCCTGGGGGTGAGAGGAAGTGGAGTTGGGATCAAATTCTCCATCCTTGCCAACTCCTTTTAGGGATGGGCTGCTTGCCATTGCTGTGCTCCTAATGTTCTCTTGCTCCCCCCCCCTCCTCTCTTTCTCTTTCTCTTGAATGTGGTAGCTTGAATTTTATTATTACGGTCACAGACCAGTTCCGGCTCACTTACAATATCAGGAAAACCATAAAACACAACAGGAATACATTGAATTGCAATTGGGTATAACAGAGACAATTCAGATATAGCGGCAGTTAAAAATATATATTAAATCTTGATCACTAAAGTCTTAACTAAAATTGTCATTTAAAACCTTAATCATTTTGGTAGTACAGCTTGTTCCCTAAGTTTTATGGCACTCGCACAGAATTTGGCCACCCCTAGCGTGATCTCTAGATCCTTGCGGTAGCTTGAGATAAAACTAGCCACCCTGAACATCTCTGGAAAGGAAGGAGGAAGGAGGTATTTTTCAGCAGCTGCTGTGTGCTGCATTGCCCAGACAAAGTAGTGAGCTCAGGCTCCAGCTGTTTTTCAGTCTCCACCACTGCCTCTGCAACGTGCTCTAGATAAGGGGCGGTGAACATGTGACCCCATCATCTCATCATGCTGGCTGGGGCCGCAGCCCATCAACCTATGAAGGCCCATCCATGTTCTGCTGCTGTTTTTGTTACTTATTTCCTGCCCTTCACCCTAAGGTCCCAGGAACAGGTTACAAAAATTAAAATAAAATGTTAGCCAAACCGCATGTCCACAGCTGCATATTCAGTAAGCTTCTGGGTGAACTGCACATCCGGAGTGGGAAGATTACTAGCTGCATATTAATAGGGGGAGGGGGAGCTTGGATTTGGGGTGCGAGCAATTTGTTTTTTGCTTTCCTACTTGAGATGCTTTTTGTGGCTAGGGCCAGGTGATATGTCAATATAGATATATTTTCAAATCGGCTTGAAGTCTATATAGTGATACTGGTTTCATAATTTCTGACCTGGCAATATATTGCGAATCATGATGTGTGTGTGTGTGTGTGTGTACTATGCAAAAAAACACAATGTGGGGGGGAACTGTGAAGCCAGACAATGCTTCTCTCGATTCCTGCAGCCCCTGTTAACTCTGCTGGCTCTGCTTTTCCCTGCCCTCCTGCAGGGGGCAGTAAATCACCAAGAGAGCAGGCGCCAGCAAAAATAACAATTGGGGGAAACCATGAAGCCTGCAGGGGGCAGCAAATCACCAAGAGAGCAGGCGCCAGCAAAAAGCACAAAACCGTGAAGCCAGCCAATGCCTCTATATAGCCCCATCCTTATTTCAGACATCCTGATACATTGGTATATTGCAATGTTTAGCTAGTGATATATTACAACATTGAAAGCCAGCTATCGCCCAGCCCTAGTTGTGGCCTCAGAGGGCAAGACTTGTCCACCCAGCTGGAGCAAGGAAAGAATGCATACAGGCACACATTCTGTCAGTCTCTCATGCCTGTCCCGCTTGTCATTGGACCTCCAGGAGAAGCAGTTTCTGGATATAGTACCCCAGGATGGTGATGACTCCACTGAGCGGCCTTTGCACATACCCAAGGAGATATGGCTCTTGGTGGACCACCTCTTCAAGAATGCCTGCCACCAGGTGAGCTGAGGGGGACTGTACCAGGGTGTTGGCTGGAACCAGTACCAGTTTTGGGGTGTGCAGGTTCCAAACGTCACAATTTATTTATATCTTAGCTACCGACTCGCTCTTACAAACTACTGCTGTGAGTATAGTAGCACCTTGGTGGAGCGGCAGCGGGTGGGACATCCAGCATACAGTATTCCTGAGAGCAACTCAGAAAAACCCAAGTGTTCACAACTATTGTCTATCTAGCCCTAGCAAAGTGGCTCTCTGAGACTCGCCACTAGAAGAAGCAGGGAATGATTTCACTCTCCCACTGCCCAAAATCATGAGAAGGGTAGTAGGAATGCTACTGTGGAAATCAGGCGGGATAAAATTCTCAGCCCTTCTGCAAGTTCTCTTGGTGATTGGCTTCTTGGTGATGGGAGAGCCAGTGTGGTGTAGTGGTTAAGAGCGGTAGTCTTGTAATCCCGGGAACCGGGTTCGCGTCTCTGCTCCTCCACATGCAGCTGCTGCGTGACCTTGGGCCAGTCACACTTCTCTGAAGTCTCTCAGCCCCAATTACCTCACAGAGTGTTTGTTGTTGGGGAGGAAGGGAAAGGAGAATGTTTGCCGCTTTGAGACTCCTTCGGGTAGTGATAAAGCAGGATATCAAATCCAAACTCCTCTTCTTCTCTCCATTGTTGCATTCCTTGACTTCACATTATGCACCTCAGGGCTGGATTGTTCTGCATGCTATCCAGGATGTACCCCATCCTTTCCTAACTCATGTGTGATACTCTACTTCTGTCTGGCAGGAGGACCTCTTCCAGACCCCGGGCATGCAGGACGAGCTGCAGGAGATAATTGAGTGCCTGGACACTAGCATTCCCGAGACGATCCGTATCCTTGTTTAGCTCTTGGCTGGAGTGGACCTCACTTTTATATACAGTGGTACCTCGGGTTAAGTACTTAATTCGTTCCGGAGGTCTGTTCTTAACCTGAAACTGTTCTTAACCTGAAACACCACTTTAGCTAAGGGGGCCTCCTGCTGCTGCCACGTTGCTAGAGCACAATTTCTGTTCTCATCCTGAAGCAAAGTTCTTAACGTGAAGCACTCTTTCTGGGTTAGCAAAGTCTGTAACCTGAAGCGTCTGTAACCCAAGGTACCACTGTAAAAACAATCAAAATGAAATGCCCACAGTAAAGTCCAGTCATGCATCCAAACAGCTTAACAGCTTTAACCCCCATTTGAAAACATCAGCCTGGCTAGATAGAGCAGAGGTGGGGAATCTTGAGAGGCCTGCAGGCCCCACGTCTAGCATCATACGTGGTATCAGGTGTGGAGACAGGTAAAGACATGGCTGCAAAGGAGCTTCAAGGGGGCGTTCAATAGTTCTTTGGCAAGCAGGGTTTGTTGACCACACTTTTGAAGTTGACCACTATTATTCGCTGTTTGGATTGAGACCATGGATATTTCCTCTGCAGATCAGCTTTGCAGGCAGCTTCGTCAAGAGGGGATGTGTGGGAAAATTACAGTGGAATGGCTCAGTTGGTAGAGTGTGACACTCTTAATCTCAGGGCTATGGGTTCAAGGTCCAAAAGGGGGGGCTCTCAAGGTGGGCCCAGATGTATAAGGACAAAACTTCTTACTTTGGACCAGCCTAGGAAGGAGGCAGGATGCAGGTAACAGGATAGAACCCTTTCCTTGACAGGCTGTCAATAGCTGGCAGTAACCACTCGGTGGCCGAAGCTCTGCTCATCTTCCTGGAGGCACTGCCAGAACCGGTCATTTGCTATGAACTGTATCAGCGCTGCCTTGAGTGCTCACATGACAGCCGCCTCTGTCGCCAGGTAGGTCCCAGAGCCCCATCTCTTCCTGGCTGGTCTGCGGTGTGTACAGAAGTATAGAATCAGAAGGGATTTCAAAGGTCAGCTAGTCCAAATGCCGCAGCAAGTAACAGGAAATCCACTAAAGCATCCCTGAAAGCCAGTAAACTGGCACGCTGGCAGGAGGGTTAGTCTGGTCTGGGAAGCCTTGTTAACTGCAGAGGCTGCTGAGTGTTGACAGTGGATGCTCTTGGATTAACATGGTAGCGCAGGGGTTGATGTCTCCTTTGATAACCATCCCTCTTGGTTGGGGGGGGGGGTCCGCACATGTTGCCTTTTTGCTTTCTGACAAGTTGTTGTAACAATAACCCACCTGTTTCAGTGAACCTCGCTTGAATTTCCAACACAGGAAGCGGCCATATACCACTGGGCCGTCTAGCTCAGTATTGTCTAAATTGACAATAATAATGATGATGATAATAAATTTTATTTATACCCCACCCTCCCCAGCCAAGGCCGGGCTCAGGGCGGCCAACAACCAATAATAAGAATGAGTTGAATGAATACAACTTAAAAACAAGATTAAAATACAACATTAAAACAATTAAAATGCAGCCTCATCACAGGAGGAGAAAAGAAAAAGAAAGAGGGAGAGGGAATCAAATTGACTCCAAGCCAAAGGCCAGGCAGAACAACTCTGTCTTACAGGCTCTGCGGAAAGAAATCAGATCCTGCAGGGCCCTGGTCTCATGAGGCAGAGCGTTCCACCAGGCCGGAGCCAGAGTTGAGAAGGCCCTGGCTCTGGTTGAGGCTAATCTAGCTTCCTTAGGGCCCGGGACCTCTAGACAGTGGCTCTCCAGGATTTCAGACAAGGGATGTTCCCCACCCTACCTGGAGTTGCTGGGGGTAGAACCTGAGACTTTCTGCATGAAAAGCAGGTGGTTTACTGCAGAGCTATGGCCCTTCCTCCAAGATATCTCAGTTGGTAGAGCATGAGACTCTTAATCTCAGCATCATGCATTCGAGCCCCACTTTAGGCATTGCAGGGGGGTCGATTAGTTAACCCCCGTGGTCCCTTCCGACTCTACAATTGTATTATTCCCCAAAGTTCCCAGCAGAGTTCTAGTCCAGTTACCATTTAAAAAATTCCTTTTTTTAATTTTAATGCCAGGTCTAAACCTGCAAACATAAAAAGTGCACTGTGCTAGTGATCCATGCCCCTCCTCCACCCAAAGCTCTGCATGGAAGCTCCGAGCTGACTTCCCCTGTCTTGCAGGTGATCTGCCAGTTGCCACGGTCGCACCGGAACGTCTTCCGCTACGTGATGGCCTTCCTGCGGGAGCTGCTGAAATACTCCGAGAGCAACAACGTCAGTGCCAATATGCTAGGTAAGGCCTGCCTGTCCTGGATGGGAGCTGGTCTTCCTCCTGCTTCCGCCTCCTCTCACGCTAATGTTTTCGCTTCCCTGCAGCCACCCTCTTCGCCAGCCTCCTGCTACGGCCTCCGCCCAACATTCTGTCGAAGCAGAGCCCACAGGAGCGCCAGCGTGCCATCGGCTTCCTCCTGGGCTTCCTGCTGGGGGCGGATGACTACTAAAGGTGCCAAGCGTTGGCTCCACGCCAGCCGCAAGGCAGCCTGGAGATGAAATTGGGAGGGAAGAGGCAAGGCCCAGCCTCTGTTCTGTGGTGCCATGGAGGTGAAACGATTTCCTGCCCTTCCCATTGTGCCATCTTGCCATGTGCCAGCTCCCTTCCCTGTGCTTCGCCCTTTCCACCTTTTCCTCTTGACTCCTGACACAGTTGAACACTTGGTTTTCCACATGGTTCCAGGGCATTGGCAGGTTAAGGGTGCTTTGGGAGGGACCTTGTTGGAGGACAGTCATTCGCCTGCCCATCCTACCACCACTGCTGCTCTCAGTCCCTGTGCAGTCTTACACTCCCTCCCCTTCTGCTGCAGCTGAGCATGTGATACTCTTGGTGGGTACAAGGCATAGGAATTCCTAGTCTGTCCTGGAGTTGCAGGGCATCTTTCTCTGTCCTCGTCCCCCCAGCGTTGATGCTGGTCGAGAAGGGGCAGGGCATCCACTGTGGCCCACGTACTACTTAGCCTGCTCTGTGTAGTTCAGATATCTGTCCCCATTCTGCCAAGTAGAGTGTGTGACGCATATTCATAGTCCTGCCAGTCGTCCCCGTCCCCCAGTTCTAGGGTGTTCATTCTTCACGAAACACTAAGCACTGCCTAAAGGGATCAGGAAGGAGGAGAGGGCGCAGGCTGGGCAGCAGGAGGGGAGCGGAGGCAGTGGGTACAGCCGGGTTGGGTTGGGCTCCCCACCTGACCCAAGTTCTGCAACTTTGTCTTTTTGGTTTTCTGTCCTGGATACCTGTACTTCGTGCACACTCTCTCTTTTTTAAATTGTATAATTTATTGGAAAACTGTTGTTTCAAAATAAAATATCCATTGTGCAAAGATGGTTCTGGTGTTTGGAGGGGAGCTACACTTGCCTTTGCTGGTTTCTCCACTGCTCTGAAGCTCAGCCAGACCTTCCAAATGTAGATAGGTAGCCGTGTTGGTCTGCCATAGTCAAAACAAAAAAATTCCTTCCAGTGGCACCTTAAAAACCAACTAAGTTAGTTCTTGGTATGAGCTTTCGTGTGCATGCACACTTCTTCAGATAGCTCATACCAAGAACTAACTTAGTTGGTCTTTAAGGTGCTACTGGAAGGAATTTTTTTACTTCCAAATGTAGACTTCTTGGGCTCTTGCAGCACACATGAGAGAGAGGCTGTGGGAAGGGGGCGCTGCATGGGGCATCAGGATGTGCAGATACCATGGAATCTGATTTAGCTTGAGAAAAACTTTTTAACAAACGAACAAACATATATATATATATATATATATATATATATATATATATATATATATATATATATATATTATAAAGACGACTCTGCTTGCAGCTTGCAAGTTTCAGCCCACCACCAGCAGCAGCTGGCTTCGACTTATTGCATAGACTCTTGAGGGGAGGTCTGCCCTCCCCTCTCCCCATTAACCTTTGTCTCCAGGGCTCAGTGGTAGAAGGGAGAGCAGAGGAAGAAAAAGAAATGGGCTTGGCTTAATTGGGGGGGTTATGAGAGCATATGTGCACCTGGTGCTAAAGGATATGGCTGCAGAACTGAGCAGAGCATATTTAAGAGCAGGAGGAGCTGAGCCCTGCTCCTGCCACCACCAACAGCAACTCCTAGATGTCCAGCTGTTCTTCTCAAGGGAGTCCAAAAAATGGCCAAAGGAGACTGGAGCTCTCAGAGCAGGTATGGAGACTGCAGAGTCTGGATAGGAGATCTTTTATTATTTATTTTCGTTTGAAGCAGACTGGAGTGGAGACTAGATGGATCACTTTGTGTTTTTTTATAATAATTTTTTATTCATTTTCCAAACATTTTTATACAATCAACTCATATTAACTCTCACATTCATCAATTTTTGACTTCCCTCAGTTTCTCTGCCAATCTTTTGTTAAAATTTCTCTTGTTAACGCATTTCTGAACTTATTATTGCCTTTAACCATTCCTCTTCCTTTCTCCTACTTTCTTTTTTACAATATTTCTTAATTTTTCACAGAGACTCTTCAAAACCAACAAGCGTTGTCTGTGCATCACATGCTTTTCAGATAATCTGTAAATTTCCCCCAGTCCTCGATAAACTTTTGGTCTTTCTGATATCGAATCTTCCCAGTCAATTTATCCAATTCCGCATATTCAGTCTGTTTCATTCTCCATTCTTCTACACTTGGAATTTATTCCTGCTTCCATCTTTGCGCCAGAAGTATTCTTGCCGCTGTTTATAATCTTTTCTATTAATTTCATTACCTATCAATCCTAGTAAGAAGGCTTCTGGTTTTCTAACAAATGTATATCTCAACATCTTTTTCAGTTCCCTATATATCATTTCCCAGAAGCCTTTCACCTTTTTGCATTCCCACCACATATGATAGAAAGTTCCTTCTTTTTCTTTACATTTTCAACACTTGTTACATGTTTTATACATTTTAGCTAATTTAACTGGCGTTATGTACCATCTATATACCATTTTCATTACATTTTCCTTCAACGTGATACTCGCCGTAAATTTTAGCCTAGATGGATCACTTTGAGGGGAAGCAGGTGGAGAGCAGTCGAACAGGATTGGGAACTTCCCCCTTCCGCACTGATATAATCCAACTGGGCACCTTAGGAATTGGCAGGGCCAACCTGCGCATGAGGCGTTGCAAGGCCATTGCCTCAAGCGGCAGAACCAGGTCCATAGAGCACCAGGCTTGCAGCCATGTCACTATTGTAACCACCATGACCACGGTCATGCCCTTGTTAGTGTTTCACCAACACAACCTGCTCCTCTCCAGCCTCCTTTCCTGAAGGAGAAGCCCAGGGCTGGAGGAGGAAGCAGAGGCAGCGCGCAGGGTGTTTCTGCCTCAAGCAAAAACATCCGGGGCTGGTCCATTAGAAATTGCTTTCGATATGGAAAAGAGTGGAATGAAGGAAAGTGGGGGGAGGAGAGTGTGTTAAAGCAAAATGGATGAGTTTTCCAAACTGAAATTGGGATTGAAGCAGAGTTCTATTGATTCACAAAAAGGGCTTCTTCCAGCCCAGTGGAATTTTTGGCTCCCCTCACCCCCAGCGTCTTAAAACACAGGAAGAGCTTGGGGAATAAATTTTGTCTGCAAGGTAGATGTTTGGAATGGTCTGTCCTTGGTGTGAAAAGAGGATTCTTTCAATATTTACTTTGGTGAACTACATCTCCCACAACAACAGCTCTGAAGATGGCACAGATGTTCAGAGCGGGTTGCTGATAATGCCAAGGTCATAAGTTTGATCCCTGTATAGGCCAACTGCCTTATTCCTGCTTTGTAGGGGATTGAACTAGATCAGTGGTTCCCAGTTAGCTAATTACTGAGGACCTCTTATTTTTTCAAAAGCCAAGCCACAGACCCCCTACTTTTGAAAATTTTGATAACTCTATGGTAGCTACCTCTGCAAAGCATTTTTTTGAACAAAATGTGAGGTAATAAGCAAAGGATTTTAGGTATACTAAAAAAAACACGCCCATAAAATTTATGATATTGCCATGCAAAAATGACAAAAAATTAGTTGGAGGGAGGCAAGGGATGGGGCCTGATTCGGAATAACTCAACCAGATGGTCCTCTGTGTGCCTTCCAACTCCACAAATCCTATGATCCTGTGTCTTAAACACAAATCTTGAGGAATAAAGCCTTTGCTTTATTCTGATTTGCACTTGTGTCCCTACTTCCCACGTGTAGAATTGCTATACGTTTGGATTTTCCTGGACATTAAAGCGTTTCCCTCAAGGACACTTGTTTCCAACGGCCAAATCCTGGCAATTCCAGGCTGATGGCAACCCTACCCACTTGTGCCAGATTGCCTGGCATACATTGCAAGCATTCAGACACATAGATTATCCAGAACCCCAAGCAGCGACATTGTGAAACTTTAATAGGAATAAAAGGTAGGGGGAAAGGAGGCACAATGTCAAGCAGGCTATAGAATAAACCAGAGCACTGTGGGTCTAATGAATGTCTTGCTCCCCACTCTGCCCTTCTAACATTTTTTGCTTGCTGGATGACTGTGCATTGAGACCTCAGTCACTGAGGATGGGTGCTGGCCCAGTCGTAGAAATGTGTGCTTGGCATGCAGGCAATCCAAAAATCAATTCAAGACCAAAAATCCAGTTCTCATGTTTTCTGTATAAATGGCTAATTAAAAGGGGAATAACATAGTGCCTTCCACAGAGTCAGACCACTGATCCACCTAACTCCTTAAGGGAGGACCATAGCTCGCTGGTGGTGCAGGTCCCAGAACAGTCTCCAGCATCTCCAGGTGAAACTGAAAACATCACCTGCCTGGAACCTTGTAGAGCCACTGCCAATCAGTACAGACAGTGCTAAGTTAGGTAGCTATGATCCATCCACCATCATCATTTGCCCGAAGCAAAGGCACAATGCTGGTCCAAATCTTTTAAAGAATTTCCCTGCTCACCAAGCCACCTGCCCTGCTTTATACATTGTCGATGGCTTATCAAAGGTATCCTCACTGAAAGTATCATCAAGGCAGATGGCTTTATGAAATCTTGGTGGCCTTTCTTACAAAATGCTAACAGGGACAATGGCACCAGTTGCCATCTGGACTCGCAGGGTGCAGCTTATTTTGGAGCCATCAATAGGAATGGCCCTTGAGAAATTATAGTCTGCCTATATTCAGCAGCTTACAACCTTGTTTGTTAAAAATTAATAAAAAGCATGCTTAAAATAAAACAGGAAAAATGGTGTTTTTTCTGGCTTCTTGAGAAAAGAATAATGTCTAATTATTTGTATCTGCTTTTAAATGTTGTGTCTCTTTGTAATGAGTTTTACAGGGTCTGTGGTCTTTTTAAGTTGCTTACCTTCACTAAAATATATAAATATACTCAACTGGAAACTTTTATTATACAAATTCAAACACACTTTTCTTTCTTAGAATGCCCTCCAAGGAAATTAGATGATGAAATGGATAGCAAAATTCTTTGGGTGGGGAGGAGGGTTCTATGTTATAATAGATTAGATATGGACAGTCCTTCAGTACAGCAAAACTTGACACTTTGAGACCTTTTAGTCCTTCCCAAAAGGACTTCACCCACTATTTAGGGGGGAAGTATGTGGTAACTGACCTTCTGCAGTACTTATTTCACATTCTTGGACTCTTAATCTTATACGTAAATTAGAGCTGGAACCATCTCAGGCCCTATGGCTCTTGAGATGACCATGACCTATTGAGCAAAACCACAGAATAGACCTCCCTGGTGACTAAACCCCACTTGCTTTTACAAAATAAATTAACAACAGAGGAAAATCATGGAAGAAATAAAATGGCTTTTGAAATTAATGAAGGAGATTCCTATTATCCGAATTCCTATTACGGGACATGTTAAAAGGGCCCCCCTAAGGGGAAATTCTGTAAGCAAAGGTAGCAGGCTTTGAAATGCTTACGCAGATACACAAGGACACATTGCTAAAGGAAACAAAGGGATTTGGAGTGACCATGAATGAACAGGTAGTACAATTCTGTACGGAACGTACAGAATTGTACCTAGAAGAAGGTTACAACTGGATTACCTTTTTGTAAACAAAACAAAAAACAACCCCAAAAATAAAACTGGAAGCAGCAGGACTCCTTATGAACTCTTAAAAAAAACAACAACACAAAACTACATATCCCTGCCTAGTCACCAAATGTGAGGGAAAATGTAAACAAGCATCTTACACTGCTTTAAATGATAACCAGATTCTACAATTTTTAACCACACCAGAAGTAAAAGCAAGGGGCATTAATAAGTTTTTGAAAAATCATGCAATTCATTTGTAGGCAAGGGAAAGCTTTCTGAAATGTACAAAGTCTTACTAAGACACACAACGGGTAGAAATGACTAAGCAGCGGACGATTTTCAGGGGGGACAGTGGTTTGCTGCATGGGGAAATGTTCCTTTCTATTCATCTTAAGCAAAGATGCGGTGACCTTGTACATCCATAAATAACTTTCAGAAATGTATTTCATTACTTCCCAAACCTTACCAATGGGCTACCAAATGGCATTTCTTTCTATTTTTGATGAAACTGGGGAAGCAGCTTTAGAAGAAGGGGTTCTTGACATTCACTGGCCTGGAAAACACCTGATGCCCATAGTGATGTCCGCAAATTGTGGGTGTTGCATTGATGGAGAAACTAAGGCAACCAATGGGGACATGACGCAACCTGTGTTCTGAAGATACAAATCGTGCAATGTGGGTTTTCTTTAATAAACATCTAAAGATTATACCAGGCTTCTTCAAACGCACATAGCCTCTTACAAGCAGAGGTTTTAGATTATTTTTTTTGTAAACGTCTGTAATAAATAGTGGTTACAGAAAATACGACCAAACAATGCAATGCTGGACTCATCCCTCCTGACAACGTTCCTGGGAAAGCACGGGTCCGAGTAGATTCTGCCTTACTCTGCTCTTTTCTTTGTGAAAGCCTGCTCTTCAGCTTTTAGATCGGAGCAAACGTCAATCCACCCCCTCCCAAATAAACATTTTTTTTTTATGAGCGTGTGCTTTAAGCCAACTGCTTTCTTCGGCTCCTGTCTCAATGTGCAGAAATTGAGCACATGAATTTTTCAGCACCGTGAGTTTCCCCCAAGATAGTGTTGAGATAAGCCGTGTTTTTGTGGCTTCACATTGCACCAGTCAAGCTGCACCTTGGTTTTCAAACATTTTCAAACATTTTGGAAGTCAAATGGACTTCGAGAGCAGATTAAATTTGGTGCTTTTGTTTTTGATCTGTATTTTGCATTTTTGGTTTTTGATGCTTTATCGGTTCATTTGCTTTTGTGACTGTGCGGAACCCAGTGCTTGATTGATTGTGTGGCTGCAGAAATGGATAAAAGCCCCCATCCTAACAATGACTATCATTGGTGCAGGTAAGGAAATAATAGTAATTTTATTATCATCTACAATACTGTCTTATTTATTTTATAGGCATAGTACATTGATGATTGCTTTCATTTTATGGATCAATGGTCTTGTTAGATAGTAAAATTCATGTTAAATTGCTGTTTTAGGGGTTGTTTTTAAAAGTCTGGAATGGATTAATCCATTTTCCATTACTTTCCATGGGAAAGTGCGACTTGGTTTTGGAACAGACTTCCGGAATGGATTAAGTTTGAGAACCAAGGTATCACTGTAGTCCTATTTGGAGATGTTGGAAGATTAGACAGCTCAGTCAGCAGAGCATGAGACTCTTAAATCTTAGGGTTGTGGTTTCAATGAGCAAAAGATTCCTGTGTTGCAGGGGGCTGGACTAGATGACCCTCGTTCCTTCCAGTCCTAAAATTCTATGATTCTACAAACATGGGACCCTGAGTTGTGGCCCTTCTAGCACTCTAATTAGAGGGGAGTTTTGTGGTTACCATAGTTCCACTTTGGGACAAGGAGGAAGTACTCAGAAGTCTGATTCACTTTGACAAATATTTTTCAGATCATGGAATCACAGAATTGTAGAGTTGGAAGGGACCCCCAAGGTCATCCATTCCACCCCCCTGCGATGCAGGAATTGCAACTCAAAATAATCCCTGACAAATGACCTGACAGATGTTTTTAACTGTTTTTAGAATGTTTTGGTTGTTTTGGAATTACTTAAGAAAAAGTGTCTTTGCCACTTTGGGCTCCTTCAGGAGGAAGGTTGAGATATATAAATTCTTTTTTTTTTAAAGAAAATCTTTATTAATTTTCACATAAACAAATATACATGGGTTACATAACATAAAACAGAAAATGATACAAATGAATAGAAACAATGAAATAAGGAAAGATAAAGGAATAAATGTAAATAAATACAATATATTACACTTACATGACAGATTAAAATATATAACTTCCAATAGTTCTCATTATACTACTTTTATTATCTGTATTCCTTGCACAGATTCCTATTATTTTGTCTTGTGTATATAATCCACTGTTATATTTTATGTAATTCTTGGTCACCAGTGTCACTCTATTTCTGCAAGTATCTTATTGCTCGTACAATACATTTTCAAATATTCCTTAAATATTTTCCATTCCCTATATATCTTCTGGATTGACACTCCTTTAATTTTTTCCAGTCAGTTTTGCTAGTTGCAGGTATTCTATCATAAGAGTTTGCCACTCTGTAATCTAATCGTTGGTAAGATTTCATTATTCCAATTTCTTGCCACTCTTATTCTGGCTGCTGTGATTGCATACATAAACAATGGTCATATATATATATATATATATATATATATATATATATATATATATTTGCTTTCGTAGATTTTCACGGGTACAGGAATGCAGGTTTTGGTGTCTTCGGGTGTCTTCCCGTGTAAGAGTCGGGGTGTCTGTGCGACGTTTCGACGAGGTCTCACTCGTCATCTTCAGGCTGGTGCTTTCGGCTTCTTGTTACTGGAACATTGGTAATATACCTAACATAAAAAATTCTGGTCTTTTTTGAAATGTAAGTTTGAATAGTTTTTTTAATTCACTATAAATGTTATTCCAAAATTCACGGATAGCTTCGCAGTTCCACCACATATAGAAATATGATCCTGTGTCTTTTTTACATCTCCAACATATTGGTGATCTGCCTTTATACATTTTTGCAAGTTTTAGAGGAGTGTAATGCCATCTGTATAACATCTTCATGGTATTTTCTCTGAGGTTATAGCATGCTGGGAATTTTATATCTGTCCTCCATAATCTTTCCCACTGTTCCATGTAAATATTGTATCCTAAATCCTGCGCCCATCTTACCATTACAACTTTTATCTTGTTCTTCTTTTACTTCCCATTCTAATAAATAGTCATAAATTCGTGATATGTGTTTTCCTTTATTATGGGTTAACGCTTTTTTCAAATTTAGATGTTTCTTTTGCGATACCTTCTTTCTTATCTACGCACAGTCTTTGGTTTAACTGGGGATATATAAATTCTATCATCATTATCATCATCATCTTCATCACCATCATCTTAACCTTTGAGTGCACATCCCTTGCTACCTCTTGGAATAAAACAAAGTGGCTTGAAAACAAAACAGTCTCATGGGTTTACTTAAAAAGCACACACAGAGAGGGGGGGATACTAATGCTTTTTGTTTGATATCAGGATGCAAGGCACTTAGGAGAGACAAAGGTGTCTGTAAGACATGACTTTGATAGCAGATAATATACTAAAGACCCAATAGCAGAAATCCAGCCTCTACAGCCAAAGTCCTGTCCGATGCCATGTCAGGAGAACGTTAAGCATAGCCTCCTGAATCCTGGCTGGTATTGCTTTCAACAGAGCTCTTTGGTCCAAGTTTGATCCCACTTGCGCAAATCGATTTGCAGTTGCAGGTCCGTTTCCCAAATCTGCTACAAACCATGATAATCTCCAGTACCCTTGCTAATTAGCTGCTTGTATTTCGCCAAGGCTGCATTGTTGAGTGCTGTTTTAGGATGAACCAGCACCGTCAGAACCTCAGTATTAAAGTGCGTACCCCAAGAAGGAGTCTCTTGCTGCCTCTTGAAATAAGATCAATAAGCGAATTGGTATTTATATATTTTATTTTCTTATTTGGAGCATTTGTACCCTGCTTGTCAGCCAAAGAAGGCTCCTAGACTGGCTTGCATACAGTCAAGTAAAACAAGACAGTACCTGTTGGAATCTTACAGTGTTAACAACACAACACACAAAAATGAAAAAGGACAGGGAAGGGGAAGTGGGGGGGGGGAGCAGATTTTAAGACAATATGCCTCTTCACACACAAACTGAGCACTAAAAACATTTGTTCACTTCAGAAGCCAATATGAAAGCAACTATTTACAAAAACCTAGAGGTCCAGGAGAGATTTGATTCTGTCGGTCTTTAAAAGAAAACTTGCCTAATCTGTGCTACCCCAAACAAGAAGCAATGGAATTCTGCCGTGCAGCAAAAATTGTATGGGAAGGGAGTGTGAATGAAAAGCACATATTAGTCAAAATAAATGTCCAATCTAGAGGGTCACATTCTCCCCTGTTTTTCAGGGTTATTCAGTTAAGCACACTGTCTGGGGAAAGGTTTGACATCTTGAGACTAGATCTGCAGTACTCATAAACATTTCACTCTTTGGAGATGAGTAGTCTCCAAGTATAGGAGGAGGGGGGTAGGGGGTGGAAGACAGGGTTGAGGAAATAGAAGAATGCATTCAATCTCCTACACGAAGCCAGAACCAATTATGAAGCTTTACCAGTTGGTTATAGATCAAATGCATGGATCATGCAGCTGCAAAGAGGTCTACCCAGCCGCTCCCACAGGCAACATGGAATTCTTCTGTGCAATTTACAGTGGTACCTCGGGTCAAGGACTTAATTCGTTCCGGAGGTCCATTCTTAACCTGAAACTGTTCTTAACCTGAAGCACCACTTTACCTAATGGGGCATCCTGCTGCCGCTGCGCCGCCACCGCGTGATTTCTGTTCTCATCCTGAAGGAAAGTTCTTAACCTGAGTACTGCAATGGACGCTCGGGTTGTGAACATGATCCGTGCGGGATGCACGTTCGCAACCCGCAGGGTCCGCAACCCACAGCGGCACATCTGCGCACGTGCGGGTTGCGGTCGGGCACTTCTGAGCATCCACAAAGCACGCTTTAGCGCTTCTGCACTTGCACGACCGCTGAAACACAGAAGTAACCCGCTCTTGTACTTCCGGGTTTCGGCAGTCCGCAACCCAAAAAACGCAACCTGAAGCGTCTGTAACCCGAGGTATGACTGTATTTCTGGGTTAGCAGAGTCTGTAACCTGAAGCGTCTGTAACCTGAAGGGTCTGTAACCCAAGGTACCACTGTATTATTATTGTTATTATTGTTATTATTAATAATAACAATAATAAAGATGTAAGACGAGCCTATATTGCACTTCATTAAAAATGCCAGGTCACTTCACAACAATATACAGTGGTACCTCAGGTTAAGTACTTAATTCGTTCTGGAGGTCTGTACTTAACCTGAAACTGTTCTTAACCTGAAACACCACTTTAGCTAATGGGGCCTCCTGCTGCCGCTGCACCACTGGAGCACATTTTCTGTTCTCATCCCAAAGCAAAGTTCTTAACCTGAAGCACTATTTCTGCATTAGCCGAGTCTGTAACCTGAAGCATATGTAACCTGAAGTGTATGTAACCTGAAGCGTATGTAACCCGAGGTACCACTGTACTGATGTACTCAATAGAATCAGCAATAAATATTGGGGCAGGGCCTTGGCCGGTACCCTGAAATGCACAGCCCCTGCACCAGTCCTGAAGACTGAGGAGGCTCAAGGCCAGGAGCCAGCAACCTTTTTTCAGCCGGGGGGGGGACGGACTATATTTTTTTGGGGGGGATTCCTATGCCCCACAAATGCCCCCCAAAGGGGCAGGGCATGCGTATTGGGGCGTGCCACATTGCCTGCGGGGGCGGGGCACCCAGCGCAGGCGAGGGGGCAGCCGTGATGGAACCCCACCAGGATCGCAATGCCGGGGGCGGTGCGTTCCCCCCACACACACACTTCTCTTCCTCTGCCAGTGAGTCAACGTAGTCAGTGCTAAGTTGGATTTTCACAATGGTCTGATGCAGCGTAAGGCATGTTCCTATGTCTAAACCTTGTGCATAAGTTGAACTCATTAAGCTTAGAATGTAAGTCAGGGGTCAGCAAACTTTTTCAGCAGGGGGCTGGTCCACTGTCCCTCAGACCTTGTGGGGGGACGGACTATATTTTGGAGGGGGGGAATGAATGAATTCCTGTGCCCCACAAATAACCCAGAGATGCATTTTAAATAAAAGGACACGTTCTACTCATGTAGAAACACTCTGATTCCTGGACCATCCACGGACTGGATTTAGAAGGCGATTGGGCCGGATCCGGCCCCCGGGCCTTAGGTTGCCTACCCCTGCTCAAGGCAATAACTCTCTGCACTTCACGTTAACTCCGAAGAGAGCCCAGTTGTGCTCAAATGCTCAAAATTCCCTTTTCACCTTTGAAACGGGAAGTCCGATGCCTGGTCCTGCAACTTTCTGCACATGTTAATGCAGAAGACGGCCCAGTTGTGCTCAGATGCTCAAAATTCCCTTTTCACCTTTGAAACTTTGGAGGGTCTGTTTCAATTGACAGCTCAACTGGCAGTGCAGCAGCTTTTATTGCAGAGGCAGAAAGTTTCCTTCCTTTCATATTCAGGGTTTCTGTACTTACATAAAAATTATAAAATTGTTTATGCTGTTTGTTAAAAGTCATGAATGAACTCTCACAACTTGTTGATAAGGTAGCTTGCTTGTGTTTCGATAAATAGTGTAAGAGGAGCATTCTTAGGAAGTTGCACTTTACAATCTAGCTTAGCACTGCCTACACTGACTGGCAGCAGCTCTGCAGGGTTTTCAAACCCCGGGGCATTTCCAGCCCTATCTGGCGGAGATCCAGGACTGAACCTGGGATCTCCTGCATGCAAAGCAAGTCCTCCCTAGGCTCAGGAGGCATGAGTTCTCTACTGTATTTTTAAAAATGTTTGGATGGGCTCTCTTTAGAAAAGTTGCAAGAAAATGTATGAGCTGGTTTGTGATAAAAAGGGATCTGTAAAGCTGCAAACAGCAAGTGTCCCAAAGTGAGGGAGAAAACATCGGAACTAAAGAGGGGGGAGATTTGTTCAGGGTCAAGGTGGGCGGGTTGCCATGGAAACAGTGTCCTGCCCATCTATGTGACATCTATTGCTGCTTGCATAAAAGACAGCAGTTCCACATCTCCTTCGCGAGTTAGTTGGGAGGAGTTGGCTGAGATAGAAGTGGGACGGAGGAGCAAGCAATCTAGCTAGCTACGGAGCGAGTGAGCGAGATAGGGGAGATAGGTGTAGACTTTTCTTTTATTTGCTTCAACTTTTATTTTATTTGCTTCAACTTTATCATCTCATTTTTCATTTGGATATTTTGTGCACATATTTTCCCGGGCATTTTAGACGGAGAGGAGTAGCAGTAGGGTTAGAGGCAAAGTTCGGAGTTACTGTTGCGTGAGGATTTTTAAGGAGTTTATTTTAAACCGGAGGGGATTTCACCTGAAGAGATGGCCAGCATCGTCAATATGTAAGTAGGATTTCTTCTGCCTCTTCTTTTTAGTCTTCTGGAGCGAGGGCTCGGGGTCCCCCACACGGCCAGCATCCCCATGGAATTTAACATTTTCCCGAAGAGCTTAACTTCTCTTCGCGCCCCCCCCCCCTTTCCCTGCCGTCCCATTCTCCCTCAAATCTCATTGTAGCTCCTCTGCTTAGAGTGAGCTGCCGTTAGCGCCAAGGATGCAGGTTCGGTACCCATAAGGTACAGCTGCATATTCCTGCACTGAAGGCGGGTTGGACTAGATGATCCCCAGGGTACCTTCCATGATCATTATTTTTTTGGATGCTTTTTGTTACATTCATAGCCCACTTTGCATCCAAGCAGTTTAAGGTGGCCTTTATGGCTTGCCTTTCCCCCTGTTCGGCAGGCAAGGATGGGAGTGACTGGACCCAATATCAAACAGCGCACTTCGTGACTGCGTGGGGATTTGCGCTCGGATCTCCTACTCCAGAATTCTAGCCACTATACACCCCCCGCCCTCGCTCTACCCCTTCTCCGTTTCTCAACTCTTCGGACGCTCTGTCAGTCTTCCTGTCAGTCACTCTGGCACTAAGAGAGTTTTAATCGCACTCTTCGGCTCGTCTATGCCTTGATGCTTTGACGACCCTCCTAGAAGCCCCCTTCGTTCTCCCGGCTGGGCAGGGCTGTCCTAAAAGCATTATGCTGAGGGTTCTTTTAAACGCGGGAAATGCTTCCCTTCACTTTGCTTTGCCGGGGGTCAGTGGCGTAGCGTGGAGGGTGCAGGGGGGGCCGGGCGCACCGGGCGCAACATCTGGGGGTTAGGGTTAGGGGGCGCAAATCCACGGGTTAAGGGGCGCAAATTACTTGCCTTGCCCCGGGTGCTGACAACCCACGCTACGCCACTGCCTGGGGTGGTGGTGGGGAGTGTTGGAATCCCCCCCCCCCAAAAAAAATGAGGTGCACTACTGTGTTCCTGTGGAGAGCCGTTTGGGGTCTGTGGGTGTATAAAAAAACACGGAAAGAGCCCTGTTGCTGGATCAGAGGGAAAGCCCATCTAGTCCAAACAGATGTGTCCTGTAAAACTCACAAGCAGTAGCCCGCTCCTGCGGCTTGTCCTCTCGCAGTTGGCTCCAGAGGTAGAGTGCCTCTGTTCATGGAAGCTCTATATAGCGATGTTCGGTAATGGTAAAAGATGCTGTTTTTCTCCTCCAACAATTGGTGTAATCTGCTTCCCAGCCCGGCAGGCTACTTGTCCTTTGAGCATCAGGTGCCTGCAAATTTCAGAAACAATTGATTAAGTTCCCACCAGCGTTCTGAAATCAGATGATTCAAAGCTCTTCCTCTATCTCCTTTCTCTCCAAGTCCATGATCATCTTAGATAACTCCTTCTTGCTCCTTTCCTTGTTGGTTTTTTAAATAATAATAAATAAATTGTTAAAGATTTCTTGGTTTACAAAAAAAATATGCATTGTCTCTTTTTTCAAGTTGTGTTTTCTACGGATCAGTTTCATTTGTTGCGAGACATTAGTGTTGCATGCAGTGTTAGGTTTGGAAGAAAAGAGGGGGTCGGGGGGAAGAGGGGGGTCGGGTGGCAATGATTCTCTTCTACTTAGTGTATTTGTGGGTTCACTCGTTGCATTTCCTTGGTTGTGAGTAGTTTACAAAAAAATGGATTTTCTCTTTTTTCAAGTTGTGTTTTCTACGGATCAGTTTCATTTGTTGTGAGACATTAGTGTTGCATGCAGTGTTAGGTTTGGAAGAAAAGAGGGGGTCGGGGGGGAGAAGGGGGTCGGGTGGCAATGATTCTCTTCTACTTAGTGTAGGTGTGGGTTCACTTACTATTCACTTGTTGCATTTCCTTGGTTGTGAGTATTTTACCAAAAAAATGGCATTGTCTCTTTTTTCAAGTTGTGTTTTCTACAGATCAGTTTCATTTGTTGTAAGACGTTAGTGTTGCCTGCAGTGTTAGGTTAGGAAGAAAAGAGGGGGTCGGGGGGGAGAGGGGGGGTCGGGTGGCAATGCTTCTCTTCTACTTTGTGTATTTGTGGGTTCACTTATTGTTCACTTGTTGCATTTCCTTGGTGGTGAGAGAGGTTGGGGGGGGTGACCTAGGGTGTTGGTGGTGGTCTTTGGTGGCTGCAGTGAGATTTGTTTTTGTGTGTGAGTGGGCACCTAGGGTACAAATAACCAGAAACCTCGTCAAACTATACCTCCACAACAACAACTCCTCGTGGTAACAAATCAACAAATACCCGAGGAGATGCAACAACACCAAATTTCCTTGTTGATGCGATGTCCTGCAGCCGAAGTAGCGTGTTTGCGTTATTGCTACGCTGCAAAGACTCCGTCTTCTCTTACACACACACACACACACACACACACACACACACACACCATTTTGGCTGTAGGCTTCTGTCTCAGCTTTTGAAATGTGTTGGGAGGGGGGTTTACTGGGTTGTTTTTAATCTTTATTATGCATTTTGTGTTTTTATATTGTGATTTTTATGTTGCAACCAGTGCTTTTTTTCTTTAAAAAAATGTTTAGGGGTAATCTCATTTTGACTCAAGAAAATCACAATTTTATAGTTCAAATCGGGGGAAATAAATGCAGTACAGTAAATGCAAAGATTCAAAAAATGTTTAGGGGTATGCGTACCCCTGCATCCCCAAGAAAAAAAGCACTGGTTGTAACTGAGACCTGCTGGTATAGGGCGGTATAACAAAGCGGGTTCTCCTTCATGGAGAGCATATGTTGCGGTGGGAGCAACCATGACATCCCCTGTTGCTGGGCGGGTTAGTTTGGATGGCCACGAATTTGATTGGGCACCCTCAATGTTGCTTGGGGAAATTGATGGCTGCAATTTTATTTGATTGATGGGGGTGCTATATAGGTCCCTGTGCACAGCGTTGAACTTCCTCTTTTTGCTGCACACATCGGATTTCCCGCCCACTGTCCCTTTTATTAGGGTTTGTTTGCGTTGACCTTTCTATGCCTGTCATGGGGTCGTCTGCTTTGGAGCAGGGGCCTGGTAGGAATTTTACTATTTGGCTGATTGGCTGGGGCCATTTGGGTTTGCCTACTGCGTAGCAAATCGTCACAACTTGTAAGGTTGCAGTTAGGCATTGGTTTTGTTTTTTGTTTTGTTTTTTTATTAAAGATTTTCTTGTTTTACAGAAGTATGTGTACTGTCTCTTGTATTTTTTCCATGTAACATTTTTGCAAATCAGTTTCATTTGTTGAGACATGGGGGGGGGGGAGATGGGGGGGTCAGGTGGCAATGTTTCTATTTTGCTTAATGTATGTAGGGTTTGGTGTCAGCGTTGCTCGTGCTGTTCATTTGTGTTTCTTTGGTGAGAGAGGTTGGGGTTGGCCTAGGGTGTGGCTGTGCATTTGTTAATTTTTTGGTTGGTGGAGGGGATGAGGTTGGCTGTGCCTGCCCCTCCAATGCTGCTGCTGCAAGGATATTCCGTTAAAGGAATCCAGGGGCTCGCCATGCTTTCGTCCGTATCCCTGACAAAGGTCTAGGGCCCCAGGGAGCATTTGGGGAGAGGTGTGAGCCTGGCTCCCAGCTTTATTCTTTCCCCAAAATTGTTTACCATTACTGACTTCCGTACAGGTGGGTTGTCAGTTCTGTTCCTACCTCCAAGTGGGAACAGATAGTCGCTAACCAATGCCTAAGCAACCACTCACTTACTGTTATTCAATAACGTTGTGGCCAAAATTATGCCAAAAACCAAAACAAAAATGATGTGTGAACCGTGTTTTTATTCAGGGGTGTCTTGGGGGCACTTGACACGCAACAACAACAACAACAACATCTGCTCCTCTCCTTCTCTTCTAGGTTCAGGAGACTGAGGGACATGATCTTCGGTGAGAGGCCTGAGCCCAAGAAGTCCAGGGCTGCTGTGGGCCCAGGTGAACAAATGCTTCATTTTCATTTTGGAGCATAAGGAGGAGTGGCCTTAATGCTTTAATACTCAACTGTAGAAAATAAGTAGAAATGAACTAACGTGCTCCCATGTCCTTTCCTTCTTCTCTTGTTGCAGATGATTCAGTGACTGTCAGGCCTGTGGTATCACGTGCGGTTAGTATTTGAGAAAACAGCACAGTACATACTAAATCCCTCACCCACCCACCCCCATCCACCAATGCTGTTTATACCCCCATTTAGGCGGTCTCAGATGCAGAGAAGCCCTCCTGCCATGAATTGACAGCCTTACTCTTGCCTTTTCAGCAACAGGAGAAGGATGAGTCGTTCCTCTCTTGCGTGCTGGCCACTTGCTCGGAGGCCCGCATGAGAGAAAAGGACACGTTGAGGTACTCCAAAAATCTGGCCGTCAAGTCAATTGCGGTGAGTGACAGGTTGCATAAGGTATCCAGGGGTGAGGTGGGCAGGAGAGCTGGGGTGGGATTTGGGGGATGTTGGGCAGAAGGAAGGCTTGGCGGGGTCTGGCCAAGAGAAGGGTTGTGCAGGCATTTGGCATTAAATTGCCAATTCCTGCCCTGAGTTTGGGGTTGGAAGAATCCGCCTGATGTCCATAGGGAACTGACTTTCCCCCGCTCTGCCCTCTGTTCTCTATCAGGAAATCATGGGACGGATTCCGTGCTTTACGCACCCTGAATTGGTTCTTGCTATGGCACTGGAGGCTCTTTACCAACTGAGGTATGCTGGGTTCTTTGAGCTTGACAACGAGCTGGGGGGGGGGGGAGAATGTGGAAAGGTGTTACCAGACCTTGCCACTTAGATTGGAATTAGATTGGAATTATTTCTTACGATTTCTTGATTTTTTTTTGCGTTCAAAAAGCTTTATTTATGCAGCAACTATTTACAGGATGAGTGGAGATGTGAGAGAGAAAATAGAAGATATATTGTCTAGAGATAACTTTGAAACAGCTCTGCTTTTTGGGGTGGGATTAACTAAGACCTAGAGGCTTGCATACAAAGTGCCAGGTAGACTGCCACATAAACAGTGCCCTCGTATTTTATTTTAGTTTTACCTTTATTCATTTTATCCTGTAAAATTTATACAGTGCTTGATTGTAAAAAGTGGTTTAAGCTAACACATGCATTCACTAGAAGTTCAAGAGAATGAAATGTATTTGATGCCCCCCCACCTCAATATGAGGAAGACTCCAAGGAGACAGAGTCTAAAAACTTTTCCCTCCATCTCTCCAGCCTCATGAAGCCCAAATTGCCACTGAAGCTCCACAGCCTGATTGTGCACGCAGCCTTTGCGGCTGTCGTTGAGGTGAAAACTGAGCCCGACAGACATGTAAGTTGTTAGTTTTGAAATTTGACTTCTATGGTTATTTCTTTTTCACACACTTTAAGCATTGCACCCATTGCTCAACATCTGATCTCTCTTTCCTCTGCTTGGCGCATCCTCTCCCTCCCTCAATGGACCCACGTGGATGAAAATTGCCATTGTCTACAGGAGCTGGACGAACGTTATACTCTGATGCTGGGAGGACTCCTCTGGGAAGCCCCAAGCACTAAGCTCCTGAACTTGCTGATGAATGTAAGTATATTGATGGCCTCAGTGGCTGTTTTACCTAGAAAGCTTTCATGAAGAAGCCACCGCCTAGCATACACTTTCTCAGCATTGCACCTCTTGGGCCCTTCCGCTCTTGGAAGGCAAGCTGGCCACATGGAATAGCCAGCAAAGGCCTACTTGCCCAGACAGCTAAAGGAGGGCCTTTAACGCAGAGCTACAATTTGGGGCTGGACGACATTGCCATTTTAGAACAGTTGAGGACAGTGAGAAACGGATCTCTCTCTGAGCGTGTAAGGGGCTTCACAGCGGTCTGTCTCTTTCACCCAGACCAGCCCCTGATTCTGAGGTCTTCTTTCCTTCCACAGGAACTGAGAGGTTACACCAAAAGCCCGGTTGCGGCGGAGAGGCAGCTGGCAGCCAGTGGCATTGGCTCGCTGATGTCCTATGCCAAGGCGCTCCGTCGCCTGAAGGTAAGTATCTCACCTTTATTTATTAATTCCTTTGGCACACTTACATCTCACCTTAACAGCCCCAAGAGGCTCCCAGAGTGACTTATGAAAGGATTCCCACAGTCTGGTATCAGGCACACAACACAAGGTGTCCCTGGGATGCCAGACAATTCTGGAGACATTTTCTGCCTTCTTCCTTGGTGTTACACTTCCACCTCTGCCTAGTAGGCTGCAAGACCCATTGAAGTCACCTGGGGCAAGGGATTGGGGCCAGGCAATAGAACTCACTCATCCCATGATGGAAGCAAGTTTTCCCTGGCTTGGGTTTGCTTACATGTTCTCTTGTACCCATTATTTGTGGAGCGTTTAGTATCAGACTGGTCATCTGATCCAGTATTGTATTATCTTTTCTCTACAGAATGTTCTCATCCCTCTGGAGCTGGCTCACTTCTGCCCCAAAGAAGGTAAGACCCACAGCCTGGGGATGTGGGACTCACTTTCCAGACTAAGGAGGGCGCACTCAGTAGCTGCAGCATCCTTGCTTGATGTAGACCTCCCGGGTCATGTGGCTGTGAAATTCTGCCACAGGACAAACGTGGCTATTTACCTCCAGGGCCAAACTGCAGGCTTGGAAGGAGTCATTGCCACCAAAGACAGCATCCATAAATAGAACCCCAGCCCTGTATGGTTGAATGGGTACCATGTAAATTTGGTGAATCAGTAAATGTGACATAAATTAATCTCTCTTCTCCTTCATTCTCTTCCAGATGACATAATGCTTAGTGTCGATTTCAATTATGGGGAGAAGACCGAAGTCTAAGTTTCGAGGCTCAGCAATTATGGAGTGGCAATTTTTGCTTACTGTTTCACTGTGTGTGGTGTTGCTAATTGTGATCATTGCTGTTGTTTTAGAATTATTTCCTATGCAATAGTACAGTGGTACCTCAGGTTAAGAATTTAATTCTCAGTCAGTTTTATTGCACATAGCCAAAGGCTGCCGCAATGTACACAAAATTATTTGACAATTAAAAGAAAATATACTGAATTGATAAAAAAAAACTTAAAACATTTATATTATTAAAACATTACGTACTCTAAACAAAGCTATAAAAGTACCCCAATGTACAAATAAAAACATTAAACAATAAAATTCATAAGCTAAAATCATCACATGGTCACTAATGTTAAAAACAATATCAATTAATACAGTGTGCAATTTATACTCAGAGTTTGGTGACAAAGATAGAGCATAGCCTGAGGTAGATAGATAGGATCAAATAAATTCATCTCCTTTACAGTTAATGGCTACCTCGGCTATATAATTTGCTCTAATTTTCCTAGCAGCAGTTGCAAAAAGTGCTACACGCCAGGTCACAAACTTATCTGTGTCTGCAAGGAGGTATAACATCATATCAAGGGGGTTCTGGCCAGGGGACCCTGTCATTATAGGTACCAAAAATCTTTTTCTTGCATCATTATATAACGGACAGTGCAAGATATAATGCATAAGGTAAGAACTTAATTCGATCTAGAGGTCCGTTCTTAACCTGAATCTGTTCTTAACCAGAAGCATCACTTTAGCTAATGGGGCCTCCTGCTGCTGCCGCAGCACGATTGCAGTTCTCATCCAGAGATAAAGTTCTTAACCCAAGGTACTATTTCTGGGTTAGCGGAGTCTGTAACCTGAAGCGTCTGTAACCTGAAGCTTCTGTAACATGAGGTACCACTGTACTTTTTTATTGCTTTTAAATTGTTGCTTTTTAAATTGTCCTTGTAAAGGAAAGTGTTCTGCTAATGTTGATTGTATTCTGAATTGCTTCAAGAAGCCTCATACCAATGAATAATATTAAGAGTAATAAGTATTTTACCTGCCTTAATTATAATAAAGTATTGATATGCATATTTTAACTTAGTGGTTAAGGTCTTAAACTACATATTTTAATTGTTTTACATTTGTATTATTTACTGTGTTCTAGCTTATAGATCAGGACGCGGGTAGCGCTGTGGGTTAAACCACAGAGCCTAGGACTTGCCGATCAGAAGGTCGGCAGTTCGCATCCCCGCGACGGGGTGAGCTCCCGTTGTTCGGTCCCTGCTCCTGCCAACCTAGCAGTTCGAAAGCACGTCAAAGTGCAAGTAGATAAATAGGTACCACTTCGGTGGGAAGGTAAACGGTGTTTCTGTGTGCTGTTCTGGTTTGTCAGAAGCGGCTTAGTCATGCTGGCAACATAACCCGGAAGCTGTACGCCGGCTCCATCGGCCAAGAAAGTGAGATGAGCGCCGCAACCCCAGAGTCGTCCGCGACTGGACCCAATGGTCAGGGGTCCCTTTACCTTTACCTTTAGCTTATAGGTTTCAATATTAACCTACATATATATCTACATGTTCTCTATCTCTGTATAAGTCCATATTCTGTTTTGTGACTGTAATAAATCAATTCATTCATTCAATAAAGCTTTGGTGATTTTGCAATTCAGTAAATTGTCTCTGCCTCCATTTTTTGGTATCGAGGGAAATGCTTTATAAAATATGGTATTTTTCGCCCTATAGGACGTACTTTTTCCCCTCCAAAAATGAAGGGGAAATGTGTGTGCGTCCTATGGGGCGAATGCAGGCTTTCGCTGAAGCCTGGAGAGCGAGAGGGGACGATGTGCACCGACCCCTCTCGCTCTCCAGGCTTCAGGAAGCTATCCGCAAGCCTTGCGAGCCCGGGGGAGTTACCGCCGGGCTCGCAAGGCTTGCGGGCAGCAGCCTGAAGCCCGAAGCATGGGGCGCGCTCCGGAGCGCGCACTGGGCTTCGGGCAGATGTCCGCGAGCCTTCGAGCCGGGCCGGAGTTCCCGCTGGGCTCACAAGGCTTGCGGATAGCAGCCTGTTTTGGGGGCTGGGGTCGGAAATAATTTTTTAAAAATTTATTTCCCCCCCCCAAAAAAAAACTAGGTGCGCCCTATGGGCCAGTGCGCCCTATAGGGCGAAAAATATGGTAATCAGAAAATATCAGGGTTGTATTAGTCAACATTAGTCCTTTCCACAGCAGACCTATTTAAATTGATGGGCACAAATTACATGGATGTGTTGATTTTGATGCATCTGTTCTGTGTAAAACTCAGTTCAGTACTAATCACAGGATATCATGGAATTGTAGAGTTGGA
This sequence comes from Podarcis vaucheri, assembly GCF_965113315.1. NCBI lineage: Eukaryota > Metazoa > Chordata > Lepidosauria > Squamata > Lacertidae > Podarcis > Podarcis vaucheri. Next base: position 19,284,510 of record NC_138758.1, on the reverse strand, counting down.
AGGGACCACAAGGGTCATCTAGTCCAACCCCCTGCAATGCAGGAATATTTTGCCCAACGTGGGGCTCAAACCCACAACCCTGAGATTAAGAGTCTCACACTCTACTGACTGAGCTATGGGCAGATATATTTTTTGATAAATTGTCCCTTTAAAACATTTTGGTCTCTGCAGGAGTTGCTATGCCTAATCATTCCATCTAGTTCTGTCGAAAGGGAGGTGGGGGTTGTTTTCTGATTTCTTAATTGTGAATTTTTTTGGGAAGGGGAGGCATAGGTGGAAAGAAGACACTCAGATGGACCAGAGTGAAATTGGGCTGAGCCTTTGGGGCTCCTGGATGGCTTGGGGAAGCCTAAAAGTATCACATCCAAACCAAAACTCTTGGTTGCTGGATGCTCCTGCCTTCTGTCATCATTTGAGTTTTCCTCTGTTTCCCTTTCAAGCTGCTGTCTGGAAGGAGGCCACAGCCCACTTAAAAATAATAATGATTATAACAAAACATTCATTCAACAGCCAGAGTTGAATGAAGACGATGTGCTAGGATGAGAATGAGATGATTAAACCATTCTGCAACAACAACACCACACACACACACACACACACACACACACACACACACTGCAATCCGAACCCCAGTACTGTTATGAGGACAGTGGTCACAACCACACATTTCAAGAAGCATTGCACTAAGAGTCACAGATTCACCCAACACATCCTGGGAACATCTGTTTATTAAAGATCTAACATCTCTCAGCACCCTTAGCAAACTACAGTTCCCAGGATTCTTCAGGGAAAGCCTGGACTCTTTAAAGTAGTGTAAGAGCGTTAAATGTGTGGTGTGGAATTCCTCCAAAATAATTGGGGAACTGTGCAACCCTCTCTCAGGCTACAGTCCTGGCCCCAGGCTCAGGAGGAGGAGGGCTCTTAATTAGATGTATCCTGCCTTTCTATTTTCATGGGAGCTAAACCGTCAGAACTACATAAATCAATTATAATAATCAATACAATAAGAACAGCAATAAGAATTATTTACCAAATCTAAATAATCTGATAGAAAATTGAGGGAGGGGTGATCTCTGATTCAGTTGCAGTCTTTGGACACAACATTTCAATGAACATTATTGTTGTTGTTATTACTTATTTTATTTCTATACCACTTTATATTTTCAAGGAAAATCTCAAAGCAGTTTACAGCATATTAAAACAGAAATAAAACAATCTGAAGAAAGTCAAATATCGAGTATACAGTTAAAGCAACATAGTTAACAAAAAACAAAAATATTAAAGATTTCAAAATAAAACATTACAAAAGAAGTCAACTACAGAATACATATTTAACACAAAGTTAACAAAAACAAAACAAAAAACTTAAGCATTCCCCCCCACAAAAAAACCAACATTGCTAAGTAAAGTCAAATATAAAATGCACATTTAAAACAAGAGAATAAAATATCATAAGCCTGACACGGCTGTTTAGCAGGCACAAAAGAATCCAATAGTTAGGGTTTGTTGTCAGGCCTAGCGATGTCCCTCTGGTCTCACCAGTAGCCTCTTTAGTAGAGCTGCTGAGTCTAGGCCCTGCCCCCTAGGCCAGGTGGAAAGGGCCTTGCAGGAAGCGGCCTTCACAACTCACAACCAGTCGACGCCACCAATATGACACACAGTTCAATAGGAATTCAATTACGATTCCAATCATAAACAGGCAACGATGTTGCTAGGTGAAGTCAAATGCCCTGTTCTTCTTCTTTGCAGACTTTAGAAAGGCTTTCAGATTTTCAGCCTTGAGTTCGAGTGATACAGAGAGTCAGTTCCAGCATTGCAGTCTGCAGGCCACATACTTGGTTTAGGTCTCCTATTTTTGCAAGAGGACTTAGCTTCCTTTTGCTTGTAAGAGGTTTTTCCTCAGTCAGCCACCTGGCTCTTAAAAAGTTCAGAAATTAGGTCCTTTCAGAGACAGGGGTGCACACTGAGTAGAGTCTTGAGGAGATGAAACCACAGGTGCATAGCTGTCAACTTACAGATTTGAAAATAAGGGACCAGCAGCCTCGAAAATAAGGGATCAGCAGCCAAAATAAGGGATCAACAATTACTTTGATAAAATACATATTTTGTTGCGTGCAAATGGCTTTAGATACCTATTAGGTCCATAAATTACCATATAGCATATATTCAACACAAAAAAACAGCAACAATTTGTTGTTGACAAAGGACAGCTGGACATAGAAAGGGCCCCATTACCTTCAGTAGCTTATTTAAGGGACATCATCAATAAGGGATAGCAGCGGGACATGGCGCTGGAATAAGGGACTATCCCGCCAAATAAGGGATGCTTGACAGCTTGACAGGTGTGGGGGGTGGGGAGATGCAGGAGGTACATTCCTTCGTTGTGTGCACACATGCACATGCAAACGCAAACACACAGAGGAAGAGAATAACCACTCCCCACATCAAACGGGGGGCGCCTTGTGCATGGTCACGTGCAGCCCCATCCCATGCAGCTTCTGGCACTACAGCCTGGATTCCACACACACACCCCAGGCTAGACACCTGAAGGTAGCCGCCTACCTCTGTCAGTTACCCAATCCCAGCTGGGGAGGTGTTGCCAGGAGAGAGTTGGCCAGGTAAGGGGAGGGATCGCCCAGCTCACACAATAGTGGGCGGAACTTACCTGGGAGTTCTCAGACGGCTTCAGGCCTTCTCCCACCCTGCCCTCCCTCAGTTAAGCCTTCTTTTGCAGGTTAACCTCTTCTTCACAGGTACACGGGCGCTGCTACCTTATGGTTGCTGTTGAAGGGCCGGAAATGATTTTTCCTGGTTTTGTCTTCCCAGTAGCAAAACGTCACAACTTAGGCGGTTTCAGGCCTTGGGCGGAATCCTTTAGTTTATCTTCCCTAAATGGGGGGGGGGGGCTGAAGTGGCGACTCATGCCCCCCCTGCAGCGGCGATCCCAGGGTTCCCCATTAAAGGGGTTGTTTTGAGGGGAGGCATTGGCCATACGCCATTAGGTTGTCGTTAGCAAAATGGGGGGCAGGCTCTCTGCTTGAACAGACGTCCTCCAGAGCCAGCCCAATCCCCACACATTCTGGATAACCCTGATGTTCCCCAGATCCCTGGCCGGGAACTGGGAGGGAGAAACGCCCAATGCCTAAGCCAAGTTCTCCCTACATCTGAAGTTTTAATAAAGTTGTGGCCAAATTTTAATCCCATAACACGTTGTCTTGAGTCATTATTCCACGCTGAAATATACTCGGAGTCGAGAGTGGATTTCATGCTCTTTATTCAGCTCATAGTGGTGAGGAGGAATGAATATTCCCCCAAAATATCTGCTTTATATACATTATTTACACAATGGGCTTCACGTGATTGGCTAATTCCAGAATTCTGTAGGCCAATCAGGTTGTGGATTCACTTCCACCTGGAGCTGGATTGGGTGGCTCCTGCGGACCAATCATACTGCTGCATTGTTCTAGGACCAACCAGACTGCTGCATTCTGAATCCTATTGTTCTAGGACCAATCAGACTGCTGTATTTTGGATCCTATTGTTCTAGGACCAATCAGACTGATGCATTTTGGACCCTATTCAACTCCGTACATAACACTCTGTCCCCTCTAAGTTCCAGTCCTGCCCGGGAGGTCGCATTCATAGTCCTCAAGGTACGCCAGCCGCCTATGTGTGCGTTGCGGCCTGGGGTGTTCACTGGTCTGGGGTCCGGCTTCTGGCTCGTGTTCCGAGGATGCTGGCTGTGATGGGGCCGTTTGGTCTGGCTCAACCAGCTCACTCAGTCATGGCTTTGGTTCTGGTGTCCTTTCAGCCTCGCAGGTTATCTCTGTACTTGCTGATTCTACCTCACCTGCTGGCCCCGCCTGCTCTATGGGCCTCACTGCCCCACTGTTCCCTTGGGACTCCTGACCTGTCCTCCTCCTGGTTATCCCCCAGGAATCATCGCCGTATCTGGTCGCAGTGGCAGCGCCAGCATTGCCCCCCATCCGTTAGCACCGTGTACGACATGGGACCAGGGACCCTGGTAACTGTGGTGGATACCTATGCCGGGCCTGCACCAAAATTCTTTGCGTACACTGGGTCCTGGGCCACAAAGGTCCAGGGGTTCCTGCCTCCCCCCCCCCACTACCTCATCCTGAGCTCTGTTGGGGTAAAGGCGGTCCAATCTGATTGCGAGGCGCCGGCCGATTAGTAGGTTGGAGGATGGATGGCGGCTAACAGATTGAGGTTGAATCCTGACAAGACAGAAGTACTGTTTTGGGGGGACAGGAGGCGGGCAGGTGTGGAGGATTCCCTGGTCCTGAATGGGGTAACTGTGTCCCTGAAGGACCAGGTGCGCAGCCTGGGAGTCATTTTGGACTCACAGCTGTCCATGGAGGCACAGGTTAAATCTGTGTCCAGGGCAGCTGTTTACCAGCTCCATCTGGTACGTAGGCTGAGACCCTATGTGCCTGCGGACTGCCTCGCCAGAGTGGTGCATGCTCTGGTTATCTCCCGCTTGGACTACTGCAATGCGCTCTACGTGGGGCTCCTTTGAAGGTGACCCGGAAACTATAACTAATCCAGAATGCGGCAGCTAGACTGGTGACTGGGAGCAGCCGCCGAGACCATATAACACCAGTCTTGAAGGACCTACATTGGCTCCCAGTACGTTTCTGAGCACAATTCAAAGTGTTGGTGCTGACCTTTAAAGCCCTAAACGGCCTCGGTCCAGTATATCTGAAGGAGCGTCTCCACCCCCATCATTCTACCCGGACACTGAGGTCCAGCACCGAGGGCCTTCTGGCGGTTCCCTCACTGCGAGAAGCCAAGTTACAGGGAACCAGGCAGAGGGCCTTCTCGGTAGTGGCACCCTCCCTGTGGAACGCCCTCCCACCAGATGTCAAAGAGAACAATAACTACCAGACTTTTAGTAGACATCTGAAGGCAGCCCTGTTTCGGGAAGCTTTTAATGTTTGATGTATTACAGTATTTTAATTTTTTTTGGAAGCCGTCCAGAGTGGCTGGGGAGGCCCAGCCAGATGGGCGGGGTATAAATAATAATAATAATAATAATAATAATAATAATAATAATAATAATAGTTCAGTGGGGCTCCAGCCAGTCGTTGAGCTGGGGGTGCTGTGCTGTGCTAGAAGGATTGTGACAAGGCGGTACTCCCAATCCCCTTGCATCATGCGGCAGAGGGTGTCCTTGGTGGTCCTCTCCATGCGCTCTGCTTGGCCATGCCATGGAATGGCACCGAGCAGAAGTGGCGGATGGCGTCTGTGCTGTGAAGGTCTGGAATTCTCCTGACGTAAATGTGGTTCCATTGTCTGAGACGAGAGTGTCAGAGAGCCCATGGGTTGCAAACAGTCTGCATAGTACCCAGATGGCTGCGGATGTGGAAGTGGACAGTACCAGTGTGACTTCCAGCCATTTGGTGTAGGAATCCACCACTATGAAGAATGTTTTCCCCTGAAAGGAGCCAGTGAAGTCCACGTGCAGGTGTGACCATGGTGCTTGGGCGGACTCCCAGGACTGGACTGGGGCCCTTGGGGGATCTGGACAGGATTCTTGGCAGGCCTGGCAGTGTTTGACCCAGGCCTCTATCTCTCCGTAGATCCCCAGCCACCACACATAACTCCTGGCAAGGACCTTCATTCTCACTACCCCGGGTGTGTCTCATGTAGGGATGTGAGGACCCTTTTGCGGAGGGGCTGGGGAACAACGACCCTGCTTCCCCATAACAGGCACCCCTTGTGGGCCGACAGTTCATGTTTGCGGGTTGTCTAGCACGTGAATTCTGGCCCAGGGCTGCTGCTGGACCATCCCCTCCACACCCAGTCCAGGACCCAGGAGATGACCCTATCTTTCTTGGAATGGTGTGCAACTTCTTGTGCCTGAATGGGGCAGTCAGGAAGCAGCTCCAGGCTCATAACCTCTTGCGCGGGCGCTGGGTCAGGGCCTGTTTCCGGTTAGTGGTAGCCTGCTGTGGGCGTCCGCATGGCCCATCGCCTTCCCAGGGTGGTGAATCAGTGCATACTGGTAGCTGGCAAGGAAAATTGACCACCTGAGGATGCAAGGAGACAGCATTTGGGGGTCTGCAACGGCTTGTGGTCAGTCACCACGGTAAAGGGCTGCCCGTACAAGAAATCATGGATTTTTTTTACTCCCTTCATTGATTTGCAAGCAGTTCCGCTCGGTTGTGTTGAGTGTCTGGAAAAAGTATGCCACCAGCACCTCTCTGTCCACATAGGCTGGGGATATCCGGTCAAATTGGTCCAATACTGGACCCGAGGACAGTTGAGGGGCCTCCAGTTCCTTTATTGTATCCAAATTGGCAGGGAGGTCATGGCGGAGCAACAGGACCTTCTCCGCAAAAAAGCTTGCAAATGCCTCACAGCTGTGTGTCAAATTGTTATTTAAATTTGGCTGTCCCTCGAGGGACGTTAAAGACCTAATTATACTAAATAATTGCACCGGGCGAGAGCTAGCGGATGCAATGGAGGCCGAGAAGTAAGACTTCTTAGCAGCCTTCACTGCCATCTCGTAGGTTTTCATAAAAGCCCTATAAGATGTTCTTGAGGCTCCGTCACGGGCACCCCGCCATACTCGCTCTAGCTGTCTGAAGTCCCGCTTCATTTTCCGAAGCTCCTCGGTAAACCAGGGAGCCCGGTTTCTGCGGGGTCGCAGAGGGTGCTTAGGTGCGATCTCATCAATGGCTGCCAAGAGCTGGATATTCCAGACCTCAACAAGCTCAGTCAATGAGTCGCCGGGGGAGCAAGGTCCCACAAGGCTTGGCGGAATCTATCAGGGTCCATCAGCCTCTGCGGGCGAGCCCAAGTCGGCTCGCCACCTAAGCAGGGTGGGGGTGGAAAGTCAATCCTGGCTTTCAGAGCGTAGTGACCAGACCATGGCACCTTCATCGAAGGAGACATGATCACATCTATACCGACGCCAAAGATCAAATCCAGCGTGTGGCCTGCTTGATGTGTGGGGCCCAAAACAAACTGGGAGAGCCCTAGTGTCGCCATGGAAGACACCAGAACCAGAGCCTGTGAGGAGGGAGTGGCATCAGCATGGATGTTGAAGTCCTTCCAAGGCCCAGCCGGCCACCGCCTCCAGCAGGCCTGACAGGGTGGTGCGCTAGGTGGCCGGTACACCAGCCAGACAGCCAAGCTCACCTCAGAGCCCCTCGGATCGATGGCGATGGTAGAGCCCTGAAAGAACAATCTCCCCCCCAGCCCACAGTCTGCGACTGGTGGAGGACGGAGAAACCCGGGGGCGCCATCTCTTGTAAGGTAACAGTTTCCCCTTCGCACACCCAGGTCTCCGTCACACAAGCCAGGTCGACCCCCTGCGAGGTAAAGAAATCTCTCAGCGTGGTGGTTTTATTGCCTATAGACCTGGCATTGCACAACACCAGTGACGGAGGTGAGTAATCCTTGCTCACCCTACCCTCATCCCTTGGGATGGGGCGCAGATTGGAAGGGGTACAAGCATATCTGTATCTCGATCCCCTTCACCTATGACATCTGCCCCCACCGCCATACCTCCCTCGCCCCTCCACGGTAGCAATCCCAAGCCTCATACTAGCCTCCATTTACAAAATAGAAAAGCAAAACAAACCAAAAACAATTATACCAAAACAAAACCAATCCCCACCCCACTTAACATCCATCCTACCCCAAACCAAAATAAAACAAAATAAAACAAAAATATATGAATAAAAACCACTGTTCACAGTGGTACAACAAAGTAAAAAGTAAAAACACTTTTAAAACACATAAAAACATTTTTGACATTTGCTGTAGCAGCACCAGTGTAATTAAAGCTGTGGTGATGGTGAGTGTGGGCCCCGCCCCCTCGGCCTGGTGGAATTGGCCTGCAGGAGGGAGCAACCTTCCCCAACACTCACGGTGGCAGCAGCAGCAGTGTCCCAGTGCCTCAATGAGGCCTCTTAAAGCTGTGGCGGTGGTGGGCCCCATCCCCTAGGCCTGGTGGAGTTGGCCTGCAGGAGGGAGCGGCCTTCCCCAGCACTCAAGGTGGCAGAAACAGCTACGGGAATGCCTCCTCTCCGCAGACGCTGAAGAATATTCCCCTCTTCTTTGCGTTGTTGGTGACCCCTTTGGCTTCTAGGAGGAAGGTGAAACGGGAGGCGCATGCTTCCCAGTCTCCTGATGCTGGGTTGAACGGCGAGAAGCTGCTGTCGGTTGCCATTCTGAGTTCCTTGGGTCCCGGAGCTGAAGCCTGGATACACGGCGCGAGGCAGCGGTGCGGCAGGTGGCGGTGCTGTGGTGCTATGTGTGGCAGTCAGCTCAGTGGGATCCCACCTTCGTCGCCAGTGAAATATACTCGGAGTTGAGAGTGGATTTCATGCTATTTATTCAGCTTATTGTGGTGAGGGGGAATGAATGTTTCCCCAAAATATTTGCTTTATATACATTATTTACACAATGGACTGCACGTGATTGGCTAATTCCGGGATTCTCCTGTAGGCCAATCAGGTTGTGGACTCACTTCCACCTGGAGCTGGATTCACTTCCACCTGGAGCTGGATTGGGAACTGCGGACCAATCATACTGCTGTATTGTTCTAGGACCAATCAGACTGCTGCATTTTGGATCCTATTCAACTCCGTACATAACACATGCAGGTGTCGCCCAGGATCGGGGGTCTCCGCCTGTCCGCGCAAAAGTTTTTTTTGCAGTAGGAGCTGCTAACACAGCTATCTACTTCACCCCCAGAGGCACACTCAATTGTCCCTCAAGACAGACAGATAGCAGCAACTGTAACATCTCCTGCAAAGTAAATGGGGCATTGAATCATGAAAAAACAACAGCAAAATTGAGCAACAAACACACACTTTCTCAGGCTGCATTCCTGACCCCACTTTGTGCTGATAACACTTATGAGAAAACAGAAGTGTTGAATAACTCTCTAACTCTCTCTCTCTCTCTCTCTCTCTCTGGCTGCTATCCTGAACTAAGTGTAAAGGTAAAGGGGACCCCTGACCATTAGGTCCTGTCTTGGCCGATTCTGGGGTTGCACGCTCATCTCGCTTTACTGGCCGAGGGAGCCAGCGTACAGCTTCCGGGTCATGTGGCCAGCATAACTAAGTCACTTCTGGCGAACCAGAGCAGCACATGGAAACGCTGTTTACCTTCCCGCCGGAGCGGTACCTATTTATCTACTTGCACTTTGACGTGCTTTTGAACTGCTAGGTTGGCAGGAGCATGAACCATGAAATGGGCGCTCACCCCACCGCGGGGATTCAAACCGCCAACCTTCTGATCGGCAAGCCCTAGGCTCTGTGGTTTAATCCACAACACCACCTGCATCCTTACAATCCTGATCTATTCCTCACTAAGAATAGCAACACCTCTTTCCTCCTGCAAAATAAGAAACACACAGGGTAGCCAAACAGGCAGGAGACACCTTAACGCCAAACCAGGCACAAGCAGGCGGGTAACAGGCAAACTGCAGCTGCCATTTGTGCACTTGTCATGTCTCCCCTACTGTTTGTTTTTTAAAAAATAAAATCAAATCAATAAAAGGAGGCAATATAGAGGATGGGACGCAAACGGCACAAAGGCTAGACCAGGCAGGAGCAGGTAACAGGTGAGTCGTGGCAGTCATTTTTGCAAACCATTTTTACCCTCCTCCAATAAATGTTTTTAAAAAAACAAAATTGAGGGAGAAAGTGCCAACGAGGCCTGGGCTTCATGGGACAGGTTAGAGGCCTGCCATCTTCACTCCTGACCGCTGTCTGAAGAATAAACAGACTAAGGGGGGTTTGAATCTCCAAAGGTTGTGATGCTCCTGGACATAAACAAATATTTTGTAGGTTTGAGGGGGTCAGTCTAGATGAACCCATTCCAATTCTTTGCCTGTGATGAGGTTGAAATCTGACAAAAGGAAATTGCTGAACTAGTCATACTTGGAAGACAAAATATCTTAAGTGTCCTCATCAACATCCTCAAAGAACGATCAAGGTTACTAGGGTTGCCCTATTTAAAAAACTGAAATCCAGACACAACTTGGTTTTGTTTTGCCAAAGTTGTTGAGCTTTTTTGCGTCAATCAAAGGAAACTGAACCCTGGGAAAGTGCCTAGTACTCCTTACCACTCAGAGACTGGGGTAGCCTGTAACAATACACAGATGTCCTTGAACAGGATAATCTATGTAGGTTGTAGAATCTGGCATTTCAGGGCACATACAAAAAACATTGTTAGCAGGGCTTTTTTTCCAGTGGGAATTTGCTAGAACTCAGTTACCACACCTCTCAGGTGGGTTCTGGAACCTCTCAGCTGGGCCCCATCGCCATTCTAAGAAAAAGAATGGTGAGTGCCTGTAACTCTTTTTCTAAAAATAAAATTAAAAAGCACTGGTTTTTTAGTATGACTATTAAATTTATCCTGCAGCTTGGCTTGCAAATCTATCCTTGCTTTGGCTCATCCAGAGGCATTTCAGCAAGCCCTGTTGCCATCAGGGTTGAAGCCAGCTGTTCCCTTAGTCACTTCCAGGGCCAGTGGTTGCCACCCTGATGTCTCTTGCAGGCTGGAGGATGACGTGGGCAGAGCTCAAGGTCCAACAGAAGGACCTGTTTGGCGATGGCCTTCAGTTGATGAGATCTGTAAATGGATAAAAGCGGTGTCCTTCCACCCACCTTGTAAATAACAGGTGGGCGAGGGGATTAAGACAGGAAAGAAGGGGCTTATCCCCCCTCCCATAGCTCAAATGAAAACTGAACGTACACATACACCACTTGCAAAGCAGCTTTGTGGCAAGCAGTGGGGCAAACAGAAGACAGCTTTTACTCATGCCTAGCAAGCTCAGGAGAGCTTTCTAAGTACAGTGGTACCTCAGGTTACATACGCTTCAGGTTACATACGCCTCAGGTTACAGACTCCGCTAACCCAGAAATAGTACCTCAGGTTAAGAACTTTGCTTCAGGATCAGAACAGAAATCGTGCGGCAGTGGTGCGGCGGCAGCGGGAGGCCCCATTAGCTAAAGTGGTGCTTCAGGTTAAAAACAGTTTCAGGTTAAGAACAGACCTCCGGAACAAATTAAGTACTTAACCCGAGGTACCACTGTATATGGCATGAATGCGGCCTTAGTCTCTGTGTTGCTCTTGTAGAACTAGGCAGGGAGGAGGATGGGGGCAAAGCTAGAATTAGTTGGCTCTCTGGCTCCATACCCTCCAACATTTCTCCAATGAAAATACGGATGTCCCATTCCATAATGATAATTCTACTATTTATACTCCACACATCATACTGGATTGTCCCAGCTTCCAACACATATAAAAACATAATCAAACATTAAACATTTTAAAAAACTTCCCTATACAGTGGTACCTCGGGTTACATACGCTTCAGGTTACAGACTCCGCTAACCCAGAAATAGTACTCGGGTTAAGAACTTTGCTTCAGGATGAGAACAGAAATTATGCTCCGACGGCGCAGCAGCAGCAGCAGGAGGCCCCATTAGCTAAAGTGGTGCTTCAGGTTAAGAACAGTTTCAGGTTAAGAACGGACATCCAGAACGAATTAAGTTCTTAACCCGAGGTACAACTGTAATGGCAACGGTACCCACCTGAGAAGTGGTGGAGCTGAGTTTTTTTCCGGTTGAAAAAACCCCCAGCTTCCAACACCTCTTTTTAAGAAAATAATTATAATGCCACGTATTCCCTCCAAGCATAGCTTTTGCATGGCTCAAGGCTGCATCTCTTTATACCATCAGAACTATTAAGCCAATGGATCAAGAAAAGTCATCGTGACACTCCTTGAAGAAAATCATAATTTGACATCATAACAGATCTGATAACAGCATTAACAGATGTGGTATTTTCCATTAAGGAGGCTGTCATTGTAGGCTTATCAACTGAAATCAAATCCAGAAAACACGGGGGTGGTTCAGAGATATGGTGTTCTTCCTGCTGTGGAGAGAGATTTGTCCTCGAAGCATCAGGTTTGCAGCTTCAGGTGCTTATTATTTTTATTGTTTTGAAACCAAATATGGGCATGCAGGCGGAAGCTAGGATCGAAAGGTCTTTTGTCAGTTTACATTGATGTTACTAGCTGTGGCCAATCTTGAAAAGAGAGAGTCTGGACTCTGATGACACCCAGACTGCATTATTTTGTAGTGTGTTAAAGTTCATTTTAAATAAGAAGACGTGAGGGAGTCAGGAAAATATGTGAACTTAAGATGTAAAATTAAAAAAGAGGGAATTTTTGTGTTTTTCCTATATGTGCTTTTTCTTTTTATTATTAGTTTTTAATGTATGTATTTTGTATTTTTGTGCTTAATGTTTGTATTTTTGTATTTTGTAGTATGTATCTTGTGTTTTTGTATTCTTTTTGTCTTTGTATTTTTCTATATTTTGCATTGTTAAAATCTAATAATTTTTTTTTTAAAAAAAATGGGCTCATGAAACTTTTTAGGAGTGACGTGGTGGCTTAAGCACCTGCAGGTTCCACGCAGTGTGGGACTTGCCTCTGCCCACCGCCTCTCCCTCAGCCGCCCTACAGCTGAGGGGGAGGCAGCAGAGAGCCTCCAAGTATTTCAGAGGCTCGCCCATCTCCCATGGGCAAATTGCCCCGCCCCCAGCTGCAGGACACGCCCCCACACCAGGCACCCAAGCGGCTAGCTACACTGCTGCTTAAGAGCTGGTGCTATCTCAGCTGACCAGCTCGGCTGTGAGTCTGGAAGACCTGTTTCCTACCTTGCAAGCCTTTTCCACCTGGCCTGGGAGGGTGGGGCCCTCACGGATTCAAGCTACAAAAGCTAAGGCTGCTGATCACAGACTACTGGGCTGGGGTATTGTTGTGTGTGGGGGGGGTGTTGTTGCTGTTATCAGCAGCGGAGCAAGCCGATCGGGCGCCTGGGGTGGAGTGCATGCCTGCGTCCAGGGCCAGTCACCTGTGGGGGGTGGGGCCAGCTGGGGCAGGACACTCTGCGGGGCCTCTGAGGAGTCTGCCTGCCTCCTCCCACTCAGCCGCCCTACAACTGAGGGGGTGGTGGTAGAGCCAGTGTGGTGTAGTGGTTAAGAGCGGTGGACTCGTAATCTGGTGAACTGGGTTCGCTTCCCCGCTCCTCCACATGCAGCTGCTGGGTGACCTTGGGCCAGTCACACTTCTTTGAAGTCTCTCAGCCCCACTCACCTCACAGAGTGTTTGTTGTGGGGGAGGAAGGGAAAGGAGAATGTTAGCCGCTTTGAGACTCCTTCAGGTAGTGATTAAGCGGGATATCAAATCCAAACTCTTCAGGCGGACTGTTTGGGGCAGTGCAGATCCTGTTTTCGTTCAAGCCACTGCGTCTCTCCCAGTAGAGATGCGTGGCTCAGGCACACTGCAGGCCCCACGGTGAGTGCCGGCCGGCATTTTGTCCCGCCCCCAGTGGTGACACCTGGGACAGACTGCCCCCACCGTACCCCCTTCCTCCACCCCTGGCTGTTATTGGTATTCCATTTTTTGCATATTTATTTTAGATGTTATGATTTATGTGGAAATTGTTTTAATTTGGTTATGTGCTTGTTAATGTTTTATTTATTGTTGCACACCAGCCAAATCTGAGCTGTGTGAGACTCCAGGGGTTCATGTTTCGTTTTGGAAATGAGGCACAGCAGAGACCGTGGTGTCTTTAGAACATATGGTGTATTTACACACATATATGCAATCTGAGCCTACAATGGAGGGGTTCATGGTATTATCATCCCAAAGGATCTTGTATCTCCCATAGCTACAGCCTTTGATTCAAGCAGAAATCTAACATTGCACTGACTCCCTCCAGCGTGCTGCTTTACTTCGAGGTCTCATCCCTGGCTTTTTCTGCTGAGGGAGGGAGCCCCACCCAGTTGCCATCTTGCACTGAGCCCTTTAAATCCCCCATCACCTCAGAAATATTGAACAATGATTATAAGATTTTAGCAAAAATGTATAAGATATTATTGGAATGGTGTACGAAGGATGAGGAGGTAAAATCAGTTATGATTGACTGGGCCAAAGATATAGGGCATAATATACAAATGGAGGATTGGGAAAGACTCTGGAAAGAAGGTTTAAGATTCACTGCATGTACAGTTATAAAAGAAAATGTTATGAAAATGATGTACCGATGGTATGTAACACCTGTGAAGCTAGCAAAAATGTACAGTGGTGCCTTGCAAGACGAAAAGAATCCGTTCTGTGATTCTCTTCGTCTAGCGGTTTTTGCGTCTTGCAAAGCAAGCCCATTGACGGATTAGCGGATTAGCGCTATTAGCGGCTTTTAGCGGCTTATCGGATCAACTGATAAGCGTCTTAGCGTCTTAGAAAAAGGGGGTTAATCTGCAGGAACTCGCAAGACATTTTCGTCTTGCGAAGCAAGCCCATAGGAGTTGCGAAGCACCTCCAAAACGGAAAACTCTTTCATCTAGCGAGTTTTCCGTCTTGCGAGGCATTCGTCTTGCGGGGCACCACTGTATAAGACAAGTAACAAATGTTGGAAATGTAAAGAAAAAGAAGGTACCTTTTTCATATGTGGTGGGAATGTAAGAAGGTAAAATGCTTTTGGGAGATGATTTATAATGAATTGAAGAAAATGTTGAAATATGCATTTGCTAAGAAACCAGAAGCATTCTTACTAGGCATTACAGGTAATGAGATAAATAAGAAAGAAAAGAAGTTATTTTTATATGCAGTGACAGCAGCAAGAATATTGATGGCCCAGAAATGGAAACAGGAGGAGCTACATACGATAGAAGAATGGAGAACCAAAATGATGGACTATGCAGAACTGGATAGAATGACAGGAAGGATCCGGAATCGACGAGATCAAAGATTTACAGAAGATTGGGAAAAGTTTATCTAATATATGCAAAAACTGAGTGATAATAAATTACGTTTGAAAGTCTTAAGGAAGCTCTGTGATGGGAAATGGTTAAAATGGCAGAAATGTGTAAAAAGTAATAAAGGGAAGGAATTGCAGACAAACTGAGGGAAGTCAAAAAAGAGAAGTAAGATGTAATTAAGATGTATGGAGTGTATAAATTTGTTTTTGTATTTGAAAACCAATAAAAATATAATTCAAAAAATTAATAATAAATCCCCCATCACCTCACAAGGAAGCTAGTTTGGCTATTTCACAGAATTAGAAGGCTTGATTAGCTTTTGACACTTGCTGGATCCAGGGTTTAGCGGGGACTGACACACCCAAACTGTGCCACCCAAACTCTTAGCACTGTTGTTTATGCCTACTTATGTTTGTAATTATGTATTTTTTTCATGTTGAAAGCTGCCTTGAGCATAGTTTTAAATGTGGAAAGGCAGAATACAAATAAAATTGTGAACGTGAGGCTTTTTTTTTAGCGGGAATTCAGCTCCTGCACCTCTCGGCTGGGTACCTTTGCCATTATAAGAGAACAAAGGAAGCATTCAAGATGAGTTCCAGGACCTCTTTTTCTAGGAAAAATAGCAGCATATGTTGTATTCTCCTTCAATCATACCCTGTTTGTGAGCTTCTTCAGAGCCATCTCCTTGACCTGTGCAGGAACAGAACACTGGATTAACTGGACAGGATTAACTGGACTCTTCATCGAGCACAGCTCTTGTTGTAGAACTGTACATAATGATCTGATCAAGGACTACAGTCAAGACTGTACGCTGTCTCTTGGGGCATGCGGCAGTCATGACAAAGGCTTTGGAGTACACCAAGGTACATGTAGTTATATTTTAATTCTTCCTTAAAGGTAAACAGCTGTGTTGGTCTGCCTAATGCCTGCTGCTATACTGATGCTTCAAGGTTGAAAGCAGCCAAAGAAGCTATGTATGATGTCAATGATATTTCAGAGTTCCAGGGGGGTGGGTCTCCTGGGTTTGAAGAGGAATTGAAGTGAATCATTATCAGGGGCTGTTGTTGGGTTTTTTTTTTTGGGGGGGGGTCCTGGCTTGATGTTTTTGTGGAGCTGTAGAGGCCATGATGCTGTCTCACCATTCCAGCCATGCGCATGCGCCACAGCGTGTTTCGTAATCCCAGGATGAGGAGATTCCACTCTCCCAGAAGTTGCTAGACTCCATCTCCCATCGTCCTTGACCATAGGCCATGCTAGCTTGGGGCTGATGTCCAACAACTTCAGGGGCCTGGGAAAAGGTTAACCATTCTTGCTGTAATCACATCATTAGAGGCAGAACTTAGGAGCCATAGGATAGCCCTGAAGCTTATCATTGCTGCAGGGTTGTGTTTTTCTTGGTTCCTTACCAGATTTCCCTTAAGCCAGGGACCTATTCTTGGCTAAATTGGGGGCCAGCCAGTGGCGTAGTGTGGGGGGTGCAGGGGGGGCCGGCCACACCGGGCGCAACATCTGGGGGTTAGGGTTAGGGGGCGCAAACCCACGGGTTAGGGGGCGCAAATTACTTGCCTTGCCCCGGGTGCTGACAACCCACGCTACGCCACTGGGGCCAGCTGATCGGCCAGAAAACATGAGAGATTTGACAGAAATGTATCAAGGACCCTCTCTTAAATTGAAATGGAACCAATAAAATTGTGTGTGTGTGTGTTCTTTTTTTTTTTTTTAATGAAATGGAAGTGTTAGATGTCAATTGGCACCTGTAAGAGTGCATGCCTTTGACATTTTAGGGAGATTCCCCCCATTGCCTGACATTCTCCTTAGCAAGACCATGACTCAGAAGTCCTAATGGAAGAGCCTGTATGTTTAGTAGGACTGAGAAGACTCCGGCTTAAAGGCCCATTTAGCCATGAGACTCACTGGGTGGTTTGGAGCCAGTCTCTCTCTACCCCACTAAATCTCTGCCTAACCCAGAGATTTTGAACTCAAGCTACCTTCAAACCCAGCTAGCATAACCTGTCATGAGTGTGGGAGTTTTAGTCCAGCAACAGTGTGAGGGGCGTCTGTAGGCCTAGCCTTTCCTGTCTTACAGAGTGGTTGTAATGAAGATAAAACTGGGAAAGTGGCAGGGGAGAGAGAGAAACATGTACACTGCCTTGAGCATACCCTCCAACCTTTCTCTAATTAAAATGGTGTAGTGGTTAAGAGCGGTAGACTTGTAATCTGGGGAACGGGGTTTGATTCCCCGCTCCTCCACATGCAGCTGCTGGGTGACCTTGGGCCAGTCACACTTCTCTGAAGTCTCTCAGCCCCACTCACCTCACAGAGTGTTTGTTGTGGGGGAGGAAGGGAAAGGAGAATGTTAGCCGCTTTGAGACTCCTGAAGGGGAGTGAAAGGTGGGATATCAAATCCAAACTACTACTACTACTACTACTACTACTACTACTACTCTTCTTCTTCTTCTTCTTCTTCTTCTTCTTCTTCTTCTTCTTCTTCTTCTTCACCATCATAAATTACTATTTATACCCCACACATCTGTCATGGTTGCCCCAGCCACTCTGGGCAGCTTCCAACATATAGAAAAACATAATAAAACATTAAACATTAAAAAAAAAATCTTCCCTATACAGTGGATGCTCAGATTGTGAACATGATCCATGTGGGATGCACGTTCGCAACCCGCAGCATTTGCAACCCACAGAGGCGTGTCTGCGCACGTGCGGGTTGCGATTCGGCACTTCTGCGCATGCGCAAAGTGTGATTTAGTGCTTCTGCACATGAGTGACCGCCAAAACCTGGAAGTAACCTGTTCCGATACTTCCAGGTTTCGGCGGTCCGTAACCCGAAAAAAACACACAACCTGAAGCGTCTGTAACCCGAGGTATGACTGTACTGGGCTGCCTTCAGATGGCTCAGGGATCAGATAAATCCACCTCCTCCAACATTTCTCCAATGAAAATAGGGACGTCCAAAGGAAAAACGGGACATTCTAGGACCAAATCAGAAACTGGAACGGCTTCTGTAAATCTGGGACTGCCCCTGGAAAATAGGGACACTTGGAGCGTCTGATCTTGAGTTCCTCATAGGAAAAGCAGGATAGAAGTGGAATGCAGCGGCGTAGCGTGGGTTGTCAGCACCCAGGGCAAGGCAAGTAATTTGCGCCCCCTAACCCCTAACCTGCCGCATCAGGTGATCTGAGGCGAGTTGCCGCTGGCGCTGGCGCCCAAACGTTGCCGCTTGCCGGGAGGAGGAGGAGGGCAGAGAGGCGAGGAAAATGCAACATGGCCCAGCAGCTGCAGCAGCAGCGGAGGGGCTGTGAGAAAGGGCTGCCTGGCGCGCCCTCCGCGGCCCTGACGCGCGGGGACCGCGACGAGCGCTGAGAGCCGCTGCCAGCTCATCGGTTCCGCGAGACATGGGGCTCTGCTACAGCCTGCGCCTGAGGCTCTTTGGCGACTCCGGAGGCGGCGAGCGCCCCCCCCAGATGTTGCGCCCGGTGCGGCCGGCCCCCCTTGCACCCCCCACGCTACGCCACTGGTGGAATGGAAATATATTTTTGCTATATATTTTTGGAAATTCATCTGTCTGCTTCCTATGCATTAGGACACTGCTTAAAATATTGTTACAAAAGTTGGTCATCTCCTGCTCCCTCTGCCAAGCGGTAGCAAGAGTCTATGCATTCCAGGCACTCATGCAGGGGAACTGAGACATGGCGGAGACTGCTGCAGCTTTAAGAAATATGGTTTATTCACCTATTTACACCTTCAGTCTTCATGGAGAGAGTCCAGAGCTTGCAGCATGGTCATTTCAAGAGGGGCTTGTACCCCACAGCAGTGCAGTCAAAGGCATTTCTCCCAACCAGCCTTCAGCCAGTCTGCCCAAGATGGATCCCAGTCTTTTCTTCTCCCTTCCTCTTCCCAGAACACCTTGCTAAAAAACTCTCTTTTCCTGACACCTCAAACACCCCCCCACACACACATTGCAACCTCAGTCTGTCAAGATTTCTCTCAGATAGGTCATCAACACCTTTTTTCATGTTAATGACTCTATCCCAGGTGAGGCCCTGGCTTGGAAAGGAAGCTTAGCCTGCATTTTCCTACTGCCCTGCAATCTTCCCTTCAAAACTCCAAATAATCCAAATCCTACCATTTATTAATATAATATAACAATATTATGCATAATCGTTCTGCCGGTCAAAAAGCAGGTTTTCATCTATGCTTTGGATACCATTGCCATTTTGTAATTTTCAGAACTGTGCTGCTTTCAACCACTGATTGCAAAACTGCACTGATTCTGTTTGTTTCTTATAATTCCCAAACAGCGCTGGCCACAAGCTTGCTTGTACTATATAAACGACTGTTTGCTTTGGCAGTTTAGTTAAGTTGTTATCATTATCAGTCAACTTATGCAGTTTACCAAACTAAATTATATTCTTTAAAAAAGAAAGAGGAGAACAACAAAATTCACAACCTATACACTTTCTGGGCATTGTCCTGTCTCCCTGGTGTCTGCTATGCCAGCAGTGTATTAATAGTGGTTGGCTCAGTCAGTAGAACATGAGACACTTAATCTCAAGGTTGTGGGTCCGAGCCCCACGTTGGGCAAAATATTCCTGCACTGCAAAGTGTTGGACTGGATGATTCTCGTGGTCCCTTCCAACTCTACGATTCTATGATTCTAGGTTGATCACCATAGCTTTGTGACATCATTTAGTCTAAGAGTTACTTGTGTGGCAAGTTCCTGCCGCCCCCCAGTGGATATAATGACACATGACATATTTATTAAGCTTAATGGGCTAAATAAGGCCACAGGTGATGAGCAGTATTGGCTTTATTGGTTACAGGTGATGAGTGGTATCCATTGGTCCTAACTGACTATATCCCACTTCAGCCCATCCACTTGAAGTCCGGGAAGGGTTAACCACCAGTAGGGGGAGTCCTGCTGATGCACATCAACAAGGAACTCCCCCAGAGTCACTGATTGGGGGTGTGCCTTAGGTCCTCACCTCCCCAGGCGTCAGATAGGGCCACGCCCCCCCCCCGAATCCTTTATCGGACTACCCTTGAATATGCGGGGCAGGCGATGGCGCTACCTCCCCTCTTCCATCTACAATACCAATGCCTAACTGCCAATAACAAGAAAGTTGTGACGATTTGCTACAAGGTAGGCAAAAACCAAGTGGCTGGTGCCAAATTGCCAAGTGGAAAAATTCCTACCAGGCCCCTCAATGGCGACCAACCAAGGTCCATAACAAGGTCAAGGAACTAAAACCTTATATGGCGGGAGGGTGGAAAAACCCAGAACAGCTGGCAGGCGGCAAAGAGGGAGATCCCCAGCAGAGTCCTGCCTTAAATAGGGCAGGCCACGCCCCCGTGCCAGCTGATTGGCTGGCCAGGGGGTGACGCAGCTGGAAATCCACCCAATCGTGCGGGGGCCCACAATTCCACCTCCTCTGTAGGGCAGAAGTGGCTTTCCCCAAGGCCTTCCCATTGGCATTTATGAGCTGTGTTAGGGGAAACCAGGGGAAAATGATTGTAGAATCATACATGAAATCTGAACCTGCAATGGAGGGTCTTGCTTTTCCCATAACCACAGCCTTGGGTTAAAACAGAAATCAAACATCGTGTCCTGCCTCTCTGGCTTTCCAGATTGCTGCCTTACTTCTAGGTCTCAACCCTGGGGGCAGCAGGAGGCCCCATTAGCTAAAGTGGTGCTTCAGGTTAAGAACAGTTTCAAGTTAAGAACGGACCTGCGGAACGAATTAAGTACGTAACCAGAGGTACCGCTGTATAAGTAATCTCAAAGTCATTTACTTCACCCTTTCAAATTCTCCATAAATCAGTATTTAAAATACTCTAGTTTATATGGGGTGGGGTGGGGAAGAGAAAGCTAGAGAAAGAGAAAGAGAGAGAGATGAAAGAGATGAGAGGGGTGGAAAGAGGAGAGAAAGTTAATAGGAGCAATTTGAGTACAATAATTCTAATACGGCATGCCGCTTCATTGTTGAGCTTTGTTATTCCAATAGTCATTTAAAAAGCCATGCTTCTAGTTAAATAAATTCTTAGTTATTTCCATCTCTTGCTCCTTTCTTGTGACCTAGCAAGTTTTTCGGGAGATGTTCAAACTCAGTTCGATTTTTCTCTGCTTTCTTTAAGTCAACTTTTCTCCAAATGGGACAAAACTGCACAACTACCAGGTTGAACTCCACCACAGACTGCCACTGGAGGGAGCTCCAGACATTTGAATGAGACATTTGAAGCATGGAATATAAGCACAGAGCTGGTAGAAAGCTGAAGATGCATTAGATCAAAAGGATGCAGCTCTGGAGGACCTTTCCCAAACCATACACACACATCCCAACACACTTGTCTTCACTCAAAACAGTGCTGACTTGCTGCAGCCAGCACATAAAAGTTAGTCTAATTGAATTCAGTGGGATTTCTGAGTCAGAAGGGATGGAATTCCACTGCAAAGCCAGTTCCAGGTTCTGGAATGTCCTGAGCCAAGTCACCCACCATGGGCTCCTCCTTCAGTCTACCTCAACCTTCTCCAGCTTGGTGACCTCCAAGTGTTTGTTGCTGGACTACAACTCCCATCAACCTCCCTGACCATTTGCGATTCTGGCTGGGAGTCGTGCCAATTGGAGTCCAACAACACCTGGAGGGCACCAGCTTGGGGAGACACTGGTCTACAGTACCTGGTTGCCAAATCTGGTTGAAACCAGTGCAGTTTTGAAAGGTTCAGCCCACCATCTTGATTCAAAAAGGTGTCCCGTTGTATCCAAACAAATACAAACTCTGTGTTCAGCATCTTAAAGGTAAAGGGACCACTAACCATTAGGTCCAGTGTGGCCAACTCTGGGGCTGCGGTGCTCATCTCGCTTTATTGGCCGAGGGAGCCGGCGTACAGCTTCCGGGTCATGTGGTCAGCATGACTCAGCCGCTTCTGGAGAACCAGAGCAGTGCACAGAAATGCCGTTTACCTTCCCGCCGGAGCGGTACCTATTTATCTACTTGCACTTTGACGTGCTTCCGAACTGCTAGGTTGGCAGGAGCAGGGACCGAGCAACGGGAGCTCACCCCCTTGTGCGGCTTCTAACCGCCGACCTTCTGATTGGCAAGCCCTAGGCTCTGAGGTTTAACCCACAGCGCCACCTGTGTCCCGTTCAGCATCTTAAGAGCTGTCCAAATGCATAGAGACTTTTCTCTAAATATATAGTAGATTAGGGAGATAGAGCTTGATTTTATTATATCAGAACAAAAATGGAATGGCATATGGTATGCAGTAAATAAATTATCATTAAACTTATCTGTTCATTAAGCACAATATAAATTATTGTTGTGGGGTTAATCAAACACCAGCTACACTAAATGACAGTTGCAAAATTTAGAAGTTGGAAGTGCTAAGCTGATCTAGAAAAAAATATTATGATACCCACATTTTTGGCATTGAAATCTAGGGTGCTCTGTTCAGTGGGTTGCCACACATGCCAGCTGGCTGCTAATGAACTCTTCACTCTCGTGGAGAAATACTTGCCCAACTCTCCTCTTTTTCAAAAACGTATCCCAAACATTCCCTATTCAACAAACAAGATAAGCTTCCAGATGTAGAAGCAGAGATTGAGTGAAAGAACTTCTGCATGCAAGACGTTGATGGAACATGTAGTTCAGCAACATTCTTTGGAGCCAAAGGTTCCATACACCTGCTTTAATGTTATGAAGTTTGCTAGTCTTGCCTTTAGAACAAGGTGGGGAAGCTGTTGTACTCCAACTCCCATCAGCCCTACAACCAACATGACCAATGGTCAGAGATGATGTAGATGGGACCCACCATCTGGAGAGCCACAGGTTCCACATCCCTGGACTGCAGTATTTTCATACAATTTTTCTTCCTGCTCTTCCCCCTCTATCACAATGAATCACAGAAGCCACCACCCTTTTACCATATGAACCTGTTGGGACCCAGAGATCATCATCCACGGTCCTCTGCATGCCACCTCTGAGGTCCAGACAGCATGACATAAACGGGTAGCAGCTTTATGGTATGCTCTCCCCAGGAAGGTCCAGCTAGCATCAACTTTGTCATCATTTTGGTGCCAGGCAAAGATGTTTTAGTTTTTCCAAGTATTTGGTCAGCACCAATAAAGTGATACTGTACTGTTAAATTTTCTTTTAATGCTTATGTGATTTTATGATTGCAATTTTTTTCTTGGCAGTTAAGTTGTTTTGGAACTTTGTTTTTTAGTGGGATGCGGTAAACTAAACTAAATGATAGTAGCATTTGTACCCAGGAGCTACAGTTAAGTCTGGTTCTTGTCTTTCTTAGGGTCTTAGCTAATTCCTGTAACACGTCAGCCTCAACACAGTCCCAATGATGGTAAAGGAAGTTGGGATTGCTGGTCTAGGGCCATTTTTCTCACTTAGGCTCTGAGAGGATCCGGGTTTGAATCCTGGCCACACCCCGGTGAAAGAAAGATGCCAGTGTCCTGCGAAAGGAGCCCAGAGCCTAGACCATATGCACTGAATAAAGGTTACAGGTTGAAGCCTGGATACGTCCAGTTGAAAGGACAAGGCAGCCAGTGATGGGAAAGACCCTTCTCTGCTGGGCACCCTGGAGAGCTGCTACCCGTCTGAGCAGAGCAAACAATACAGTGGTACCTCTGGATGTGAGCAGGATCCATTCTGGAGCCCCGTTTGCATCCTGAAGCGAACGCAACCCACGTCTGCGCAGGTCGCGATTTACCGCTTCCGCACATGACATCATTTTTAGCGTCTGCGCACGTGCGAGCAGCAAAACCTGGAAGTAACGCGTTCTGTTACTTCCGGGTCGCTGTGGAGCACAACCCGAAAATGCTCAACCCGAAGCTACTTCAACCCGAGGTATGACTGTACCAGGCTTAATGGACATGAGGTCTGGGCCACCACAAGGCAACTTCCTCTGTTCGCCAAGAGAGCCCCTATTCCATGGAGTGATTTCTTAATGCAGAGGTGTGGAACCTCAAGGGCCACATTCCCTTCTGGGCGACCTTCTGAGGGCCACCTAAGAGTGGTGGGTGTGGCCAGAGGCAAAATTGGGTGGAGCAATGAATGGAAGCTTTCTTTGTACCATAGTTTAGTTTCCACACAAATTCACACTCAGGCAAGCAACAGGCATTATCAATGTCAGAATCATAGAACTGTAGACTTGGAAGTGGCCACAAGGGGCATCTTTCACTCAACCTGGGGCTCAAACCCGTGACCCTAGGATTAAAGATGCTCTACTGACTGAGCTATCTAGCCTCAATGGGACATTCCAGCTGGGCAGAAACAGTGAGAGTGCAAAGCAGGGTCAATGAGGCCTGGTGTGTGGCAGACTTTTGAGGACCAAGGAGAGAGGCTTGGAGGGCCATATATTGCCCTGGGCCTGAGGTTTCTATGGGATTTCCAGTCAAATTCACAAATCCATGAATGCTAGACAGGGACGTGAGGAGCCGACACTCACAGAGTCCCTGAATCAATATAGAAGAGACTGTATGAGGTCACTTCCTTAATGCTTTGGCGGGAATTTCTAACAAAGGAGACAATCCTTTGTACTTCCTTACTGTCTGAGCTCTCTTGCTCTTCTTTCAAGCCAGCGATGTGAGCAGACGTACATGCTCAGAGCCCAAACTCCATTTTGGGAACTAGTTTTGTATTTTGTAACCAAGAGGCATTTTTACTTGACTATTGCTTAGAAGTATTAACTGGCACCGTTGAATGTAAACCTTTCTATGCTTACAAAAAGATGCCATATATTCATAGAAAAAGGGACAAAGATAGGAAAGGTCAGCAGATCACATATAAACAGGGATAAAAGGTGTGATCACCTAATTCCTAGCTTCTAGTAAGCTGCAAAAACACCTAAGTAGGTTTACTCTGCTAAAAAGAGCTTCACAGCCTGATTATTCTCATATTTCTCGCACACAGGTGGGACAGGTTAAATTTTTATTTACAGATTTAATCCTCAATCCATCTGCATCAGTTCCCCATTCCCAGTTTTCATGGCTCAACCCACCAGTAGCCTCCCAACAAGAAGTAGGGCAAGGAAGGGAAAAAAGAACTGCCTGCAAATTCAATATAATAATAAGGGTTTATTGTTTTCATATTTCTTTATTATAAAGCTATATTTACATAGAACAAATCTTTACACACACACACAGAAAACCCAGTTACCAACAAAGATCTGACACAATAAGATGTCCTCAGCTGGTATAAATTAGTGTTTTTGTACAAAGAAAGTCAACAGCCACCTGAAAAAGGTTATACAGATGTGAGCTTCCAGGCCAGGCTCCTGCTCACCGCCAACACATGCCATTTCCTCACAGCAAGACCCCTTGGCCCAAACCGCCCTCCCAGTGCAAAACAGATAGCAGGTACACCCACCTCACCCGATCCATGCACACACACCTTAAATGCTTAATATGTGCCAAAGCCACAAGCAAAAGTGAATTAAAGAACCCCAAATGCCTCTGGTCAACCAAATCAGCCCATAACCACAACACTTTGCACTTACATAGGTGTTTATGTAGATATTTGCCTCATTCATCCATACAACACCCCTATAAGGTAGGGGTTATGTTATTAACCCTGGCTTGCAGATATGCATATCCCTGTTCTCTCAGCCTAAGGGCACCCAGTAAGTTTATGATTGAGGTTTAAAGTCTGAACCAATTCTTTCTGACTTATAGCTCATGGCCACTTTGCTTAGCTGGCTCCCACTAGGTCACTACTTCTGGTCTGCCTCTCTCATCCTCTGGTCAAATAAAGTGGTTGCTGTACCCACATAACCTGTTATAGTGGCTGCTGCCTTGAAAAGGTCAAGTTGCCAAGTGGGTTGGCCAGATATCCTGTGTCCTGGCTCCATGTGTTGGAGACCATGTCAAACAGTGGGGAGTACAAACCTGCCCAAATTGGTCAAAACTTGCTTTTGGAAAAGGCCGAAGCACAGGTTTTGGCAGAGGTTTTCCAAATCAGTCCTTACTTACAGTTACAGGATGCATGTGTCAGAGTATGTCCAAATTCTGCACCAAGTGGTAGCAGATGAATTGGTGGGATGGCAACGCTCTCCTGACCTCCCATCAAGGAAGTCCCACCTACTGCCTACAAGGAGGTAGAGGGGAGGTTGGTGTGGTGTAAAAGCACCAGCAGGAGCTCTGGATTGGCTCAGCTTATACATTGCATGGCGCCAACCACACCATTTGCCACTTCGCCTCTCAGTGAGCAGCAGCGACACAACTGACGGGAGGTCAGCTGAGCACCATCTGCTCCTGGTACCAAGAAAGGTCCAGGCTTGTAATCTGGCATAGAAAAGGGTTGCCATTCTCACCCTGGGCAGGGCTCTTATACCTAAGAACTGTAGGGCAGGCAGAAATTCAGTTGGTGCAGCTTTTCCCTAGGGTAGAACTGCATCTAGGGGGAAAGTTCTAGCGGCTGCATTGCTGCATTTCTGTGCATACGTCAAAAGTACAGGAGCCTCGCGAAAGGGAGAATGGGGAGGTGGCTGTCCTATATTAAGAGGGCTCAGTGATGGGTCAGAATCAAAATGGGGTGGCTGAGACACCTGCATGCACATTCTCCACTTGACAAAGTGCTTCTCACAGGCCAAAGGCCTTCTGGCTCCAGCTGTGTCCTCTGCTGCAGCAGGGGCCCAGCAGCTGACTTAGGAGGACAGGAGTGCTTTTGCTACAAGCCACACCTTGGCACATTCCTCCAAACATGAGGGACATGACACAAGGTGTAGGGATCCTTGCAGGCCCATTGTTACCCGTTTCTTCATCTCCCCCACTCCCATTCTGGGTAACCTCAGCATCTCCTTCAAGACACCATTCCCTATCCTGGTGCCATCCAGGACTACAACTATCAGCAGCCTTTAGAAAGCACCAGGTTGTGGAAGGATACTCTAAGCCTCAGCCTCTGGTGACAGTAGCTGAGTTAAGGCGAAGAGAAGGAGGGATGGAGAAGATGAGGTGCAAGCAGCTGAAACCAGCCTGAGTAGGAGATAACACTAAGAGATAACGCAAGAGGACAACAGCAACGCTGCACTCGTACATCCTTCCACTCGGTGTTGTCTAGGCCGGTGGGGTCACGTTCTACCATGGGTGGAAGCCCCATGCAAGCGGATAGTTTATCAAGCAGAGCAGACGCATGAAGGCTGGCCTTTTCTGGGCGGGACTTGATCCTGCAAACAACGACAAAGGAACACTAGGTCAGAGCTGATACAAAGCCTTACTTGATTTTCTTACACTCATTGTGGGGTGGAGAACCTTTGGCTCTCCACAAGTTGCTAAACTACAACTCCCACCATCCCTAGCAAGCCTGGCCAATGGCCAGGAATGATGGGAGCTGTAGTTCAGCAACACCTGGAGGGCCATAGGAGGCTCCCCACTCCTGCATTTCCAAGCCAGCTTCCTTCCAAAGCTGAGACAGGTTTTCAGGTCAAGGCACCCATGTCTAAAAACCCCTTCTGCCTGTTATGAAGGGGAGGAGAGGATACGTTTAGTTTTGTTAGATATAAACAGCAAGGCAACGTGGGCAGTCGACTTCTACTATGTACAGTCTCTAGACCAGTGTTTCCCAAACTTGGGTCTCCATCTGTTTTTGGACTACAGCTCCCATCATCCCTAGCCAGTAAGACTAGGGATGATGGGAACTGTAGTCCAAAAACAGCTGGAGACCCAAGTTTGAGAAGCGCTGGTCTCGATCAACTTTCCCCATCTGGTGTCCTCCGGATGCTGTGGGCTACAACTCCCATTGTCCCCTGACCACTGGCCATGGTAGGAGCTGGAGTCCAGCAACATCGGGAGAACCCCACACTGACTGCCTCTGCTCTAAAAATAAATTTGTACAAATACATCTCTACAAACTTCCCTTTTTAGACTTAGCTTTCCCGGTGGGTTTTACTGTTTATTGTCTAGTCGATGCTATTTTATTTGTTTTGTGGTTGTTGTTTTTACAGGCTTGTTTCTTAATAGGGTGTTTATTGTTCGCCCATTGTGAAGGTTTTAGCTGGAAGTTGCTTTAACTTAAGAGGAGCCCATCTAGTCCGGCATCCTGTTCTCACAGTGACCAGTCTGGTGCCTGTGGGAAACCTGCAAGCAGGAGCTGAGCACAAGAGCATTCTCTGCTACCCAGTCAACTGGTCTTTCAGAAGCAATCCTGCCTTCAACTGCTGAGGCAGATCACAGCCATCATGACTACCAGCCACTGATAGCTTTTTCCTCCACAAAGGATAGGCTTGGCTAGAGAGCGGCTTAAACATGCTGTTGAACAAAATAAAATCTGGACATTTCTTTAGAGTCCTCTTTTTGGGCAAGCAGCCCACTACAACCCCCACCCCAATAACCTCAGCTGCCATCAGAAGGCCTACAGATGGATGAATGCACTCCCTTTTATTCTTCCCCATCCCATGCCTTGGGAGAGACCAAAATATGAAAGCCATTCTATCATAAGCATTGTCAGAGGACCACAACACTCTGGATGCTGACACTGTATTGTCCCTGATCTGGGAGGGATGGAGCTGAAGCTCAGTGGCAGAACACCTGATTGGCATGCAGAAGGTCCCTGCATCTCCAGAAAGGTTTGGGGAAGACTGTTTGCTTGAAAGAGAGCCACAGCCAGTGAAGACAATACTGATCTAGGCAGTCTGACTTAATATAAGGCAACTTTGGAAGTTCCTATACCTGCTCTAGAAAGGCATAGGCCCCTTGTGCGAAAGGCGGGGACGAGGGCGCCGGTACTTCCGCCAGCCATTCTGCCGATGCCCCACAGCACTCCGAACTCTCTTGGGGTGCACCAGGTTCAAGACGTGTGCTTCCACAGGTTCGTTCCCATCAGATGTTTCTGACAGAGGTCCTGAGAAGGGTGGAAGGCAAGAAGCAGAAAATTACCGAGTGAAAATGCACCCCCAAATCTCACAATTCCCACTCTCAAAATGTTGTATGCAAAAAACAAGCCTTTGCCAACTCCAGAAGTTGTTGGACTCCAGTTCCCATTTGCCCTAGCCAGAATGGCTAGTGGTCAGGGATGATGGGAGTTGTAGTCTAGCAACTTCTGGAGGGCCACAGATTCACTGTCATGGCTTTAAAGCAGGCTTTCTCAACCTGGTGCACTTAAGATGTTTTGGGGCTACAACCCCCGTCATCTCTGTCCACTGGCCAGGCTGACTGGGGCAACAACTGGATGACCACAAGTATACCACCCCTGCTTCAAATAATATAAAGGATTACATATTCCTCAGGTATATGTGATGACACAGCATAGACGTGTCTCTTGGATAACTGTAGGAGCATGCACTCACAAACACCTCCCTCCTCACTGTTCGGCCACATACCTAACATTACAGTGGTACCTCGGGTTAAGTACTTAATTCGTTCCGGAGGTCCGTTCTTAACCTGAAAGTGTTCTTAACCTGAAGCACCACTTTAGCTAATGGGGCCTGCTGCTGCTGCTGCGCCACCGGAGCACGATTTCTGTTCTCATCCTGAAGCAAAGTTCTTAATCCGAGGTACTATTTCTGGGTTAGCGGAGTCTGTAACCTGAAGGTATGTTACCTGAAGCGTATGTAACCCGAGGTACACTGTACTGCAATGAATCAAAAGATATGTGTAACTGTAAAAAAAATCTCTCCATATGCCAGCCAACGAGTTCAATTCAGAGCACAGCCTGGAATCTTTTAACCTACTTTTAAGACTGGAGATGGTGTTCTCCTTTTCCGCCCTGAGTGTTGAAGGCAGTTTGTATGTGAGAGAGATACTATTGTGTTTGGTGAGTATGCCCTCATCTTGCCATCATTTCTGATAAACAGATTTCCATAGTGTGTCAAAAAAACCTCTTGGAAAAATAGCAGCAGCAGTGAGACAAAATAAATATGCATTTGTACCAAGAACAACACTCATTCAGTCATGCCGCTCCCAAGTCTCAAAACAGCCAACGACAACAAGGACTAGAATCTTGTTTTGCGAAGCTATAAGAGAAAGAGGTGAGAATATCAAGACACTGAATTGTGAACTATATAACGAATTACATGCACGTACGTGAAACAGCTACACCCCAGGCACAAGTCAGTGCCTGGCAGAACAAGGTAAATTACAGGAGAACTTGGCAGGTGTTTCATAGTACTTCATCCCTTGCAACTGTACTTAATCAGGCAGATGCAAGACTTACATTCTCCAAGTACAGTGGTACCTCAGGTTACATACGCTTCAGGTTACAGACTCCGCTAACCCAGAAATAGTGCTTCAGGTTAAGAACTTTGCTTCAGGATGAGAACAGAAATCGTGCTCCGGCAGCGCAGCGGCAGGCCCCATTAGCTAAAGTGGTGCTTCAGGTTAAGAACAGTTTCAGGTTAAGTACAGACCTCCGGAACGAATTAAGTACTTAACCCGAGGTACCACCGTACAAGGTTCCTTGCATATCCTTAATCCATGCTTAAAAGATGACAGGCACTTATCCATCCATCAAACATACCTAACTGAAAAGCATGGTATCATCTTTTTAAGGCAGGAGTGAGAAACCTGCTGCCTGTCCACACATGTTGTTGGACTTCAGCTCCTATCAACCCTGATGGTTGACCACGATGGCTGATGGCAGCTGGAATCCAATAGCTTTGGACACAGATTCACCATCCCAGGTCTAACAGTAAGTTGGCCAACGTATGCTTTGTCAGTTAAAAACAGCAAGTTCATCATAGCATAAGCTCTATATAGCATAAACTATTCTAGCATACAGCATAAGAGGTCTGTAATGGCTGCTGATTTGTTATCAGGCTAAATTCAAAGTATTACTATTGGCACATAATGCCCACAACAGCTTGGGATCAATTTACTTGGATGGATTGCCTCAACCCATTTGTGCCTAGTTGATCACTTAGATCTGCAGAGCCGGCACTTTTACAAGCGTCAGTTAATCTCCATTCTGTACTTGCAAAAAATCAATCTCTTAAGTGTGGCAGCACCTACACTTTGGAACTCCCCGTCCATTGATATTTAATAACAACAACACCATTTATATGCCAGCCACTTTGGGCAGCTCCCAACAAAATATAAAAGACACAGTAAAACATCAACCATTAAATGCTTCACTGAATAGGACTGCCTTCAGAAGTCTTCTAAAAGTCAAACAGTTGTTTATCTGTTTGACATCTGATGGGAGGGCAGCCTTCACTGAATTGTTTTCAGTGCCTGCTAAAATCTTTTACTATTTCAGGCATGTAATTCTGACAGGTGATTTTTGTAGGTACAAACGTTTTAAAATTACTGCTTCTATTTTATATTTCAGTGCAACTTGTTTTTAATGTTTGTTCTCATTGGTATTTTAAATGAGTATTTCAGATCAACTTGTAAACTGCTTAGAGCTCTTTTGCGCTAGCAAGCGGTATGCATGCACACTGAGTTAACTTAAATAAAAAAATAAGCTTGCACGGACTACATCAGGTGCACCGAATGAAGGCATAAGTGAAACAGCCGTTACAACGAAACACATCACAGACTTTAAGAACTAGAAATTTGCCTTCGTTTACCATTGGAGATTCCTGCAAAACTGAACAAGTACCATTCTGATTTCATGCTAATACCATGAAATCATACACTGTGCACAGTCCTGATCTAGAGATACATGTGTTTGAATGGGTGAGCTTAGAACTCAACCAACAACCAGATTTAAATGTTTTCGCTAAACCCAGAACACTGAATTTGTAAGCGATGTATTGTCAGGTGGCCATAAAGTAGCATGCATGCCTCATAGGACCACACGTCCTCTGTCTGCCATGGGGGACAGGGCATGTTCCTAGGGTCCACAATGACCACTCCTTAATCTGATGTGTGGGTAGACTTGCAGGACCCAGGAAGGGGGGTGGGACTGCACCTCTGGGAACAAAGGATTGTGCTCCTCTGTGCTCATAGGCGCCGACTCCATGGGGCTTGAGGGGGCTTGAGCCCCCTCAAAAAAAATTTTGGGGGGGCTCAGCCCCCCCAATAATCTCGGGCGCCCTTGCTGCCGTCCCCCGCCTCCTCCCCACCTGCTCCCTCCCCAGCCAGCCAGCCAGCCGCGCGCCCTAGCTGGAGAGCCCCGGCCGTCCCCCGCGAGAACAGGGGAATCCCCGGGGGCGGGGGCTTCTGCCTCTAGCCCCAGGTTTCCCGCATATCAGCTGTTCCGGAGCTGATTAATAGGCAGCAGCACGCTCTCCCCTATTCGCTCACGAGGGGGCGGCGCCACTTCATTTGCATATTCATGAGCTTATTTGCATATTCATGAGCTTATTTACATTTCACGAGCTTTCCCGGCCCCCCCAATATTTTTTATAAGTCCGCGTCCCTGTCTGTGCTCCATGCTCCTTCCTCTTAAGGAGGAAGCATCAATGAAACGGGGGGAAGAGAGGATATTTCTGGAATCTCCCAGCGGACTCCTGACCTCATCAGGTCACACCAGTTCCTTCTTCCTACTATATACATCCATACCCCCTACTTCCTCTCCCTTCTGTTTCATTCCTGTCAACTTTCCACCAGCCCCCAGGTCTTGCTACTCAAAGTAGCCTGCATGGAGTCAGGATCAAATGCAGCAAACCAGAGTTTACTGGTTCAACACAAGGGCCACATTCCCTCCCAGGCAACCTTCTGGGGGCCACAGTGTGCAGAGCAATGAATGTGTTGATTTTGACCCATTCCTCTCAATGCTCCGTCCAGGGCGAACCAGAAGCACTGATCTGCTTGATATTTTGGAAAGCTACCACCAGTCCTGGGTTAAATGGGATCAGTGGTATGATTTGGACTTGGTACAAAACAGCTCCTTACACAGGGCTGAAAAGTCCAAACTGTGCCAACCCCTAAAGCAACACAAGAATGAACTGGCACGTTCATCTGTCTTAATTTTGATCTGCCAGGGCTGTGTTCATAATCACACATATAGAATATTTTATTTCTTGAGGTGTGGGAAGTTAAGAAGTCAAAACCATTTGAAATTAATGGACTATGCAGAATTAAATAAATTAACAGGAAAGAATCAAAACCTGCAGGATCAGAGATTCTTAGAGGACTGGAGTAAATATTTGAATTATTTGAAAAGCAATTGTGATAAACAGATTACGCTAGTAGTACTGCAAGAAGTTCTATAAGGAGGACTTTGTGAAATATTGCAAGAAAGACTTTGAAAAGAATGATTAGTTAAGGACAATTAAAAGTAATGGAGAAATAAGAAATGCAGAACAAGGGATAAAGAACAGAAAATCTTCAGAGGTTGTTGACGGAAGTCTAAAATATTGTATAAGATAAGAAGTTATGTTAAATGATTGTTGAAATTTATATGTTAAAAAATTAATAAAAGTGTGTGTGTGTGTGTGTGTGTGTGTGTGTGTGTGTGTGAAGTCAAAACCATCTGGAAGTCATGCCTCTATATCTTCTAAGAGCCTGAGAATAAGGTGCAGTTACTCAGTGAGGCAGGAAAAACACTTTGTTCATGCTCAGGAGCATTCTTCACCAAAAACATCACACACACACAGAAAACAAAACTAAACAAAACACAGCCTGATTCTGCAGCCTGGCTGAAATCAAGCCTTACCAGTGCAGATCACATTTTCTCATTCATAAAATGTGCAAATGGGATTTTCAGAATAAAAATTTGTGCCACACGGAACTTTTCATTAATAGGAATACATTTGAAAAACAATGACAACTAGCAGTGCTTGGTTATAACACAGAGCACAACTACTTTATAATATGATCATGGGATATGCAGAAAGTATGAAACAATGCAACTACATTAAAACATGAATCTGTTCCCAAAATATACCGTATTTTTCGCCCTATAGGGCGCACCGGCCCATAGGGCGCACGTAGTTTTCAGGGGGGGGGGGAATCAAGGAAAAAAATATGACCCCCCCTGCAGCTCTGGGAGCAGTGGACAGGCTGCATGCAGCCTGTGCGCTACTCCAAGACCTTCTCCCTGCTTTTGCGGGAGGTGGCGGAATTCCCCCATCTCTCGCAAAAGCCCACAGGAGAGAGAAGGGACTGACTCGGCCAGTCAGTCCCTTGTCCCTCCTTGGGGAAAAGCCCCCAAGAGCGGTGCGCTCTTTAAAGGCTGCGCGGCTCCTGCGGGCTTTTCAACCCAGATTGTGCGGAAGCGATGCTTTCCCCCACCACCAGCCTCAAAGCGGGGTCAGAGAGTAGCGGGAAGGCGTCGCGCGCCTTCCCGCTGCCCCCCGATGCTCTGGGGCTGGCGATGGGGGGGGGGAGCGCTGCTTTCCCCCACCGCCAGCCTCAAAGAGCAGACTCTCCTGGCTTCAGCAAAAGCAACGTGAAGCCTCCGGAGCGCAGGCTTCGGAGGCTTCGCATTGCTATCGCTGAAGCCAAGGAGCCTGCATTCACCCCATAGGACGCACACACATTTCCCCTTCATTTTTGAAGGGGGAAAAGTGCGTTCTATAGGGCGAAAAATACGGTAATTACAAATGAGCCTCTTATATATCATGTACATTAAGTAAGTATACAAACTCGTGTGAGCTTGCCTTTAGGCCTAATTTGAGACAAAATAACTCTCATTTCCTCATCGATGCAAATTAGCCTTACACTTTTCTGATGTTTCATATTTGTCAGAATTGAAAATCCCGTTTCACAGCAATTAAGTTATCAGCATCACTTCATGCTCATTTGGGGGGGGGGGGACTCATTCTGCATATAAAATTTTGTTTTGATTCTATACTGTACTACACTGAAATGTTTAAATGTTTCCTTGATTGTCCTTCAATCTTCCAGCCACACTTGACATCCTCTCCTGCCACATCAGTGTTCAAAACAGTAACCATTAATTACTCATTTGTTCAAAATCCAGTTAAAACTATTTTGTTTAATTAATTCAACAAAGCTGATGAACTTGATTAAGTGACACCAGCTTTTGAATGTCTGATAGTCAGTTACACCTCCAATTTTTTCCTCCCATTGCCTCTTAGCAGCCCCCTAGGTAATCCCTTCCCCCGGGGGCAATACTGCCCAGCTTGAAAAGCACTGCACTAGATTTTACTTAAAGGTAAAGGGACCCCTGACTATTAGGTCCAGTCGTGGCCGACTCTGAGGTTGCGGCGCTCATCTCGCTTTATTGGCCGAGGGAGCCAGCGTACAGCTTCCGGGTCATGTGGCCAGCATGACTAAGCCGCTTCTGGCGAACCAAAGCAGCGCATGGAAACGCCGTATACCTTCCCGCCAGAGCAGTACCTATTTATCTACTTGCACTTTGACGTGCTTTCGAACTGCTAGGTTGGCAGAAGAAGGGACCGAGCAACAGAAGCTCATCCCGTCGCGGGGATTCGAACCGCCGACCTTCTGATCGGCAAGTCCTAGGCTCTGTGGTTTAACCCACAGCGCCACCTGTGTCCCTTACTTAGAGTAGACCCATTCAAATTAACAGGCTAAAATTAATCATGTTCACTAATTTCAATGGGTCTACTCCAAGCAGGATTAGCACTGAATTCAAGCACCCAACACATTCCAAGATTATGGTCTGGCTTCCTCCTGCTATTTAAGGTAAATTGCCCAGTAGTCATGGCAATGGGCCCAGGCCTCAAAGCCCATTTCCTCAATTATCTCAAACAGGAGCCATTCAGTAGTAAAACTATTTCCTTCAGCCCCACAACCTGCTACTTCTTACTGCTGGCTCATAATGTGCTATGGCCACATTCACACCATTTTCTTAAAAAAAACCACTTTAAGCTGTAATGGCTTCCCCTAAACAATTATGGGAGCTGTAGTATGTTAAGGTGCCAGGAACTGTCAGGAGCTGCCTCCTGCAGCTACAATTTCCAGAGCTGTCTGTGAAGAGGGATTGGCTGTTAAATCACTCAGAATTGCAGCTCTGCCTCTGTGAAAGAGCTCAGGCACATCTGGCCCAGGCAGCATAGCCAACAGCCAGAGATGAGGGGAACTGGGAGTCCAACATCTGGAGGGTGTGAAGTCACAAAGACCCCATCTGCACTATAGATTTAAAGCACTATTATATCACTTTAAAAACAATCATGACTGGAGGGTTGCGGGGAGAAGAATCCTGTGAACTGTAGTTTGTTAAAGATGCAGAATGTTTTCCCCATCCCACAGAATTTGAATTCCCAGAGTTCCCTGAGACAAGGGATTGATTGTTGAACCAGGAGAAGGGCTATAGCTCAGTGGTAGAGAATCTGCTTTGTTTTCTGAAAGTCTCAGGTTCAATCCCCAGCATCTCTGCGTAGGGCTGGGACTCTCCTGAAACCCTGGTAAAAGACAGCTGCCTATATTCCTAAGCACTCTGAGCACACTTAACAATCTACATTTCCTGTAGTAATAATAATAATAATAATAATAATAATAATAATAATAATAATATTTCTATCCAGCCACTCTGGGCGGCTTCCTGCATGTATGAAAACATCATAAAACATCGAAAACCTCCTGATACAGGGCTTCCTTCAGATGTCTTCTACAGGTTGTGTAGTTCTCCCCCCCATTTTAAAAATGTTTTATTCATTTTATCTACAATATTTACAACAGAAGACTTCACATCCAAAGTAAAACAGTATATAACAAAACCTTGAGTCTCGTGCTTTCATTTATACTGATTCTTCTCAGGTTCCCTTATTTTCGTATTCCTTAATATCTGTCTCCTTCTTTTGGTTCCTTATTCTTAATCTCTTAGATCCCATATATATATTTAACAATTTTTCAATTAATGCCCTCACCTCCCTCCCCCTAAACCCGTTGCTTCCCTTCACCCATGTGCGATCCTCTTTACCTACTGTTGCATTAACAGCTGTTTATATTTGTTGTTCTATATTTGTTATAATATCATCCTATATCCTTGCGCCCTTTAAGCTATTGCGTATTAATTTTAAGTTCTGAAACCAACTCTTTTCATGTAAACTTTACGCATTCCCACTCTTTGTAATTTTTTTGGTTGGGACAGCCTCTAATTGATGCTGTTACCTTTACCATCTCCACAAATTCACAAATTTTAGCTCGCCATTCTAGTAGTTCTGGTATTTTGTCTGCTTTCAAATTTTTTGCCACTAATATTCTAGCTGCTGCTGTTGCATAAAGGAATACATTCCTTTTATCCTTGGGGATGTCACTAGATATTAAGCCCAGCAGGAATGCTTATGGCTTTTTAGAAATTGAACTCCTAAATATCTTTGAGCTCTTCACGTACCACAATCCAGAACTGTTTAAACACCTACACCCCCACCACATATGATACAGTGTCCCCACCTCTGTTTTACATCTCCAACAGAGATTTGAGTGTTTTTTGTACGACTTTGATAAATTTACTGGGGTGAGGTACCTACAACAAAACATCTTCATTATATTCTGCTTAATCAGATAGCAAGCTGTAAAGTTTATATCTGTTTTCCATAATCTAAGTTGTGTAGTTCTTTATCACCTTGACATCTGACTGGAGGGTGTTCCACAAAGAGGGTGCCACTGCTGAGAAGACCCTTAGTAATACTGGAGGAAAGCCATCACTATTTTCAAAGTGCTGCAAGAGTGCTTCAGATGTATAGCACAGAGGCAGGGATGTAATTTAATCCAGCAACATCCAACATTGGCTGATGGAGACTGAGGATGCAAAATGAACAGATTGTCTGGAAGCGACTATGGCTTTCTTCCGATAAACTCCAGCACCCATGCTACTAGAAGATTTAGGTGCAGTAGCTGAGTCGTGTCTGGTTTTTGGCCAAGATGCCCTTTGCTGGCTGTGCCACAGTGGAGATGGCACTTTTCTGAAGCTTCTTGGGGATGTTGTCTTGACTTCCCTTTCCAGACCGTGTGGCCTTCACAGGATGGTGTTTGTTACTGCTATGAAAAGAGCTTTGTCTGAGCTGTTATTTTTGGGTGGGGGTGGGAGGGAGGAAGAGCATTGGATTCCTGTCAACAAAGGCCCATCGGCCAGACCTGCATGGCGGCAAGCATCTGCCTGACACGCACCAGAACTAGACACGTTGCTACTGGAAGCGGCATCAGAGGCTCTTTTCTTTAAATTAGGACCCATGGCAACAGTCCAAGTTGAGTTCAGTGATGGGGAAAAATGTCAATGGCGCTGCCTAGATGATATTGTCTTGCTGTGCCTTGGACAGATATGCCACTTTATTTATTTATTTAATGACGAATTACATAATATTTGGCTATATGAAAGGACATTTAATTTCCTTCTTAAAAATTGTTTTTATAATAATACCTTTTATAATAAACAAATACCTTCCATATCTCCTCAAAATCACTTCTCGTGCATATTCCCTGTCTTACCTTAACAGCACTTGTTAATTTATCATTAATAGCTATATCCCACACCTCTTTTTACCATTCTTCCGTTTTATATTCACCTTGCCCCACGGCGTTTCATTCTTGTGCAGAAATGCCTCCCAGAGACAAGCTAGCACGAGAGATGGTCTAAACTTGCTGAGCAACATGCCCAGAGCTGGCCCAAGGGATGCAAGCACTTTATTGTGGACATGGTGATGCATGCATGGAAGTTTATAGTGTAGCATCCACACAACACAGTCCGCACTGTGGTGCCATCCTATACCCCTTTACCATTTCATATGGATTTACCATTTCCACAGAAAATCCAGTACGAAGAAAAGCAATGCAGAAACTGTCCCGATTAAAGGGGGTGGGGAGAAATATGGGATGGCACTTTGCAGAGGGCGGCTTCATGCTGATGCTGTAATAAAGATGTATGTGTGAACAGCACCAATTCCACAATAAACTACTGTGTGAAAGCCACCCCAGTTAACATTCAGCATCTTATAAACTTTGGCTCTCCTACACAGTAGTGACAAACAGAAAGACCTACCACCTTTGATGATATTAACCAATCCTCTTTTCTGTTGGCTGCATTGCAACACCCTGTGTTATGTTAAGACACATGTCCTCTTTCAGGGTTACTAATAAGGTTCAATGAGAACCTTCCAGAGAATAATAAAAGCAGGGTTTTTGGGGGAGAGGGATGTGTGTGTTTGTAGAAACTGTGGCAGTTGCTATTTAAAGCAAAATAAGGATACAGCAAAATCAAATACAGTTGAAGTAAAATTAAATTAAAAATCCAGTGACTCATTTAGCACTGCATATCATTTTACCTTAAATCTCAGTTTTGTTACAAATTTTCAGAGCTATAGTGATTGCAAGAAGACTATGAGATGACCAAAGCTGTAAGCAATTTGCCAGCACCCTGTTTCACATTTCTTGCACCGCTGGGTGGATAGGATTATCTTTACTGTTTGTATTTTCCCTCTTTTCAGTGGAGACCTGACTCCTGACCACTCTGTAAAGCACCGAGCATAATGATGGCAATTGGCATCGTCTTCAGACTAGGATAGAAGTCTACATTTCAAACAACTGGCGAGAGATCCTGGTTTTATGGCAGTTGCTACTTGTTAAGCATTGGCACCTCTGTGTAAAGACAGGAAAACAGGTATCCAATATCATATGCACAATGCAACATCCAGGTGCTTCAGTTTAATTAACCCATGCTCTGGTTCTATTTTCACCTGCGTTAGTAATCTTCACTCTTTATACGCCTTCAAATGCCATCTTTTCAGCTCTTTAACTTTATTGACAATGTGTCACAAAGTGGTTGAAGTGCATTACCCTTCTATTCTGTGATTTACCCTTCTATTCTGCACATACCTTTAACATGTCCTTCTGCTATAATTCAAATGACAGGGCCCTGCTGAGCACTTCTGGGAAAACACACACACAAACAATGGTTCTGATGTGAATTATGGTGCTGGAGGAGACTCTTGAGAGTCCCATGGACTGCAAGAAGATCAAACCTCTCCATTCTTAAGGAAATCAGCCCTGAGTGCTCACTGGAAGGACAGATCGTGAAGCTGAGGCTCCAATACTTTGGCCACCTCATGAGAAGAGAAGACTCCCTGGAAAAGACCCTGATGTTGGGAAAGATGGAGGGCACAAGGAGAAGGGGACAACAGAGGACAAGATGGTTGGATAGTGTTCTCGAAGCTACCAGCATGAGTTTGACCAAACTGCGGGAGGACAAGATGGTTGGATAGTGTTCTCGAAGCTACCAGCATGAGTTTGACCAAACTGCGGGAGGCAGTGGAAGACAGGAGTGCCTGGCGTGCTCTGGTCCATGGGGTCACGAAAAGTCAGACACGACTAAACAACAACAACAATGCTACCCTACAACACACCACCACAACAGCATCGTCTGCCTAGATTCCAAGTCCCAGCCCCCGTGGAGACATTCCTCCCCAATAACTTTATTTCCCTTCCACAAGTGTCTGCACTCCGTGGGACTGCAAAAGCTCCCCCAAAGTACTTGCCCATTTGTGGATTTAATTGAGGGGAATGAACCTTTTCACCATCAGCATGCAGTAAGTAATGCAGGAAATGTCTTTCACATACATCTGTGCTTGGAAGAAGCACCAGCTTCACCTTCTGCGTGCAGAAGGTTTAAAGTTCCATCCCTGGCAATCTCCAGACATGACTGAGAAATCTCTCTGAAAACACTGAGAGCCACAGCCAGTAGTGTAGACAATACTGAGCTAAAGCATCTTCCTGTGTTCCCAACAGGGTAAAAACATTCCCCTCTATCTAATAAGGTAGGATGAGGAACCTGTGGCCCTCCAGGTGTTGCTGGACTTCAACTCCCATCAGCCCCCACTCAGCATAGTTAGTGTTGAGAGAGGATTGGAGCTGCAGTCTAACAACGTCTGTAAGGGCCACAGGTACCCAACCCCTGCAACAAGTCCTGTTTATTTGCAAATGCTTTAACAGGAGCCCTTAAATCTCCCTGTGCACTTGACGGTCAGGTCCTGGAAGACCTTTGCTTTCTCCTGCTCTCATCAGGACTCACATTCAAATGCTACAGCAGTGTGACTTTTATGAAAGGTATGGCATAGGCACACAAAACACACCTCAAGGGAAAGCAATTGATAGACTGATGTTTGCACAAGCGAGGCAACTTATCTGAACAGCTGAACTGTTAAGATTTTGGGGAGGTGTGCTGCATGGAGTGCCCACAGCAGGTCTGTCCTCCCCGCCACTAATTAAGATATCTATTTTTCTTTTTCAAGCAGCACAATAACAAGTTCACCTTCCACCCTCATTTATCCTCAGTTTATTCTCCATCCCACATACTCCCCTCCCAATATGCTTTGCTCCTTCCTGCAGCCCATCCTGGGCAGCTGTTCACGAACAGCTGTTGCTTGGGCACTTCCCATTCAAATGTTGCTACTCAGAGCCACTTCTTCACACACCGCAGAAATGCATTCCATGCAGATCATAAAGTGAAAGGAAGCATAAGTCGCTAATTCTAAGCATTTGTACTTGGAAGTCAATCCTGCAGTTTTCGATGGAGCAGGATCTCAGTGTACAAGTCAGACCGAAGCTCAAATCTCAGCTCCGCCATTCACTCCCTAGGTGTCCTTGTGAAAGCCACCATCTCCATGTCTCATATCTGCAGTATAAGGATAATAATATCAACCCTCCTTTAATGGTTAACATTGTAATGATTACTGATATCAAAGCATCTTAAACAGCCCAATTACAGGGGTTGTTATTTTGTACTAATGAGTAGCTATGGTACATACCAGGTTTTTCAACTATGACATGTGATCCTATCTCACCTTAATAAGTTAACATATATGCAAGTCTTGTGGCTTTCCTCCTTGATGTGAGCTGGTTAAAGCTGGAAGTGTCCAAATAACCATGGTTTCCCAGTTCCTCAGGACTAGGAAACTATAATATCCTGGGGCGCTTCCAGATTGATGCTATTTTGGAGTGGGACTGAATGACATGCTGGCAAATTCAGGTTGCACATTTAAAGTTGCATTTGGTGCTCTTGTGCAATAATACCACTTCCTACAAAAAAGCAGTTTTTCTTTACAATAAAGAAAGTAAGGGAAACTATGCTTTGGAAAGTGTTGGGATAATAATTGCTTGATGCAACATCATCTAACCTCCCTGTAGACAAATCAGAATGAATGTGCAAGATACATTCGGTGTCATCTAACCTCCATGCAAACTTTGTGCAAACAAATCAGGATGAATGTTCAATAAACAGGTTTCCTGAAAGGACTACCTTTTTGGAACAAGCTAGGATCACGCGGGTGGTGCTGTGGGTTAAAGCCTCAGCGCCTAGGGCTTGCCGATCGAAAGGTCGGCGGTTCGAATCCCCGCGGCGGGGTGCGCTCCCGCTGCTCGGTCCCAGCGCCTGCCAACCTAGCAGTTCGAAAGCACCCCCGGGGGCAAGTAGATAAATAGGGACCGCTTACCAGCGGGAAGGTAAACGGCGTTCCGTGTGCTGCGCTGGCTCGCCAGATGCAGCTTTGTCACGCTGGCCACGTGACCCGGAAGTGTCTGCGGACAGCGCTGGCCCCTGGCCTCTTGAGTGAGATGGGCGCACAAACCCCAGAGTCTGTCAAGACTGGCCCGCTCGGGCAGGGGTACCTTTACCTTTACCTAGGATCACAAAACATGCTTTGAAGTTTGTTTACGATCCTGGCTTGCTTCCCAACCTGGTAACCATAGTTTCCAAGTTCAGACAAAATAGGAAACTATGGTTCTTGGTAGACTTATGCTGTAACTGACTTGTGCTGAGAAGGAAAGGGTGATGTACCTATCACAAAGCTTGTTCACAGGTACCATTGTCCAAATTGGATCAATGTAAAAAAAAATCATGTTCGCCATCACATTACATGTTAAGCATGTATTTATGAGGCACATTTGAAATCTGACACACATGCATATTCAGAGGGCTAAGATGCCAAATGCTTGAATGTCAGGCTCAGTGGAGAGGATGGCACAACACAACCTTGTATTCTCCAAGATGGCCAAATGCTTGTGAGATCAACCTATTTCAGCTCCCTTCCCTACCCTACCCCTCTGGCTGTCTTCCAAACCCCCATCCTCTGGCTCTGCATCCCTTTGGGACACTACCTCAGTCCCTGGTGCCTTATAAAATGCCCATGACCTACCTTGCCACCATGGGGCACAAACTGGAGGCAAAGACCAGAGAAAGATCACAAGAGGAAATGCCAACAGGGAGGGTAGAGAAGAGACAAGTGCAGTGGCTCAAACCTATTTAGAAGCCACACCTTTTGCTTCCCA
The DNA here is from genome assembly GCF_965113315.1 of Podarcis vaucheri. Taxonomy (NCBI): domain Eukaryota; kingdom Metazoa; phylum Chordata; class Lepidosauria; order Squamata; family Lacertidae; genus Podarcis; species Podarcis vaucheri. Next base: position 19,241,605 of record NC_138758.1, on the reverse strand, counting down.
ACAGTTTCCAGATATGGGGAAGCTGGCTACAGATTTATAGTAGAGGTACAGATTTACAGCACAGTGCTCTCTGCCCGTGCTCAGAGGCACTCCTTCTCCACAGGGTCCAAGGTGGAATGCCAACACTGGAAACGGGTCCCAGGACTAAACCCTGCCTCAAATTAACCTTGGCAGTAGCCATTAATCACAAAAGAATCAGTGTACACACAGAGGGACATTATCAGCACCTGGCAAGAGGGACCATCTTAAACAGCCGGAAGGAGCAGGCTGGTGCCCGTCTCCTTCCTCCCATCCCAACCTGCCCACGAAGTGGTACTCGAATGCACCACCCTGGGCAAGCTGGTCCTGGCTGTGCCAAGAGGGGAACGTGCTGAGATCTCACATTGGCTACAGTCCTTTGACATCTTCTGACAAGGAGTGGAGGGTCAGGTGGTGCTCCAGTCAGCTGTTGCTCTTTAAGCCCGTAAGGGCAGCGCAAAGCTGCCCTCTTTACTCCCTGCTGCTACAGGTACCCTGGTGCACCATCAAGGTCTCCTCACCTTGAAGCCTCTGCAGCCCCTTTCCCCTCAAACTGAAAAGCATTCCCCAGGCTAAGAGTTGTCCTATTTTCCCTGCCTCTTGCCCCATTGCCCACATTAGAAGGGCAACCAGGAATTCAACAGATGAAGCCTTCCCCAGCAGGGAGTACAAAGCGTTCCCCTTTGGGACGCCTGCTAGTGGAGCCCCTGCTAAACAGGCAGACATTCAGCAGGTAAAAGTATTCCCCAAAAGAGGGTGTTTAGCCTTCGGCAGCTGAACCTGCGCCGATTCAAGTGGCTGCTAACAGGCAGGCATTCAACAGATAGAAGTCAGCTGGCAGAAGGTGAGCCGCCTTCATCTGCTGAACATCTTGCCAGCAGAGCGGAGGCTAACAGGCACGATCCCTGCAACTTGCACGGGACTCGTTTTGGGACCCTCCCCGTCCCCAAGGCAAGCCGGTTCTGGACAGCTGCAGGGTGGCAGGGATAGGGTGAAAACCCCACTTCCACCAGACCCTATAGGCAGTCCCACGCTGGTTTGTGATGTGCTCGCGTGCAGAGAAGCATGCCTGCCGCGCGCGGGGAGCCGGGGGGAGCGCAGGCTTCCCCGATCTTGCTGCAACAGGCGCTGCCTGCCAGGGGCGCAGCAGAGAGCAGAGGAGGACCGGCGCTGCTGCCCGCCCGCCCGCCATCTCGCTGTCCGTGCCAGGCCGTCTCTTTCTGGCTCTCTCGTAACCGGAGAAGGGGGCGAGAGGGCGGCGCGCCGCCTGGCACGTCCCCTCCTGGCCGAGCGGGCGCCCCGACGGCGAGCAGAGGGCGAGAGGTCGGGCAGCAGTTTGGTCAGGAGCGCGTCCTTCGCGAGGGAGAAGAGGCGACCCGGTCGACGCTGATCCCTCCTTCCCACCCCGCTGCTTAACGTGCGTGCCCGGCAACAAGTGCGGCGCTCGGAGCCCCGATCCCGCCCGCCCTCGAGGGTCAAGCGAAGCAGCCACCCACCTCCGGAGCCGGGGCTGAGAGCCAGCCAGAGAAGGAGCAGCGCCAGCAGCCAACGCCGCACGCCCATCGCGACGCCGAGGGCCGAGCCACGCCAGCCGGCTGCAACAGTCACGCAGCGAGCAGCAGCAGCAGCAGCGATCGCGCCCGCTCCCGCCGCGGCCCGCCTGCATTTGTAGGCGGGCGTCGGGGGAGACCCAGACCGTCCGCCTTGGCTCGCAGCCCGCCCGGTCATGTGGCTGCCTCCACACGCCCCCCCCCGCGCGCCTGCCGCCACCTCCGCGCTCTCCTCGTGCAGCCGCCCTCCCCCTCACCCCACGCCCCACACAGCAGCTTTGCCTCCTGTGGTGGGCGAAGGACGCCCCCGCTAGGAAGAGCGGCTTCCACCACCACCCCGCCCATCTGCGGGATTTACTCCGCCCCTGACAGAGCCGTTCAGGACACCCCCAAGAGATGATCACAGCCCCTCCTCCATACACACAACTGGTACCGCAGTTCCCAGCCTCTCCCCTCCTCCCCCCCAACCTGGTTCTCAGATACCGGAACCTCCTTCCTCCCCTCCTCTTCAAACACTCCAAGGCACCCCTTCCAAGGCCGACCATCAGGACTGTCTATGGGTATAGGTAAGAGGACCCCTGACCATTAGGTCCAGTCATGACCGACTCTAGGGTTGAGGCACTCATCTCGCTTTATTGGCTCAGCCGGCGTACAGCTTCCGGGTCATGTGGCCAGCATGACTAAGCCGCTTCTGGCAAACCAGAGCAGCGCATGGAAACGGCGTTTACCTTCCCGCCGGAGCGGTACCTATTTATCTACTTGCACTTTTTTGGCATGCTTTTGAACTGCTAGGTGGGCAGGAGCAGGGACCGAGCAACAGGAGCTCACCCCGTCATGGGGATTCGAACCGCCAACCTTCTGATCAGCAAGTCCTAGACTCTGTAGTTTAACCCAAGTCCTCTTTAAACTTAAAGCGCATCCACTTGGCCCTCAAAGGGTTGTCCTGATAAGAATTTGGCCCTTGGACCATAAAAGGTTGCCCATGGTTGGTCTTTCCCAGGCGTGGGGAGCCTCTGGCCCTCCAGATGTTACTGAAGCGCCATTTCACTCATCCTTGGCCATTGGCCATGTTTGCCACAGGCTGATGGGAACTGCAGTTCATCAATATTAGGGCAAAGAGGTCCCTACTCCTGGTGCATTCCCCAGGCATTTTGCTGCTCATTCAAAAGCCGACCAGACTGAGAGTGTCATTTCTGTACTGTTGGTGACCTGTGACAGCATCCCTTAGCCTCACCAGAAGTCTATAGCCTAGTTTGGCTGGTGCAAGGACACACAGCCCTGCTCTCCACCTGGACAGCACTGCTAGTCCTCCAGCAGCTGTTGCCTGAAGCAGCTGCCTCATTCTGTACAATGTTAGGGCTGGACCTGCTTCCTACCCCTGAGAACTGTCATCACCTTTAATTTAATTTTCCTTCTCCATCAACTATATTTTATGCATACGAAAAAACCACTCACTGCACAATCTAAATGAGCCATAATATAAATGCCAATATACTTGCCATAATATATCAAATATAACGCATACCGGGGTTTTTATTGTAAATGACTTGGTTTGAATCAAGTGCTCCATATATACATTAGAAATATTAAAAGCAATTTGACTCCACATAATAACTCCATTTACTTGGTAATATATATATAGTTCCCCCAGGCCTTTGGCTAATTAAGCAATCTGTGGCCTTTATGAGTTTTTGGGAGGGTGTTATTGTTTTGTTTGTTACTCTGTTATGTATTTTTGTGTTTTTAAATTGTAAACCACGGTACAAAATTAATAATCAAACTAATAAAATAAATAAAATTATTTGGGAGGTAAAACTTCTACCGCCACCACCCAGCTCCCAACATATGTGTGAATGAGCCAACATCCCAGGTAATAAATGAGCATGGATAGAATGTCTGCACCAGTTTGTTGCTGAGTCAAATACTTTTCAGTGGAGAGGCAGTTTTTACATCCTCAGTGGATGGTATGCCTGGGCTTGGGATGAATTGCCCCCCTGAGACTATAGGAAAGGTAGCAACTTGCTCTCTTTTGCTCCAGAGGAAATAATGGGTGGAAATGGCAGGGAAGTTGGATTTTGAGCTAAAGATTGGAGGGAGCTTCCTAGCTAAAGGAGCTGTGGAACAGGCTGCCTCAGGAGCTGGTGGCTCTCTTTTGCTGGAGATACTTATGCAGAGGCTGGGCAGTTGTCTGTCAGGGATGCTGCAGTTGCATCCTGTATTGCAGATCCTACATTGAGGAAAGGGTTAGACTAGATGAGGTGCCTTTTAAGTCTATTATTTGAGTCCATTCAACCCTTTTGGGCCACAATTCCTCTTTGAGTGAGCATAATCATGGCATGCTCCCTTATTTCCCTTCTTCACTGTTCATTTCCCCAAATGTCTCACAGTGTTAGCATCCCTTTATCAGTCATCACTATTCTCTCCGTATCTTTTGTTTTTGGAAGCCAGCCACTGAGTTTAGCCTCATTGCTTGTCACTCTTTGGTACGCACTGATCACTCCACTTAGAAGATTGCATTGAACCAAGTGGTAGGCACATATACACATCAGAAGGGGAGATGCTTTTGGGCTCCCAATTCCTATCAGCTCCCCCTTCCCACAGCATTCCCAGTGGTCAGGGATGGTGAGAGTTATAGTCCAGAGACATCTGAATTCCCTTATTGTCTTAAGTCCAAAAGTTCATTTAGCCCAGCACTCTGCCTCCAACAGTGGACAGCTAAGGGCTCAAAACAGAAATGTTGGCAAGCTGAGCGTGTAGGAGACAGAAGAAGATCAAAGGTCCTCCTAGTTTAGCATCCTGCTTCCACTGTAGCCAATCAGCTGCACTAAAAGAGCAAAATAATTCAGTATGGAGAAAAGTTATGAGGAAATGCAAAACGATTGTCAATTTAAAGGAGTTTGCTTTAAGTTGCTACACACGCCACAGTGAAAGAAAAGATAATGGGAGCTGCTTCTCCCCAAAATGATCTTTGCAAGGCCCATCCCCTTTAGTTGGGAGGAGATCTTATGTGTTCATCCTATCCTTGAATCTCTGGAGCATTTCTGCTTCTCCAGGCTTTTGCAATTTGCGTCTTGGCAGCTGTTAACTACATGACAATTAGGCCTTTTCTGAGAAATCCTCCCAGATTCAGTGCAGTCAAAGTGTGCAGCCGCTGAAGTAAAAGGCATTTTGAAATAGTTTTTTTTTTAAAAAAAGGTTTGCTATCCTTCCCCCACCCCTCCACACTCACAAACCCCTACATTCTCTTTCACCATCATCACCAAACATGTAATACGTGCAATGCAACCACATGTTTTTGCAGCGTGGTTTAGAATGACCTTTCCATAGCTGGTTTACCACTCGTGAAGTTTTTCTTACGTTAATACAGGACAGGGAGGTTTTTTTTTCTTTTGAGGGCTGCATTCCCTTGGGAGTAATCTGTCAAGACCTGAATGCCACTGCGTGGGAGGCCAAAACCAGTGATGGACAGGGCTGAAGCCGGTGGTAGCCAGGGTCAGATCTGAAAGTGAGTGAGGCACTCCTTTGTGCCCTCCTCCCCTGCTTGCTTTCTCGGTCCAAAACCAGTGATGGCCTAGGGACAGACCCAAAACTGAGTGCAGCATGGCTTTGCTCACTCCTGCCACTTCTTCTTTCTGTGCCACCCCATTCTCTCTCTCTATGCCACCCTGTCTCTCTCTCTGCAGCACACCTCTCTCAGCTCAGTCTCTCAGCATGAGAGATGTGGCTTCAAGCCCCATGGTGGGCGAAAGATCACTGCATTGCAGGGGGGATGGATTAGACCAGGGGTCTGCAACCCACGGCTCTGGAGCCACATGTGGCTCTTTTACACCTTTGCCGCGGCTCCGGGGCAGATACTAGCGAGGGGAGGAGGCGCATTGTGCGCCCCGACACTCCCCACTGTGGCGGGCGCTGTACTGGCTGTGACGTCGCATGGGGGCGGTGCGTGCGTTAGTCACGCACCATCCCGACGTCACCTTCCCACCCGCCCGCTACATTGTAAGGGGCATGTACGCTGGTCACTGCATTGAAAGGGGGCATGTACAGTGGTCACTGTCTTGAAGGGGAGTGAAGAACACACACTCACAAAAAGGGAACTTGTTAATTTAACGTTTATTTCTATGAGGAGGAGTAATTCTGAGGGGTCAAACAAAGAAATAATAAAAAAGTGACAAAAAAGTTATTTTTATAATGACGAGTTTTGCGGCTCCCGTGTTTTTTTTCTTCGGAAACGGGTCCAAGTGGCTCTTTTTGTCTTAAAGGTTGCAGACCCCTGGATTAGACGATTCTCATGGTCCCCTTCCAACTCTGCAATTTTGTGGTTCTAGGATTCTGCCATTCCTTTTCTTCTCTCTCTCTGCCACTCCCTTCCACCCCTGTTCCCTCTTCTTGCTACCTGCCTGAACCTGGACAATTGAGCTATAATTTGCCCATGCCTGTATTGAAAAGAGGAAAAGAAGAAGAGCACTCCACCCAAAGAGGGTCTTCATGTTTTGTTTATATGAATGTACAGCACAGCAGTGATAAAAGGGGCCATGTACACATGCATATACCTTTTCCTTGGCGATATTTTCTGACACAGATCTTCAAGAAAACCACAGTATAGTACACATGGCAGTGCACATCCCAGAAAAATGAGCAAATCATAAGGTTGCTGGTGGAGTAACAGTTCTACTGGCCCCAGCCAAGCAGCTCCCCTTCCTACCCCCGCTCCCCAAAATCTAGCCTTTGTTGAAAGATTCTTTATCTAAATACTCTCAGAGTTTGAGGGCAGACAGAAACAAAAGCATGTCAAATCGTCCCCTTCAGGCTTAGACTGAAGAGAGCAAGGGGGCCTCAAATGATCTCTCTTCTGAAATTTGCTACTCGCTGTCAAGCTTCCATCCAAACAGCTGTGGTCAAAGGGGATCTGGGCGGAGGTGGAATAGCTGGCAGAGGAGACTGCTAGCAGAGAGACCACCAGGCCTTCGCAGGGTGTTGCTGGGTCAGACTGAGGGAAAGCCTAGTGTGCACCCACCCACCCACTCACTCTCACTCTCTCTTATAGAGAAAGGTCAGGCCTCAACCTCACATCATTTAAGGGGTGAGTATGGGTGATTATGTTAGGGTTGACATATTTTGAAGATCAAAAAAGGACACATTTGCTGACTTCTATGACGACTCTCATTTTACATACCCTTGAAAAAGAGGATGTGTTCTGGAAAAAGAAGACATACGGCAGCCCTCAGCTTCCTCCCCATTTCTTATTGTCCTAGTCTTGAACTCAGTTCTCTACACTTCTTCTTTTGTGATTGTCTGTTTGGTAAAATTGTCTTCCATAAACATGGTTTTAACAATGAGTCCGTAAGTGACTGTGGAGGGCAATCCTGGATCCACACGTCCTTCCACAGTGGGGACATTGGTCTCCGGATGGGAGTTGATCATGGTGTGGATTTGCCAAGCGTGCCTTCCTCTTAGCTTGTTTCTCCCTTGCGTCTTGAGTTCAAGTGTCTTCAAAGCCCATGACACCTTTCGTAAAGGCTGTTCTCCAACTGGAGCACTCACAGGCAAGTGTTGTCAGTGTTTATACTACATTTTTTTAGATTTGCCTTGAGACAGTCTTTAAACCTCTTTTGTTGACCACCGCATTACACTACACTTACACATTAGTTTGTGATTTTTTTAATTAAAAAAAGGAGTCCTCAGTAAAACTCATCAGCAATTTAGTGTGAACTTCTCCTGATTATCTATCATCTATCTATCTATCTATCTATCTATCTATCTATCTATCATCAATCATCTATCTATCTATCTATCTATCTATCTATCATCTATCATCTATCTATCTGTTATCGCTATGTTAAGGCCACTGTCGTGCTGCTGTTTGCATGGCCACCAACAGGTGGCCACACCAGTTCCACTGTGAGGAACAGCGGGCAAACAAGCTGTTCAGCATTATATTTAACTATTTAACTATATTCAGCATTTATATTTAACTATTTAACAGTGGAGGAAGGCACTTATCTCCCACAAACAAAGCACAGGTAACCCAAGAACAAACCTTGATTGCAGCTCATAGTTTGTCACAGCTTAGCCCTGGGAAATGGAGATTTACCCATCCCTAGCGAGAACTGTACATACTGCTACCACCTTCATCTATAGGTAGCCAGCAGCCAAAAGACATTCGTTTTTGCTTCCACCAAGGATTGCATCAAACTAATCATCTTACCAATAAGGGGAGTTGTGAGGAGATGGAGCAGAGGCCTCTTTTGCACCCAGATCTCCTGCCCTTTTACCTTTTTTAAAACACTGCTTACGGGGGAGTGGAAAAGAAAGAAGCTTGATGAACTGTAGCCATCCAGATTCTGTAGCAGCCTCTCTCTCCCTGAAATTGCCACTACAGCAGCATTTGAGGGACCATCTTACACTGAGAGGGTGGGGAGGTGGAGAAGAAGCAGAAGCAGTGGCGTCACACCGGGGGGGGGGGCGGTGCACCTCAGGTGCCATGTCTGGGGGGGTGACAAGAAGGCACCCTGCGGGGACTTGCAGCAGCGCGAGCAGCCATTGTGTAGCCGCATGTGGAGGATCCTGCGTTCGTGGCTGCAGCCACGAGCAGAGGATCCCGGTGCCAGCAGCAAACCGCTATGTACACCGCATGTGCGGCTTTGCATGTATGCGCCGTACGTAACGATGCTGCACAAGCGCTGTACATAGTGGTTTGCTGCCGGTGCTGCTTGAGCGCTGTACGGACAGCGGTAGGATCCCTCTGTCACCACTGTGAATGGAGGATGCTTCGTTTGCGGCTGCAGCTGTGAGCAGAGGACCCCGGCAACGTCCGTACGGCGCTGAAGCGCCGGTGCCGGCAAACCGCTATGTACAGTGCATGTACGTACGCTGTACGTAGCGACGCTGCCCATGTGCCGTACATAGTGGTTTGCCGCCCCAGGTGTCACGACGCCTTCGTTCGCCCCTAAGCAGAAGTGCTGTCTTTTCCATTCTTTTCCAGCTTTCTTTTTAAAAATAAAATTAAAATGATGCTTATTGTTGTAAAGACCTTATGTGAACGACTTTCTGAGGTCTGCCTCAAAAGTGATGTATAAATACATAAAATAATGGTTGGTTTCCTTGCTTTCCATCCTACCAACTCCAATGGCCACCAGCCACAACTGCATACAGCTGGAGGTTTCTGAAACTGAATTTTTTTGGGGTTCACCACCTTCTCAGTTTCTAGAAGATCTGCCTCTGGGGGATCGCTTTGTCTCTACTGAATGTATATGCACAATCATAAGCAACATTAAAGCAGTAGCGTTTGGCAAGCCAGCTCAGACATTGCAGCTGCTGAGCTCATTTGAACTGTTGATAACCTATTGTAAGATAATTATTTTTCTAGCGCTGTATTATCTAAGCAAAAAGGACACATGCTGTCCTGGCTTTTAAATCGGTGGAAGCAAGGCTATTGCGCAGTAAACAATTGCAGCGTAATGGAAGTGTGGTGGACATTTCAGCATTTTTTAAAGCTTCCATGATCTTCCCCACTATTAAATGCTCACCCTTGCAAAAAAAAAAAAGCCACCTAAGGCCCTACTCAAATCTACTCAGAAGTTATACTAACTCCAATGGCTCTTACTCCCATATAAACAAGGTTAGGATTACCACCTTAGTAGCTCAGATATGGGGATAGTGATTCTGATCTGTGTTACACGATTGTTTTAAAGATCGCAGCAAGAGGGTATCTGTAAAATGCTTGGCCCACTTGAAAAGCTCACTCCTTTGGGAGGAAGGGCGGGATATAAATTGAATAATGATGATGATGTTAAATATTTATATAGCGATTACATTTCCTGGATGTGTAATGCTTACATGAGCTAGAATGAACATACGGTTCAAAATGGGGACACTTCCTATCCTGCATGAATAGATGGATGCATGGAAAACACAAGAGGCTTAAGATAAGCTCTTAGGGTGATGTGTGAGAAGAGTAATACTTGAAATCTGTACAGTGCTTTCAAGTGTTTAAGGCTTTTCTAAGATGTAAACCTTACCACAACCTTGTTGTAGAGTAGGAATAGGTAAAACCTTCTAGATTTTCCTGGACTCCAACTCCCATTAGCCCCAGCTAGCACAGGACGATGTGAACTGGAGTCCAATAGCATCAGGAGTGCCATAGGTTTCTTACCTCTGCTATAAGGTTTATTCGCTAATATTGCCCCCACATTTGCAGAATGAGGCTGAGAGAGGCCTTAGGCCACCAGATGAGTTCATGGCAAAGGAGAGATGCCTATCAGGGACTTCCTGGTTCTCAGCTCCATCTCTTAATGCTACAGCACAGCCAATATTCTACGCCAGAACCACCTCCAGCTTTGTTAGCCAACAGTCACAATCTTTTAAAGAGCTGCACCCCAACCAACGAAACATTTTCAGCCTTACGAGTTTGGGCCAATCAGCTGACTAATCTGTCAATTAGATTTGTGCACATCTACATGTTGGTAGAAACCATAATGCCAAAGCAGTAAAGATACTTCCTTTGTTCTTAGATAATGCATTAACGTGTTGCAGCAAGCATCACCTTAGAAGAGTATTTCCCTCCTGGGTACGGAAGAACGGAGAATGCCTCTTTTATTATGGGGCTTGTGGTATGAACTTTATAACTCCTTGTTTTTTAAATAGAGTAATAATACGTTGGGTGCCCCTGTCCCTCATTTTTCCCCCTTGTCCAATTAATCGAGAACAAATTTAGTCAACTAGAGGTATTTTAAAATCAGTTAATCTAACATTTATTTTTAAAATTTTGTAGTCCTAATTATAATGTCAAAATGTCAGATTGACAGGTATTCTATTCTGTTCCACACTCAAGGTAGGATTTCCTTGTGGGCTTGCAATCTTTGGGCTTTTCCAGGCAAATGTTCATTATGGGATGGGCGTTCCTCATGACTACACCTCCCCCCACCCCCGGTATTCACACAATGAGTTGTATTCAACAGAATCCTACTCAGAGTAGAGCCACTGAAATCAATGTGCCTGAGTTGTCATGTGCATTAACTCCGGGTCCACACTAGGTTTATTGTCTGATGCCATGCAATACCATTCCAGGGAGATCCGATGCTAAGAAAATCCAATGACCCATTTGTGATATCTGAACAACTCTGCAAAAGGAACGGGAAACCTATTGTCCAGATGTTGCTGGACTCCAAGTCCCATCAGCCCCAGCCAGTCTGGGATGATGTGAGTTATAATCCAGCAACATCTGGAGGAGCACAGATTTCCTACCCTTGGTTTATATGAAACCCCTATCTGGAGATCCCTTTTTCCTCTGAATTCCCTGTAGTTCAGGACATAGGAACAGAGGAAACAGCCTTATACCAAGTCAGACCAATGACCAATCTTGCTCAACATTATCTACACTGACTGGCAGTGGCTCTTCTGGGTATAGTTTTCTCCCAGCCCTACCTAGAGATGCTGTAGATTGAAGCTGGGAACTTTTGCATGCAAAGGAGATGCTCAACCACTGAGCCCTTTCCCGACAGCTATCTCCAAGGCTTGAGTCACTTGTGTCTTGATTGAAAGCCCTTATTGACATCTGTCTTGGATTTTATTTTTCACTGATGTTTAAAGTTTGCAAGGGCATTGTTTTTGTGCTCCAGACACCTGACAGAAACATAAAGAGGAAAAACGTTAGAGCAGTGGAAGCATTTTTGCAGCCTTAGCTGGCATGGGTCCTCCTGCGACAGAAACATCTGCATCGCAAGCAGAGCCAACACAACAAAAGATGTAGGGCAGGGGATGGAGAGATTAAAGGGAGGGAGGGAGGGAGAGACATTGAAGTGCCTCAAGGTGTCTCTGCAAATGGCCTGGAGTCTGGGGGATAAACAGGAACCAGCCAAGGAAGTGCTCTTAAGAGGAAGGATGCCGTGACAGAGTTGGTCTCAAGACAGCTCATGCTCTTGGAATGTCAGTATTGACCTGGATGGAAAGTGGGGGAAGGGATGGGGGCGGGAGCATTTCCCCAAGCGCATCTGCCACAAAGCCGCTTCTGCCCATTGCAGTTTTGGTGGCTCATGAACCACTCACTCTGTGTGTCTTAATCATCAAGAATGTCTCTGGTATCTTTAAAACATCACTACTCCTGACCATAGGAAGCTGCCTTATATTGAGTCAGACCATTGCTCCATCCAGCTCAGTAGTGTCCACAATGATTGGCAGCGGCTCTCCAGGATTTCAGACAATGGGAGTCTCTCCCAGTCCAACTTGGAGATACTTGGAAATAAACCTGGGACTTTCTGCAGGCAAAGAACAAGCTCCACCACTGAGCCTTCCCCTAAATGTACCCATGGCTAAGTTTCTCCGGTAATTATTTTCTCTTTGTTCTTGGGGAACAGGGCCCCTTTGAGAAGTGTCAACACTTGCTCACTATTCCACTTTGATTCCAATGGAAGATAAAGCTTGCAGTGGGAGCTAATTCAGGCAATGACATATGCATGTTTTGTTTGTTAATACACCACTTTTTGACCTGAAGGCTCCCAAAGTAGCAAACAGCATGTTAAACATAACAAAATATGGAGTAGATCACAATACAAAATCCCTAAGTCAACCAGCAAGCAACACATTTAGCAGCTAGTTTCACAAAGTCTGTTGCACTTACTCCATAGACACAGTCATGGTCAAACAACCTATCCCAGGGGAGCAACCAAAGCACTACCACTTAGCTAAGTCCTTTCCCCTCAGTTGGGGTTCATGTCCTAGAGAGCACTACACTAGGGGTATTTTTTTATTATTTAATCAAAGGAAACCCTGTCCAGCTCCCTATGTCTCTGGTATCTGTGGGGGTTGGTTTCACAGAGCTTGCTACAAGGAAGGAGCCAAGGCTCAGTGGCAGAGCACATGGTTTGCATGCTGAAAACCCCAAATTCAATCCCTGGCATCTCCAGTTAAAGAAGGAAGAAGTAGCAGATGCTGGTAAAGACCCCCTAGACCCCTGATGTTTAAGTAGTCAGACCTGGAATTATGGTCCATGCCTAATGGTACTAGTAAGTCTTCTCTACATCAATGATGTCTGTTTTTCAGAAGTGTGATAGTTAGATTCACTTGTGCTATCCTGGAAGGCAAAGTACTTGGTGCCAATGTGTCAAAATAAAGTGGGGAGGGGGAGCGGTAAGAGAAATATTCAAATCCAGCCTTCACTAACCTGGTGGCTCTGGAGGTCTTTGGCTACAACTCCCATCAGCCCCAGCTAGCACAGCTTGGACTACTGCAATGTGCTCTATATGGGGCTACCTTTGAAGGTGACCTGGAAACTACGAATTCAGAATGCGGCAGCCAGAATGGTGACTGAGAGTGGCAGCCAAGACCATATAACACTGATCCTGAAAGACCTACATTGGCTCCCAGTACATTTCCGAGCACAATTCAAAGTGCTGGTGCTGACCTTTAAAGCCCTAAACAGCCTCGGCCCAGGATACCTGAAGGAGCGTCTCCACCCCCATCGTTCAACTGAGGTCCAGCACCGAGGGCTTTCTGGTGGTTCCCTCCCTGCAAGAAGTGAAGTTACAGGGAACCGGGCAGAAGGCCTTCTCAGCAGTGTCACCTGTCCTGTGAAACGCCCTACCATCAGATGTGAAGGAAATAAACAACTATCTGACTTTTAGAAGACATCTGAAGGCAGCCCTGTTCAGCAAAGTTTTTAATGTTTGATCTTTTATTGTGTTTTTAGTGTTCTGTTGGGAATCGCCCAGAGTCCCAGAGTGGCTGGGGAAACTTAACCAGATGGGCGGGGTATAAATAAAATTATTATTATTATTATTATTATTATTATTATTATTATTATTATTATTATTATTATTATTTATAGCTGTAGTCAAAATACCTGGCAGGCACCAGGTTGACAAAGGCTGTTTTGTCATCTCTGTGATTTAGGGCGACCGTTCTCACCTACGTTGCTAAGGGCCAAATTTAATCTGCAGTAACTGTGTGGATGTGCTTTAAAAAAACACACACACACAAAAAGTGCAACAGCACAATCTGGTTTGGGACCTGGCAGGAGAGGGGAGATTTACCCCTTTGCCCCCACCAAGGTCCAGATCTGGATCATGCTTGCTGTTGGATATGTGTGTAACTCCATGCTGAGGCTTTATAAGACCAAAGCAGAATGCATAAAAATCAGACTGATCCTGAAACTTCACTCATCAGCCCACGTTGCCACAAGGCTATAATGCTGACACAACTCCACTTTCTCTGTGTGCCAAGTGAATGATGGAATCATTTATTTGTGATAAGGGGCAGCTGTCACCAGTGCAACCACAGTTTGTGTGACAGCTTTATCTACACTTATATTTTTCCGTGCTCTTTGTAGGCACAGGTCTGCACTTAAAAGCTCTGTGTCCAAGCGGGTGTTGTTCCCTGCTCCCTGCTCCCCTCCCGCTCAGAGTTTTTCCCATGAAAACCCACTCTTTAGTGTTAAATCAAGGCAAATATCAGTTTAGGTTTTCTGCGAATTGCAGTTTGCTCTGATTCAGCTTGAAAGAGTGAGGGGGGGGTTTGCAAGGAAAGCTCTGGAGCAAAAAGGGGGGGCACTCAGACATGAAACCTTAAAGTGTGGGCTACAGGGAAAAGGTAAGTATGGATAAGCCCTGAATAAGCACTCAACCAAAACATGTCAACAGTTTAGTCACCAGAAACAGCTGAGCAGGAAAAAAAGAGTGTGTCCTTTTTTTCTTGTTCTGTATTGTATGCAAAGGAGCAGGAGCCAAGATGACAGCTATCTGTGCCAAGAGACATTTTCAAAGACCATGTGTGTGGCAGGGTTCTATAGAAGCACAAGGAACACAAAACGAGGAACACAGAATTCAGCTCCCAGAAAATCTTTCTTTTTTTTAAAAAAAAAAAAGGAACAAAGTCTCTAGCACAGGGGTCAGCAAACCTTTTCAGCAGGGGGCCAGTCCACTGTCATTCAGACCTTGTGGGGGGCCAGACTATATTCTGGAAAAAATAAATGAACGAATTCCTATGCCCCAGAAATAACCCAGAGACGCATTTTAATTAAAAGGACACATTCTACTCATGTAAAAATACCAGGCAGGCCCCACAAATAACCCAGAGATGCATTTTAAATAAAAGGACACATTCTACTCATGTAAAAACATGCTGATTCCTAGACCATCTTCGGGCCGGACTGAGAGAAGGCGATTGGGCCGGATCTGGCGACTGGGCCTTAGTTTGCCTACCCATGCAAAGAAGAAGAACTACTTGCAAGAATGTGGACAGTGCATGCTAAAATATCAAAAACCAGAAGAGTAGCTGAAGGTTTTCAGTAGTTGGTGGCATGGGGGTTTCAATGCCTTGCATAGTTCATTGCCCCTTCCCTTGATTTGCATAATTAGAACAATTTATTGCAAAAAGGTAAGTATTGTGGAATACATTAAGTTAATTTAAAAGTACACAGAGCTTTGCTGGATATTTTAAATCTGCGCAGACTGCAGCATCTGGTTTGATCAATGCCAAATTTTAATGGCCATGGGGCAGAAATTCAATATTATACAGCATGGTGTATACACAGCCTTGGTCACCCCTTCCTTTTCAGTTATCCTAGAACTGGAAGGTACTTTGGATGTCATTTGATCCAACCCCTTGCTTCAATGCCGAATATGTGATACAGGATGCAACGAGAGCATCCTTGACAGACAGCCTCCTAGCCCCCCTGCTTAAATACCCCCAATGAAGAAGAGCTCACCACTTCACAAAGAATTTTATTCCAACTGGTGGGCAGGAGGCTCCTTACCTATGACTCTGTGATAACAGAACTGGGGAGAGATGCCCAAGTTTGTCTGTACACTGTCCTATATACCGTATTTTTCACTCTATAAGACGCACTCTTCCCCTCCTAAAAAGTAAGGCGAAATGTGTGTGCATCTTATGGAGCGAATGCAGGTGGGAGGCTCTGCTCAGCGCTCCCTTTAAGAGCCATGTGGAGCGTGTGTGACGGGCTGTCCTTCTCCCTCTTCCTCCCCCCACAGGGAAAAGCCCCTAAGAACTGCACACACGCTCTGCGCGCTCTTTAAAGGGACCGCGGCTCTTGGGGGAGCCTTCCTCCCGCTGCCCGGCGATTCTTGGCTTATGGGATAGCCGCGCGCAGCCTCTCCCGGGCAGCGGGATGAAGGCTCCCCCTGCCCAGAAGATGCTGCGCACGGCTATCTCATAAGCCAGGACAGCAAGAGGCTATCCCAGAAGCCAGATTCTTCTTACTGTTCTGGCTTCTGGGATTCAGAATATATTTTTTCTTGTTTTCTTCCTCCAAAAACTAGGTGCGTCTTATGGTCTGGTGAGGCTTATGGAGCAAAAAAATACGGTATGTTCTGCCCCCGAGGCCATCCAGATTCAGAGGATGCAGAATGTCCCTGCAGAAAATCTCTATCTTCTGCCAACAATGTCTGTGCCACCCATCCATTCCCTAGAGTCACTTCACAGACTCACTTTGTGCACCAGTCTCAAGCTCCTGGGGCAGAGTCACATGACTGGGACCCCCCAACACCATGCCGTAGCCACTTAAAAGCTTTCTGTGCCGCGACGATAATCACATAAGGAGCCAGCCTTCAGTAGCCTTCAATTACAGTGGTCAAACTCACTGTTATCACTGCCACCCCACAGGCGCTAGGAAATCTAGGAGACTGGAGACCACCAAACCAGCCAAGCCTTTCCCAAAATTGCTCTGTGGATCCCTAGGATTTGTGTTGATTGTTGTCCATCAGTTAAAAGGGTTTTGCAGAAGCTCCTGCCAGGGTGCCAGCTGACCATCTGGCTCTGCTGATGGGCAGCGGTGGGGGGTTGGGGGGTGGGAATGCTGAATCACAACCTTTCCCACTTCTGTTAGTGAATTTTTCTTGTTAGGATGAGAAATCCTGGTGATTCTCCAATACATGTGTTGCTGTTTGGCTTTTTCTCATTCTGATGCTTAAAAGTTATTTTTTAATGGGGTGGGAAGAGAACGTCGCACTTGTGTGCCACAAATACACACACACACACACACACACACACACATATAATGACCATAGGGAAGTGCAACACTTGCACAAGCACGAAGGCCCACACCTGCCCTGGCTGCACAGGCTGCAACCTTATGCACACTTACCAGGGGATAAGCCCATTTTGAACATAGTGGAGTTTACAGCTGAGAAAAAATGCACAGGGTTGCACTGTTAGTTTAGGAATGCAGAGAAAGGCACTATGTCTGTCCTCCATGAACTGTGAACCCCCAAATCTGGTATCTCCCCCCCCCAAAAAAAATATACAGTGGTACCTCAGGTTAAGAACTTAATTTGTTCCGGAGGTCCGTTCTTAACCTGAAACTGTTCTTAACCTGAAGCACCACTTTAGCTAATGGGGCCTTCCGCTGCTGCTGCGCCGCGGTCACACGATTTCTGTTCTCATCCTGAAGCTAAGTTCTTAACCCGAGGTACTATTTCTGGGTTAGCGGAGTCTGTAACCTGAAGCGTATGTAATCCTGAAGCGTATGTAACTTGAGGTACCACTGTATGCCAAAGTTGTGTGTTGATAGTATTATTAAAAATGTGTTTTTTAAGCTTAGGAGCTTATCTCTGCTTCACCACTGCCGCTTAAACATGGTTAGGGAAATTGGCAGGGCAGAGGAGGTGGGGAGGCTTATCTCTTAATTCTCTAACAAGAATATCATCTTTCATATAGTTTTGGAGGGGGAATCTAATTGGAGAGTTCATAGTTACTGAGGCAACAGAGATGAGCTGTTGGGCAGAGAAACCTTTTTAATAGTAGCGCTCTCTATATACAAGGGAATAAGGGCAAAGCTGTTCCTTTTCTTCATAGCCTGAGGACAAAGTATGAAAAAGGAACAATCATGGCTTATGGTGGTCCAGAAGGGAAATGCTTTAAAAAGGAAACTAATGTGGGACTAAACTACCAGTGCTCACTTCCAGATGAATTGTTTATTCAGCGTTTATCCTGATTTGTTTGCATAAGTTTTGTGTTTAGACAAAGTTGGCTATTTATTGAGCACCCATTGTTATTTGTGGCTAGGTTAAGCCACAATGCATCAAACAATTGTTTTCCTAGGACATTTCTCTATCACTTTCCTTGTCGTGAAAAGTCTGCCTTTTGGGGGTGGGGGAAGGGGGTCTGTTGCACAAGAGCACACTTGCTGCACAAATCCACTTTAATTGTGCAACCTAAATCTGCCGGTATGAGATTAAATTGCATTCAAAAATAGTGACAGTCTGGAATTACCCAGTACGTGCAAAATAAATGTTGAGTTTACATGAAAAGAAACAGATTGGATGAAAACCACATCTCTAGCAAGTAATACCATCCCTGCCTTCCACACTATCAATCAACCCATAGATATATCTATACTATAGAGCTAACCTAGATGCATAATTTTATATGCTCAGACAATATACCACTTTGATTTCTCTCCCTTCTGCCCTCACCCACCTGACAGTCCCACTTCCAACACTGCCAGATGTTTGCATGTGTGCATAACATTTGGGTAGTGCATATGTACATAAAATTCAAGGCACGTAAGCCTGAATGGTGCAAGGAATAGCCCTGGCAAAAGCCAGGACTCAGCCATGCAATCGGAGCCTATGGGTGGTAGGTTTTAAATGCATATGCCCCTATTCAAGGCTAAGACAATAAGTAAAGATAAATGATAGAGGGTAAGGATTTGCTGAACTAACTATGTGAAATGGAATACAGAAGAGGGGTGTGTGAGGAGGTCAGGAAATAAGTAAATGAAATATAAGACATGAAAATATTGATTATTTTTCTTTTTTTAAAACTTTCTTCTTTATTTTTTATGTGCTCTGTCTTTGCATTTTTTGTATTGCTTTTGTCTTTTAGTATTGTTATGTTTTTTTATTTTCTTTTATCTATAATTCTGTAACTTTCTAGTGTCTGAAAATGTCTAATAAATGTCTTTTAAAAAATAAATAAATAAATAAATAAATAAATGCATATGCCCCTATTCAAATGCTATGTCAATGTATGGGCACATAGTGGTGTTGGAGTCATGACAAGAGAATCAACTCTACAATTCTGTGATTCTGTTATCTCTATCACACATGGGAGGGCGATCTGGTAAAAGTATGTGATGAACTCAGCAATGGAGACAAACCTGCATGGTAGGCTTTGGTCACCTCCCCTTGGCCTCCTCCATAAAATATTTGAGGGGGCTGGGCCCCCCCCCCCAGTCGATGGGCATTGCCATTCAAATTGTGTGTTCATGCCACATCTTGTGATTGATTAAGTGGGGCAGAGCTTACCTGCCCTCCTTATTCAAGTTGTCGGCCCTGCTCCAGGACAAAATCTAAGTGGAATGGATCCTACTGACATCTAAACCAGAATCAGTACACAGCCTCAGCAAGGTGATGATCCAAGGAATATGGGGACCAAAAAGCAAATCTTGCAAGGTTAGAGCTCCAGGAAGAAATAGACAGAGCTTTGTCTGAAGCTTCAGAGGAGGCTTCAGACATGACCGAAGGCAACATGAAGGCCCCAAAAGGTGGGAAAGTAGCTACCGTAATGGAAGAGATTCAGTTGGGTACATTAAGGAGGGAGAGAGGGTTGTGCTCCTTGTGGGTCTCCCACAGGCATCTGACCACTGTGAGAAAACAATGCTAGACTACATGGGCCATTGGTCTGATCCAACAAGGCTCTCTCATTCATTATGAAGCGATTCATAAATGGAATCCAATAATGTTCTCATATTAAAACAAGGCTGCAATCTTAGGCATGTTTACATGACAAGTTAACTCCATAAAAATCACCAGGACTCACTTCAGATAAAATATGCTTAGTATGGGAGTGTTAAGGTGAAATATATTGCTATTTCTCTTTCAGAGAGATAACATGTGAAACAAAATTCCCTTCTCCCTTCAGGGTAGTGGGAGAGAGGAAAGTGAGCAGGGGAACAGACAACTTTCTACCAGTAGACTACATTTCAACCATACAAAAGCCAGAGGATTGTGTATGAACAGCTCACTTCATCCTCCATCCAGGCATCATCACAATTCTAAGGACATGTTTCAATGTGGATGGGTGTGGACTGGCATAGGGAGAGGCCCCATTGACCAGTCTGAGAGGCCTGATTTGGCCCCTGTGTTTGTGGTTCCCCGTTCCTCTGTTACATGGTAAGGAAGCCTGAGAGGAGACCATCTGGTTCTCCAGAATGCCAAGCCATTGCTACAGTCCCTGGCAGCTGCTCACTCCAGATTCTCCTGAAACATCTTTCTCCCCCCCTCCCCCCCGTCATAATCCACAATCATCTAATTTTCCAACATTCTGGGGAACTCTTCCTTCCACCAGAACCCCCGCCCAGTATCCGCATTCCTGCGTTCCTTGGCCCCCACCCCAGGCTACCTCACTGCCATGCATCCTGTTTCCTAGAGACATAGCAAGGGCCTGAGTCACGCCACCGATGGCTTCTGCAGGTGACGGAAGGCTAACAATAGCCAACAAAGGGAGGATGTCTCCCTTGCGCACGCTCCCGGGCCAACCTGGAAAGCATCCTGCCACAGTCCTTCGAGGAAACTCCGAACGGAGGACAGCAGCGCAGATGAGCTTGGCAGCTCAAATGAACGTGCCTTTTCCAAGGAAATTCTATTTCCTGTTTGCAAAAGAATGTTTTGTTTGGGGGTGGAAGGGATGATGGGGCTGAGGGAACTGCCCTCCGAAGCAGGTGCTTGGCAGGGGCACAATCTCCACACCTTGCAACTAGGGATGGAGCAGAAATTTACTTTGGCTTGCACTTAAAGGAGAACCTACCTGATTGCCAAACCAATGCATCCATTTGTTAGAAATTTGCCCTTCTCTTAATTTTGCGGTGCAGTTCTCCTACCAAAGAAGGCATAGAAAAATTCATATATGCAGGGAAACTGTGCACAAAGATGCATATGTATCTGAAAGCAGCGTATAAGAATGCATCATAATGTGGAAAAATTGTTTACAAAAATCTTTTCATTGGTCAAAACCCACACACAGAAATGTGTCCATTAGGAGAAATTTGTACTAAAATACTGAAAATATTACTATTTATAGTGGTCCTGGAAGTTTTATTAAATGCAATAAGACAAAATAAGCAAATTAAAGGGGTGACATTAGGTGTTAACGAATATAAGGTAAAGGCCTTTGCGGATGATGTGGTGGTAACTCTGGAAGATCCGATAGAAAGTATAAAAGAAGTACTGGAAGAGATGGAACAATTTGGGAAACTATCAGGATTTAGATTGAATAAGAGGAAGACTAAAATGATAGTGAAAAATTTGGACCAAGACAAAATTGAAGTATTAAAACAACAAACGGAAATTGAGGTAGTCAAGAAGATTAAATATTTGGGAATTTGGCTCTCGGATAAGAATATAGATTTATACCAATACAATTACATCCCTATGTGGAAAGATATAAAGAAGGATCTGGAGGTTTGGAATAGATTGAAACTATCACTATGGGGAAGAATATCAATGGTAAAAATGATGGTGCTCCCTAAGTTATTATTTTTATTCCAAACTTTACCCATATTAAAAGGCACAAAAATTTTTGGGGAATGGCAAAAGGTAATATCAAGATATGTCTGGGAAGGAAAGAAGCCCAGAATTAGATTTAAGTTATTGACGGAAGCAAAGGAGAGAGGAGGCTTCGGCCTCCCAGACATGAGATTGTACTATGAGGCAGCGTGCCTGTGTTGGGTGAAAGATTGGGTAAAATTGGAAGACAAAGAACTATTAGATTTGGAGGGGTTCAATAACAAATTTGGGTGGCACGTATACCTATGGTGTGATAAAAAGAGGTTACATAAGGGATTTGGAAATCATATTTTTAGAGGAGCATTAATAGAGGTCTGGGATAGATATAAAAACATATTAGAACCAAAAGTCCCACATTGGCTATCTCCGTTAGAAACTATGTGTGTTAAGAAAATTAATATGAGAGGAAAGTGGGGAACATATGGAGAAATGGTCATTAATGAAGGAGGGAAGTGGAAAATGAAATCATATGACCAAGTTAAAGCATTAACATATGATTGGTTACACTACTTTCAAGTAAATGAAATGTTTAAAAAAGAGTTGAAGGAAAGGGGGTATGTAGAAAAAGAATCAATTTTTCAAAAAGAGATAATAAATAGTGAATTTAAAAACCTATCAAAAATGTATAAAATAATGTTAGAGTGGCACACGAAGGATGAGGAGGTGAAGTCAGTGATGGTGCAATGGGCAAAGGATTTGGGATACAATATTCAATTGGGGGATTGGGAAAGGTTGTGGAAAGAGAATATAAAATTTACAGCTTGTATGACATTGAAAGAAAACATGATGAAAATGCTTTACAGATGGTACCTGTCACCTGTGAGACTGGCAAAGATGTACAAAGTAGATAACAAATGCTGGAAATGTAAACTTAAAGAAGGTACATTCTTCCACCAGTGGTGGGAGTGTAAGAAAGTTAAAAGCTTCTGGGAAGAAATCTATAACGAGATGAAAAAGATATTGAGGTATACTTTTGTGAAAAGACCAGAGGCTTTTTTATTAGGTATTGTAAGGAAGGACATCAGAAGAAAAGACCGAAAATTTTTCCAGTATGCTGTAACAGCTGCCAGAATAGTATTGGCTCAGAGGTGGAAGCAGGAGGAAATTCCAAGGGTAGAAGAATGGAGAGCAAAGTTAATAGAATATGCAGAATTGGACAAATTAACAGGGAAGATTAGATATACAAAAGACCAAAAATTTATAGAAGACTGGGAGAAATTTGTGTGTTATCTGGAAAATAATTATGGTGTAAATACAACGCTGGTGGGGTTTAAAGAGGCTTTGTAAAGAACCAACGAATATTGTTTAATAGAAATATAGGAGGAAAGGAGGTGTAAATGGCAATATGGAAGAATGGAATGTGTACTAAAAGAATAACTATGAAAGAATGTCAGCGACGTTGAAGGAAGTCGAAAATGCATATGATTTGTTGTAAAACGGATAATGTATAATGAGTTGGATTTAATAAAAGCATAAAAAAAAAAAATACTGAAAATAGTGTTACAAAACCTGGGTGTCTGCTGAGTGGTGGCAAAAGCCCATGGACTCCTAGGTACGTACACTGGGTCTGTGTCCCTTTGGAGAATGGAAGTCATGGCGGAGACTGTCGTGCTTTAAGAAATAGGGTTTAGTCACCTATTTACACCTTCAGTCTACATGGAGGGAGTCCAGATCTTACAGCATAGGCATTTCAAGAGGCAGCAAGGCAGGCAGCCTCCAGTCTGCTTCTGCCAAAGATGGATCCAAGACCTTGTCATGTTGATGGCCCTCAATTGTTCTATTGATAGCCATAGCTCAGCCAAGTTGGTTTGCATAAGCCAGCCCAGGAATTCCTCTGCAGCTTGTATTTCTCCCTTCCCACCCCAAATAATCACAATCCTAGAATTTATTGATTTCTAGGGTTTACCCTAAATCTATAACAATACTAACAAGGCTTTTTAAAGATAATGAATTTATTAACTTGCATCAGACAACTGAATTTAAGATAGGGGAACTGGTAAACGGAGAGAACCAAAACACCCTTACTTGCAGCTCATGCTGGCAAATACCCCTTATCCCCAAAGGGACGGATACCATCACAGCCCCATTAAGGTCTTCAGAAAATGTGCTCAGCACACAAGCTCCTTTATTTCTGTAAAAATCATTATTATCAGACTTGACATGTTGGGTCAGGCAATTGGTACTTCTAGTTCCAGGGTTCAGTTGCCAGCAGCCCCAGGAAAATTCATAAACAGGACAAGACAGCAACATTCACCCACTAATAGTAAGGGAAACCAGCAGAAAGGCTCTCTCAGCACATTTGCTCCAAGACTCAAGAGGCACTTAAGGAAACGTTGCGGCTCTAGACAGGGGGCTTCCAGAACTCCAGTTCTCACCCAGCAGAGGGGCTTTGTATCAGCTCCTCCTTTCAAGAGGTGGGGTGGGGGACACCCCCCCTTCAGAGTGGGTTGAGGGACATCACCACCGCCTTTCACCACCACTCCAGTGACAAAGCTGGATGGCCGAAGGCCTCCCTTCTCACTGGCTTAGCATGAGGGGAGGTGTTCCACATAGCTTTGCCCTTAGTCTCCTCCTGCCCCTGAAGGCCAATGAGACCAGCAGCAAAGCTAGGCAGTGGAACAGAGGTGATGGCACTAAATACATATTACTTAAAAATGAATTTAATTCTGAACATGTCATAAGGGGAGTTTTATATAGCTCATCAACATCAGTGTAAAATCATTTCAAGTTTTATCCTGGTGACTTAAGTTTTTCAAACTGGGTTTACTAACCTTCTGTGTTCACAGTAGGGCCATCTAGATTTCTCTTCACTGCCAACTGCTCTCTATGCTACTACAGAGATTCTACCTGGAGTCAGAACGGCTACAGCAATTGCCAAGGTTGGGGGGGGGGAGATTATGGTTACACTGATGTTGATGAGCCTCTTGGGGGGTGCCGCATAAGGTGGCTGCCTCACCCCACCTCATGTGTGGGCCGGCTCTGTCTCTATATACCCAGAGAGTTTTGGTGGTATCCACCCACATTTTACTCAGAGCGGACCCTAACTTAGGTTCTACTCTGAATAGACTCAGAGTAGAACCTAAGTTAGGCCCATTCATTTCAGCGGGTCTACTCTTGAGTAAAGCTTAGCTGAATACTATTGTTATTATCCGTTATTACAACTCCTTTGCCATAAGGTCCAAGGGCAGGCTGTAGAAACATAAAAAAATCAATATTAAAATCAATTAAAACAAATGACTGTGCAGCCAGATGAAATTGGATGGATCCTAAGAATTATATAACTCAGGTGTCAAAGGCCAAGGTAAAGAGAATTGGCGGAAATGACTGGCAGAATCCGAGACCAGGGAGAAGAGTCGGTGGAAGAAGATTGGAGGAAATTTAAAGACTATTTACAGAAATATTGCAAAATTGAGGAATGTTAGAATGATGTTGGATTGAAGTTAAGTGGTTTCTAGCTGTAATGGTTTAAAAGAATATGGAAAAACTGGATTTTTAATAGGTAAAAATTTAATGTTATAATATATTAAGATTAAAGATCAGGATAATAAGGAGGGAAAGGAATTGCTGAACTAATAAATTGAACTGGAATACAAAAAAGGGAGGTATGAGGAGGTCCGGGAAACAAGTAAATGAAAGATAAGTGATGTAAAGATGGAATTATTTTTAACTGTTTTTTATTGCCTATTTTTTATTTTTCATTTTTCATTATGTAATACTGTGAAAACTTTAATAAATATTTATATATGTATATAAAAGGCCAAGGTAAAGAAGTGTATCTTCAGAACACAGGGAAAGCTACACCATGACAGTTCAAGACACACTTCTGTGGGGATGGAATTCCACAGCTCGGTGTCAAGTATCAATTAAATATCAACATGATGGACAGCAGTAGATGGTGCCCATTGGGACTGGAAGGGCAGAAAGCGTGGAGACCAACAGGAGATGAAGCCAGACCCAATGACAGGCAGAGCCCCTACCCAATTGGCTATCAGCAAGAAGACAGACAAGTGGAGACTGGCTGAGGACAGTCCGAAGTTGGTGGTAACAACAACAACAACAACAACAACAACAACAACAACAATTATTTATACCCTGGTAGTGTCCCAGTTGTCTTAATGGAGCAGCATCCACTAATTACAATTTAATTAACTGTTTCCAGTTAATTAGTCTTTTCCAGCAAAAACAACCAAGAGTCTCGTGGCATCTTAAAGATTAACATGTTCATTATGACATAAGCTTCTGTGGGCTGCAGCATCTCAGAGGCATGATATTTCACAGACTAAAACCTGGTACATATCTATAACTCAGGGAAACATTTCATGCATCTGAAGAAGTAGACTAGGTCCCGCCCGCCCTTGGAAAAAAGCAGGTGGGCCCCCACGGCCCTTCACTTCATCAAATCTGGCCCTTTTTGAAAAACGTTTGGACACCACTGCGCCCTTTAGCCCTGAGCTATGAGCCTTAGAAGCTACCCACCACCTCCAAAGTTGCCTAAGGGGAATCACCAAGCCATTTTCCTGTTTTCCCTTCTCAACCTTAGCGTGAGATGGCCAAATTAATTGAACCAATTATTCTGTTTAACAAACCACTGTCCACAAAAAAACAGTGTGAAGTAGGCAAGAACCTACCCCACCCTGCCTTCCCTTCCCAAACCATGGCAAACTGGTGAAAATAACTGCACCAAAGTGACCCCCAATAGCAGTGGCTACATCTTCCTGCAAGTTACTCATATTTGAAGAGAATGAATTTCTTCAGCAAGGAAGATACAAGAATGTCTCACATGTCCTCAGCAATAGCAGCCTATCCGTATGTGCCTAATAAGTCCTAGAAAACTGCCTCCATATTTTGCTTTCTAACTTTCTTTAGTGATGTCAGATTTAGCTTCCATTTTTGTTTATAAAGGTAAACCAGAGTCTGGGACTCCTGCTGGGGGTTGGGGGAGAGGGAAGCAGACATTATTCCAAGTTTTACCCCCAAATTAACTTAACTCACCTTTAGTTCACCCTATATGCAGGTTAGAGAGCTTTAAAAGTTCTTTCCACAGCGGGTGTTCCCACCACGGAAAACATTTCTAAGCCCTCCACTTTGCTTACTGGGCTCTGGGAAGGTTGCACGCAGGCTCTGGGTGCCTTAGTGAGATCACATGAGATCTTGAACGGTCCTGTGAGATCTTGTGCTGGCTCCAGAAGGTAAGATGGCACACATAGGGTGATGGTTCCAAGGAATTGTTCTGGCTTTACACGATTTTGCTTTTCCATGCTACTCCTCTGGAATGTAACCCCTACGGAAAATGCAATCCTCCTATATTATATAAATCTGCCTTATATTGGGTCAAGACACTAATCCATGTATCCCACTTTCCTCTGCTCTGACTGATAGGGATCCTCCAGGATCGCACGTGGGTATCTTTCCCTGCACTTCTGTTGTGAGGTAGGGATGGGTAAATCTGTCAATTCTGGTTTTCTCTCAGCTTCTAATTTTGCCAATCCTAAATTCAGTTCACCACATTTTCGTATCAGTCTGCAGTTACAATTTTTGAAGTCCTCGTGAAAACTTGTCAGCATTTTAGTGCAATTGTTGTTTTTTAATAATATGCACATTAAGAGGTAAAGGTAAAGGGACCCCTGACCATTAGGTCCAGTCATGGCCGACTCTGGCGTTGCAGTGCTCATCTCGCTTTACTGGCCAAGGAGCCGGCGTACAGCTTCCGGGTCATGTGGCTAGCATGACTAAGCCGTTTCTGGCAAACCAGAGCAGCCATTTACCTTCCCGCCGGAGCGGTACCTATTTATCTACTTGCACTTTGACGTGCTTTCAAACTGCTAGGTTGGCAGGAGCAGGGACCGAGCAACAGGAGCTCACCCCGTTGTGGGGATTTGAACCACGACCTTCTGATCGGCAAGTCCTAGGCTCTGTGGTTTAACCCCCAGTACCACCTGCATCCCTTATTAATTAATTAATATGCACATTACTTGCATGCAATTTTCTCCAACATAATGCATTATTGTGTGTTATTTCCCCCCCAATATAAGGTTTTCATGTTTGCATTTTTGTACATACTGTTTGCTGGGAGAACTACAAGATTTGGATATGGGCACATCTGAAAAGCAAGGCTCATATTTCAGGAAGTATGAAGGTTCATGGAAAAATGTAAACTGAATCACATTTTTCTCCCACCCTTAAATTCTGATATCCTTTTAACTGGTGATGGGAAGGATTGAACCTGGGGAATGTGTGCTCTACCACTGAGCAAAAAAGATGGATAATTATTTCGCAGAGGGAGTGTTGGGCACTGATTTGAGAATTACATCTGAAACAGAAACACTCTATTCCAACTTATCAGTAGCAATCCTTATGTTCCACTTGTAATAATGCCCTTAATTGCTCCATAACAGACAGATGTTGGCAAGAGAAGTTTTTCCCCTGGCATGATGATGCAGCAATGGAAAATTTCACCTGCTGGTTTCTACCTGTTATGCCACGGCACAGGGCCTCAGTCCACAAAAGACAGTGTCATACTTTGCTTTTAGTATGCCATTCAACAAGTGCCTGGAATGAACATAAATATAGACCACCTAATCCCTGATCTATTATTATTTCACATTGCACTTTTATTCTACCTTCGCTCCACAGAGGTCAGAGCTTCACCCATTTAATTTTTATCATCATAACAACAACTGACCCAGAGCTTCAATGCCATCATGACAAAACAGAGATTTGAACCAGGGTCTCCCAAATGTAGTCCAACATGCCAGCCATTACACCAAAGGTTGGAAATCAGTGACCTTCCAGGTGTTGGTGGATTACGACTCCCATGATCCCTGCATATTAGCCATACTAACTAGGGACAATGGGAGTTGTTCACCTGGAGAGCCACATGTCCCCCATCCCTGTGCCACACACTATACTGGATCTGGGGCTGATTCACCCATGCATTTTTCATCATGTGATCACTGCAGCTTCCACTGAGGCCTCACATGTAAGTGTGAGTCTTTACAGATCAAATAGCAGAAAAAGCTTCCATGTCATCTTAAGCACACAGTGTATTTCAGCGTGGAGCCAGTTCACACTTTCGGTTACTGGTCAGCATCTGTTTGCTGAGTAACCCAGTAAGGAGAAACCAAGTGATGTAAAGGGATGTATGAACCGGTGCTTTGTGTTCCTGGCTTTATTTTAGTCCTGTGAAAAGGATCAGGGATTTCTGGATCAAGGGTTGGGGGGAAATCCTAGGAGCTTTATGCTCCCTTCTTCAGCAGCGTTTCCAGGTATCAGCAGGCATATTGGAAAGACAGAAAAGTTGATGATCTGCCTCTTCAAAGCTTAACCCCTTTCCCCTCCAAGAAACCGATTAGTGGCAATCTCTAGCGCTGGGATATAAGGACATTAACCAGCAGCCTGGGGAAGTTTATAGGAATGAAAGGCTCAGAATCACTGACAAAGGGTGAGAGGTGCTGGCCCTGCCCTGTGGCCTAACAGGCCATGACCTCTGACCTGGTTGTAAATGGTGATACTTTACAGGCTAAGCTGAGCAGCCAAGGAAGCACACACACAACCCTCCTCGGCTGTATTTTTGACCTGGCTGAGCGACCGCAAGTTGTTTGCTGAAATGCCTTCTTCCTATCCTTGCACAGCTGCATCCAAGCCCAAGCGTCATCATGAGGCTGCCCAGGGAAACCCTTTTTTGTAATCCTCCCAGGGTTTGAACTAGAAAATCTGGTAACAGTCCCCTGATAGGAACTTAAAGCAAAACGGGCACTTGTGCTGCTAGCTCAGTCAATTTATGTTGGTGTCACCCCTCTCCTGTGGCCATCTGTTTATGCTCAGCTTAAGTAGAACATGTTCACAGCTCACAATCCATGCAGGTAAGGATCAATAAACAGCATTCGCTGCTGACCCCAGAGTCATATTTGGGAAAGGACATAGATCTCTCCAATGAAGGTATTAGAATGTTGCTTTCCAAATGCTGCCAAGTTATTCAAATCATGCAAAACTGCACACATACACCCATACATTTTTTATCATTTATAACTTGTACTTGGTTGAATATATTAGAAAGAGATCATTTGTTCGTTCGTTTCCTCCAGAAAAGGAGTGTTTGGTGCAAGGTATTTAGAGGAGTTTCGATGCACTGAAATGCTAAGTAAGTCAGGGTTCAAGTTTAGAGTTTCCAACAGGTCAGAACAAAGTAAAATTTAAAAAACTTAAAAACTGCCCATTTTCCTGATGTTTGCTATGCAGAAGTCAACAAGTAAAGGCTACTTGCTCGTTGAGCCAGAAGGAATTGCTGTTAACAGAACAGCTTCAGTTCAAAGTTGGCAGCCCTATTTTAGTTCCATCTCTTATGTGGTGTTACTCTATGGAAGTACTGGGAAAGTCAGTCTCCAGCTGCCTCATCACTTTTTAGTTTTGTTTCACCTGATATGATACATTGGCATATCTTTGGCTACTACTATTTGTTTATATTATTATATGTATCAGAGCAGACCCTCCAAGTGTCCTTATTTTCCAGGGACATCCCTGATTTAGAGAAGCTGTCTCAGTTTCTGGAATGTCCTACTTTTCCTTAGGACGTCCCTATTTTCATTGGAGAAATGTTGGATGGTATGGAGTTTTCCAACCCTTGAGCCATCCTTGAGTTGGGGAACTTTTTAATCCTGAGGGCCACATTCCCTTCTGGGAAGCCTTCCAGGGGCCATATCAGTAGTGGGTGGGACCAGAGGAAGAAGCGAGCAGAACAACGAAGGCAAATTTTGCCTTTTATAGGCTTTCTGCACCTTTTCTCTACCTAGATGGGCAAAATCCCAAAGGCATTATCTTATGAGGTGGTGTGGCTTGGGAAGAATTTTAAGCGGCATAGAGTTAAGCCTAGATGGCCATATTTAGTACCCAGCCCAACGCTTCCCCACTTATTTTATATATAAAGAACTTATAAGGCTTTCCACTCTATAAATACTCAGTATCTGTGGGACAAAACGCCAAACACAAATATGGACTTGATATTTTTTGTTTCAGATGGAAGCTCTCTATAGTGGTACCTCGGGTTAAGAACTTAATTCGTTCTGGAGGTCCGTTCTTAACCTGAAACTGTTCTTAACCTGAAGCACCACTTTAGCTAATGGGGCCTCCTGCTGCTGCTGCGCCGCCACTGCATGATTTCTCTTCTCATCCTGAAGCAAAGTTCTTAACCCAAGGTACTATTTCTGGGTTAGCGGAGTGTGTAACCTGAAGCGTATGTAACCCGAGGTACCACTGTATTCAGAAACCTGTTTGAAGGTCCAAATGGATTAAAATTATTCAGAAAGCCCATAGGTATTCAAATTCTAGACAATGTTTTGCCAAGAAATGACAAAAATACTCAAGCTTCCCAAAAATACTCAAGCTTCCCAAAAATACTCAAGCTTCCCAAAAATACTCAAGCTTCCCAAAAATACTCAAGCTTCCCAAAAATACTCAAGCTTCCCATTCCAACTTCATTGCAGCTTTGATTACGAAATCTATGGGATGTTGAAAGGAAGTCCTGACGTGGATATACGTGGCTTACGTGCCCCAGAGTGGAAAACCTTGCAGGATTTGCTACTTCTGGTTTTGTTCTGGAGTTTAGCTTGAGTTGAAGAAGTAACTCATAAATTACCATGTTGCCAAAGGCTTGGATGACCCTGAAAAATTATGTGTTGTTTTGTGGGATTTTATCTTATATGGAACAAATACACACACACAAGATTCCCTCCCCACAGTGTAACGTGAATACAATGTACATTACGGGCCTTTTAGTTTAATATTTGCTACACCAGCTTCATTCAGGTGGAATGTTTCTTCGAAGATCAGCAGGAGCAGCGGCTATGAATAGCGGGTGCAGCACATTAAATATTCATATTGCTTTTTAATTGAATTTAATGCTTCTTTTCTTTCTTATAGTGTATTTTATTACTTTATATTTTGTTTCATAATGCATTCTATGAAATTCAATTTGCAATACAATAAAATACAATATAAGTAATAAAAGAAGCAATAAAAATACAATTAAAGCCATACAGCATCTAGCAGAGCAATTGCTACTACAGGCAGAAAAATCATTTAAGTGGTCCGTCAAGACCCTAAGCAATTTTCAAGTGGTCTGGGGGGTTGGGGAAGCTTAGAAACCACTGCTGTACACTGATTGGCAGCAGTTTCTCCAGGGTTTCGGGTAAGAGTCTACTTCAGACTTTTTTTGGAGATGCAAAACATGAAAAGCAGATGGTTTATCATTGAGCTATGTCCATTCTCCAAGGAATAAACTAAAAAGACGAAGCATCCAAATCATCCAGTCCCCCTCACCTAATGTTTGGATACCTGTGCAGAATTAAATGTTACCTGGTAATATTATCCCTATCTCTGGCATAAAATGAGTAGCAAAATATGAGACCTTTTCCCCTGCCCAATAATTTTGAACAGTGCTGTGGGGGAAGATGATGCTAGGCTGAGTTATCTAGATTGCCATTAAATGAATTAAGATCCTCAAACAGCAGGCTGGTCGCCATATGAATGGCAGGCTAGAGAAGTGGCCAGTCAGGATGCTATTTTTAATTACTAGCAGCAGTGGAAAGAAAACCCTCGCCTCCTTGTTGCCATGACAACTTTAGTTCCCATCAACCTGAAACTTGGGTTGCCATAGCGACATGAACTGCCAAGCCACTTTCCATCACCAGGCCCCAATAAGGAATCAAGATGGCTCCTAAAGTAGTTAGTTGGAAGTTCTCCATACCTGAAAATCTTGGGTGCTGCTATTTCTCCAGGGTGGTGGTAGAGGGAGAAACCAATCATTGCTTATTTGCCTATGATAATTAATATAAATGTCAAAGCACCCCCTTGATTGAACTGAGATTGATTTTAAACGCATTAAAAACCATTTCCTGAAAAATAACACTGTTATATGACGCCCATTTGATGGCTAACGCACGTTAAACGGGGGCTTCCTCCTTTCAAAGGAAACCCCAGCATTTCAGCATGTCTCCAGCATTAGTTTTGCATTTCTCTGTAATAAAGTCCCCCGAAATCCCTATAAAAGTGGGGCCTTGCTTCTCAGAACCCCATAATGGAGCTATCCTCCACTCAATACAGTCTCCATCAAACGCAGGAAGTGTGGCATGAAAATGTAATAAATAATCAATAACTCTGTTCCAGGTCAGGAGAAGATCATTACTTCATGTGTCACAGGTTCAAGCCTTGCTAGTAAACTCAGGGGTTCTGGGATGGATCCTTGACTTATATTAGGGCCTTCCTGCTCACCTGCATGAACACCAAATCTGAGATCTAGGGGCTGCCCCTGGTAATATCATGGGGCTGAGCCCTGGAGACAGAGGTTAATTGGGAGAGGGAAACAGTGGAGGGAAGACACCCCGCCCCACTTCAGAGTAATTTGTAGGCAGGGAGAGTCCACCCATGAGGTAAGGTGAGGTGACTGCCTCATGCAGCAGGATCCACAGTGGCAGTAGACCTGGCCTCCAGGGAATGCATTGCCTGCTGCTGCTGTGGTAAAACAGCAGCTGTGGCACACTCCTTGGAGGCCGGATCTGTCGCCTCTTTGGCAGCTGCTCCCCAGTGCCACATGTGCAGCAGCCTCTTGGTGACTGGGGGCATGGCTCTTCTTCTCCCACCCTTGATCTCATTGTAGATCTTTGGTCCCCCTTTGTTCTTAGTGTCGCTCTTCACTCACCCCTTCTTCCCTGGTGGAGGGAGTCAACATTTTATGGTTCACTACCTAGCAGTTCGAAAGCACCCCCGGGTGCAAGTAGATAAATAGGTACCGCTTACCAGCGGGAAGGTAAACGGCGTTCCGTGTGCTGCGCTGGCTCGCCAGATGCAGCTTTGTCACGCTGGCCACGTGACCCGGAAGTGTCTGCGGACAGCGCTGGCCCCCGGCCTATAGATGTGAGATGGGCGCACAAACCCCAGAGTCTGTCAAGACTGGCCCGTTCGGGCAGGGGTACCTTTACCTTTACCTTTTTACAGGAGTAAAAATGTATTGGGTTGGCCCTGTTTGCAGCCAGCTCCTGCTTCCTGCTGTACTGAAGCTTGCAAGTTACAGTCTTCTTCTTCTTCTTCTTCTTCTTCTTCTTCTTCTTCTTCTTCTTCTTCTTCCATTTAAATAAAGGTATTTTCACTCATGCTGGAGGAGACTCTTGAGAGTCCCATGGACTGCAAGAACATCAAACCTATCCATTCTTAAGGAAATCAGCCCTGAGTGCTCACTGGAAGGAGTGAAGCTGAGACTCCAATACTTTGGCCACCTCATGAGAAGAGAAGACTCCCTGGAAAAGACCCTGATGTTGGGAAAGATGGAGGGCACAAGGAGAAGGGGATGACAGAGGACGAGATAGTTGGACGGTGTTCTCGAAGCTACAAACATGAGTTTGACCAAACTGCGGGAGGCAGTGGAAGACAGGAGTGCCTGGCGTGCTCTGGTCCATGGGGTCACGAAGAGTTGGACACGACTAAACGACTAAACAACAACAACAATTTTCACTCACCTGCAGATCCAATTCCATCACCTGGAAGGGACCAGGTAGACCTGGAGGCTTTTGGTCAGAAATGGAGGTCTGGCAACCGTAGTTCCAGCGTTCAGCCCCAGCTATGAAAGCAGAGTCTTGACATCAATTAATCGCAAAGGAACCCTAACATAACAGTATGTTCTAGCCCTGCTGTTGGAAATATAGTAAGGACCAGGCCTGAGTTTTAAAGAGACCTATCTCAGTTAAATCCTCTTTCATCCCCAATATGGGAAAGAGATGTGCGTCTTTGTGTGCTTGTGCAGAACCCCCTAAATTTTGTACAGTGGAAATGTACCCATTTTGCGTTTGACTCTGCCCACCACTGGAATGTGGTCCCCAGAAGCTTACACTTAAGGGAATGTGGCCCTTAGGCTGAAAAGGTTTCCCCATCTGTGAGGCAGGTAGATGAAAACTAGAAGATAGAGAAATAGACAGATATCCCTAGGATGGCAACGGGAATCAGAAGGGGGCCATTTCTCAAGAGTAGAGAGCATATTCCTTGGATGACAGCAGTCCCTGGTTCATTCCTTGCCATCACCAGACTCACAGCTACCAGGGCTGAGGGGAACCCCCTTTGAAGTTGCTAACTAGACACCACAGACGCAGTAGGAAGCACCAGGCTAGATCCACCAGAGGTTTAACTCAAAGCAGGACCACTTCATAACTGTTACTTCCTTGAACAGCCTTCTTCCTTGCAGAAGTATTCATTCAACCAGGGAACGCCTGCGCTCTCCGCTGCCTCACAGCAGAACATGTTTCACTGCCATCCTGCAAACCTCCCTTTTGCTTTTCACAAAAGGGCCTCAGCACCTTCCTGAGAGCACCAGCACCTGGCCAATATACAATGCGACTGGACTGCCACCTAGTGGTACGTCCAAGATGCTTCCAGGTAGTCATTTATTATTATACGGGACATTTTGTTATTTTAAATTATTTGTTCCCTTTATTGCAGGACTCTGTTTTGTCGTCGTGCTTTGCTGCACTGATGGATACAACCATATCCTTTGGTCTTTGGATCCTGTGCCACTATTCCTAGACAAAATAGGGTCAAGGGAAACTGCCTAGGCAGACCAATAGATCATCTAGCTCACTATTGTCCACACTGCCTGAAAGCCCACCTGGTGGGGGGGGTGTTTGAACCCGGGACCTTCTGCATGCGAAGCAGATGATCCGTCAGTGAACTATGGCTCCTCCTAACATCAATGCAGGAGACTCGCAGGAGACCCTCCAGCGAGGTGTTTGGACATTTGTTGAGATATGGAATAAGAAAAGTTGACAAATTTTCTCTACCATTAGTGTAAAAAGAATAAGACTCCAAGTTACATAGAATGCTTTGTCAGGCAGCTTCCACACCTAAGTACTTAGCAGTTTGAGACTTTGGCCTCCCCATAGCTTTCTTTCCTGTGTTCCATCATAATGTTAAGATAGGCATTCTTCTGTCTTGCCCCCACCCCACTCTTGACTAAACCTTACTGTCTTTCCCTATTCCATCCCTATTCCTATACTATTTTAGGTTGGATTGGTGGGGACTGGATTTAAGCACTGCCTGACACTGCCCCCCCCCTCAGGCCATCACTGCCCCTCCCCCCCCAGTTAGCCTTACTCCTGGCCCATCTCAAAACAGCAACATAAAAGCACCACCACATTTCAAGCAATCTCTGCAAGTCCATTAACTTTTGGTCATCAGACGTCTTTTGGTTTCAACAGATTGCTGAACAAATGGCTGGATTTTGAGAATGTACAGATGTTTGGCTAAGGATAAGTCCTTCCCCTCCCACATCTTTTTTTGGATTCTAGGAAAACAAAACAATAAACAGCTTGAGACACAATAACAGTTACAGTCACTAGTTTTCCATCCCTGGCCATGGGCAGGGCTCGCTCTTTTTGCTCAGCAAAGAGCAATTAGGGCTGCATATTTCCAATATGAGGGAAATGATCCAAAGGTCCGGTTTTGCTGCTGCAGCCATGTGCGGGATGCCAATGGCCATTCCTGTAGAAGGACGTCAAGCTGTAGAAACTGCAGCTGGACTTGTCTCTCTCTGTCAAGTCCAGCTCCTCAGCTTTAAAGCAGGTGGCCCAATGTCAGCCCCAAGGGAAGAGCTGGAGAATGCCCTTTGGAGACCTTGAGGAGCAGCTCTGCAGCTCCACATGCCGTCAGCCTTCCTGAACGAGAGAGCCTTGCTGTGGACCTCTGTAAAGCAGGCCCCACTGGCAACACGATTCTGCCAAATCAACAGATGCATCATCTGTCGACACAACTTTTATCAGTATGGGGTAGGGATGGGTGGATCTGCCAATTCCAATTCTCTTGATTTCCTGTTTTTCAAAAGACATTTAGTTTTCCATATTTCTGCAATCTGTGGTTAAAAACAACAACAACCTAAAGAAGATTCATCAGCATTTTAGTGCAAATTTCATCTAATAAACCTGTTTTTCTATGCAGTTTTCTATGCACGCCTATGCAGGCCTAATATCTTTGCAAAGCAATTCCCCCTAATATCATGCATTTCTATGTTATTTTCATAAATATACGCAATATTATGCACAAATATGTTCATTTTTGTACACATTACTGGGCAGGAGAAATTGCATTGCAAAATTCAAGCAATGTAAATGTCAAAGGATGGCTGTTCTTTGCTTTGCATATTGTTTCACAAAATGCAAATTTGGTAATTTTGGAATTAAAAGAGAGCTTTCCCCTAGCAAAATTTGCAGATTACCACTGAATCAGAGCAAACATTAATGAGCTTCTCTCCAGATTGACGTTTGCTACAATTTAGCAGACGTTTTTAGTTTCGGGAGGGAAAGTGGTGTGGCAAAGCCACTGAGACCAGTGTCTAGAAAGCACAGGACCAGCACAAGAGTGGATGGGCCCAGAGCAAGCAAAACAAATTCTGCATGTGTACCAGAGGCCTTGGATCTTGAAGCAACTAGAGTTCCCAACTTTTCAGCAGGCTGCTTCCACCCTGTCCTTAACTGTTGCTTGGTGCGCAGCCATTAGCAGACAGCCATGCTAGTGCTGGGAGCTTCACCTGCTCAGGTGAGCTGCAGTTTCCAGTACAATCCTCCAAGTCCAAGTGTGGCAAGGAACTTTCTTCAGAAACAAGGCATTGGCTACCCCAAGCCTGTTCTGCTCACTTTCTGCTGTACCTGATTTCCTAAGCACTTTGCATGTTAAGATTTACAAATGCTTTCAGGAGACTGTGATGCACCAGCTGAGCAAGCAATGGGAAGGAGTTAAAAGTGTTGAGCTGGCCGGCTTCTCTGTGTTGGCAGCCAAGGAAGAGGCTTCCTGGGAAAGCTGCAGTGTAAGGGATTGATTTCCCTTGGAATTTGCCTTTGACTGGGTGAACGTTCTTGATGATACAAGAAGGCTCAGTGGTAGGCGGGAGAGAGTCCTAGCCAACGACAGCAACAATAGCAACAGTTCATTAGAAGCCCCAGCAGAGCCCTCACTATTCCACAAGACAGTTCTAGGTGGTTCCCTAGGACAGGACTCTGTGACGGGGTGGCAGCAGCTGCAGCACATTAGAAGAACGGAGGAAGCAGGCTGCATGCAATTGCCTTCTAACCCCTGGATTCAGCAAGTATTAAAATACTCTCCAGGCTACCTTCCTGTATTGAGGTGATCTCCTGGGTTATGGGCCATTAAGAGAGCAAAGGGAAAATGAGAAGACAACTCAGAGATACTCCTCACTCAACTCAGAGATGGTTAGAATGGCAAAGCTGGAGTTTAAAGTAGGCAGTGATGTGATCTAGAAGAAAAGCAGCAAGCCGGAGAGAGAGTCAAATCAGCATTTGAGATCCATGTTTTATTTCTGCTTGTTTCTTGGGAGAAACAAGACCCTTTGGGGGTGCTGATGCTCTGCACCCCTCCATCACAGCTTAATAAAGCCTCACATATCATAAAGACACCAGTTTCCACTGTGCTTCATTCCAAAAAGAAACACAAACCTTGGGTACCCCCAGAATCCCGCACCGCTCAGAGACTGGTGGCGTGCAACAATATTCAGAAGCTCAGGGAAAGCAAGGAAATGTGAATCCAAAATGTCTGTGGTCTGTCATTACATCTCTGGACAAGTGTTTGTGGATAGATTCAACAGCAGGATTGTTACTTCTGACAGATGCTGCTCACAGTTCACCAGAGAAAAACAGTGTCTCTTTAGACAGTTTCAGGAGTTGAAACTGAAAGGCATTGAAATACCCTCCTTGCATTTGGCAGCAGTTGTTAGCATAGAACTAACAACACCCCTGGAACAGCCTGCAGGTTTTGATTGTGCCCTCCTTTCGCACAGCACTAGCAGTCAAGGGAGAAGCAGACGGAAGATTATCTTAGGCAGCAAAACTCTCGCTAAAATCAGGGAGTGGCTAATGGAAGCTTTTCCAGGAATCTGTGCGTGCATTTCTGCACGTTAGCAGAATCATGAGAGGCTTCCCGCAATGATCATAGAGGGAGGGAGGGAGGGGGGAGGGAGGAGGTGTGATGGTGTGCCTTTTGCCAGCACCCCCGGGTGAGGATTGCCATGCCCAGAAGGAAATAAATGATGCACCAGCTGCCCGCTGAGGGCAAGTGCCTTGGCATAGCCCATGGAAAGGAAAGCAGCTGACTCTCCTGCTTCCTAGAGAGACTCCTGTTCATAGTCATGCCTTGCAGGCACAGCCGTCTCCGCTGTAATTTGAAGAGCATTTATTAGACTTACATAACCCAGGCGGATTGTGGCACTCTCTGCCAGCTGCCTTCTTGAACAGCAGAGTCAGAGCAAGGGCATGGATGGCAAGTGAAATCCTCTACTGCTGAAAGTCAATCTGGAAACGGCTGGGAGGGAAGCAGAGGTGTTTCTCTGGCCCTCTCGGCTACTGTACAAGCAGTGAAAGAAGCGGGCGGCAACGGAGCAAAATGTACCAGTTGTAAGAGCCAATGCCAGGCTGTTGATGCTGTTCCCATGGTGACAGCATCCCCAGGGATGCCTGAACACAGCTCTTCCACTTCTTTACCCACAAAGATGTAAGTAGCAACCCTTGCATTGTTGCCAGTGCTTGGAGTTAGCTAGTTTTGGGGGTTCTTTCCTGAAATGTTTTATTTGGGCGAATTAAGGCCCAGCTCTCTGGGCTGCAAAATCGCCTTTAAAACACCCAGCCCTCACAAGTTGGGGAGGTACGGCCCCAAACCCCATCCAAGAGCATAAACGAACTCCTAGGATTACCTTGGTAGTCTACAGCAGGTGTGGAGAACACATTCCCAAAGCAGTTTAACAACTGATCCCTCTTCCCAGCTCTGTGAAGGGAATAGGTGTCTCCTATCGACTCTCAGCACCCTTAGCAAACTACAGTTCCCAGGATGTTTTGGGGGAAGCCACAACTGATAATGTGGTATAACAGTGCTTTAAAAGTCTGGTGTGGATGAGACCATTCTTTGGTTTGCTTGAAATTTCTGCTGCTGCTTCTTTTGGATTTTAATATTATGTGCTTCTAACCTACCCTGGGACCTTATAGTTAAGGGCAGGGAAGAAATTTCTGAAATAAATACCTAATAATTAAATATTTAACAAATCAATGATGATGACAATAATCATCACAACCACAGCATGCAGCATAAAAGAAGTCTGGTGTACACTCAACATTTTTCCTTGAGTGGAAAATCTATTTATTTCACGTGATTCATATACCTCTTATTGTAATAAAGCCTCAAAGTGGTTTACAAATCGTACATTTGGACACAATTTATTCACATCATTGTAAAAGTAAAGGTAAAGGTACCCATGACTGTTAGGTCCAGTTGCGGATGACTCTGGGATTGCGGCGCTCATCTTGCTCTATAGGCTGAGGGAGCTGGCATTTGTCTGCGGACAGCTTCCGGGTCATGTGGCCAGCATGACTAAGCCGCTTCTAGTGCAGTGTTTCCCAACCTTTTTTGGGCAAAGGCACACTTGTTTCATGAAAAAAATCTCGAGGCACACCACCAGCCCAGATGGGGAAAGGTCACTTTTTACTTATGTAAAAAAAAATAAAAAAATAGTAACAGCATAGAAGGTAATGGTTAGGCTAGCATCCCTCTTCCAAATATGCTAGGTTTTTATTTGCAGGGACTGTTCTACATGGGAAAGCATTCAGCACTGTCATTCTCCCATCTGCCATCTGAATTGGTACTATTCTGGGTCAACTTACTCTGCTGCATGTGTAGATGAAAATGGCACCAAGTGTGGGGGAGGGGGCAGAACAGGTTTCAGATACAGGATATTAAGCATACACGTACTTCAGATGGAACTGGTTGCTTGCTTTGCAAGTTTTCATTTCCCAAATGACTGCCTTGGCAAGCGCAATACCTTCCAGGCTCAACGCCGGTCTCGCGCTGCCGCTTCCCGCGCTCTCAAGGACCCGGGAGGAGGAAGGCGTGAAGGGAA
This sequence comes from Podarcis vaucheri, assembly GCF_965113315.1. Lineage (NCBI taxonomy): Eukaryota > Metazoa > Chordata > Lepidosauria > Squamata > Lacertidae > Podarcis > Podarcis vaucheri. The sequence goes on along the minus strand of NC_138758.1, from coordinate 19,201,592 downwards.
TCCCGAAGGCGCGAAAACCTCGCGCATGCGCAGGCCTTCCGCCTGCGACAGCCCAGTAGGCCGGCCGAAGCGAGCGGCGATGGGATGTGGGAGGGAGCTCGCTCACCGCCCCGCGTGTGCCTATGTGGGGCACGTTACAGCCCCGTGACGTCAGCGCCACGCAGGCAGCCAGGCAGGCAGACGGCGAGAGCCCCGCGCTGGGCGGCCTCTCCTCGCCACCGCCGGCCCACCTCTCGCCGCCCGACTCGCCTGCCTCCCTCCCACGGCACACCAGGCAACGTCTCGCGGCACACTAGTGTGCCGCGGAACACCGGTTGGGAAACACTGTTCTAGTGAACCAGAGCAGCGCACGGAAACACCATTTACCTTCCCACCGGAGCAGTACCTATTTATCTACTTGCATTTTGACGTGCTTTCAAACTGCTAGATGGGCAGGAGCAACAGGAGCTCACCCCATCACAGGGATTTATTTGAACTGACGACCTTCTGATCGGCAAGCCCTAGGCTCTGTGGTTTAGACCACAGCGCCACCTGCGTCCCTTCACATCATTGTACCCTTAGTTAAATGAATGTCTACCAAACTTTCTGCTCTTGAGCTCATGAACAATCTATTCTGCATTACAGAACTATCTGGAATGACATTTCCTAGTGTTTTATTCAATAACGATTTCGTGCTTAAAACAAAACCAAAAAACTACCTTGTAATTTATTTCTTCCTTTACCACCAGGTTTCAGGCTGACTGTTTTCAAGAGAAATGCAAAGCCGACCACCATCAACTTCCTCTCTATTAAACGTCAGCAGCATCAAAGGACGATTTCCTCTGTTTATTATCTTCAGCTCCTTTCAAGTTGCTGCACTTTGGTTTTAAGCAATCTGTGTTAGATGAAACCACAGAGCAGTTCAACTAGAGTACATTGACTCTGATAGGACAAAACCTTCACCAGTCTGCGTACTCTGGTTTGGGGCAGGACTTGCAGTTTGAGATAAACACGGACTTCCCCAATATCTTAACCCTTCTCCTGCCTTCAGCGGTTAGGTAATTTTAGATTCTGGAGTTATTGGGGTTATGGGCGTTTGGAGCGAGAGTGCATTAACTCAACGTACTTCAGAATAAACAGCTGAGCTGCAACGTGGGGGGGGGGGGGCTTTTGTTCATTCTACTAAGTGGGACCCTGGACTTTTGCCCCAAAGTCCCACCCAGACGGTGCCGCTTCTTCCCTGCAAAGTTCAGTTCTCTCCTCCGATGCTCCTAAGCTCATACTGTAAATAAAAATTCCGTTGAGGGGAAAAGAACTGCCTTGAGGGAGGGGGTGTTTTTCTTTCTTTTTCTTTCGCAATATTTTTGTTTTGTTTTCCAAAAAAATAACTGGGTACAAGTCTAGTAATATAATACAATCTCCACCAAAATAAAAATAAAAAAATCATTGAGTTTGTAGTGTCATTTCAAGCATATTCTTAAGACGTTAATGGTTAATATAGCCTCTCCACAGCCAAATTTGAGTAGTTGGTGGGAGTGAATTGTTATCTTCTTCCCTTACATATGAAAAGAAAGAAGATCAGGTTTCAACAAAGGTATCTCTTTGTAACAACTTTTGCTACGCTCTTAAGTGACAGCCAGATCCCAAATGTTGTTGAACCATACCTGGAGGCGTAGCTCAGGCTGAAATTTCCCAAACTCTGTTTATCTTGAGCAGATTTTGCAGTTTCACACATTCCCTACACTAAAAAGGAAAGGAAACCTGAACTAACACAAAGCGATATTTGCTCCTTGCTTATACCGTTTCCGTGATGGTTTCTCCATACAAGTCAGTAGTTCTTATCTACTGTAATAGTAGATTCATTTATGACTCTGCCTTAGTTAAGTAGCTTAACGGGGGGGGGGGGGCAGGAATACTTTAAGAGTATTTGCAAGTAACAAAAGCATTACTTGCCCAAAGAGGAAGGTGAAGGAGAAGAGGAGCTTCTGACCCAAAAGAAGGTGTTTTAATATAATTTGGGCAGTTTTGCCTAAGTATGGAAACTGAGCACATTGTACCCTTATGTACAGACTATAAACAGCATTTCTGTAAATGCTATCTCTGACATTGCCTGTCACATAGGTGCTTAATAAGCACAGAATCTCACGTGCCTGATCCCCTGCTTTTTTCAAACTTGACATTATCGTTATCAGCTTTCCAACCAAACAACTTTTTTTTTTACAGCTCCACATTTTGTATCCACCTGCACACTAAAAAAAAACAACCAACCACCACAACCACACACAGGGTAGTGACATCCCGCCAAGTTAAATTATTTTAGCTTATTACATATAACAAGACAAAGGTTTGAGAGGTACAGAAAAGAGCAATGATATCTGGTCCACAACTCAAGAAAGAAAATGATTCTGAGAAGAGAAATGGTTATTGCAGAGATATAAACAATGCCACGAATAATAAGATCATGATTCCACACAAACGAGGCAGGGTGGGCGGGTGTATGTGCTGGGAAGAATTTGTGGGAAAGAGAGGTATTAATCACCCCACCCACCCACCCACCTGCCAATTTCACCTACAATTACCCCTCCCCACCTTGAATCGCATTATAACAGCAAAAGACACAAGACTGGGAAAGGACTTTGTGAGGATAATGTGCGGTTTTGCCCTCAGACCTTTGAAGCGTTCGGCGAATAATATCTGTCTTGCTTAACTGCAAAAAAAATCATGAGAAAGTGTTCCAAGAAATAACAGGACTCCTCTGCTGCCTGGAATTTGGACTTTGCACTCCCATCATGTGCCTCATTATCTGTTTGTTTTATCTGGTGAACAGAACCTGATCTCTGGAGCGCAGAGACTGATGCAATCTGGAAAGTTATCTGGGCTCTCTTGGGCCACTCTGCCACAAGACGCACACATCTGTATTGGCAGACACAGGTCTTCTAGCGCTGGCCGGTGTTTTAATCTTTCTTCAAAAACCTTACCTTGCTGAAGAGTCTCCAGTCTGAAAAGGACATGGCCTGCTTTACCCACATCATAGCAGTCTGGATTTTTCTTCTTCATGGTATGTACGTTGGTGAAACAGGGACCATGGAAAGAGGGAGGGAGGGCTTGTCTGCAGAACCATCCCCAAAGGCCAGTCCAGTCCATATGACCACATGTTCATGCTGAGTATGGCAGAACTGAATGGATCTTCTGGGCTGATTTGGCACACAAGGTTGACAAATTTTTGGTTGCTTTTCTCATGAGCATCCAGCTTACCATTCCACTTCCCTCAGATTGTTCAGGGCCTGCAGATTCAAACACTTCAGCACCTGCTGGCCATGAGGAAAGCCTTGGTTTATTGAGCATTCATCCCGATTTGCTTTCACAAAGCTTTCACAGAGGTTAGATTATAGTATTCATTGAGCATTAGGGATGGGAGGATCTTATAATTTCAGTTCACATTTTGTCATTCTTAAATTTAGCTCACATTTCTGCAGAAGTTTGCTACTTGGGGGGGGGAGTACTCATGGAAATTATTCAGCATTTCAGTGCAACTTTTCTTCTCATAAGCACATTTTCATATGTAGCTATGACCGATGTACATATTTTTGCAAGCAATTTCTTCTAATATTATGCATTCTTGTGTGTTATTTTCACTAATATATTTGTTTTTACACACAATTTCTCCTAATACGTGATTTTTTTTGTAAACACTCTGGCTGGAGAACTGCATTGCAAAATTTAGTAAGTGGGAATTTCGAAGGATGTCTGTGTTTCAGTTCTCATATTGTTTCAGAAACTGCAAATTTAGCTTTTAATGTGAAATGAATATAATTTCTCCCCGATCTGGATCAAGCATTCATTCTGATTTGCTTGCAGGGAGCTTACATATCATCCCATTTATCATTTGTTCAACCACACTTTTCAGTGCATTTCTCTGTCATTTTCCAAACTGCAAAAACAAAACACCAATGTGCATTATATTAGGAGAATGTGCTTTACCCAAATATATATATTAGGCAAAACTGTGCACACAAACAAATGTATAGTAGGACAAATCAGTACTAAAATTCTGATGAATTTTCATGAGGGCTTTATTTCCTTTTCCTTTTTCTTTTTTTAGCAAACTGGTGTAGAAATATGGAGAACTGAATTTAAGGGGGAGGGGGAGAAACTGAGAGAGACAAAATCTGAGAAATTCACCCATCCCTACTCTTCACAAAGGGAACCTGTAGAAAGAGCAGAAACGTCCTGCTTCAAGTCCTGGCTAACTCTGGTGCCTCGTCAACTCAGACTCTGGTAAACTGCTCAATGGCATTCTCCAGTCAATTTATGGAACTTAAAATGATAAGCCGGAGGGATGCTCAGCAAATCCTACATTGTGCCAAACATAGCCAAGAACCATCCAGTCTGTGCTTGTCATGTTCCATGATTTGTGTCATTGGGCTTCCACCCTGTTATCAGCTGCTGTTCCCTTTGGAGCAGCGGCAGAGAACAGACACTGAATTGTCATTAATTGCACCTGTCAATGCAAGCACTGGATGCAGACATCACGCAGGCTAACTCTCCAAACTCACAACAGTACAAATCAAATTATCTCCCCTACCTCATTCCCAGGCCTTTCCCCCCCTTGCACCTCTTTTTCGGGGGGGGGGGCGAGAAACACACTGCCCGTTCCCATGGCTTTTGCAATTTTAAAAGGAGCAGAAGCTGGGAGGAAGATGTAATCAAACTACCATTAGATGATTCTGCCTGCCATTGGCTCTGCCTCCACTTACTTCTCTCCTGTCTGCCCCCCCCCCAATCCCAATGGGCACCAGCCAACACTGCCCAGGAGCCTAAAAAGACTCCTAGGATCACAAACCATTTTTCTTTGTTTACTGTACCTACTTATTTATGTGTCCTTTAACAGTGTCTCAGCATGCAGACCATATTAGGGAAAGGGAACTTTTCCTGGCGTGAAGATAAAAGTGACAGATATCGTTCTCCTTGTTTGATTTCTTCCTGTCATCAGGTGACTGTTAATTTGAAAAGAAAACCCAACAGGAGCATAAAAATAAAAGCAGACCCACCCCCCAAATTTTCCCTGTACTCCATTAACTCTATCTAAATATGCTTTCAGCTGTGGGCATGACTAGCTGAATTTCTAAGGCTGCAACACAGAGCCAAAGTACTGTATAGCACTGCATGCTCCTCCGATGATGTAAACCTCTGCCTGCTGCCAGCAGGGAAAACGTGGCACATCTGGTGCCAATTGCTAGAGCTGATTACTCTCTTGCCATCCTTGCTAATGGAACGGACCACACACTCTCAGGCCAAGTGTCATCTCTCTCTACTAGAAACCAATGGTAGCATTAATCCAATGGGATCAGCTCTGCACAGCCTCTTCTCAACAGGGGCAGTAAACTTGAAAAAGTATGGTTTGCCTGGGCAACTAGGATCAGTGCAATGCACCTGAAATCAATAAAGAAGCAAAGGCTAATAATCATTGGGACTCCTACACTCAGCGAATAGGGAGAAGAGCCATAGCTCAGAGGCAGTAGAGCATTTGCATAGCATGCAGAAGCTCCCAGGTTCAGTTCCCAGCTTCTCTGGGAAGGCTGGGAGTGCTCCCTGCCTGAAACTCTGGAGAGCTGCTGCCAGCTAGTGCAAGAAATACAGAGCTAGATGGACCAATGAACTGACTCCACAGAACAGCAGTTCCCTACATTCCAGATTAAAATATTTATGTATCTTGTTGGTAATTTTTGGCAAAGGTAGCCTCATTCACACTTGCAGGTTGATCACTGCAGGACCAGCTGATGATTTGCATGTGTGAATATGCCACCACTGAGTTAGCCACCAGAGGTCTTGTCTAAAGATTGTAAAAGGTAAAGGGACCCCTGACCATTAGGTCCAGTCGTAGCCGACTCTGAGGTTGCGGAACTCATCTCGCTTTATTGGCCGAGGGAGCCGGCGTACAGCTTCCGGGTCATGTGGCCAGCATGACTAAGCCGCTTCTGGTGAACCAGAGCAGCGCATGGAAACGCCGTTTATCTTCCCGCCGGAGCGGTACCTATTTATCTACTTGCACTTTGACGTGCTTTCGAACTGCTAGGTTGGCAGGAGCAGGGACCGAGCAACGGGAGCTCACCCCGTCGCGGGGATTCGAACCGCCGACCTTCTGATCGGCAAGTCCTAGGCTCTGTGGTTTAACCCACAGCGCCACCCATTCTAATGTGTCTTAATTTGCAACACAGTCCTCTGTTTGAAGGGTTGCCAGAAGACAGCCCTCTCTTTGAAGGGCCGTCAAGTCCAGTTTAAAGATATAGAACCAGGAGCACTGGTTGGTTCTTAAAAGACTAGAGGGGAAAGCTGAAGTGGAGACTCTGCCTCACAAACAGGAAGGTCTCAGGTTCAACCCCCAGCATCTCCAGATAGGGAACGTCCGCTGCCTGAAATCCTGGAGAGCTTCTGCCAGTCAGTGTAAACAGTATTGAGCTAGATAGGACAATGGTGTGACTCTATATAAGGCAGCTTTCTATGTTCCAAGAAGACTATACATATGTGGAGGGTTCCCCCACCCCAACATATTTACTTTTAGAGACTTTCCTATTCCCCGAAGCACGATACCTGCAGGAGCCTGGCTTCCCTGCTCACCTTCTCCAGATATTTAAGGCTATATTTTCTTTCTGCTAGGTACCTCTGTGATACAAGAGGAGATGTGAATTCAATATTCCATGCAAGCGCTCAGTGAATTATAAATCTAACCATTGGCTTCCAATGATGGTCCTACTCAGACTAGACCCAACTGAGATAACAGGCATGACTGCCATAGGTCCAATAATTTCAATGGGTCTCTGAGTAGGACTTTAGCATTTTAGCAAACAACTGCAACAGGACGTGTGAACGAGCATTGGGCCATACATCCTCTCCCCCGCTCCCCATAAACAACCCATACATTCTTACTCGAATATGAATGGAGTGTTTCATTCTTTTTTAGGCCTCATCACAGGTTACCCCAGAAGAAGAAGTTCTGAATCAGAAGACATCAGAAACTGTACAATCACCCCTCCGGTGAGATCCTTAATATTGCTCAAAATTGAGGAATCCATTATTTGTGTTTGTGTGTGTGCATGGGGGGTGAGGAGAGAGAGAATGCCCTTCCCAAAATGTCTAGCATCTAGGGATGGCAGAGAAATTCTATTCAGTTCGCATTTGAATCAACTTTATCAAATTCACACTTAACTGAAACAATACACCTACCTTAAAATACAGCTGTGCTCTGAAATTAGCACTTATCTGAAGTTTGTGGTGCAATTCTCCAACCATCCTTTAAAAAATAATAATGTATGTATTAGGTTAAAACACGCATAAAAATAAATATACTCATGAAAATAACATGCAAAAAAGGCACCACAAAAATGTGAGTTTTAGTTCAAAACTGAATACAGTGGTACCTCGGGTTAAGAACTTAATTCGTTCTGGAGGTCTGTTCTTAACCTGAAACTGTTCTTAACCTGAGGTACCACTTTAGCTAATGGGGCCTCCTGCTGTCACTGCGCCGCCACCACACGATTTCTGTTCTCATCCTGAAGCAAAGTTCTTAACCTGAGGTACTCTTTCTGGGTTAGCAGAGTCTGTAACCTAAAACGTCTGTAACCTGAAGCGTGTGTAACCTGAGGTACCACTGTACAAAAGTGTGCATATTGGGTAGAATTGCATACAAAGATGTGTATATTCAGAGAAATTGGCACTACAATGCTGACGAATTGTCATGAGGATTTAAAAATAAACGAATTGCAAATTGCTGCAGAAACGTGTAAAAATGAGAAACCGAGAGAACGAAAACTGACAGATCCCTACGAAGGTGTAGTCCAGCCCTATGAAGCATCTAGTCTGGCAGCCTCTGAGGTCCAAGCAGTGGCGTAGCGTGGGGGGTGCAGGGGGTGCCGGCCGCACCGGGCGCAACATCTCGGGGTTAGGGTTAGGGGGCGCAAATCCACGGGTTAGGGGGCGCAAATTACTTGCCTTGCCCCGGGTGCTGACAACCCACGCTACGCCACTGGGTCCAAGTGTCAGTGCTGTGCTGAGACCGTGAGGCAACATTGAGAAGGGGCCAGTGGAAGAGTGCGAACGGCTGCCCTGACCCCATTTCTTCCTCTTCTGCCCTTGTACTGATCATCCATTTGTGCTTTCAGCACTTGCCTCCTACAGTCACCAATACGAGTGAGCGCCTGAGCGCCTTGCGGCTGCACATGCAGTCTCACAACTTCTCTGCCTACATCATTCCTGCCACGGATTCACACATGGTAAGGCAAAGGGTGCAGCTGTTCCACCTTTATCAGGGGTGGGAAGGGACTGGGTTCTGTCCAAAAAGAAACACTACGTTTCCAGACCTGAAGCTACAAAGATAGGATGGCAAGTGTGTGTCAAGGCCTCGTAAGAGACCTTCCCTTGTATGTGGCTTCAGATTCCCAGGACTAGCAGAAGCAGGATAGGTTATGCAAAACAATCTATTTGCATATGGTAAAGGTGCAAGTGGCACTGTGGTCTAAATCACTGAGCCTCTTGGGCTTGCCGATCAGAAGGTCAGCGGTTCGAATCCCCACAATGGGATGAGTTCCCATTGCTCTGTCCCAGCTCCAAGCTAGCAGTTTGAAAGCACACCAGTACAAGTAGATAAATAGGTACCACTGTGGCGGGAAGGAAAACGGCATTTCAGTGCACTCTGGTTTCCGTCACTATGTTCTGTTGCACCAGAAGCAGTTTAGTCATGCTGGCCACATGACCCTGAAAGTTGTCTGGACAAATGCCGTCTCCCTTGTCCTGAAAGCGAGATGAGCGCTGCAACCCCATAATCGCTTTGACTGGACTTAACCGTCCAGGGGCCCTTTACCATTTACCTTTTAATTTGCATATATCTGCACACTTTGTATAATGTATGCAGATTGCAGAATTCTGTTTTTCTGGACACTTAATTTTGATTTCCTAGCTGCATAAGTTTTCTGTTTTCTTTTGGGTTTTTTAAGAGGAGATGATATACTGGTATGTTATTAGAAAGGGGAACCTTTCTTGCACTTAAGTGCATTGCAGGGGGTTGGACTAGACAGCCCTCAGGGTCCCTTCCAACTCTACAAATCTATGATTCTGTGAAGACAGTTCCCTGAACTCAGAGGGCTTTTCTGTTTCCCAGAGTGAATACATTGGTGAACGGGACAAGAGGCTATCCTGGATGACAGGCTTCACAGGATCATCAGGTAAATACTCTTTCAGACTTACCACCCCACTTTTCCTGGTCTACCTTGGCCAGTACCCTAAGATACACAGGTCCTGGACAATAAATGGGGGACGTGTGGCCCATTGCAAGTTGTTGGCTCCATCTCCCATCAGCCCCAGCCAGCACAGTCAGTTATCAGGGGGGATGGGAGCTCTGTAGTTCAGAAATATTTAGGTCCCAGGTTTCCAATCCCCAGCCTAGGCCTAATACAGACTTCTGTTCACTGGGAGTTAGAACCAGCACCTAAATTGAATGCCAAGTTAATGGAATGTGCGTTGAAATAATAACAGCACATTATTGTTAGCAAAGTCGCTTCTATAACACAGGAGTCCAGAGTGAAATGAAATCCTGATAACACGTTACTCAGAAAAGCTGAACAAAACAGTATATAAATTGGGAAGAAAAGAACAAAGAGATTTTGTCTTTATTACTTCACAACATCCACATAACCAAACATACAGAGAAAAGAATTCCCTCAGAACTACACAGCCAATCAGGGCATGTGCTACCTCAGCAAATATCATTCCCCCCTGCCTGGCTGTTTCCCTCTTGGCTAGTTGACTTTAGCATTAACAGAGCTAACCCTTAAGCCATATGTGGGGAACCCCTGATCCTCTGGATGTTGCTGAACTCCAATTCCCATCAGCACTTGGCATGATCACTGTCAATTGACTCATTATGAACATGCGAAGGAAGGAAGGCAGGGAATAAATGAATTTTCTGAATTTTTGAATAAGAAAAGTAGCTGCATTTAATGTTTTAAAGATGTTGGGAGGTGTCGTATTCAAGGCACTGTATTTGCTCATTTAAAATAAAAAAATTAAAGGGGAGGGGGACACAAAGGGCAGAAATTCCCCATATCTGATTTCTCACACCTGTAATGTGAGTGTGAAGCTTGCATTGGCAAAGATTCAAATGTGGCCTAAACTTGGTGCTCATGTTCTCTGTGTCTTTTCATTGACATCATTTATAAATGATACACTTCACATGAAAGAGCACTCACAACATCAGTTGTGAAAACATGTTGCCACATCCATTCTACACCATGCATATAAAGGACATTTAAACCACATGGCTCCCCCTCCGCCCACAATGAAGCCAGGGAACCGTAGTTTATCATCACAGAACTACAGTTCCCAGCACCCTTAATAAACTACAGTTTCCGGGATTATTTGGGAAAAGACATGTGCTTTAAATGTATGGTTTGGATATGACCTATTTAGGATGTGGGTGGTGCTGTGGTCTAAACCACTGAGCCTCTTGGACTTGCCAATCAGAAGGTTGGCGGTTTGAATCCCTGTGAGAGGGTGAGCTCCCATTGCTGTGTCCCAGCTCCTGCCAACCTAGCAGTTCAAAAGCGCACCAGTGCAAGTAGATAAATAGGTACCACTGCAGCAGGAAGGTAAACAGCATTTCCATGCGCTCTGGTTTCCATCACGGTGTTTTCTTGCACCAGAAGCGATTTAGTCATGCTGATCACATGACCCAGAAAGCTGTCTGTGGACAAACGCTGGCTCCCTTGGCCTGAAAGCGAGATGAGTGCTGCAACCCTATAGTTGCCTTTGACTGGACTTAACCGTCCAGGGGTCCTTTACCCTTTATCTTTTATTTAGGCCTTGTTTAGCTCTGGGATACCAAGACGTAGTAAAGAAGCTTCTAGGCATGTACAGAGTGTATTTCCTTCACCAAGTAGTAACCAGTTCCAGCAAGTGCTGCAAACTAGGGCTGAACACTTAAGGAATGTGTTTTCAAGCAAGCTGAGGTCATAGCAACTCTGATTTTAGGAATTTATCATGATACACAAACATTAAATTGTTCTGCTTGTTTGTTGTAGGGACTGGTGTGGTCACTTTGCAGAAGGCTGCACTCTTCACTGACAGTCGCTACTGGATCCAAGCTGAGCGCCAAATGGATTGCAACTGGGAGCTGCAGAAATCAAGTTAGTGCCCACCATAAAAATGTATTGGGGTGCAGTTCCCCCTCTGGCCACCAGGGCTGCATAGAGATAGGGAGAAATTCAATTCAGCTCACAATTAAATGCGAACCTTCTTAATTAGCTTTTCCTGAAACAATAGGCAGACTGAAACACAGCCATCTTTCAAAATTGGCACTTCTGAATTTTGCAGTGGAGTCCTCCAGCCAAATAATGTGAAGAAACTAGGGCAGAGTGTGCATAGAAATGCATATATCAGTGAAAATAACATACAAAAATGCATTGTACTAGGGGAAGTTGCTTTGTGAAAATGTGCATACAAAAATGTGAAAATGAATATATTTGCACTAAAACGCTGGTGAATTTTCATAAAAACTATATATATATATATATATATATATATATGCTTTCGTAGATTTTCACGGGTACAGGAATGCAGGTTTTGGTGTCTTCGGGTGTCTTCCCGTGTAAGAGTTGGGGTGTCTGTGCGACGTTTCGACGAGGTCTCACTCGTCATCTTCAGGCTGGTGCTTTCGGCTTCTTGTTACTGGAACAGAGCAGAATCTGGTGTTTGAGTTCCTATAAATACTGTTGAGGGGTGTGGTGTATAGCCTCCAACGTTCTGGGCAGAGAGGAAGTTCCTAGATTAGTGTGCCTTTTCTTCTTTTGTTCCTTAATTACTTGAGGGATATCTTGAGTGATTTCATGAGTGATATTCTGAATACCACAACTAAATGCAGCACAGCCATCTTCTCAGAAAAACTCTTCACAAGCTCAAGAGGTCAAGACACAAAAGCTTTAGCAACTAATCTACACTTAATGACCCACCCAGTGGTATTCAGAATATCACTCATGAAATCACTCAAGATATCCCTCAAGTAATTAAGGAACAAAAGAAGAAAAGGCACACTAATCTAGGAACTTCCTCTCTGCCCAGAACGTTGGAGGCTATACACCACACCCCTCAACAGTATTTATAGGAACTCAAACACCAGATTCTGCTCTGTTCCAGTAACAAGAAGCCGAAAGCACCAGCCTGAAGATGACGAGTGAGACCTCGTCGAAACGTCGCACAGACACCCCAACTCCTACACGGGAAGACACCCGAAGACACCAAAACCTGCATATATATATATATATATATATATATATATATATATATATATTGCACCCAGATGTGGAAATGCTGAGAAGTGAACATAAGACTGGAAAAATGAGAAACTGAAACCGACAGGTTTGTTCATCTCTAGTGCCACACATCAGCGGACAAGCCCTTCTGGACTAAAGCAGGTGTCCTAGGAGACTTCAGTGTGAAATGGATGACCAGGTCAAACAGATACAGTGGTGCCCCGCAAGACGAATGCCTTGCAAGACGGAAAACTCGCTAGACGAAAGAGTTTTCCGTTTTGGAGGTGCTTCACAAAACGAATCTCCTATGGGCTTGCTTCGCAAGACGACAATGTCTTGAGAGTTCCTGCTGGTTTTTTTTCCTCCCCCCCCCTTTTCTAAGCCGCTAAGCCTCTTATCAGCTGATCCGATCAGCAGATAAGCCACTAAAAGCCGCTAATAGCGCTAATCCGCTAATCCTTCAATGGGCTTGCTTCGCAAGACGAAAAAACCGCTAGACGAAGAGAATCACAGAACGGATTCTTTTCGTCTTGCGAGGCACCACTGTACTCCAACCACAAGTCCTGGGCTGCTTCCACCGTGTGAATTTCTTGTGAAACAGCTATGCTCTGTTCACCCACTTTTTTAAATGAGGCACCTGCATAGCTAATTAACTAATTCAATTCATTAATCAGTGCCCATAAAATATCTCAATATGATTTCACAATAAATTCACATCAGGAATAAAAGCAATTAGGCGAATTTATATATGAAAAACAGACACACAGACCCAGGAACCGTTGACACATGACACCTACATCTTGCTAGGATTCAGACTCAAGTCTGCTGAGCTTTATCAAGCGCATCACTGAGCAACTGGTCCAGGGCTGGCACAGTCTCTCCTGATTGCTTCATATAGTTATTGAATAACATTGGTGGCAAGATGGTACTATTTGGAACCCCCCAGCACAGCTGCCTGGGAGCCAGAAGGTAATCACCTGAGGCTATTCTCTGAAACCAACCTTGGAGGTGGTATCAGAGCCACTGTAAAACAGTGTCTCTTGCACCCATCTTTCCCCCCCCCCCAACCCTAGTCTGTGGAGGATACCATGCACAGTGGCAGCAAACGCTTCTGAGAGTGCAAGTAAAAATAACAGCATCACCCTACCTTTCTCCTGATAAAAGTCATCTGTTGGGGCAACCAAGGTCAGTCCAGTCCAGTCCCATAACCAGGACTGAACCCAGATTGAAATGAATCAAAACAATTGGTTTCACCCAAGAGCGCCTGGAGCTGTTACACCACTACCCTCTCAATCCCTAAATCCGAAAAGGGAATATTTGTAGCTGGGCAGTAGTCACTGCAAATGAATCCAGTGTGGGCTTTTTCAGGAGTGATCAAATCACTGCCCCTTTGACAATCGCCAGGACCACTCCCACCCACCCACCCTGCAAAGATGCCTTAATCACATCCTGGACCCACTTGAACCATACCCGCTGCCCTGTCCAGATTCATCCAAGTATGCTGCTGTGTGAGAGCCAGTGTAGTGTAGTGGTTAAGAGCGGTGGACTCGTAATCTGGTGAACCGGGTTCGCGTCTCCGTTCCTCCACATGCAGCTGCTGGGTGACCTTAGGCTAGTCATGCTTCTCTGAAGTCTCTCAGCTCCACTCACCTCACAGAGTGTTTGTTGTGGGGAAGGAAGGGGAAGGAGAATGTTAGTCGCTTTGAGACTCCTTAAAGGGAGTGAAAGGCGGGATATCAAATCCAAACTCCTCCTCCTGTGATGTCAGCATCAGGGAGGCAGTTCCACCCAATGACACTGGGTGCTACTGGCTCTGCCATTGAGCTATGGCATTAGTTGACTCAATGGCCAATGTTACCAATGGAATTGCAGCTAGCTTCTTCTTCTCTTGAGGTGGTCTATGCAGTTGCTGGAACACTCACCAGTGTTCACTCTCCTTTCTCTTGCAGTCTGGATCAACTCTATTGGGCAGTGGATTCTTCAAGAAGTTTCAGCTGGGGAGAGAATTGGATTGGATCCCTTCCTCTTTTCTATTGGTAGGAAGCACTGTTTGTCACATCCACACTATGCATTTAAAGCACATGGTTTCACCCCCCAAAGAATCCTGGGAACTGGAGCTTACCCCCCACAGAGCTACAATTCCCAGCAGCCTTAACAAACTACAGGTCCAGCTCGCACAGCCCTTATTCCACTTCTGGTCTGTGTTTCCTTTTGGAAAAATGAGGCACAGCAGAGACTATGGTGTCTTTATGATACATGGTTTATTTACACATATATACAACCTGAAGCCTAGCTAGAGAGGGATACAGAATACCACAAGGTTTCTATTTCCCCCCTGGTTGCAGCCTTGCAGCTCAGCAGCAAATCACTCATCTCTAACTTTCCCCTGACAGCTTGCATCACTCTGTTCCTCTCAAGCTTTCATTGTCTCGACCTCAGGAAGAGGCCCTACCCTTTCGTGATGCTAATGGTTCATTATCCTCAGGCCATCACCTCAAAGGGAATTAAGACGACTCCATTACTTTCAAGTAATGCATTTCCTAGCATTAAGAAGTGCCTAATACCCAACACAGGAAGTCTGCCCGACATAATATGCTAATTAAATTATTAGGACACAGGTCAAATACACACATGGATCTATGTTAAACACACATGAGTGCGCCTATTTCCTGGTTCTAGCATCCCAACTTTAATTAAATTCTAACACTAACCCGATCCAGAATTCAGGTTGCCTTGCACCACAGATTCATAATAATACAATAAATAAAACAAGATTACTTAAACAACATGCAGCATCCAATAGGAAAAATAACAAGAGAGCTTCACAGTTTCAGCTTAGTGCTAAAGACACCCCTCCCATTATGTTGCTCAGTGTCCCTCGCTTGCATTCACTTGCAGGGCTCCCAAGCACAAGGAGTTGGATAGTTGCTCAGTGGGCGATTTTACCTTCTAAGAGGGACGGAGAGGCCTAAGTCCACCCAGAGTCTAAGAGTAACTGCTCTACTACAGGTGACTTGCTCTTCCCCTCTCCCAAAGACCCTGGCCAAGGAAAGCTGCTCTGTACCTGTGGGCAGCTATGGAGTCATTTTCAGTCCCTGGATTGAACTAATTCAGTTTAATTAACTTTTTTTAAAAAATCTGAATAACGCATGAAAGCAGTTGCTATAATTTCCAGGTGAACTGAATGTGAATTAATGGCTCGTCCTCACTTCCACCTGTCCAGTGCAAAGAAAGCATGAAGGGTCTGAGCAGTTTCACCTTTGCTCCCCACCCCGCCCTGCTTCCCCCAGAAAACATGCTCTTTAGCAATTAATCGGAACAAATGGCAATCTGCAGGAAACCTGATTGCCATTTGCTGCAATGCAACTCTAAACCATGGGTTTTCCCAGGGGAAAGCAGTGGGGAAAACAGAAGTAAGATAAGCCCTCAGTTCCTTCTGCAGCGGAACTTGGGGAGGTTGTATAAATTCAATTCAATTTTCATTTTCATTCAATAATTTTATACACGGGACTCCACTGTGTTTAACTCTGTGTTTGAGTATGGTCACTGCATTTCACATTTTTACCTATCTAAAAAGTACAGTGGTACCTCTACTTACAAATGCAATCCATTTCGGGGTGCCATTCGCACCCCGAAAAGTCCACAAGTAGAGTGCCGCTACTGCATGTGCACGAAGTGCGATAGTCCGCTTCTGCACATGCGCGAAGCGCACAGATCGCTTCTGCGCGTGCGCGCGGGGCGAACCCAGAAGTAAACACTTCCGAGTTTGCTGCATTCATAACCTGAAAAGTCGCAACGTGAAGCAAACGTAACACGAGGTATGACTGTAATGCTGCTATTTAAGTTCAAATATTGTAATTGTTGGGGAGGAGGAACAACCACTCACATTACATAGTGTGTTTCGATGTTCTTTTAAGTATATATTCTAATTTAGCAGAACGACTTGTAAGATACTGAAGGCTGGGGGGAAACCACTGAGGATGACATGAATAAACTGAATTTAATTGTGGACTGAACTGGAACGGAATCAATTCCCTTTGGGAACAAAATTAGTTCCTTTTCTGTAATCGTTCTTGGCTGCTGTTCAATTTGAACTGGAACTAATTTCTTCTGGAAATGATATTTACAATCACGGGTGATTTTTCCGCATCTACCTGCTTGACATCCTCTTTCCGCAGAAAACTGGGAGAGCTACAACCAGGCCCTGGAGGGTTCAGATATAATCCTCATTCCCCTAGAGGACAACCTGGTGGACCAAGCCTGGGGAGCACAGAGACCTCCTCCTCCCACCAACACCATCTACCAACTCAGTGACAACTTTGTGGGTATGTTCATGAGCCATGCATGGACTGGTGCCGGCCTTCCTGGGGAAGTACCACACCTCAGTGGCAGAGCTCCTGTCCAGAACAAAGTCCTAGGTTCAATCCCCAGTATCTCCAGGTACAGCAGGGAATATCCCCTGACCCCTGTCTGAAACCCTGGAGAGCTGCTGTTAGCCAGTGTATACAGCACTGAGCTAATTGGCCAATGCTATGACTATAAGATGGATTCCTGGTATGCCCCGCAGAGGACCTTAAGGTCCATGAATAACCATAGTTTAGAAGTCCTGGGCCCTAAGGAAGTCAGACTATCCGCCATCAGGGCCAGGGCCTTTTTAGTGATGGCTCCAACCTGGTGGAATGCTCTGTCCCATGAGACTAGGCCCTTCAGGATTTAACCTCCTTCTGTCGGGCCTGTAAGACAGAGCTATTCTGTCTGGCCTTTAATGTGAATTCAGCCTGATCATTTATTTCCCTTCTCTTCTCTCCCCCTCCCCTTTTATGAAGATCACCCGCTCTGAGACCCCACAGCTAATTCTCCCCTGGCCTCCTCGCTGGCCCAAGTAGGACCAATTCAGCCAGCTAGCCCTGGGGGTTATCTAATGCTTATTTCCCCTAAATTGATTTTTGAATTTTGAATTTTATTGTTATTCATGTTTTTATACTGTATTTTATGCTGCTTTTAAAATTAAGTGTTTTAAATTTGTTGTTAGCTGCCCTGAGCCTGGTTTTTGAACTGGGAAGGGCGGGGTATAAATAAAAATTTATTACTATTATTATTCCTATGTTCATACATTACACTAGAGTTACTTGGCAAGACTGGCCTGTTTTCTCTAACATAAATGAAGTTCAGGGGAAGCAAGAAAAGACATTCAAGTTGGCATGCTTCAGTGTTCTAATATTCCCTAGTTTGACTTGGCATCAGGCAGATAAGTTCTTCTGTATATATTTCCTATTTTCATCTGTTTGGTTTATCTCTCCTCCTATTGCTTATGTAACTCCGTAATGTGTCCTGTACACTGATAGCCCGATGCTGTCCAGGTTTTTACAGCTGCCTCTAATACCTTCATTTCTGGACCATCAAAACTGGTTCTTAACTGCACATGGTCTTGCATGTGGCCCTCATGGAGCCACAAGGTTAGCAAAGGGACAGGCGGGTGCCAACCCACCTCCCATTGCATCTCACCTCCTCTTCTTTCAGGGAGCAGTTGGCAAGAGAAGATTTCTGTTATCCGGACTCAGATGGAGAATCATGGCAGGAAGCCCACAGCAGTCCTGCTTTCTGGTCTCGAGGAAACCGCCTGTGAGTGCTCCGTTGTAATCAAATTAATGCACAGCTTGCTTTCTATATTTCCACATTCCCTGTTTCTGCAGCCTCCTCAGCTATGTCAGTACACATTCCCTTTGTTGTCCTCACTTGCTGTTCCTGAGCTACTCCCACCAGGGCTGGCTCCAGAGAGTGGCATTGTTAGGAAAGCTTCAGATGCTTTGGAAGCAGAAGGTTGCGTGTTCAGTCCTGTGCTTCTTTAGGTAGGGCTGGGAAGTTCCCTTTGTGAAACCCCAGAGAGGTGCTGTCATTCACTTTATACAACACTGAGCTAGATGGACCAATCACATCCCTGCCAATTAAAATTGTACAGTGGATTGGGAAGATCTTGCACGTCAAACTCTTTCTCCCCAAAAGATCAGACTTTTTTTAATAAGGAAAGTGATTGGGAAATGCACTGGAGAATGTGTAGATTACATTTGCTTTGGCGCAATGTCATCTAACCTCCCCACAAACAAATCAGAATGAATGCACAATAAATATCCACCATCATCTGATCTCCCAGCAAACAATTCAGAATGAACGCAATAATAATAATAATAATAATAATAATAATAATAATAATAATAATAGGTCATCTGAATGTGCCCTTATATACAGTTTGCACGCCACCCCAATCTCTGAGCTGTGCAAGATTCCAGGGATTTCAGGATGACACACGTTCACTTCAGGGCCTTCTCCTCTGCTTCCCCCGTGACTCTAATCCTGTCTCCGTTCTGCAAGCCACTCTCCCCATAACCCTACCCTGCTTCCTTCAACCACTTAAAAGCCTCCTAGGTGAAAAGAAGAAGACGGAAAAAAATGGAATTTGTAAGAAACCCCTGCCTTTCCACAGGGCTCTTCAATCTTCGGGGAGATGACATCCCTTACACACCTGTCTTCTACGCTTACACACTTCTCACCAAGACAGATATCAGGTACTTGAGCAACTTACTCACCGTCTCAGACAAGGGTCTGGTTCAAACAAATGGGATCCAGAATAAAATGGCTGCAGTGTGAGATGCTCTCCTCGGGGTTCATGCCAGCCAGCCATGCCCTCTTCCATAACACTCCATTTCCTATCCTCCATTTCCTGTTTTACCTCCCCTCCCCCCAAACAGAAACTCAGCATTTTGTCTTGACTAAGCATTAGGGATGAGGGAGAAATTCTATGCAGTTTGTATTTACAGGCAACGCTACCAAATTCTCACTTTCAGTCTTCATCTCGTTCCAGGAAACACAGCCCTCCTTCAAAATTCTCACCTATCTGAATTCTGTGGTGCGGTTCTCCAGCCAAACGATGTTTGCAAAATTCCCATAAGTTCCCTGAGAAGAGGGATGGGCTGTTTTTAAACCACTCTTGAAAACTGGAGCTCTGTGAGAAGAATAGAGGCATCCTAACAGCTCTCAGAGCCCTTAGCAAACTATCTTTCCCAGGATTCTTTGGGGCAGGGGAGGCCATGGCTGTTTAAAGCAGGAGTCAGCAACCTTTTTCAGCCATGGGCCGGTCCACTGTCCCTCAGAACTATGTGGTGGGCCGGACTATATTTTTTGGGGGGTGGGGGAATGAACAAATTCCTATGCCCCACAAATAACTCAGAGATGCATTTTAAATAAAAGACACATTCTACTCATGTAAAAACACCAGGCAGACCCCACAAATAACCCAGAGAATAAAAGGACACATTCTATTCATGTAAAAACATGCTGATTCCCAGAACATCCGCAGGCTGGATTTAGAAGGCGATTGGGCCGCATCCGGCCCCCGGCCCTTAGGTTGCCTACCCCTAGTTTAAAGCGATTTTAGCTGTTTACTAGCACATTAAATGTTTAGTGTTAGAGGGGGCCAAAGTGAATCAACAAAGTAACACACAGTTGTTTGTTCTTCCAATCTCACTTGGTTTGCCCCCACCCCTCCTTAGTCTGTTTGTGAACCAGAGTCGACTGAGCAAAGAGGCATCCCAGTCGCTGGTCTCTCAGTGCCCAGGGCCCCTGTGTGTGCAGGTGGAGGACTATAATCAAGTAAGCCCAAGTGTGAGAAAGTATGCCCAGCAGGATGGCGTTCGAATCTGGATCGGGACTGAATACACCACCCTAGGACTCTATCGAGAAATCCCCCTGGTAAGTAAGAAAGATGGAGGGATTCTTGTACAAGGGAACCATTGAACCAGAGAGGAGGCTGCACTGGAAAAACTGGGGGGAAAGCATAGATATCTGCCTTCCATTGAGTCAGACCATTGGTCCATCTAGCTTAGTATGGTCTACTACACTGACTGGTCAGGGATGTGGGTGGCACTGTGGTCTAAACCACTGAGCCTCTTGGTCTTGCCGATCAGAAGGTTGTCAGTTCGAATCCCCACGACGGGGTGAGCCCCTGTTGTTCTGTCCCAGCTCCTGCCAACCTAGCAGTTCAAAAGCATGCCAGTGCAAGTAGATAAATAGGTACCACTGCAGTGGGAAGGTAAACAGCGTTTCTGTGCACTCTGGTTTCCATCACGGTGTCCCTCTACGCCAGAAGCGGTTTAGTCATGCTGGCCACATGACCTGGAAAGCTGTCTGTGGACAAACGCCAGCTCCCTCGGCCTGAAAGCAAGATGAGCGCCACAACGCCATAGTCGCCTTTGACTGGACTTAACCATCCAGGGGTCCTTTGCCTTTTACCTTACCTTACACTAACTGGCAGCTGCTCTCCAAGGTTTCAGATGGGGGGCACTCCCAGTCCCATGCGGAGACGCCAGGGATTGAATCTGGGACCGTCTCTGTGCAGAGCAGATGCTCTGCCACTCAGCTATGGCCCTTCCCAGGTAAAAAGGAAGAACATAGAGAGTGAGCCATCATCACCACTCATAGTTTGGAAACTTAGGATAGGAATCTGCCTTGTATCAAGTCAGACAATTGATTCACCTAGCTTCGTATTCTCAACCCTGGGCCCATCCATACGGGAACCCCTTTCTGTTTGCTAAAAGCAAAAGTTTTGTTATGTTTTCATATGGCATCGAATAGTGCATTGCCTCCATTCACTGTGCAATTAAGAGCATAAGAGCTTGCTGGATCAGGCTAGTCCAGCATTCTGTTCTCAGTGGCCGACCAGATGCCTGCGGGAAACCAGCAAGCAAGACCTGAGCACTCTCATCCTGCAGTTTCCAGCAGCTGGTATTCAAAAGCACGCTGTCTCTGAGAGCATAACCAACATAGCTAGTAACTTCCTGCACAGGAAGCTCCCTGCATGGTTTTTGCATGCTGTTTGCTGTCTTAAATCCTGCAAAGTTTCTGCACCACCTGACAATGTTTGCAGTGGGTGGCAGTGCATGACAACTGAGCTGCCGAGCCTTGCTTTTTAGGTCACACAAGCTATTATTAGGCACACCTCTCCTTTCACTCTGGTTAGGGCATATGCATTTGCAGAGAAAGTTACCTGTGCAGAGGCGTGGTTTTTCCCCTGGGTGGTGTAACTGAAGTCTCTTTTTTCTGCACTGTATTTCACCACAATGCCTTGTAGAACTAACAGGGGGAAAGTTGTGAAAATGAAATAAAATGCCATGTGAATTCAGCCTGAAATTGGAAGATTTGCTAATCCCCCTAAACCTAGATAGACCTTTCATCTGATTCAGAGGGACTCTTCCTCATGTCTTATGTTTGTTACTTCACAAGTGTTTTTAATGTTGAGCTCTGGGAATGAAACCAGGCTCCAGGACCAGAGCCCTGCCTCAAATGGAGTTCATTGAAGGACACAGCAGACATCAGGAGATGATCGTGCGTGCATGCAGGCAGGCTCTCTAATATATGCTGTGAGAACTGCCACATATAGAATGCAGCATAAGCAAAGGGGAACTGCGCAACATGCTCTGCGAGTGATGACAAAGGCCTGCCTCCAGCTGGTCTGCTTCATGGTAAGCCGACAGGTGCATCCCCCCTGAGAATGGCCTGTTGACATGGCTGCCTCCTTCCTGTCTTACAGGAAAAACTCTTGGTAGAGGAGTACTCTCCTGTCATGATCACCAAAGCAGTCAAGAACGCCAAGGAGCAAGAGATGCTGCGAGCTGCCCATGTATGTAAGCCCACCGCGAGTGCAAAAGCAGTGGAATGTTGTGGTGCAATGATCTTGTGAGTTTAGATTTGGGTCGAAGCTCAAGGGAGTTCTCCTAAACCACAGCAAGTGGATCCTTTACCCATGACTGTCTGGACAGTGTTGCCTGAAGCCTTTGGGGCTGGCACCCATCAGGACTGGTGGGGGAGAGGGTGGCTCCTCATCTTTGACAGTTTCAGGGGTTCTTCATCAAATATCAACCTGGGGGAGGACCCACAAGGGCATCTTCAGCATTGAACTCTGGGGATGCTGCCTGCTCCCCAAGATTCTCAACTCATGGGGTGTCTGTTTTGCCTTCTGAGGACCCCATGTCCAGTACCAGGTCAGGGCTAGACATGGTGCTGGAAGAGATTTTACCATGAGGCCATGTTGCAGCCATATAGTGTGGCTCCAGCCAACTATGATGCCTTCTGCAGATGAAAACTTGATGCAGGGTGTAGACAGTCAAAATGGGACATCTGTGAATGATGTGTGCATTCCAGAACAGACATGATGATAAAATGATATTTGAATATTTATTGCAATCATGTGTTCCATTTGGTTTTTAGAGAGAGAGAGAGAGAGAGAAGGGTGTTTTTGGACATGCTCATAAATTTGCAACGTGGCTATTTATTATTTTGCTGTAGGTTTTATTATAGCAAGGCAGGATAGAAATACTAAACAATGATTACAACCACAGGTACGAGATGCCATTGCAGTGATTCGGTACTTGGTCTGGCTGGAAAAGAATGTTCCCACCGGTTCTGTGAATGAAATCTCTGGCGCCCGTTATGTAGACCAGTTGCGTAGGTCAGTCTGAAAAGGGCAATGCTTCATTTAGGCTAGTTTTGCCATGGTCTGATGATTATCACATTGTGAGAACATGGAGGAAGGCCTTTTTACTGGTGGCACCAGTGTTGTGGAATGCCTCTCTGCTGAAATATGAGAAGCCCCATCTATATTGGCATTCCCCCGGCTATTGAAGGTACACCTGCTTAGACAAGCATTCATTCCCCTGAACTTGAACTTCTTGACCTATCTATTTTAATTGGGGGTTTTAAAAACTGTCTCATAGTTATGCTTCGGGTATAGGGTTGTATAGAAATTAAATAAATAATAAAAATAATGGTATTAAATCTGAGCGGTTTTACTATTTTTGTAGAGTTGTTTTATTATTTTATTTTAATTATATATGGAATTTATAGTAGATTTTATGCTTGTAAATGGCTTAGAAGCTTTTGTGGCATGTAAACAGTATGAAAATCAATCAGTGGTGATGATGCTGGGGAGGGTGAAAAGGGTGCCAACCAGAGTTTTCTCTTTCCCTCCACAGTGAAGAGGCCAACTGCAAGGGGCCCAGCTTTGAGACAATCTCCGCCACTGGACTGAATGCAGCTCTGGCCCATTACAGGTAGGGATTGAGGAGAAATTTGGTTTGGTTTGCAAACCTACCTGATTCACATTTACCAAAACAATACAGGAACCGAAACACAGGTAACCTTTGAAATTCACAGTTCCACAACCCAAAACATGTGGACAGCTCCCTCTCTCAGAATGAAAGTAGTGGAGGACTCTACCATTTGCTTCTCATATCACTCACCATTTCCATCTCCTTAACTAGGGCCTATAATTAGGGATGGATAGGGATGGAGGGCTCTGCCCTTATCAGTTCCCCCCTTTCCTCATTTTCCCACTCTTAAATTCAGTTCTCCACATTTCTGCAGCGATCTGTGATTTGTGAAAATTCATCAGCATTTTAGTGCAAATTTCTCCTAATAAACAGGTTTTTTTTTGTATGCAGT
Source organism: Podarcis vaucheri (assembly GCF_965113315.1). Classification (NCBI taxonomy): domain Eukaryota; kingdom Metazoa; phylum Chordata; class Lepidosauria; order Squamata; family Lacertidae; genus Podarcis; species Podarcis vaucheri. The sequence goes on along the minus strand of NC_138758.1, from coordinate 19,177,821 downwards.
TTTGACCGATGTACACATTTGGAGGCTCCAACTGCATTATACATTTAAAGCAGTATCACCCCCACTTAAAACGGTAAAGGCTTCGCTCAAAGAATCATGGGAACTGTAATTTGTTAAGATTGCTGAGAGGTGTTGCCCCTTCAAAGAGCTACAGTTCCCAGAGTATTTTAACAATCAATCCCTCTTCCCAGGGAACTCTGGGAATTGTAGCTGTGTGAGGGGAATAGAGGAATCCTAACAACTCTTAGCACCTTTAGCACAGTTCTCATGATTCTTTGGAGGAAGCCATGACTGTTTAAAGGGGGATGATATTACTTTAAATTATAGAGCATTACAGTAGGCTACATTCCAGCAACACAGAAATCAGGCCGGAAACGCACGATCCTATCCACACGATAACATTTAAAGCACATCTATGCCACTTGAACAGTCACAGCTTGCTGCCTTCGAAACCTTGGGAACTGTAATTTCCCCCAACAGGGCTACAGTTCCCAGCAACCTTAACAAATGGCAGCTCCCAGGATTCTTTGAGGGAAGCCATGTGATTGAAATAAGAGGCGTGGGTGGCACTGTGGGTTAAACCACAGAGCCTAGGACTTGCCGATCAGAAGGTCGGCGGTTCGAATCCCTGCGACGGGGTGAGCTCCCGTTGTTCGGTCCCTGCTCCTGCCAACCTAGCAGTTCGAAAGCATGTCAAAATGCAAGTAGATCAATAGGTACCACTCCGGCGGGAAGGTAAACGGCGTTTCCGTGCTCTGCTCTGGTTCGCCAGAAGCGGCTTAGTCATGCTGGCCACATAACCTGGAAGCTGTACGCTGGCTCCCTCGGCCAATAAAGTGAGATGAGCGCCACAACCCCTGAGTCGGTCATGACTGGACCTAATAGTCAAGATTCCCTTTACCTTTACCTTATGTGATTGAAATGCATCAGTGTGGCCTCTTCTATCCCCATCTTTCAGCCAGACACAAGCACCCAAGGAAGAGCACAAAATGTGGGTGGTGAGAAGCGTGGCCAGGGGAGAGGAGGTGTGGCCTAGAGAGGCAGTCAGTCCAAGGGAGAGCCCCAAAGGGCCAAACAGAGAGGTCTGGAGGGGCAGATTTGGCCTCTGGGCCTGATTGTTCCCTACTTCTGCCTTACTGCCTCCTTGCATTCTCCACAAGAACAGTTGAAAAATTGGGTTTGTTAAAACTGGCGTCACAGCCTCTGAGAACTTAGGCTTGGCACACATTACCACTTACTTTGGCTCCAGTGCAATCCCACCGCTGGTGTTTGAAGCAATGCACACATGATACTGAGCCACGGTCCCTATCCGCACTGTTGTTTCTTGAGATATACTGCTGTTTGATGCAGCTTCTACCCGGTTTGAAAACCTAAACTACATTCACTTCACAGTTAAGCTGAGGTGGGAACATTCGAAGCAGATGCTGCACATGTACAGATGGCAGATTCACGAAGAGCAATGTTGGGCCGGGGGGGGGGAGAAATCAAACAGTTAATGTGCATCAGCTGAAGACATTCCCCCACCCCCTCACTGGTTTGAACAGCAACATGCAAGCGCGATGTTGTTGTTGTTGTTGTTGTTGTTGTTGTTGTTGTGTGTGTGTGTGTGAGAGAGAGAGAGAGAGAGAGAAAGAGGGAGAAAGAGAAAGAGAGAGAGAGACTTTGTTGCATTTTAAGCTACTGATGTGCACATAGCCTTGGTCTGCAATGCTCACATAAAGGAGCCAGTCCTAAAAGCCGTGAGCGTGTAGAGGGAAACCCCAGAGCTGCCAAGAATCTGCACAAACCGGGGTGGGCAGGATCTAAAAATGGCATGCCCAAATATAGGTTGTGGTTTGTGCACATGGGTTCCTGAGCGTGCATGTCACACCTGCCTCTGCAAAGCACAGGGGGAGAGAGCCCTGCTGGTGAATTCAGCATCCTGTTTTCTCAAACTTGCTAGACCGCTTCCAGGAAACTCACAGAAAGGCACAAAGGCAATTATATCCCCACCTGGGAGCCTTGGGACATGGAGGTGCCACTAGGGAGCTCATTCCCACAAGAGGCAATAATGACCACCAATTTCAATGGCTTTAAAAGGAGATGGTTTGTGGAGGATATGGCTGCCAATAGTTGCTAACTCCTCTGTTTGTATGCTACATTCAGATTCAGAAGCAGGCTGTCTCTCTGGGGAGCTATCCTGGAAGAGAGCTGTCGCTCTCTTGCTCTGCCTGTGGGCTTTCCAGAGACACCCAGGTGTAGACACCCAGTGCATTTAAAGTATCTGAGAACTCTAGCTTCTTCATGGTGCTGGGAGTTGTAACTCTGTGAGGGGTAAACTCAGGGGCTGGCCAGGCTAGCCCACAAGGGCACAGGCCTAGGAAGGCACAAGAATTGCACCTCTGGCCTGGAGTGGCTAGGAGCCTGCATACACCCCTTGTGTATGTGAGCATACTGGAGGGCTCTGCCAGCCTACTGGAGAGGGCTGCTCCTCCACTGTTCGGTCAGGCATACAGGCTCCTCTGGCCATCTCTGCAGAGGAATCCAGTTGCTGGTGTGTACTGCTGTAGCCAGGTGGGCAGGAGCGGGACTGAACCTAAGGGTCAGGGGTACCTTTACCTTTACTTCACTGTTGCAGCAGCCCTGTGGAGCCCTCTCCAGTTGGCTGTCAGAGCTTTTAGAAGTGTGAGCAGGGGCTCGGAGAGAAGAAAGACAGAGAGAGCAGGGAAGAGTTGTAGGAGGAGGAAAAAGGAAGGGGAGCAGAAGGAGGCAGAAGGGAAAGCATGGAGCAGAAGGAGGCAGTAGGCAGACAGGCAGACAGAATGATTGGGGGGATGGGGAACAGAGCAGACCCAACTCTGATGGCCAGGAAATCGCTGTCGGAGTACAGAAGGTGAAGAAAAGCAAACTTTAAGTTTCTACTCCATAGTCTCTCCTGGCTTTGGAGGCTCCAATACAGTTCCTTGCCAAGGGCACAAGCACCTAGGTTCACCTCTGGGTAAACGACGATTCACAAGATTCTTTGGGGTGGTGCTTGAAATGTATGGTGTGTACATACCGTAGCCCTGGTTGGTCACTGTAGAAAACAAGAAGAGGGTGCTGGATTAGTCTATCCTTTGGTCTGATTCAGCAGGGCTTTTCTTTTTTTTACTAGCAGCCTGTGTAGGTGGAGCAGCCTCCCGAAACCAGCATCCCTGCCACTTACTGGGTGGGACTTGGGTGACCCATGGTGGTGGCTCGGATGGGATGCACTAGTGAGAGTGGCAGGTTGGCACTCGGTGCAGCCACACAACCCAGCCTCACCACAACCTCACTCCACACAAGGCACATTCAGATAAGCTGCATCGGCCCCGGTGCTGGGAGGATGGCTTTGCAGCGCATTCCCACCCCTTGGGCCACTGTTGCTTCTTACATTCTTGCTCTGTTTTTCTGATTGTAAACTGTTGTGATCTTTTGTTTCTCTATTGTTGTCATTTGCCATAGGACTTTGTAGTGAAGGGCAGGGGAGGAATAAAAACCATCATCTAAACAGAGGCTGTGTACAACCCATGCCTCTAAAGCACATGACTTTCCCCCAAAGAATTATGGGAACTGCTTGTTAAGGGTGCTGGGGATTCTAGCTCTGTGAGAGGTAAACTACAGTTCCCATGAGCCTTTGGGGGAAACTATGTGCTTCCATATAATATTCCTTTACTCTTATTTTGTGAATGTTGCCGCCTTATCCTGTTTTTTAATTTCCCTGCGTCTGCTGGCGATTGAACACTGAGCTTGGAGGCACAATTGCCTGACCCAACATGCTAATTCTGATGTTCCTCTCTGTGTCTTTCTTTTCCTCTTTCAGCCCATCCAATGCTACCGCCCGAAACCTGACTGTGAATGAAATGTACCTGCTGGACTCAGGGGGCCAATATTTGTGAGTATGGGATGCCCTCTCTCTCTTTGGCCAGGCTCAGGTGCCTGCACCTGGCAGCGGGTTTTATGGAGAAGCAGCTCACCTTGTGGGGCAGAGCCTCTGTGCTAGGTTGCTGGCAGGCAGGTCACTGTACTGTAGGAGGGAGAGAGGAAAGTGGCAGGAAGGTCAGCGGAGTGCAAACACACTGGCAGAGCCAATGTGGCACTCCTGCTGATGTGCTTGCACATCACCAACTTCTCCACTGCCTCACCCACCCACCCCCGTCTCCTGGTAAACACCAGTGAGCCATCTGCTGAGAAGGTAGCAAAGAGACTCCTCCCCACCAAGCAAGCTGCTTCTGGATTTATGGAGCTTTCTCCTATCAAGGAGAAAGCACTCTGAGTATGCCCCAGTGACAACTCCTTGTACTCTAGGGTTTGGTTTCATCTATTGATCTCTGAAACACAGCGTCCTACCCTACAGACTGCATCAGAGGCAGATTTAGGGGAGTGCAACTGGTTTGGTCGCACTGGGTGTGGAACCTGGGGATGCCACAACTATTATTTAGAATGCAATGAAAGAGGTGGGGGCACCAAATTTTGGCATCACACAGGACGCCGCTAAAATTTGAGAACTCAGCGTCTGCCACTGACTGTATGGAGTATTAAGAGCAACAGCTGGGACCCTCTTGATAGTTCTGCTGCCCTCACAGGCTCGAGGTGGTAGAATCATAGACTTGTAGAGTTGGGAGGGACCCTGTGGTCATCTAGCCCAGCCCCCTGCAATGGAGGGATTGTGCCTGTGGCAGCCTCTAAATTGTGGAACTTCCTCCCCACAGAGGTGCATATGGTACCTACATTATGTAGTTTTTGTCTTGTGCTGAAGACACACCTCTTTACCTTGGTTTTGACAATGGGTATGTGTGGTTTAGGACTCACCTGTGATTTGTTTAAACTGTTTTTAAATTGTTGTAACCCACACTGGGACCTGCTGGTGAAGGGCGGGTAATGATTTTGTCATAATACTTGTTGGTGTTACAAATGATTGGCCGCTTTCTCTATAAAGTCTGTAAAATGTTGTGAACAGGTTACAACATACAGTGGTACCTCAGGTTACATATGCTTCAGGCTACATACGCTTCAGGTTACAGACTCCGCTAACCCAGAAATAGTGCTTCAGGTTAAGAACTTTGCTTCAGGATAAGAACAGAAATCAGGCTCCAGCGGCGCGGCAGCAGCAGGAGGCCCCATTAGCTAAAGTGGTGCTTCAGGTTAAGAACAGTTTCAGGTTAAGAACGGACCTCCGGAACGAATTAAGTACTTAACCTGAGGTACTACTGTTTAAACTGTCAGAATATTTACTACCCATCACATGATACAATTGAAATATCAAACTATGCCTAGGAGGAAGAACAGACGTGCTCCCAAAATGTCATTATTTTTTTGTTAAGATTCATTATGATCCCTGCTCAAGGAACAGGTCTTGTGGAGAAGATCCAGGGTTGAGGCGCAATAAATGGTATTTAAAAACACAGCTACTCAGAATAAAACAGGTAACCAGAAGGAAGAACAAAGGCATTGCTAAAAAATGAAACCCTCACGTCCTAAATCAGGGTTAAGAGTCAGGCAAGTCTCTGGGAGCAATAGGTTCCACGTAGCAAAGCGCGAACTGCTGCTCTCAAAGGTTCTCCACGTCCCCCCCTATATATATTTGGCACAACTTTGGAGCCAGGTGAGGGGAGCCCGATCCACCAAAACAGCTCCTTACTACCTAAAACTAGGTAGTTTTATACACTCTGACTCCTTAAGGAGTGGGGGAAATGCCTCTTTGCCCTGCAATTGTATTACCGACTTTGCTTCAAAATGTGGTAAGCCAGCCTTGCTACATTTTGGGAAGCCCTCCAGCTCCTTCCGCCAAGTGAGGCTCTGGACCTCTGTTGCAAAATCCTGACCTGACGGGCACCGTTGCCTGACAAAGCTCCCTTCGCTTTGCTTCTCTCACCCCTGCAGAGATGGAACAACGGACATAACCCGCACTGTCCACTGGGGGGAGCCCACAGATTTTCAGAAGGTACTGTTTCTTCTTCCTACCCGTACACCTGGATTGCACACCTGGGACTCGGGGACAAAGTCTTGTTTTCCTTCTGCTGTATTTCCACCCCCACCCCCTTGTCTAAGTTACTTTGCCCTCCTTTTCTCTTGCTACTTTCAGGATGGCTATGGTAAAGCAGGTGGCTCCCAAGTGTGTTGTTGTTGTTGTTGTTGTTGTTGTTTTTCCAAAAAAAATATTGATTTTCACAAAATTAAAAACACACTAACAAATAAACAAACAAACATAAATCATAACCTTATTAAAACTAATCTTCTTAACATTGTTAAGTGACTTCCTCGTATCCCCCTGGTTGAATTTCAGTGCTTATTATTTTAACGGTTTTCCAAATCAAAGTTCTTATAATTTTAACTTAATCACTTAACATCACTCTTTCTTCCCAATTCAGCATTAAACATAATAATTCATCACATTACTTATTTAAGTCCTAAGCCTAACTGGTAATTCCAAGCTTTTTCCAATTATTTTAACTTAACATATTTAACTAAATAATCATTAAATTTCATCCATTCTTCCTGATACTCCTCATTCTGGTCGCGGACTCTTCCGGTCAGGTCGGCTAGCTCCGAAAAGTCCATCATCTTCATCTGCCATTCTTCCACAGTTGGTAGTTCTTGCGTTTTCCATTTCTTAGCTAGTAAAATTCGAGCAGCAGTTGTGGCATACAAAAATAATTTAACATCTTTCTTGGGCAATTCCAAATCTCTTATTCCCAGAAGAAAGGCCTCTGGTTTCTTTATAAATGTATATTTCAACATTTTTTTCAATTCATTATAAATCGTTTCCCAGAAGTCTTTCACCTTGGGGCAGGTCCACCACATGTGATAAAAAGTTCCTTCTTTCTCTTTACATTTCCAGCATAGATTGTCACAGTTATGATAAATCTTTGCTAATTTAACAGGAGTCAAATATCATCTATACATCATTTTCATTATATTTTCCTTTAACATTGTACATGCAGTAAACTTGACCCCTCTCTTCCACAATCTTTCCCAATCCTCAAACATTATGTTATGTCCTACATCTCTTGCCCAATCTATCATCACTGATTTAACTTGTTCATCCTTTGTATGCCACTCCAAAAGTAACTTATACATTTTAGACAGATTTTTAGCTTTAGTGTCCACCAACTCCGTCTCCAACTTAGATTTTTCAGAAGCAAAACCATTTTTCTTATCTAATTTGTACAATTCATTAATCTGGTGATAATGTAACCAATTTAACTTATCTTTAACTTGATCAAATGGTTTTAACTTATATCCTTCTTTATCCTCCAATAATAAATCTGAATATGTCAACCATTTGGTATCCATATTTAACTTTTTCTGGGCCTTCGCCTCCATTGGTGAGAGCCATCTGGGCGTCTTCCTTTCTGAAAGATCTTTATATTTTATCCAAACATTGTACAACGATTTCCTAATTACATGATATTTAAATGCATTATGGGCCTTTACCTTACCATACCATAAATATGTGTGCCATCCAAACACATTGTCAAATCCCTCCAGATCTAATACATCAGTATCTTCTAGCTGTATCCACTCTTTAATCCAGCAAAGCGCTGCTGCTTCAAAATAGATTTTCAAATCTGGCAGGGAAAATCCCCCTCTTTCTTTAGAATCCGTAAGCAATTTATATTTAATTCTGGGGTTTTTCCCCTGCCAGATAAATCTAGATAAAGCTTTCTGCCATTCTTTAAAACATTTCACATTATCTATAATTGGGAGAGCTTGAAACAAAAAAAGCATCTTTGGCAACACATTCATCTTAACCACTGAAATCTGGCCCATTAATGACAATTTTAAATTTGACCATACCTCCAAATCTCTCTTAATTTCATTCCATAATGTCTCATAATTATCTTTGTACAAGTTCAGATTTTTCCCAGACAGGATCACCCCAAATATTTAACTTTTTTCACAAAATCAAGGCCCATCTTTTCTTGTAGTAGTTTTCTTTCATCGTTGTCCAGATTTTTCTCTAATACTTTGGTTTTGCTCTTATTTAATCTAAATCCTGCTACTTGTCCGAATTCCTGTATAAGCTCCAGTGCTTTTACTGCACTGGAGTCTGGGTCTTGTAATGTCAATACTAAGTCATCAGCAAAGGCTTTTAATTTATATTGTTTGGATCCTACTGTAATATGTTGTTGTTGTTGTTAATTGAATTAATATACCACCCTATACCCAGAGGTCTCAGGGCGGTTCACAGAAACGATCACAACATATATACAGTGGTGCCCCCCAAAGACAAATGCCTCGCAAGACGAAAAACCCGCTAGACAAAAGGGTTTTCCGTTTTTCGATGCGCTTCACAAGACGAATTTCCCTATGGGCTTGCTTTGCAAGACGAAAACGTCTTGCGAGTGTTCCGATTTTCCCCCGCTCCCCCCTTTTTCTAAGCTGCTAAGCCGCTAATAGCCTTTTAGCCGCTAAGCCGCTAAGCCTTTAATAGCTGCTAAACCGCTAATAGCGCTAAGCCGCTAAGCCGCTAATAGGGTTGCTTCGCAAGACGAAAAAACCGCTAGACGAAGAGACTCGCAGAACGGATTATTTTCGTCTTGCGAGGCACCACTGTAATCAGAATAAAAACAACAACCCAATAACACCCCACCTGAAAAGAGCCACATTTTAGAAGGGTATAGGACAGGCATAGGCAACCTAAGGCCCATGGACCCCCGCCACCCACTCGGTTGGCTCCCATGCAACGCGCTAAACCGGTGCAGAGCAGAGCAGGGACCGCCTTCCGCAATGCTGGGCGGCTTCCCATTGGCTGCAGGAAGCTCCTCCAGCCAATGGGAAGCTGTGCACGCCTCCTCTGCGCCGGAAGGAGCGCTGGAAATAGCATTTGTGCATGCATGCATGCGCTTGTGCACACACACACATGCACTCCGGCCCACCGTGGTGTCTGCAGGATTGTGAACTGGCCCATGCCCCAAAAACGTTGCCAACCCCTGGTATAAGATGTCAAACAGATCAACCATAAAGGTAAAGGTAAAGGGACCCCTGACCATTAGGTCCAGTCGCGGACGACTCTGGGGTTGCGGCGCTCATCTCGCTTTATTGGCCGAGGGAGCCAGCGTACAGCTTCCGGGTCATGTGGCCAGCATGACTAAGCCGCTTCTGGCGAACCAGAGCAGCGCACGGAAACACTGTTTACCTTCCCGCCGGAGCGGTAACTATTTATCTACTTGCACTTTGACGTGCTTTCGAACTGCTAGGTTGGCCTGGTTAAAAAGTTAAGTTTTTGCCTGGTGCCTAAAGGTGTATAATGAAGGCGCCATCACTTTGGGCAGAAATATCTCAACTGGCTTACCTCCTGAAACCTGTCCCCACTCTAGGGAGACCCCAGCAGTAACCAAGCCAAACGGTATATTGATTCCCTTTTGGAACTGGTGTCCCTGGTACCTCTGCCTATATTGGGCACTTGGTGAGAGTTGGTACCGGTCTCCCCCTCCCCCCTCCCACCATGCATTTAAAGTGTACCCCTCCCAGAGCTGCAATTCCCAGCACCTCCATAAGAAGGAAGTATCAGCAGGCTTGGGGAACCCTGGGGTTTGCAAAAGTACCAAAAAACACAACCAACAACACTTTTCAGGGGAGGATTCTGGGAAGGGGAGGAGACAAAAACAGCTGAATAACAAATAAGTATGCTCAATGGAATGGCCACAGAATGTGGAGGGTGGGGCTGGAATGGTAAAGGAATGGACTGCAGGGCAGGCAGTGGCCGGGCAGCAACACTCAACACTGCAACATTTTGTTGCAGGATTTGCATGTTGGTCTCAGTTCATGACTCTGAATGGAAACTCATCTGCTGTGCTCTGCAAGGGGCTTCCCAAACCAGACAAGGAAACTGGGTGCTTAATAAAAACATACTGTTTTATTATCTTTCACAACAGCAAGTTGTTGGCATCCATGTCGAGAGACAATGGAGTGTGCCTCCGAGGGTGAAGTCAAACTGCTGCATTAGCAGCACCGAAGTGACGTCCCTGGGGCACAAACCTAGGCAGTGTGTATGGAGGTCCTGGGCTGCCCAAACAACAAGACACCCCCCCCCCTCGGCCTCACTGATGTGGTCCAAAGGAAAGGAAAGCAATACCTTTGGTTGAGGAACAACAAATAAGGGATTATTCTGTAACCCAGAGAATTCTGGGTGAAAGGACTCTGAGTGGGTGGGTGAAAGAGGTCTTGGAAAATTTGCCGCCGCCCCCCCGCTTCATCCCTAAGTGCTAGATCAGGGTTGGGTTCCTCACCCCTCCCTGCTGTCCCTAGTGCTAAATGGACCAGTGGTTTAACAGTATAGGGCAGGTTTTGTGTGTTCTTACGGCATATAAATTTTCCATTAATCTGGCTCATCTTCCCCCCCTTCCATTTCAGACATGCTTCCTTTCATCTCTTTATTTCTTCTTCTCTTCCACTTCTTAGGAAGCCTATACCCGTGTGCTGATGGGAGTCATTGACCTGTCTAGGCTCGTCTTTCCATCCAGAACTTCAGGTGAGAGGGGGCACCAAATAAAGTCAGCCCAGCTTCTGATATAGAGTGTTTGCCTCCTCCAAATTTAATTTCAGCTCTAGGAGGTGCAGCCCAAGGTCACACCCACACCATACATCTAAAACACATTTAAAGCATGTAAACGTATGGTGTGAATGTGGTACAAGACATTTTGCTCCCACACCGCTTTCCTCCCGTGTCTCAGTTTTACTTAGACCCTGACCCACCAAGCAGTTCTCCAGACCTACAGCATCAGGGGTCACCTCTCAGGCCATGTCACACAAGATGTAGTGATGGCTGCCAACTTGGGTGGCTGTAAAAAAGAGTTAGACAAATTCTTGGAGGATATCAGTGGCCACTAGGCATTCTGGTTATGTTCCACCTCCACGTCAAAGGAAGTACCGTATTTTTCGCCCTATAGGTCGCAGTTTTTCCCCTCCAAAAATGAAGGGGAAATCTGTGTGCGTCCTATGGGGCGAATACAGGCTTTCGCTGAAGCTTGGAGAGCGAGAGGGGTCGGTGCGCACTGACCCCTCTCGCTCTCCAGGCTTCAGGAAGCTATCAGCAAGCCTGGGGAGCCCGCGGGAGTTCCCGCAAGGATCCCTAGGCTGCGGGTAGCAGCCTGCTGCATGGAGCGCGGGGAGTGCTGAAGCAGAGCGCCCCGTGCTTCGGGCAGACATCGGGCAGCCCCACAAGCTCGGGGGACAGCGGGGAGGCGCAGCGCCGCCATCCCGCTGTTCCCCGACCTGGTTTGGATTCCCCAACCTGGTTTGGTGGGGGGAAATAAAAGGATTTTTTTCCCCTTTATTCCCCCCCCCAAAAAAACTAGGTGCGTCCTATGGGCCGGTGCGTCCTATGGAACGAAAAATACAGTATGCCTTTTATTACCTGTTGCTGAGATTTGCAGGTGTGGGAAAGGGTGTGCGGAAAAACTAAGTGTTCTCTCCTACTGTTCCTCAACAAAACTTGATTTTTCTGTTTTAGGGAGATTTGTGGAGGCCCTTGCTCGCCGAGCCTTATGGGAAGCTGGGCTCAACTACGGCCATGGCACTGGTCATGGCATTGGCAACTTTTTGTCTGTTCATGAGTGTAAGTCGCACCAGGGTCAAGTTGAATTGCGCTTATATTGCCCTTCAACAGTGACAAACAATGAAACAAACATTTTAAAAATGGTAATCCACCTTCTACGCTACTAGAAGCTGAATTCTGGAAAATCTATATAACAGCCTGCCCTACACATTTGTTCATAGATCGGGTCTGCTGTAGCAAAGGCCAGTAATTTGCACAGGGCACTGAAGCTTTGCCAAGCTTGGGGGTCACTGGAGGTGGGGCCAATTTATTCCAATTTCCTCCCCGTCCTCCTTCCTTGCAGATATACTATGGACATTTAACTAAGCTCAGTCCTATCAGGATACTTTCAAGATGATCTCTGTAATATTCAGGACTAGAAACTTGGGGAGTTTTAACATGAAAAAATGAAAACCAAGATTTCTCATGATATTATGTCTGTTTGCAGGAGTTGTGTAGCTTTGGTGAAATGCCATGGGAGAATTGGTTTTCATTGCGTTAAGAGGGGAAGACTTCATAGTTCAGTAGGGATGGCAAAATCTCTTGGGCTGGTTTTCTGATAGCAATAACTGATCCTCTCACCTTTAGGGCCTGTGGGCTTTCAGGCTAACAATGTGCCCTTGGGAAAAGGCATGTTCACCTCCATAGGTAAGTGCCACATGATCTTCGCTGGTTCTGATGCCACCAAGCCTTGCTTCCCCCTCCCCATCCTGAATCGCAGGCAGGGATTCTTTTTCTTTCTGGCGTTTGTATCTGGGAACTGCTAAATGTTTTATTCACTACACCATATTCTAGAGGGGTACTTGTGTTAGTCTGTTACAGCGAGCAGAAGTAAGATTTTTTGCAGTTCTTTAAACCACATGAAATCACAATAATGTGCGTGCTTACCAAAAGTCTTCGTGTGTCCGTAGTAAAAGCTGTCCACAGTTTCAGTCTAATAAGATTTATTGCAGCATAAGTGTCTGTCGTTCTGAGCCCATTTCGTAAGACCACCTTCCCTCTGAATTTCCACCCTCCCCACCCAGGAATTTGCATTGCTAAAGAGGGTCTCATTTAAATAAACAGCCTGACTGGTTTGGGCAATGAAGTAAGAAGATTTGCCAGAGGGGGAGGGGCGGGGGAGGCACAGAAGCACTCTGAACTCTCTCTCTGCCTCCTCTCTCCTTTGCCCCATTCTCTCCAGAGCCAGGATATTACCAGGATGGTGAGTTTGGGATCCGCCTGGAGGACATTGCTGTTGTGGTAGAAGCAAAGACCAAGGTGATGCTCCTTCTCTGCCTTTGATAGGTCACTAATGGGTGGGCGCAAGACAACCTGCAGGACATTTTCTGTACAAACCATGAGCTATAACTTTAAACAGGTAAAATAAAAAAATTCCTTCCAGTAGCACCTTAAAGACCAACTAAGTTAGTTCTTGGTATGAGCTTTCGTGTGCATGCACACTTCTTCAGATACACAAAGCACCTTAAAGACCAACTAAGTTAGTTCTTGGTATGAGCTTTCGTGTGCATGCACACTTCTTCAGATACACACTTGTGTATCTGAAGAAGTGTGCATGCACACGAAAGCTCATACCAAGAACTAACTTAGTTGGTCTTTAAGGTGCTACTGGAAGGAATTTTTTTATTTTGACTATGGCAGACCAACACGGCTACCTATCTGTAACTTAAACAGGTAGAGATTCTGCAACATACAGGTCAGGCCTTAAGGTATTTGGAATCCTCAAAGTCTCTTTCATTCCCATTTCCCAGTCTAAGGAGGACCCTTCTGCATGTTAAAAGGGGGGGAGCATTTATAATTGTCCTTTGTGTGAAATAACTGCAGCCCCTAATCCAGGACCAATTGCATAGAAAGAGGACAAGGGGAGCCTTTTTGGCTGAAGTGTGAACTCCCATCAACCCTGACAGTTGATCATGATGGCAGGGTCAGGTGGGAGCTGTAGTCTAGCAACATCTGGACGGCCACAGGTTCTTCATACCTGCTATAACGCAATATCCAGGGCAAGGGTAGGTGGTCATTGTCACCCGTAGGATGGTGGGCGACAACCCCATCATCCCTTGGATTTCCCTGGAGTCAACTCAGTCGTGTATGGACAACATTTGACTTCTTCACGTTATAACTTGATGACTGGCAATTATATATGTGAACAGACTAAGGGCCAGACAAGATGTGAATCTAAAGGTGTCGTGGCAAACCATGCCCATGGGTGGTGGTGGTTGTTGTTGTTGTTGTTGTTGTTGTTGTTGTTGTTTTTAAAGAAAAGTAAATGTGGTGTGTAATTTTCATTAGGACTGTAGTATGTGAGGAACCCCTGAGTGGTTTTGGCTTGTTCACACGCCCAAGTTGCTCTTTGATTCTACAGAAGAGAGAATGTACATGCAAAACTCAACCTCACAAAATTGATGCAACTGCTGAAAAAAAAGTGAGCCACCTCCTTTCTTTGTCTGCCATAGTACCAAATGTCTGAAGAACCCTACCTGACCTTTGAGGTGGTGTCCCTAGTGCCCTACGACCGGAACCTCATTGATGTGAACCTCCTGTCCTCGGAACAGGTGGGTGCAAGCTAAGGGTGGGCAGATCAGTCTGTTTCTGGCATTGTTCATTCATTCCAGCCCATTTCTACACCCATCTGCAATTTTTAAGAAAACACATACAAAAATTAACATTATATTTGCATGCACTTTATCCTAAAATATGCGTTTTTGCCCTGATAGGGGTACATAAATGATCATAAAACATGTATTTGGTGTGCATCTAAAACATGCATTTCTGTATGCATTTTGGTATATTGAGCCAAGAACTGCAAAATTTGGAGAAGTGCAAAAGCTAGAAGAGAACTGTGCTCGATCTGTGAACTAGTATTTATTTAATTTAATAGGATTTCCTACCAGCCCTTCAGCATAAGGTCCTGGGGTGGGTTGCAAACCTGCACTCATAGAATATTAAAACCCAGTGAAACAATTTGAAACAGACCAAAGAAGGGCCCAGGGTGTATGAATTAGATTTGCTTGCTTAAAATTACAGACTGATTAAAATCCTCAAGCATCTCTAGCAAAAGCCTGGTGGGTAAAGAGAGCAGGGTCGTGCAGAGGGGAGGAGCCTGCCACACCAAACACAGTGTTCCATTTCTCTGTCTCTCTGTCTCTCCCACTCTGCCTGCCACACCCCCACCCCCACCCCAGATCAAATACATCAACAGGTATTACGAGTCCATCCGTGAGCACATCGGCCGTGAGCTACAGAGACGCAAACTGGATGAGGAATACTTGTGGTTGGAGCAGAACACAGAGCCCCTTTCTCACACCAACCTGCTGGCAACATCCCTAAGTACCCTGGCTGTAGGCACCTTGACCTCTACTCTTCTGCCTAGGATGTAGGGCTGAGTTGGGGGCATTATACCACTTCACTGGTCCACATTGCTGCACTTAAGCCTGCCTCTCCATGCTGTTCCACCTCCAAACTTAGCCTACAGTTAGCAGCCATCTATGGCTGCCAGACGCTGTTGCTTCCAAAGCCTTCTGCCCATCAAATCTCCGGCTCCTTACAGGACAAAATATATGCAAACAGCACTTGATCTACAGAGATCCAGTCTGCTCTGAGAATTTGGAGAATCTGTGCTCATCTTTACCTACAGTATATCCAATAAAGGGCTCTGCCATTAGGCCTTAAAAAGAAGACCGGAGATGTCCATGTCTGAAAGTTCATTCAATGCCCTCCTTCATTCTTACTGCATTATGTGTCAGTGTCATTTCCCCCCCAGTTAAGAAAAAAAATACATCTGTATGTAAAAATGGCACGCAGAAAAAGATACATCCCTATTTGACATCAGGATTTAATACAGCAGTATATGTATAGCCCCAAAGAAATATAAAAGGAGGAAATAATGTACTTGATTCCCTTGAGTCAGTCCCCCCTTGGGACTAATGGGAGTTGCTGTCCAATGACATCTGGAGGTCACCAGGCTTGGGAAACCTCAGTTTGGATTTTCTGTGGATTGTCGTTTGCTCCGATTGAGTTTTAAAGAGTGGGTTTTTTTGCAGAGAAAGCTCCTAAGCACAAACAAAAACAGGTGCTTTGACATGGAGCTTTAAAGTACAGACTGTTCCTGGGAAGAGCAGAGGAAAGGTAAATGTTGATAAGCCCAATTTCAAGTGCATATTGTAACTTCAGTTTTTTTCCAATTAAAGTGGGCCTAAGTGATCCATTGCCTTTGCTCAATAAATCCACTTAAAAAAAAGAAACAGACTTTTTGCAGTTTGGAAAGCAATAGAGAAATGTCTCGAAAGTGTGGCTTGAAAGAATGATGTATAAACACCTGCAAGCAAATTAAGATGAATGTGGGACAAACACTCATTGTTGTATAAAACCACCTTGCAAACAGATCAGAAGGTTATATATTTTCTTCCCTCTTACTGCACTTACGATCATGATCTCTGCCCTGCTGCAATTTGGGGGTGGGGGCAGGGAGAGAGAAGAGAGATGGACCATAGAGAAGGAAACTTTTAGAGCAACCCATACAGGGCCATAACCAGACAAAATGGCTGTGCAATAGACCATCTACCCTTGGGGGAAATGCACAGAAGTTCAATTATGCTTTAAAAGTCTGATTTTCTGAGATGGGAGGAGGGCGAATGGACCAAAACAAGAGAGGAGCATATTTTGATCATGGTATCATGCAGGTGTCCTATAAAAAGCAAATGAACAAAACACAAAGTTCCATAATAAATGTCAAGTGTTCGAAAAAGCCAAAATGTCAACGTCACGTGTTATGACTTGCATGGACAAGAAACCCTTTACTATTTTTAAAATAAAGTACAAATTATTCCAGTATTTCTTGACGTGAGCAGCGTGCGTCCTTCATTCTTGACATCGCACGAAGCCGGATTGCAAATGTCACGCAGCCCCATAACATTTTGTATGTTCTGTGTGCCTACCATCTCCTTGGCAGGGCTGGAATGTAATTAATTTCTCCCTCTCTTTTATTTCTTCTCCCCCACCCCCCCTTTCTAAAAGACATCCCTCTTTTGCTTTCAGCCTGGGACTATTATTCATCCACTTTGTTGGATTCCATTTTTATTGCTTGAGCTTGCTGCTTCAAATCACCAAGGTCATACTCATCTTCTGTGGGAGAGATTCATTGTGAGGGAAAATAAGATGGTCCCAGTAGCAGCTGCGCCACAGAGCGCATAACGCAGGCACAAACAAAACACATGCCCAAAGCGCATACGGCCAGGTTGTGTATTTACTGTGCAGATAGGGCATGCCATTTTAGGGAGTTAAACTTAATTTTTGTGAATTTCTTCAGTGAGGAGTTTTAACCCTATGTTTTTGGGTGTGAGGAATTCAGATCTGCTTTTATTCGTGACTAAACGTTTAGCTTGGTAAATCTACATGTGTTGAAGAAGCATATCAAGATGCTTTCAGAAAATCAAACAATTTTAATTTTACCTTCTGAAAATGTCAGGTAATGCAAACAAACAAACAAACAAATGCATATATCTGACAATCATTTTTAATGAGTTCTATGCAATTTAACAATTCACTTACCAAGCAAAACTAAATTACTTTAATACAACCAAAGTATCTTTTGAATTTCCAAGTCATGTTACAACCTTTTAGCACCTCTCATTTGCTGAATTTGAAAGTTGAAAAATTCAGCAGCTCCTACTATGCTGGCCAATATTGCTACCAGACTATTGTTTTATTCTGGGTGTATTCTGTAACATGTTCTTGGCACAATAATCATGCACTCGTGCGCTAGTATTTATTCTGCTTTAGTTTACTCTGTGATGCATCTTCAATGCTACCACCTTATTGCCCATTTGTGGCATTAAAAATTATAGGTTTTAAGTTACGGGATATATACTGACTGGAAATGAAGCGGTTTGATCACCTAAAAACTTTTTCAGGTGACAAACAGTATCGAAAGTGAGATTGCACACAGGGGTGGACTTTGGTAATATGGTGCCCTGACTGAGGACAAAATTTGGCTCACCCCCACTCCTCACAATAATTCATTTTGGTACAGTTGCTTTTTTCAGGATCTTCTCAGTAGGTACCCACATAAATATAGGTATGATGATGTGCCCTCTTAGCTCAGCTCCCGGGGGGGGGGGCAACCTGCAGTGCCCTAAACCCATTGCTGTTGCACATGACCACCCTAATAGAATTGTGGGCACAAATCATCATGAAGTCACATTGAGAAGTCTGTCTGGAAGGGGGCCTGCACAGAATGGAGTTTGTGTCAAAATGTAGTATCCTGACAGTGCAAAATCATGCTCTGAAATTATACAGAGGCTTTCTGAAATCAACTGCAGTATTCACCCAGGAAGTGCTGTGCTGCTTTTAGTGCTTGTGCAGTGAGCAATCTGTCACTATCCTGCACAGGAAACCACCAGGGCCTCATTCCAACTTACAAAGTTAGGTGCACTTAAGCCCGTTGACTTCACTAGGCTTCAGCACGTCACACTTGTATTGTGGTGGCCTGTTTAAGCTGTTCAGAAAACTACAAAGCCCATAATGTAATGTGACTTTGGAGGCTGACTGGGTGACTTTCAGCTAGACACTCTCTCTGAGCCTATCCTACCTCTCACAGCTATTGTGCAGATGAAATGGAGTGGAGTGCCTGCTAAATTCCTTACAGCAGGTGGTGCAGGGGACCATTGGATCTCCAGATGTTGCCGGCCTGCAATTGCCATCACCCCTGGCCATTGGGCATGTGTGCTGCAACTGATGGAAGCTGTGATTCAGCAATATCTGGAGAGCCAAAGGTTCCCCCCATCTGCCTTAGAGGAAAGGTGGGCTAAAATGGAAATAAATATGGAAGTGTTAGTAGATAATCCTTTCCTTTGGATCTCCAAACAACCCCTGTGCTCCAAAGACCCACACCATCGCAGCAGGGCCCCCACTATTGCGTTTTCAGGGGGAGAGGCACCCTTTTGAGTCTCTCGTTT
This sequence comes from Podarcis vaucheri, assembly GCF_965113315.1. NCBI lineage: Eukaryota > Metazoa > Chordata > Lepidosauria > Squamata > Lacertidae > Podarcis > Podarcis vaucheri. The sequence goes on along the minus strand of NC_138758.1, from coordinate 19,159,329 downwards.
CCAGAAGACAGGCATCAACCTCTCACTTGGTCTTGGGTGGAGAAGTCTGCCTCTGCATGTAAGTCGCCACTTCCTTCCTGTGCAAATGTGCAAGCGTGGGGCTGGGCCCCCGACTTCTGCTGCTTGAGGCCCAGTTGCTGGGAAAGGAGCCCATGTGATGCAGTGATTTCCTGCCTACTTCCTGGCCTCTGTCGCTTCTCGTAGTCGCCTGCTGCTTCTCTCTGGCTTACTCTCTCGCTCTGCCTGTCACTTAATGTACTCTGGAGAGAGAGCACCATGTTGCGCCGGAAGCCATCCAATGCCAGTGAGAAGGACCCAGTGCAGAAGAGGAAGGTGAGTGATTGGAGAGGCAAGCACCAGGTCCTCACCTCTTCCCAGAACCTCTTCTTGCCCAACAGATTGCTAGTAGGGGCACAACAGCAGCACTTGACCAATGGGATGAGGCTGTGGAGAGCACCAAGGCCTGAATTCCTTACATTTCATGCTAGTCCTTTGTACCTATTGTTTTTAGAAGACTTGGGGGGGGGGCATAGTTTGCCAGCCAGAGGCTAGGGGTTGTGGATTTCCTTAGGGCATGGGTAGGCAAACTAAGGCACGGGGGGGCCAATCACCTTCTAAATCCGGCCCGTGGACGGTCCGGGAATCAGCGTGTTTTTACATGAGTAGAATGTGTTCTTTTATTTAAAATGCATCTCTGGGTTATTTGTGGGGCCTGCCTGGTGTTTTTACACAAGTAGAATGTGTGCTTTTATTTAAAATGCATCTCTTGGTTATTTGTGGGGCATAGGAATTTGTTCTTTTCTCCAAAAAAATATAGTCTGGCCGGGCCCCCACAAGCTCTGAGGGACAGTGGACTGGCCCCCTGCTGAAAACGTTTGCTGACCCCTGCCTTAGGGGCTACGCTTTGGTACAAGGGTTGCTGTAGCTCAGTGGTAGAGCATCTGCTTTTCATGTAGACGGTCTTGGGTTCAATCCCTGGCAACTCCAGGTAAGGATGGTAAAAGCTTCTTAGCTGAGACCCTGCAAGGCCACTGCCAGCCAGAATAGACAATATTGAGGTAGCTGTAGCAAGGTTCTGAAAATATGGCAGCTTCTGTGTTCCCCTTTCCCCCATGCTGCTTGGCACCTGCTGCTGTAGAAGCTGTCTCAGGTCCCTTTGTGGTTGTGCTATGTTAGGCAAAGCTGGATCCAGCTAGGTTCACAGCAACTGCAAAATCTGCTCAAGTGGTCTCTTTGGGCAGCAATGTTTCCTTGGGGTGAGGCTGTCACACCAGTGAAATTGAGTGCCACAATCCTAGAGGGGCTCTCCAGGACAGTTGACAGCCCTGCACCAAACTGTCTAGGACAGATGCTTTTTAGATACGAGTCCTCCAGCTTGCTTCATGGGCAGGGGTGGGTAAACTGTGGCTATCCAAGCCTTCCATCCCTGCTTCTTGGGGGGGGGGGCAGTTTCCTTCAACAGGCATCCTTGTTAGGCAGTGTCTGTGTACTGCATATGTGGATGTGTTTGTGTGTTTGTTTTCTGACTCTGAGCTTGTTCTAGTTTAAGTGGTATGATGGGCAGAAATCCATCAGGGACATTTTCCACACCACGGAAAACAGCAGCTGATAAACAGTGCGGCACTTATGCCAGGGCAAAGGGGAGGGAAGACTTCATCCAGAAACACAGGAGAAAAGAGGAGTGAAATGATCAAGCCATAGAAACATGAAAGATCAGAGCTCAGTGCCCACTCTGTTCTCTGCAGACAGAGGGTGCTCTTTCTTAGGCCTATTAAATAAATGTTAAAGAATTTATAATATGAGTACAGTATTGGTCATTAACCTCTCAGTTAAATTTGCACACATTAGAAGCAAATGTTTATGAAGCAATAAGTTTGTTTTAGGAACAAGAAGCTGCATTCATGCTATTGACTCCATCTAGTTTAGTGTTGTCTACACCGGCTAGATAGCAGCTCTCCAGGCTTTTAAGCAGGGATCTTTCCCGGTTGTACTTGAAGATGCCAGGGATTGGACCTGGGACCCTCTGTATGCAAATGTAATGCCTTATGGCTGCGCTATGACTTTCTCCCAATTTTTAGCCTCTTCACATGTGTTGCGTAGCTTGCACCGTCTTCAAAGCTGCTTTCCTCCTGGACCTAAAACAAGGAAGATGGTGTTTGTCCTCTGCAGCTTTTATATATTTTCCAAACGGCAGCCTGATTTCGGGGCATATTATTTCCCATTTATCTCACTCATTAGTGGATTAAATGTTAGTGCCCCAGTTTCTTCCTCTCTCATTCTTTGGGGGATGTTGTTCCCTTCACCTCTCCATCTTCTCCTGTCACCCCCCCCCTTTTTCACTTCCTCATTTCTCTCTTCCAAAACCAAACAATGGTTCAAATTCCCACAGAACAGCACCCCCTCTAGAATATCTTCTTTCTGGCTTCTTACAGGGGGACAGAGCTTTGCTAGGCAACAACCTACCTCATCAGATGCATCTGTTCTCGGATGCATTTGATGAAATGGGCTGCAGCCCGTGAGATCTCAAGCTGCAACTCAACTACAGACCGCGAGTAGAGCTGTCATTGCACAGTTTCGTTGCGGCCGCCCCACCTGGGGAGCCCTCTGAGCAAATCAGTTCCGAGTTTTGCACAGCGCTGCAAGCATGCCACTCCGACAAGAGCTGAGGCGAGCCTTCCTACGTGTGACTGGAGGGCTACCGCAAAAGAACTGACTGTGTGTGTTTTTGGTATGACCGGCTGATAGTCCTTCTCAGGGGGCGGGGGCACTGCGATGATAAGCAGCTTTTGCATTGGGGCGGAGTCGTGGGCTTCGTATTGTGTGGATCTGGTGTAGGCTTACCAGCAGCTCCCAGCTCCCCACATCCACCCCTTCCTCCTGCTTTGCTTATGCACCGAGGCGTGAACTCTGCTTTGCAAGTATTTGCATTTTCGGACCTCAAATGCGCCACCGCGTGCGGACACACACACAAACACACGCACGCACGCACGCAATAGCCGTCCTCTGACTTCGGCAGCTTCTCTGTTCGTAAGCCAAGCCCCACCTCCCGCACACCTTCGCCGCTCTAGCGCTTAGGCTCGAGAGAGCTTGCTGTTGGTGGTGGTGCCAACCCACGCGCTTCATTCGCTGAGTGGCGATTTTTGTAAAGACCTTACAAAAGAAAAAAAAAGAGATGCACGCCAGATGTGAAAGCGGGAACGGCCAGGTTGGCTTAAGGCCAATGCTTCTTCCGTGCACCCGTTTCCCGTCTCTGATGGCGTGCACGATCCAGAGCAATGCATGTACAGTGGTAACTCTGGTTAAGAACTTAATTCGTTCCGGAGATCCGTGCTTAACCTGAAACTGTTCTTAACACTTTAGCTAATGGGGCCTCCTGCTACCGCCGCACCGCTACCACACGATTTCTGTTCACATCCTGAAGCAAAGTTCTTAACCCGAGGTACTATTTCTGGGTTAGCGGAGTCTGTAACCTGAAGCGTCTGTAACCCGAGGTACCACTGTATATTGCGAGATGGGAGGACGGGGGACTCCAAGTGATGCTAATTGGAGAGAGAGCAGGACAGGAGCGACTTGCTCTTTCCTCTTACCAAAATGTACAGTCAGATCGTGAGCTAGCGAGGAGCGTAGACGTGCAGCTTTCTACAGTACTTCCCTCGTAACAACAGTTCATGCTTCCTTAAAAAGGCCTGCTTCCTTCCCGAGCCACGCCTTCCCACAGTTCCCCATTTACTCCCCCCCCCGCTTCCCCAGCCAACATATTAATAACAGAGCTTGATGTGGGAGAGGTTGTTGTTGTTTAAGGTATAGCCATCGCTAAGTTAGTACCTGCTCCAGCTATTTTGGACTACAACTCCCATCAGTCCCAGCTAGTCTGACGTGGGTGCCACCATCCGTGCGCGTGGCACTTCATAAGAGGCCAGATCTCTGCCCCGCGGAGCTTTCAAATCTAAAAATACTGCACAGTGGACGCAAGAGAGGAATGAGGAAATGAGAGGCTGGGTTAACAGGAAGAATCTGTATTTTCTCCAGTTACACCAGCTTGGATTTGGTTGCAGAATTGGTTACAACATGAGGACTAGGAGGCTGAGCCTTCACATTCCCCTCCACCCGTTTTCCGATGTATGCTCCCTGCTTTTTCCTATATTTACATGCTGCACCCTCTTGCTCCCCTTATCAGCTGTCCCTGCAGCGATCCAGCAGCTTCAAGGACTTTCCTAAATCCAAACCCAGCTCCCCTCTACCTAGTGAGAAGGAATTCAACCTAGAGGAGGAGGTGAGTACCCCCATTTATTTACCTATAACATTTGTAGGACACCTTTTCCTCCAGGGAGCTCAAGGTGGTTCTCCCAGTTTTATCCTCACAGCAACCCTGAGCTACAGTGACTGTCCCAAGGTGAGCTTCAGTGCTGAATGGGGATTCGAACTCTAGGCTCTAATACTCTGACCATATCACCTTCATCACAGAGCATCCGACTCTGCCCAGGCTCATTCACATATTAATCTGTTTATTTTCTTACCCTAATATCCTACCTTTTATCCATCATGGAATGGTCACATTCTTTTCTCCAAAAAATTCTATCTATGCACTGTGATTTGCTTTGCGTGCTGGGAATTGTAGCTACAAATCACAATTCTTTGGGGGAAGCCATGACTGTTTAAGCAATATGTGTGTGCTTTAAATGTATGGTGCTACCAGGCAACATCTATATGTGAAATATACTCTTGAGTCAAGAGTGGATTTCATGCTCTTTATTCAGCTCATAGTGGTGAGGAGGAATGAATCTGCTTTATATACATTATTTACACAATGGGCTGCACGTGATTGGCTAATTCCGGAATTATCCTGTAGGCCAATCAGGTTGTGGATTCACTTCCATCTGGAGCTGGATTGGGTGGCTCCTGCAGACCAATCATACTGCTGCATTGTTCTAGGACCAATCAGACTGCTGCATTCTGAATCCTATTGTTCTAGGACCAATCAGACTGCTGCATTTTGGATCCTATTGTTCTAGGACCAATCAGACTGCTGCATTTTGGATCCTATTCAACTCAGTACATAACAATATGGCTCCGACCAATCACCTTCCAGGTGCTGACCACCAGTTTCAGCAAAGCAAGGAGTGGTCTCATGTGCCTTGGGACCATACCTGTTCCCATCCACTGCCTACAGTCAGTCCTGCTCTTATCTGCCTTGGGCTTCCACTGCTGCAGCCCTGAATCAGCTGCATCACATTTGCCTCTCGTATTGCAGCTCGTATTAGCTTCTCCTACCTGTGACATCCCAGAGCTGTTGGGACTCTCATCAGCCTCAGCCAACATGGCCATTGGTCAAGGATGGCAGGAGCTGCATCCCAAACAACATCCAAATGGCCACGGGTTCCCCATTTCTGTTTTATATTGACAATGTCAGAGCTTCTGCCCCTTTCAAGGGATGTCGCCTGGTCCTTATTTCCCCACTTCCGTGGTTCCTGCACTGTCCGAAACGCTGTGCTGCCCATCTCTGCCCCATCTCAAAAGCTACAGTTCAGCAACTGCACTTCCCCCCCTCATATTCAGTGGGAAAAGGGTGTGTAGACAGCCGTACAATAGCTCAGCCTGTCTGAAAAGGCAGGCCTCTTCATATCTGTTCCCGGGGGCACATGGAAGGTTTGATTCACCGCAACCCACACCCAGCAAGGAGGCATCCTCCTCTCCAGGCCAGCTGCTCCCAATACTTTTCCTCTTCTGTACAGGTCCCCGAAGGCAGTCATACAAACTCTGTGCCCAGCCCAGATGACTCAGGCCGAAGCAGCACCTCAAAGCTGGGTAAGAGATGGAGAGCTGCCATCTCCCGGACCATGAACAGGAAGACCGGCAAAGCAGCCGCCAAAGCTCTCGCAGAGCAGGTGAGAAACGAGGCAGTGTGACCAGCCGACTTTCCTTTCCCACTGGACCTAAATTGCGTCATTGCCTGAAGGGAGAGGCTTGCTCTTTTCTTGTTCTTTTCTCAGCCCTCATGCTTGCGAGGGGAAAGTGAATAGGCAGCAACAGAAACGAAGAGCAACGCCAGCGAAGAAGCTCTAGGGATCAGCAATAGGCCCCTTGTACAGCTGCCTGGTGATGTCAATTCATGCAGCAAGGCCTGGGTCTGGTGTCTTGTGTGAAACAAAACCACCAAGGTCTGTGATGCTTTGACACCTAGCACACCTTGGGTCAAGGGGCCAGCAACCTTATGCTTTCAACACCTGCTAAAGACTTTTCATTTCACCTAACCCTTTATGGAGTAGCTCGCTGGCTGTGCATTTTATTGTCTCTTACTTGGCCACTGTGATGCTTGAACAGGTTTTATTTCAGTGGTTGGCACCGTGTGCCTTTTATCCTTTTCTACACTGCTTTGCGATTTTTTTTGGATGCTAAGTGGCTTATAAATACTTTATTAATAATAACTCTTTGAATACTTGCCCAGAGCCTGATAAGACTGAAGCCTAAGCACCAAACAAGACATGACATTTAAATGCATCATTAATCACTGTTTGTTTGTGTTTTTTTTAAAAAAATTAAAAATTTATAACAGGTGCAGAGATCCATGAGCTTCTGTTAGCCCATCAAGAAAACACCAGCAAGAACTTTCCTTCTGAGCTTAATAGCAGCTTGGGCAAGGGGATATTCATCTAGAGCAGGGTTTCCCAATCTTGGATCTCCAGCTGTTTTTGGACTACAATTCCCATCATCTCTGACCACTAGTCCTGCCAGCTAGGGATGATGGGAGTTGTAGTCCCAAAACAGTTGGAGACCCATTTTTGGGAAACCCTTATCAAGAGCACACGGCAGGGGTAAGAAATGGCCAGAATGCTGCAGATAGGAAGCTGACTTATACAAAATCAGACCTAAGGTCCAGCTAGCTTGGTACTGTCTCTACTTGCTAATGTTTTATGGAGTTTCAGACAGGGTTCTCTCCCAACTCTACAAGGAGATGCCAAGGATTCAATTTGGGACACATGCAAAGCAGATGCTCTGGCCCTTCCCTGTGTGGGTGTGTAAGAACAGATACATGATTGCTAATGACATGTTAAGCACCCACAGCTAAGCTTGATGTTTAGGACTTGAAGGGAGAAATCCAGGTCCCAACTCAGCAGCATGGCATCTGAACACTTATGTAGGATTTACATACCGTATTTTGAAGGGAGTGACATAATTCATGATACCCTCTGAAGGTTTGGGAGTGGGGAGAGAAGGAACATACGACCATTAATTCCAAAATATATGGGCCCTAGTGGCTCAGTGGTGGACCACTGGGCATGCAGAGCACATGTTTTAAGTTCATTTAAAGGGTTGCCCAGCTGGGAAAGACTTTTGGTAGTTGGGGGAAGAACAGAACCGAGCAGGATGCTGCAAGAAACAGGGTCTAGACACTAGACCCGAGCAAAGTGTTCATTGTGCCTTATTGCCCTAATGCAGGGGGAGGCTGAAGACGAGGCTGCTGCATCTCCCATCAGCAGCCCCACTGAAGACGAAGGCCCAGTCTTTCCAGAATCAAGTGAGGAGACCAGCAGCTCTCAATCACCAAATGGTGAGTCCAGCATGGAGGCTTAGCACTGAGGCTGGGCTATATAAACACTTCGGACTGCAGACAGAAGCTCTCATAAGAGGACGCCTGTCTGTACAAATAAAACCCTGCAACACCAACACCAAGCTTCCTCCATACAGGAAACGAGGCTTCATGGAGAAGGGTTCGAACATCGCTTTTTTTCCTTGGCACACTAGCTTTCTGTTTGCAAGGATTTCTTTTTCTGGAGGAAGCAGGAGAAAGACCACAAGCTTGGAGGATAGCTTTATATCAGCACACACTGCCACACACTGAATGATGTGGCTTGACGAGATCTCCTAAACCCTGAATAGCTCACCCCCTGCTGAAAGGGGAGGAGGCAGTTTACATCCATCAATCACTCTGTCTCCATTTCACTGAACCTACCAGAGGTCCAGTGTCCAAACTGTAAGCCCCAGCAAAATCCACCCACTACAATTTCTTCCTTCTGATCTGAACCTCTCCTCCTGCAGGGACTGAATTGTCCAATCCCAGACTGATGGGAAGCAGCTGCAGCAGCAGCAGCAAGAAGGGAGACGAGGCCAGCCCCATACCCTATGTTGGCCCTTTTTGTGGAAAAGCCAAAGTTCACACTGACTTCCTCCCCAGCCCGTATGATAAAGATTCTCTGAAACTTCAGGTAAGCAACAATGCAAAACTTGGCATTTATCTTCCCTTGCAAGTCTGCAAAGGCAGACTTGTTCTAGCAGAGAGATCTCTTTTGTCATCAGCCTACAAAGGAACTATTTCATGCCATGTTATTGATCAGGCCAATGTGGCATCATCCTGAAAAATGGTGACCCATTGTAGGATTAGGACTGTGTAGCAAGAGCTGGCTCTCCAGCTGTTGTAGGAATCCCAAGTCCCAACACTGCAGCCAGCATGGCCAGTGGTCAGAGATGGACAATATAGTCCAGCAACACCTGCAGGACCACAAACTCCACAAACTGGAGCACTTCAACAACTGAGAGGGATAAATTAAATTAAAAAAAACCTTTGTCACTTCTCAAGTGTTGGTTCTGGCTGTCTTCCCTTCACTCAGTATAATAGCAGGTGAGAAGCCTCTCTTTTTTTTCAGCCAAAGGGCCTCATTCCCTTAGGCAACTTCCCAAGATCAGCACACCAGGGGTGAGCAAGGCCAGAAGCAAAAAGTGGGTGCAGCAATAGATGTGTGGTCATTACTTGTGTACAGCTGGCAACACCACAGCAACATGAAGAGTGGGACTAGTTTTCAGAGGTTAGGTATCTCAAACAAGACAGATCTAGGCTGATAGCTCCTCTCTTGGAAGGCAGTAGCTTGAGGTGCAAGATTGGTTTCACTATGCCCAAATTAATGAGGTGGTTAAGCTGGACAAAAAAACAGGTTTCCAGGTGGAAAAATCGAAACTTGAGACAGAGTTGTTAGAACCAAAGACCAAGGTTTTATCGAGAATGTATAACTTGCTGCTTAAATGGAACACTCAGGATGAGACAGTTAAGTCAGCCATGATAAAGTGGGCTCAAGACATTGGGTACAACATTATGTCTGATGACTGGGAAAAGTTATGTACCACTGGTATTAAATTTACGGCATGTAATGCCTTGAAAGAAAATATTATGAAAATGATATATAGGTGGTACATGACACCAGTCAAGCTTGCAAAGATATACCATCTGTCTGATAATAAATGTTGGAAGTGTAAGGAGGCTGAAGGGACATTCTTTCACCTTTGGTGGACTTGTCCAAGAGTGAAGGCCTTCTGGGAAATGATCTATAATGAGTTAAAAAAGGTGTTTAAGTACACCTTTCCCAAGAAACCGGAGGCCTTCCTCTTGGGCATTGTGGGCCAAAAAGTGTTAAAGAAGGATAGAACATTTTTTATGTATGCAACCACTGCAGCAAGAATTCTTATCGCTAAACATTGGAAGACTCAAGATTTGCCCACACTGGAAGAGTGGCAAACGCAATTGATGGACTACATGGAATTGGCCGAGATGACTGTCAGGATTCGAGATCTGGGAGAAGAAGCAATGGAGGAGGACTGGAAAAAATTTAATGATTATTTGCAAAAATTTTATAAGTTATATGAACTATAGGAATTTGCACGATCCGGAAGGTTAGCCCCAGCAACGAGAGTGGAATATATATGAAATTAGATAATAATTATGAAAGAACCAAGGTTTAAAGGTTTTTTTTTTTAAAAAAAAGGATGAGTAATTTGGATAATAAGTAATTTAAACTTAAAATGTATTTGAAGTTACAAAAGAAACACACGAAATAAGGTTATAATTTGCTGTCAAATTTATTGTTGAGAATGCACTGTGCGGGAGATGTGGGGAAGTCCGTTGGTGGATTGAAAAAAGATTTGGAAATGGTCTGTTCTTTTCTTTTTTTTCTATCTTCTCTTTTCTTGTTGATTTCTTCTGTGCTGTTTATTTCTATCTGAAAAAATGCAATAAAAATATTATAAAAAAAAAGGAAGGCAGTAGCTTGACTGAACCATACCTGAAGGTCACAGAAACCCCACATCCTCAGTTCGGGGGTGGGGTGGGGAGGAAGTAGAGAGATACCAGGCTGATACCAGCACCTGTGTTCCTGTAGGACTGAATAGTCATGCTGTGTGGTGCTGTAAGATCAACTAAAAGATGTGATGATTTTGCATTTGGCATAGAAAGGAGATGTCATCCACATCATTGCAAAGGCACCTGCAGGTACCTGGACTGGTCTTTTGAACAACAAAGTGGGCTCCTTCAAGTTCATCTATGTGGACATCATCCCAGAAGACCCTGCGCCAGTTGCAAAAAGCAGTTCGCGAAGCAGGAGCAAGAGGCCCAAACCCAAAACCTTGCACGAACTGCTGGAACGCATGAATCTTGAGGTGAGGATGTTGCCCTACCAGTAGAGCAAAACAGCAAGGCTACTAGAGGGTTGGGTTTGTGGTTCAGGGACTGGGCACACATTTTGCGTGGAGGACATCTAAGGGTCCATCTCTGGAATCTCCAAATACGGCTCGGAAACGATACCTGTCTGAAACTCTGGGCCTTACTGCTAATTAGCAAACTATAGTTAGATAGACATTGGATGGGCTAATGGTTTGACTTGGTGGAGTTGTTTTTGAGGAATGTTTGGAGGGTGCATGTAGCTCTAGCTCATTGCTGGCATTTTGCTGTACAGAGAGGCTAGAAACAAATGTGATTAACTAGCCCAGGCTAGCATATAGTCCACATATGTACATACAGCCGTAATTCATTCCCCATAAAGGAACAATAGGCCAGCCTGAATTTTAGCAGCCTGAGTTCAACCATATAGAGCTGTCATAGCCACTGCATAAAAGCTCTTGCAGCTAGTACAAAAGTGCAGCAATGAAGGATCTAAACTTATTGGCAAAAATTCCACAAGAACTAGCATTTGAGCTCCATTGAGCTGCTAGTCCCCACTTTTTAAATCCTCCCTCTCTCTATAAAAACACTTACCGTATTTATGTTGTTGCACAGAGGCCTCTGTCAGAACTGTTATTGCCTCTGCTCTTGTTTCTCCCTTTGGGGGTTTACATTGAGACTTACTTCTTCTTTTATCAGCATGTAGGACCCTAGGGCAGTTGTTGGGGGCAGGGGCTAGATCCTTGCTTTGGACTCCACTTGAAGAAACAATTTGCTTTCTTAGCACTGGGTGATTGGGTCTGGTAGCCACCAATAAATTTCCCACAATGCTCAGGACTTCTGGGGCATTGTGGGAAATTTAAATGGAAGCAACTGCAGCCTAGCACTGATCAGAATGCTGCTGTGGTCAATGTCAGGTAAGTCTACCAGAGTCTACACATGAAGTCCCCCAGTCACTGAACCTGGCTAGCTGCTCATAGCCAGCACATTGATGCTCTTTCCCATTCATCAGGAGTATGCCTCTACATTGCTACTGAATGGCTACCAGACCTTGGAGGACTTCAAAGAGCTGCAAGAGACCCACCTGAATGAACTGAATATAACTGACCCACAACACCGTGCCAAGCTGCTAACAGCAGCGGACCTCCTGCTTGATTATGACAGTAAGTGCTTTTATTAAAAAGCTTGTTTCTTTCCCTTCCCATTCACAGACTCTTTAGCAGACCTTCTGCTTTGCCTGCAGAAGGTCCTAGATTCAAAGCTTACCATCTCCAGTTAAAAGGGTCAAGTAGCAGACAATAGAAGATACCCCATTCTACTTGAAATCATGGGAGGCTACTGCATTCAAGGGTAGACAACACTGGCCAAACAATCTGGCCTCATGTCCAACAGCTTCCCATTTCCCTACAGGTGGGCTTTCCAGTAACAATAGTTGCTTTCTCTCTCCCCAGCAAGCAGTGAGGCTGAAGATGAAGAAGGAAGCTTGGGGGGCCCTGGAGAGCCAAAGGGAGACATTCCCCGTGATTCTGGCTGCTTTGAAGGGACAGAGACACTGGACAGCGGGCGAGAAGACTCTAAACTGAGGGAAGAGCTGCAAAATCTCTCTCTGGCTGGCTCACGCTGAGAAAAGGTTTTTCTTCTTCATCCTGGGGGTTGGTTTGGCAAATGTAAGCAGTCATCCAAAATGCGCCTGCCTCCAAGACAGAAGATACAGCTGCAAAATCAAAAGCTCCCTCTTCAGAAAGAGCAAGAGCATTGCTGCAGCCTTACTACTCCCGGAGTATTGGCTGGATAAATCAATAAATCTGTCAGGTCCCAGAAACTCTGCCTTTCCCCAGGCTAGAAATTTTAAGAACAGGTTTTTGCATTTAGAAAGGCTTGTTGTTTAGCCTTCTTGCATGCAGTTGGCTCAAGCTGTCCCTCTACCCACAGGTACTGAGAACTATTGAACATGCTGCTGAGCTGAGGATAGTTACTGTTCTCCCCATAGACTCAGTACCTTCTGGCTCAAAGGACACCCCACCCCCCTTACTCAAAATACAGAACCGACACAATAGGGGTCATGACTGAAGGCTGGAGGTAGAACTAAATAACTGTGGTCTGTATCCCTGAAGAAGAGCAGCAGATGCAGAGATTAATGCTCTGAACGTAGCCACTGCTTTCCCCTTCTTTGTGTTGTGGAGTGGAAAAAGGCTCCCCAGGAGGAACGACGACCTAAAAAGCAGGGTGGCTTGCTCTAATGTGGGGAGGAAATGAAGATGGACAATTTGCTACTTTTTTCCGCTTTGAATATACCCATAATTATCTTGTTTAAAATGACGTGTGGTACTGCATCGAGAGAAAGAAAGCAGGGAAGGGCCATAACTCAGTGGCAGAATGCATGTTTTTCACAAAGACAGTCCCAGGTTTGATTCATGGCATAGCCAGGTAGGGCCACGGGATGCTTCCCGTCTGAAACTCTTGGGATGCTGCTGGCAGTGTGGACTAAAGCTCAATGGACCATTGGTCTGGCTAAATATAAGGAAGCTTCCTGTGTATCTGGTCAACATCAGGTAGGTATAATTCCCAGGCTGGCTGAGCTGCCTCTGAGAAGCAGCACCATTTGGATTAGGAGGTCTGCACTTTACTGGCTGGGGATGTTGAGCTGTGTTTGGCAAATTGAACCAGGGTTTCTTTGGGTCAGATTTAGCCTCTTTGTACAGGATCCCAATAAAGCACATTTACATCCCAAAGCACAGGTCTGGTACAGTACCTTTTGGAAAAGTGAGTTTAAAACCACCACCCTCTACCCAAGCAGCAGAAAAAAGAAACCTTCCACTCTGTTGTGGAGTGAGGCATACTGACCCCTCTCACACAACTGTGACAGCCAGTTCATCCTGTTTGTTTCCATCAGCCCCTCATTCAATTGCCCTACGCCAGCCTACACAGAAGCCACGTCTTATGAAAACTTGAAGGCAGTCCTCCAAGCAAGCTTCCATGATAATGACTGGCAGGAAGAGAAGTCAAGTATACCACATCTGGTTCTCCCACTTTGACAAGAGTTATGGCCACTGGTTCAGTGTGGCTTCTCTGTTTGTATCAAAAGGGTGGTGTCCTGGCAAAGTACTGCTTCACAAGGCAGGCTGCCTCTTGTTTTACTACGGAAGATTCAGTTTAAAGTAAATGCTGCACCATAAACAGAGGCAGGGGGACCAGGCTACCTACAAGCCTAACACCAATAATGGAGACTAGCAGTGGAGACAAACTAGTGCCAAGGCAACACACATAACACACCAGATAAATTCCAATACCTTCATTGAGATCAGAGGAGCACACCAAAGCTTCAAGGCAGCCAGGACCATCCTGCTCCCTGGAGCAATTTGACACAGTACATTAGAAAATATAATCCAAACAATATGGTTGCAACACTTGAGATTTGGTCAGTAATTGGGGAAATACGGGAGTAGCCTCTACCTTTGCCTCAAGGAAGGAGGGCAGCATTGGCAAGGCATCAAGCAATGGTTGTTGGAGGTGCATCTGCCTATTCCTGGCTCCCACCATGCCCAGTGGGGGAAATAAGGAAGCTACATGGACCACACCACCATGTTAGAAGAGGAACCACCTTTCTCTCAGTCACTGCAGGGGACTTGCTAAACTAAGGTTACCAGATTTTTTTCAATGAATCCGGGGACACTTTTCAACATCAATGGATTTTGTATGGGGACTGATTTGTAAATCCAGGGACTGTCCTCGGGAAACAGGGACATCTGGTAACCTTATCTGGTAACACACTGATTCTACCCCTGCAGATGAAGAGAGCACAAACTTGGCCAGAGTGCTTCACTACTTGGAAACACAGTGGGAAGAACTGGTGATGTGACTGTCCTAAGCCAAGTGGGGATACACTGAGATATAACCTCTAACAGCTGCAAACCATCAGGGAGAGGTGAGGGGAAGATAAGCTTCTCTGCTGCCCTGACCTGAACAGTTAGCTAAATATTAGGAATAGGCTAAGCAATGCTCTGTTCCCACCTCAGAGGTGCTGTTCATTGCACTTTGGATATGGTCTACTCAGTGACAGCTGACCTACATTAGAATTGCATGATGCAGGAAGAAAGCTAGTTTTTCAGGGAGTGAGGGTTCCAGCTAGTCTTCTCCCCAATGTAATTGGCTTCTTATGCGGAGGGAGAGTTTTAAAAAAGAAGCATGTTCCTACCAACAGTCTGACCAGCAGCCAAAAAATTATCCTATGGTGAAGAATCCTGATGATGTGCAGTTAAGCTGTATGAGTCTTGCTTGAAATGGCACTGAAGGCTAACTCCACCCACCCACCCCAAACATACTACCACTCATTCAGAGCCCTTTTTTGGCAACTCCCCTCCACTTATAAACAAGGAGGGATTGGGAGGCACAAGAAGGTCTGGACAGAGCAATTACCATTTAGCCAGATAATACAAAGAGCATCACTCAACACTGCATCAACTGAGCTGAAGAGCACCAGGTGGTTTATGGGCCACAAGGAAGTAATGGAAAAAGGGCATACCTCCTATGCCTGTATAGTAGTATCCTTTCCGAGCAAATGCCACCGGCTCTTTTGCTCCCAAGTCACTTTACCACCTTGTGGTCCACCCTGCCCCTTCAGTAGCCCTGACTGAGCAGCTCAGCAGAATGGAGGGGCCAGCTTTTACCAATGCTACCTCAGAAGACTGGAATGGTTGGGAAGAGGGACTGAGAGAAGACCAGGAAGACATACTAACTGGGATAAAAGAGGAAAGAGAAAAACGTACCAGAGTTTCAATATCTAGACAAATAGAGGGAGTTGGGGGGCAAGGACAAGCTAGAGCTCCCTTGGCTGGTTGTTTGATGATTTAGGACCACTTGGGGTTCAGAGGTACCATATGGCACGGTCCGGCAGGAAACATTTGGGAAGGAGCGCTATGTAGAAACCTGGTTGTCTTATGTTCCCATTATCAACTTGGCTCTGCTGGCTGCTGAGTTCAGCCAACATAAAATACTGCAACCACAGGTAGAAAGACAGTACAGAAAAGTGCCACCAGCTCCATCTTCTTCCCAGCTGGCTCCACGCTTCAGCGATGTCAGGCTAGAGAGGCACTCACTTAGTAGTGTTAAGAGACCAAAGACAGGGGAAGTGGGCCTGCCCTAGGCAGCAGCAATTGCCTTTTGAGGGGGGAAGGGTCCCTCAGCAGCATAGTGGGTGCTCAGCATCCATTAGAAAGGGGAGTGCTGGCACTCATCAGTTTGTAGACACAGGTCACAACCACTGGTGAACAAACAGCCAAAGGGAACAGCAAGGCCACTGTCCTGCCAAGCTGTTTCCTGCCCTGGTCCTCTCCACAAGGAGTATGCCAAACAAAAACAGCGTTCATGTCCACTTTGAAGGCTAGTGCGTTGTCTGCTCGTGATCCAGGGATGGAACAGATGGTTCTGCTGCAGAAGGGGGCTGCGCTGTTTCCTGTGGCACCTTGCCTGTTGGCACAGGGAGCTGGAGAGGAGAAAGGAAAAAAAGAGGGAGAAGAGAATGAAGGGTGAGTCACAGCAGAGTATTAAAAAAAAAATCTATTTCAGAAGGAAAACTGGCAATTCCTGGAGGTTTCTTTTAGGACTGCATAGCAGAAATCACACCCACACACACCCCGCCCGAGAAAACCCCAACCAAATTCCCTGCCCTTGGCCACCAGATTGCAGAGCTGCTTACTGAGTACATTCAAAGCAAGCTGGCATCTACCACACTTACCACACTCTCCTCTGGGAGGGCACTGTCGCCACTGGTTTCCTGGGCACTGGGTTTTTCTGTGGTCCCCTCTTCTTGAGTGTTGGGCTCAGGTCCAGCACTGCTTTCAAGGGCAGCACTCTCCTGCTGCAAGATGCCTCGCCTATCCAGCACGCTACAAGGAAAGGATGCGGTGGGGTGAATCAAGAATAGTAGTATACATTTTTGATCTTTTAAAAATAAAAATCTTTTATTGTGTTTTAATGAGTGGAGTCTGGATGGGTGAATAGGTCTATGCTTTTTTTATTATTCCCCCTCCTATGTTTTTAGCTGTTCTTATTTCTTTCTGTAAGCTGCCTTGATTCCCTTTCAGGGGAAAGGGTGGGGTATAAATAAATGATAGTAATAGTAATAGTAATAATAATAGTGGGTCACTGTTGCACCAACCTCAGTTGCTCTCAGCAAGCCCTCACCCACCAGGGAGAACCAGCTGTACAAATATAAGATATGGGACACCTGGCTTACAAGCAGTAAATGTGAAAAGGATATTGGGGGTCTTAGTGCGCCACAAGCTTAACATGGGCCAACATTGTGATACAGCAGCAAAACAAATGAATGCTATTCCAGGCTGCATCAACAGAAATAGTGTCCAGGACAAGGGAAGTAATAGTACCTTGCTATTCCACCTTGACCAGACCATGCCTGGAATACTGTACCCTGTTCTGCGTGCAACAGTTTAAGATACTGACAAGCTAGAATGTGTGCAGAGGAGGGCAACCAAAATGACCAAGGGTCTGAAAACCAAGCCTATTGAGGAACAGTTGAAGGAGCTGGGTATGTTTAGCCTGGAAAAGAGGAGATATGAGAGCCATCTTTAAGTATCTAAAGGGCTGTCACAGAGAAGGTGAAGCAAAAGCTTGTTTTTTCCTCCTCTGGAGGGTAGTACTTGAACCAATGGCTTCAAGTTACAAGAAAGGAGATTCTGACTAAACATCAGGAATAATTTTCTGACGATAAGAGCTGTTTGACAGTGGAATGGTCTCCCTCAGAAGGTTGTGGACTCTCCTTCTTTTGAGGTTTTTAAGCAGAGGTTGGCTGGGCTATCTGTCTTGGATGCTTTAGCTGAGATTCCTGCATTGCAATGGGGTTGGACTAGGTAATCCTTGGAGTCCCTCTTCCAACTTTATAATTCTATGATAACCACTGAGGGTGTGGCTCTGCCTGTCATTAATTCTAGCTCAACCTACTACTGGGCTTTAAAGATATGCAGTTCAAATGGAACTATTTGATTAGATAAACAAACACAGAAGGCTTGAGACATGCTTTCCCTGCTCCACTGGGAAGAGTAGCAAGGAACTAGCCCAATGAAGCAGTAGCAATGTAAGCTGCCTTATCCATTTCCCTGGAATGTGATATTACACACACACACACACACACACACACACACCACACCTCCTAGACATACATATCAGAACATGATTAGCTGTCCAGTTTTGTACTCCTGTGAATTTTATGGTGCTTGAACTAAACAACCACCACCAAGTACCAAAAATAATGTGTACTTAGAAATAAAATAAGTTGTTAAATACATGTTGTTGAAATACATTCTAAGTACTATGCAATTATGTGTTTTTTAATGACTCATATGGAAAGTGAATGGAACAGATGTATAAATCAACACCTGCAGAACTGACATGAGCCTGTGGCCCTGTTGTTAAAACTCCAGCTTCCATCAGACTCAGCCACCACACCCGAGGGACACGGAATGAGGACAGCAATAATCCCACAATGCCTGAAGGACCACAAGTTCCCCATGCCAGATGTAATAAACTATAACATGATCAGCTTTTGTGCACGTGTCTGTAAAAGTATCTTCAGCCATATAGGAGCATAAATTGCTATCAGTTCTACAGATTAGCAGAAAGACATGTTTCTGCCATTCTAACTGGTTGTTTTAGTTATTTGTTTTTTTCTGCCCTTATTTTATATTACTGCGCTGATGGATATTATTTGTAAATTCAGTTATTGTACCCCACTCTGGGATCACTTGTGATGAAAGGTGGGTCAAGAATATTTAAAATAAGTTAAATTAAATGGACTGGAAACAGATGAATCTGTCCATCTCTCCTTGTGACCTCAACCTGAAGCAAGACTGGGAGATGGAAACAGGAGGAATTAAAATAGGGAGCTGGTAGTCAAGGAGGAAGATTATCCCACCCAATTCCCAGAAACTGCCATTAGTCTCTCATCACTTAGATGCACATGAGGGCCTTCAGTCCAAGCACCCCATACCCTACTATGCCCAGCACTATTCTCAGAGGCATAATGTAATATCCAAGCCCAAATCAGACCATTACCTGGGAGGCAGAGGGCCACACAAGACCTCACAGCAGTTCTTCATAATGTTGCCATGGCTATAGGGATTCTGGACACGGTTCTTCCCTGTCCAGGAACCTTTGATCTGAAAGAACAGCAAAAGGTGGAAGGAAGGCCAAACAGCAAAATTAGCACTCATCTGCATGATGACAGACCTCCCCCCACCCCCCGAAACCAAAAAAGCACCTGTCTTGTTATCCTGATTCTCCCTCTCCCCCTTACGCTTCTCTAAGAGGATGGTCCCTGCTGCTTTCTTAATTACTTTGGTCCTAATAGAAGCCTTCCTCATTTACAGAGCAGATTTGCTCCCAGAACATGGGTGCAGCCAGGGGTGGGGTGGTGGAGCCCATCATATAAATAATAAAAATACTTAACTGACCAATCGCATCACAGATAACTCAGTTCTGCCCCCCCAGCCCCCCCCCCCCTGCTAACATAAATCCTGGCTATCCCCATGTCCCAGAATCTGGTACGTCACTGAAAGACTCGACAAACTGTTGTCCAGCAAAACTTTTATCTTGCCTATTAATCTGCACTTGAAAACGTTTCTTCCAGTTTGGTAGTCTCTGGAGGCTATGACTGAAAGAGAGGCTCCCAAAGTAGAGAAGCCAGAGCTGCACCTTCCCCCCACCTCTAAAACATTGCAGAAAGAATTAGAGATTTTAAAAAGAAAAGAAAAGAAAGGTTCTGCAATGTTATTTGAAGGAATCCGATTTAGTTCAAATCCATCCAAGATATGTTTTGGACCATGTTCTGATGGTATTCAACCACTCCTGCCCATCAGGATTCCCAACCCATGTTTGCATTTAGCAGCCTTCCTATAAAGAGTGTGAGGAGTCACATTTGAAGCTGGAAGGCTGCTTGCTGGAAGGGGTGTATCTTTGTATTGACACTCACATCTTCGTTAGTTGTCTGGTTCAGCGCTACCAGAAAAGTGTGGAAGCCAGTTAAACCCACGACAGACCAAAGTGTGAAGAAGCAGATCAAAACCTCCAGGACTGTGAGCAGCTGAGTTAGGGAACAAGAACTGAACTACAGATGGCTTAGCTTCCCCCCACATTGCAGACAACCCCACCCTGATGCCCCTCCATTCCAGATGGTCTCTCTCATTCTCCTGCAACAGGCAGGTTAGAGACAGCTGTAGCGGAAGCAAAAAGGATATGTCCCTGGGGTTTCTTTCAGAGTATTCAAAAAGCCAATCTTCAGGGATTCTATGTGAAAGGAGAAAAGTTAGTTAGTCTACAGGTGCCAAACAAACCAGGAAGAGCAGGGATTGTTTCCCAATAAAACCACCCCCTTCCCAAGTGATCTTTCAATCACCAGCAACACAGCCCCTCTTCTCCTCCTCCGCCCCCCCGCCAAAAACATGGACTCACTCAGGGCAACGTAGACAATGTTGAAGGAGAAGATGTAGATTGTGAGAAGAGACAAGGAGAGGATGAAGAGGTAGAAGTAACGATAGTTCCTCTTTCCCACGCAGTTGCCCACCCAGGGGCAATGATGATCAAACCGCTCTGCAAGAGCCAGACAAGCACATCAGCAGAGCCAAAGCTGTACCTCTCCACCCTAGCCGTATAACTCTCAGCAAGAAGTCAGTACATACATATATAAATATATATGTATTTGAATTCCACTAACATGTCAAAGATACATTGCAATTTCCTGTACTAAGTTGCTAATGGACAGATTCACACACCCATTTTGGGGGTGGGACAACTGCCAAGGAGCAACTTTTTGCTTTAGAACCCACATGGTAAAAACTGCCCTTTTGGAAGGAGGCTTTTGTGATTATATCCGAAGTGGCCACATCCCAGGAAAAAAATACACTTCTTTTCTAACCTTTCACAGGTATAGAACAAGCAGTTTTACCACATGGATTTATTTATTTTTGGCGGGGGGAGGGGATTGGTGTAGGGCAATGCCTCCTCCCTCTGAATCTGTGACAACTCTTAAACACAACTGCTGATGTACTACTCTCAGGAAGAGGTAACCTAACCTTGCTATTGGTTAGGTTCCAGATCATAGCACACCCAGACTGCCTGATGATTGTCTAGGCACCAAGAACAAAAACTGAGAATGTGAAAAAAACTGAGAATGCTTTTATGTAACAAAACCAAAATCAAGTTCCTAGCCCTTATGGCTGAACAGAGGACTGAAGGTGTGGAGACCATGCCTGGTCAAATTTTACATATCGTAAAGATGGAAATTCAGTGTTCCTTCCGTGACTAACAGAACCAGGACACAGAATTCAGCCATTCACAGCAGGGAGCTTCTTTATTTGTAGTAAATGTACAACAGTTTTCTTGTGACCTCTGCCACAGATTATCAGGCGAACTCCTTTATTAAGCTTCCTTTTTCAACCACAATCACAGTCCCACTACTCACCCACACAGTTGTCACAGATGCTGCAGTGCGAGGCACGTGGTGGACGGAAGATCTTGCATGTATAGCAGTATTTCAGCTTCACTATCTGGTTATTGATCTGAAAGTTCTTAATGCGTGGGGGTGGCCGCTGGCCTGGAGGCACAGTCCCATTGGTTGCCTCTGCAAATGGAAACCACTTTGAATAAGGCAGTCAAACTTCTGAGAGCTGTATGCCAGGGTAAAAGTGAAAGTGGGCACTACCAGTCTACACTCTCTCACACAGAATAATCACCACCCACCCAGGCAGACAACTCGACAGATATAAGGGTATCTTTCACACACACAATGCACAAACCACTCCACAAAACTTAAATCTCTGCTCTTTGGAGACGGTGGTCTTCTTCATAATTTTGTTCCCCATCACAGGGTTGGACTGGGAGGAAGCAAAGACAGTTCTTCCTGCTATTGCCAGTGTTTATTCTTCCCCTTGTGCTCTTGCTAATGGCTTAGAGGTGCTCAGGAAACAGGAAGGAGCACTTCCTGTTTCCAAAGCACTCTGATGTCATAGCAAAGGCAGTGCACAAAGGGAGGGAAAGGTGCATTTACAGGGGGGCTGACAAGCCACTTTGGACAGCTTGGCAGGCCTGATTAAGCCCATGGGTTCAGCACCCTGATATGCAGCGTAAGGTAAGTGGTGTGTGCCCATATCTCTGGGCAGGACCCTACCCTCTCATACCCTTCATCATACAGGAGCAGTGGGGGAATTCTTTCCATACCTACAGACTCAAGTGGTTAAACTATGCTTGGAAGGTTTGAAGAAGCCACCACCCAACAGGCTAGAACTATGTTTGGAAAGCTTGAGGAAGATGCCACCCACTCACCAATCTCCATTTCAATGAAAGCTGCCTCATCAGGCAAGGCTCGAGGAATCACTCCTGGGTCACTGAAGCTTGTGCGCAGGAGGGTAGCCATCGCAAATAGGAAGAGGACAGCTCCAAAAACAGGGATAGTTGGGGACAGATGGACAGCAAGATAGCGACACCTGCAATGCAAGAAAAGCCCATAGCAACTGAAATCAGACACAAAGCCTGTTGTGTGCCAAATTATGCTGGGGGGGGGGCTAAAAACCCCCCAGCATAATTGCTTTAAAATGTTGCCCTTTGACTTCATGTCTCCTTGATGCTCAGAGGCAGTGAGGCATGAAAAAAAGACCTTGTACCAATAGAATCAGGATTAAAGCAAACGTCATGGATTTCCAAAGTCCCCTGGCTGGAGGGTAGAAACTGATATTTGCTGCAGATTTCTGTGTTTTTATTTTGAGAACCCCTCTTTTCAAAACATGATTTTAACTCTGCCATTTTTTAAAAAAATACACTTTTCATTTCCATTGTTTGTTGACGAGAAGAACTAGGAAAAAGCTGAGCAAATGCTAGTGAAGTCTGATAATCGAACAAAGTCTACACAGCACACTTTTGGGGCCTTCTCATATACCTATGTTTGAAAGTTAATGTTTGAAAGCATTTATCTGCCCCAGGAAGCACTGAAATCAAAGGGCAGTCTTTTGAAAGCAAGACTCTGGCAACAGCCCTCAAGTACAATGTATTTGCATCCATAATATAGGCTGGACTTTCCATTCTAGCATCCGAGCCTTGTGGGCACCAAAATACAGGGGACTCAAACAGCAATTACTTTTAGAGATGTAAATGGGGTGGGAGGGGGAGGAGAAAAGCCCTGTATGAGAATAGGCACACTGTACCATTTTCTAACAGCTAATGACACCCACTTCCAGCCACCACCTGGGATTTTATTTCCATTTTATAACCCACCTTCTTCCAGTCAGAACTGAAGGTGACATGGAGAGGGTTCCTGGATTGTGAAAGCTGTCAGATCAACAGTCTATCTAATTCAGTATTGTCTACAGAGTAACAGGCAGTAGCTCTCCGGGGTTTCAGACAGGAAGTCTTTCCCAGGCCTACCTGGTAGGACTGAGCCTGGGATGTTCTTACTGCAAAATATGTATCCCACCCAAGTGCCGATTGGACTGAGACCACCAGCTTACTTTCAGAATGGTTGCTACAACATGCACCTTTGCATCACCATCCTGACCTTTTACAGTTAAAAAAAAAAAAGGACAGGAAACAGAGATCTGCAGAGCATCACTATGTCTATCCTATGCCTATCTTAACAATGTTCCTGCCCAAAAGGACGCTATCACTAAGACAACAAGGAGGTAGGTAAACTGTGAAGAAAAATCTAGCAAGAGCAAGAACAAGAGAAACAAAGGACAAGGGGAGACAACCCCTTTCCTACAGCAAAAGCAGGAAGTGGGATGCTGACAGTAGCTCTGCGGCCTCCACATCCCTGCTGGAGCCAGCAGGGAACAACCTCTGCATGGAGGGAGCACAACCCATGAAGAACAGCTGACTCTCTGGAAGCCTTCTCTTCTCCCCCCCCCCCCCGGTTTTCTTTTTTTACACACACTCGCCTATTGAATTAATATCTAACAAGAAATGCTGCGACACCATTTCCAAGTTTCTACCTCTGGTTTAACAGCTCACTGATATGACAAGACCCCTCAATTCTGAATTTGGGAGTCAGAATAATTAATCATGGAAGTGTGCACATACTTCTTTTGCACAAATAATTCTGCTTTTAAGAATGAGGTGTTTACAACAGTACCTGTTTTAACAATTGTTAGAAGGGAGGGAAGGAATTATAATTGAGATAGGAGTCAACTTGAAAGGTCAAAAAGGCTAATTAACAGCCTTCGGAAATGGAAAACCACTGTAAATGTTCCAGTGCCTCTTGCGCCATTTTAGAGCATTTATTTGGAAGAAAATAGATGATCTTACTAGTATCAGGGACAAACAAGTCTTTACTGTTTTCAAACCAGCTTATCTGGGGGCTAAATACATGTTACATTATTTACACTTCATAAAAAGTATGTGCTTAAATATGAGCACTTTTATTTGGAAGAAAATGTTGTGGGGCCCCAATCCAGATTAGGAACCAGAAGTAGTTTTCTGTTCAAAAACTCCTACCTTTCAGGAGTACACTGGTATGGGCCACCAACCTGGAATGGGGTCTCACAGCTGCTTTCTCCAAAATAAAGGTGGGTCAGTTTTAAACACACTTTAAGAAAGAAGAATGAATTATATTGTTATTTGGCCCCATGTCTAGTACTTTAGAAATCAGTAACTTGCACCAGCCACTAGAAATCCACTCCAGCAACTACATTCTCCCAGCATTCTAATGTTGCTTCACACATATTTTTGGCATTCCAAACATTCAGAAGGCTTGTTTCATTACTCATCTGATATGCTCTCTTTAGCGAACTAAAATTAAACTTTCAAAACAAAAACACCACCATATGAACAAGGGCGGGGTCACGTGCATCAGCCAGCTAAACTTGTGTCACCATTAAAACAAATCAACTGGAACTGGCAGACAGAATTTCCTTCCACGCCCTCATTAGAGAGAATATGGGAAGAACCCCAGAAAGAGGAATCTTTAGCTGAATGTCCAGTATGCCCATAAGCCAAACAGAAGCCCCATTTGATAGTGGCTACCAAGTAACAAAAACAGCCCATGCCTCTCCCTCCATCCCTTAATAGGAAATTTTCAGTATATGGACCATACTTAAAATCTTTCCAACTGGCAGCTTACAGTAATAGAAATTCCAACCAACCAATACAGTTAAACACAAAAATAGAAGGAACAGATGCAAGAGCAGCAGCAACCACCACCCAAATCCAGCCAAGTGGTGACTTTCCCACCCCTCAATCAATCAATGCTAAAAGCTCATCAGCATCCATAGTGAAATACTTTTCAATGCACTCTTCTGTACTCCAAGCAACCTTCATATTACTAGCAAGTGGGATTGCCAGCCACAACCCTTTCAGTGAAAAATGCCTCCAATATCTGAGATTAAATATTTAGCCGTATGCCACAACTGCAGCAAGAATTTTGTTAGCCAAAAATTGGAAGCTACAAGAAATACCAACAATGGAGGAATGGCAGATGAAGATGATGAACTTTTTAGAGCTGGCTGACCTGACTGGAAGAATCCAAGATCAGGAGGAGGAGCATCAAGAAGAATGGAAGAAGTTCAAGGACTATTTGGCTAGATATTCTAACATAATTTAAGTAGAACTACTTGTAAGTAACAAATTGGCCTAGGAGTAAAATAGATTGAATTGTATAACATTATGGACTAATAAGACTAATAAGAAAGAAAGATGTTAATGGAACAAGTTAATTTTATTTGAAAGTGGATTTTGGAAAACTGCTAAAATGAGTACTATGGAAACACAGTTAGGGCGGATCTGAGGAAGTCATTTAACAATGTTATTTAAACTGGGTCTTTAACAGTTAAGATATATGTTTGTTTGTTTGTCTATTGTAATGTTTTCTTTGTATGTTCATTATAAATTTGGAAAACCAATAAAAAAATCTGGGGGGAAAAGAGAGATTAAATATTTAGTATGGAAATTTTTATTTGAAAGCACTAGAAGTTTGGTGGCAGGCAGGGAATATGTTCAAATTCAAAGGGCACTTTAATCATTCATGGAAATACGAGCAAAAGACTTAAAAAAACCTTATTTGTAGGCACAACTATGACACAGAAGCTTGGTACTTTGACAGGAATTTTGCATACCATCATTTATGAAACTGATCTAGCCAAACCTGCAGGTTCATTGTGCATCACCCTAAAAGAGAATCTCTGTTCTTGGTGTCAAGTAAAAAAAGCCTGTTCTTTGTCATTTCTTGTTCCAAGACTCACATTTTAAGTCTGTTTTTCTACATGTGCACAAGTCACTTGATATATCCAGATCTATTTCACCAGACAGATTTTTAGGTAGAATAACTTTAGAAAGAATTTGGACAGATTCATGACTCATCAGGAAGACATACACATCACGTGAAACTCTTGCCAGCCCACTAGCTTCCTTGGGAATTCCACCTCCCCTCTCAGGATATCATATAAGGGTTCTTCCCTATTAAATAATGTTTAGCTTGCTGGGCTTTCCTCCACAAAACCAAACACCAGCCAGCGAGGCAGCACTAGCAAAAGCAACAAGCAAGTCCCACTTGTGAAGGAAGAATCTCCTGGCCCCACCATTCCTAAGTCAAGCTGTCATATACCTTCCTCATGTGCTCTTCAAATGCAAAAAGGTATTAAGATGCCTACCTGGGAGACTTGAGTTATCTGCCCAACTAGCTCTGGCTCCCCATTGGTTAGAAAGAGTCAAAGGTCATTCCCTCAAAAGAGAGGTAAAGAGCCTTTAAAAAGTTGAGCTGCCTGCCTTGGGGGGAGGGGGGTTGAAGATTGGGATTTCCATGCCACTGGGAAGCTGACCATCCTTGAAGCCTACTCTTAAATATATTAGAAGTATTTTATTGTAGTGGGTGAATTAGGATTAGCCCAGTTTTAGCGCCACAGTGCTATGGTTTATTCTGTATTCAGTTTTTACCTTCCACTTGCTCCTCCTCTATCTATTACTTCTAATAAAATTTCACAATTTGGCCACCGATGTGTGTGCAATTGCCAATCTCAGGATTCTAAAATCTCCATGTGCCATCTGGGTGAGTCTTAGGGAGTGTGGACTGCCTTTAAACTCTGAATAACTTAGAAGGTAACTGTCTGGGAAATGAAGGGTGCATTGGTCCCAGAATTCCTGGGCTTTAGGAAGTTTGGGAGGGGGGGTATGACAGGGAAACGAGAAAGCTGCCTTGATATCAGAGTAGGAGAAGGCAATTGGAAGCTAGCCCTGATTTTCCCAGCAAGTTGTGTGCAAGTTGAACCAAGGACTGCAGAGTACACTGGCTCAGAACCTTTTTAGAAATTAATTTTGTGCACGCTCAGTTTTCCCCCTTGCCTCTGGGGCTGTGGGTGACAAAAAAGGAGGGTGGCAGCAACTATCGGAGAGCAGGACCCAACTGATAACACTGCACAGCTGTTGTGCAGAGTTGGGCAAAGAAGGGGATGTAAGAGGCTCTCCTGGGCATGCCTCCTTTGCCACATGACTATCATAATAGCAAGGCTTAAATAGTCATGATCAAATTGTACCAGGAAGCAAATGTGTCTTGACACAATCGCATCGCATTAGCAAAATAGCAAAACACATTACTGAAAACAGACTACATGGCATACCAGCTTTAAATGAATGCCTACTGGGCAGCAAAGAGCAAGTCACACACCCACTGACACAGCCTTGTGAAGAATAATAATGTTGAGGATGATCATTCATCTCCTGTTCCACTTGTCTATGCAGCTTCTTCTCCCCATCTGTTATATACAACTGCTGGGTCATTTACAGTCAGGAGTGGGTCTGCACTTCTTTCCCATGCAGAAATCCCAAATACACTGGTTGTACCAGTGGCACACTCTCTCAGCACAGTCTCTCACACCCCTTTGCTTTAAAAGGCCAGTAGCTCTTTGAAAACTACAGAATCAATACACAGCCAGGGGGATTTAAGCTGCTAGTCCCAGGTTTAGGTGCTAATGCTAAGAGGTGTAGCAGTGTCAGCAAGTAATCAATGGCAGATGTGAAGCGAAGTGGCCAGAGCATAGGAACATGGGGGTCTGTTTATCCAAGCTCAAGTGAGCATGGCTACACTAAGATTAAACTGAATGACCGTTTATTTCCCTTTCTCTTTTGCTCGTGCAAGTATTTCCCAAGAAAAGACACATTTTCAAAGGTTTAATTCACTGCATCAGGTTTGGAAGCCACATTTTGGGAGGCACTCTACAAATAAAAACAGAAGGGCAGATGGTGCATATACAAAACATGACTACACCTTGCTGGGACAAAAGCCAAGTTGCCACATGACAACAATAACAGAGCAAACTGAGGTCATGCCAGACAGAATATAATAAAACTTAGATAGTTCTTGTAACTAGAGAGAACACATGCATCCCCAAAAAGAGTAATTGAGAAGCTGACTTTCACCAAAGGACTGTAGCTCTAGGACAGCACCTGCTCTGCAGGTAGAAGGTCGCAGATTCAGTCCAGGTGTCTGCAGACAGGGTAGGGAGATACCCATCCAAAACCCTAGAGAGTAGCTGTCAAGAGAGTGTAGACAAAACTGAGCTAAATCAGGGGTGAGAAACTGGATCTGTTTGGTGGGTCAGATCATCACACACCTACCTCCTATGGGCCCAATGTGACAAATGGGTAGGGCCACCAATCTGTCAATCACCTGATGACACAATGCCAAGCAATGCCAGGACTTTAAAACACTATGCAGGACTCTTTACAAGTTTCTTACAAAGAACTCTGACCCGTACTTTGAAGCTGCTAAACAGGCCAATGGTCTGACACAGTATAACTTATGTTTCTAATCCAAGGATAAATGGATAGAAGTGTCCTGAGATTTCTTCCATGGCTTGAACAACAAGCTCCTAACTCAGTTTCAGCAGGCAACACAACATTGCTATAGTTAAAACAGCAGCAAATAGGCACTCTTCTACCCAAAGAGTAACTCAAGTAACAGTCAAATGAATAGTACATTAAGATTTTCAGGAATCTGTGACACTGATTTGACCTCCTCTAGAAGACAGGTTCAAACACTGAACATTCCAGACTTTCTCCACAACGCCATTTCAAAAGTGAAATGTGTTTTTTAAAAAAAATTTGTTTCACTTTGACCACAAGAAGGGGAACAAATCGCAATAAACCAATTAACCTGACCCCTAAGGTTAGACCAATACAACAGAATCAGCAATAAGTTCCAGGGTATGTACACAATGAATGTACATAGCAGTCCTTGATTTTACCCTTCACCATGTCCTGTTCTCATTTCTGTTATTGTATTTGCGTAAGGAGGTGGTGCCCAGGACCTTAGAGAAACACAAGAGAACTGGAGTGGTACGAAGATTCAAACTCTTCTTTTCCCTTTAAAAGCACTCCCCAACATTACAGATGAAAAGAAAAATCCCTGCACAATCTGCTTTCAAATGTGCATCAGGAAAATAGAATGGCTGTGGAAACCCAGTTAGATGGGTGGGGTATAAATAATAAAATTAATATAGTGAGACAGAGCTGCACAAAGTGCCAGGACCTGGTTACTCCAAAACTTCTTCCCATCCATAGTCAATTATTGTCAAAAACATTTAAATGGCTTGACAAATGTTCAGTGTTCTCAATTAGGGATCTACCTTACCCAAACAAGGACCCATCAAGGAGCATGTGTCACTCAACAAGAAGATGCCAAATCACACAACAGTCAAATGAGTCTTGGGTGTTCACTGTTTTATCAGAATCTGCTGCTAATTTGGCAATAACTTGCTGGGCACTACTATGACAGTAGTGATGATCATTACTCCGAACCCAGGATCAGAGGGCAGCTTCTCAACAGTCAGTGAGGTATAGCAGCTACAGTAGTGTATGTACATCAAGAGAGACCCTGGTTTGAATTCCCATTTGGCAATGAAGGTCACTAGATCACCTTGAGCCAGTTAAAATCTCTTACTGCAGCAATAGGGAACCTGCAGCCCTCCTGATGTTGTTGCATTACAACAACATTACAATTCCCATCATCCTAAAACAATGGCCATGCTTGTTGGCACTGACAGGAATCCAGCATCTGGATGGCCTCACCCCTGTCTTAGCCTAACCTACTTAACAGTGGCACTGTGACAATAAAAGTGGTGCTGGAAGAGAACCATGTATACCTTAAGTTTATTGGAGAAAAGGCAGGATTTAAAATACAACAATAAACTCTATTATGCTAGTTCTGAAGCATCAGTTCATATGCTTCCCACAGGTAGCTGGCTCCTAGGGGTAGATCTGTCAACTTGTTTGTATCATGTTTAGAAGAGAGTCAAAGTAAACCTTCAGGCAGATAAACCTGGAGACTCAACAGCATGGAATTTGAACATAAGAAGAACCTTCTGGATTAGGCCAATGGCCCATCTAGTACAACATTCTGTTCTTAAAGTAGCCAACCCAGATACCAATGGGAAGGCTGCAAGCAGTACAGGAGCACTCCGCCCACTTGTGATTCCCAGCAACTGGTATTTAGAGGAATACTACCTCAGGCAGTGGAGATAGAACATAGCTGTCATAGCTAGTTGCTATTGATAGCCTTATCCTCAGTGAATCTATCTAACTCTCTTTTAAAGCCATCCAGGTTACTGGTCATTAATGACTCCAGTGAGTGGGAGTTTCATAGTTTAACAATGCGCTGCGTGAAGAAGTACTTTCTTTTATCTGCCCTGAATCTTCCAAGCTGGATTAGAAATACTAGCTTAGCCCTACCTACCCCTCCCTCCATCTCATCAGCAAATGCTTAAGTGCTTAGCAAGGTGAGCTGGAAATGATGTGAGTGCCAACACACAATCTAGTTTTGCGCAACAGCTGCTGGGTAGAAAATGGATCAGTCTATTATCTGCCAGAATGTCACATGCACAGTGTCTTAAGGGGCTCATTACAAACGTAAGGTAGCAAAATCTCTTAGAAAGAAGGCTGAACCTGTGGCAGCATCCATGATTTCAGGATCTTGATATGGACATACCTGGACATATATCTGGACATATATATTGATTAAGAAATCAAAGGATCATAACCCTTAAGTGATTGTGTGATTCTATATTAACCTCTTTCTGTATAATGTACCATCTTTCATTAATTACTGGGGATTATTTCCAAGTAAATGTACATAGGATCAGATTATAATGATGATTTTAGAAGAGACATTCAGAATAAAGCAAATATGACCATGTTTAGGTTCCAAATCAGAATTCAAGTTTACTAGTGTGAAGAGGTGCCTTCTAAGCTGATTCTTGATGAGAGCAGAGTTAAATCTAGCAATCTGCACTGTTATAATTAGTTGACAGACTTCATGCTTGGCTACATAAAATGTTAATATCAAAGTTTAGAAGCCTTCACAAAAAATTCCCAGTCTCAATAACTTCTTCTTTATATTATTTCTTGCAATGACACATGAATTCAAAACAATTGCATCTTAAGAGTTAAAAAACTGGCACCTACAGTGGTACCGCGGGTTACATATGCTTCAGGTTACAGACTCCCGCTAACCCAGAAATAGTACCTCGGGTTAAGAACTTTGCTTCAGGATGAGAATAGAAATCATGCTCCAGCTCCGGCAGCGTGGTGGCAGCAGGAGGCCCCATTAGCTAAAGTGGTGCTTCAAGTTCAGAACAGTTTCAGGTTAAGAACGGACCTCCGGAACGAATTAAGTACTTAACCCAAGGTGCCACTGTATTCCCAGAGATGATCCTAATTTCAGCTCTCAACAATGCAATCAAGGTGAACTATGGGATTCTTAGAAGGTTATTTCTTATATTTATTTTTTTCTACAAATATTGGCTCCAAAGTTTACTTACAGTAACACATAATCTACACTCAGAGATGTCTCTCTTGATGCATACTGTATTGCAGCATGGTTTCAATAGCTAATCTGGAAAGCTCCTTCCAAAAAAGCACACTCATTTGTCCTGGGTAAGTGACTAGCCATAAGTTTATTAACCTGGACTTTCAACAATCTGAGTAGATAAACTTCAGATCCTTTGTGTTACCAAATGATTCATAAGCTCTAGTGATGAGCTGTTCAGTTAGCAAGCCAATGGTTCTCACAAATGACGCTGTAAGCATATTTGGCAGAAACAAAACTGAAGTAACATCTTCTGCAATGCCACTTCCTAGTTTACAAGCCATCATAATCAGATTATCTTTTCACAAGCAACTCACACATATCAAATCCACAATGGCAGCAGCAAATCACTAAGATACAATATTCATATTTTCTGTCCTCAACCAAAAACAACACCTTTCAGAGGTGGTACAGTAGTACTTTATAGAGGCTAACAAGCCCTGTGGATCTAAAGGGCCTCACCCTTATTCATAGCCTTGCATGGGACAAAGGCAAAATGATTTCAATATATTCACACAAGTTTGAGTTGGCTGTGTCAGATTATGAATCAAAAAAGGATTTTAAAAATATCAGCATAGTTTCACAAATACTTCTCAAGATGGATAAAGACATCTGATAACCAATCTACTTACAATAGCAGGCAGCAGCTCAGTATTTCCAATGAATATGTACTCTTCTAACAGTCAAAGCAACTCAAAGAGTAGAGCCATTCCAACCAACCACAGCCTTGAAAACACCCACACAAACAAAAGTTTCAACCACTGTGAACTTACTCAAAAGCAAAGAAGAGAGCACAAGTTCCCACAATGAGGAAGAGGGTCAGATAGAAGATGCCTTTCTGTCGAGCCATCATGATGCGTCCATCACAACAGAATGTGTTTCTTCCTGGCAGCTTCTCCCATT
This sequence comes from Podarcis vaucheri, assembly GCF_965113315.1. Taxonomy (NCBI): domain Eukaryota; kingdom Metazoa; phylum Chordata; class Lepidosauria; order Squamata; family Lacertidae; genus Podarcis; species Podarcis vaucheri. Next base: position 19,127,155 of record NC_138758.1, on the reverse strand, counting down.
TCCGTATCACTTTCTTCCTTGCTATCATCACAGACATGGCTGCACCTTCACAGAAGGCAGGACAACTGAGCAACAGTCGATCTCCACACTAGCCACACTAGCCACACACCATTCTCAGAGATCCAGCCTCAGCCCCTGTAGAGGTAGAAGACAAGGATATTAGTTAGCATGGTTGTCACGTGACACCTGGATTAAAAAAATTGTCTGAAATATCACTGCTGGAAGCATTTCCTTCCTGGTACACTCACATCCTACTCCCAAGCTTAAGTCATTCACTGAAAAGCACTCTTTTAAATGACATTAAGTGCATATCTTATCCAACAGGAAGCACAGAATATGGCTTGCGCCATATCTCTAGTATGAGGAAGGCGTACACACTCCCAATGTTTTACAGTTCATCAACAATTGCAATAAAAGAGACCTCACACACACTTGTGGCTGGGTGTGTTTCTCAGAATCCTTCCCTATACCTCAACCAGGATGGATGCCAGATAGGTCCCAAGAATTGCAATAGATTTGCTCTTCTCCCAATGACTTGCCAGTTTGGATCACAAAGAGCAGAGTCTTGCCGGTCAGAATGTCAGTGGCTCAAATCCCCGCAATGGGGTGAGCTCCCGTTGTTCGGTCCCAGCTCCTGCCCACCATCAGTTTGAAAGCACGTAAAAGTGCAAGTAGATAAATAGGTACCGCTCTGGCAGGAAGGTAAATGGTGTTTCCTTCTGCTGCTCTGGTTCACCAGAAGCGGCTTAGTCATGCTGTCTTTTTCTGCGGACAAAGGTTGGCTCCCTCGGCCTATAGAGTGAGATGAGCACCGCAACCCCAGAGTCGTCCGCGACTGGACCTAACGGTCAGGGGTACCTTTACCTTTACATTATAGTATGATCCATAATGGCACATGGATTTCCACACTAAATGAACATCAACCATTTTCATACCCTGCATCACATAGACCACAGAACTCTCTAGCAGGCAGCTCCTGGATCCAGCCCAGAGTTTATGGTTCAGCATGAAAAAAACAAAACAAAAAAAACCTCCCTGGTGCTTTGCCCCAGAATAATCCAGTGATTGAACCCACTCAGTTTCTACAGAGTATTGTCCAACAGCTGTTAAAAATCACCTTCCCATCTATTTCTTGGTTCTCTGTTGTTGCCCAGCAATAAGAACAGACAACCATGAAGAAGAAAAATTCCCCGCTTTCGCTTTCCACCTTGGCTTTACAAATCCTCTCATAGCCATTGCTCTCTAAACTATCCAACAAGGATATGGTCAATGCAATATAGGTTTCTTCATGGTGTTCTAGAAATGAAATAGGCCTCTAATTGTCTGGGATTCTGGACGCAGGCTCAATAACTTAGAACATATTCGTTCCCATTAGAATTTTCTAGCCACCCTTTGTAGTAACAACAAGAAAGCAGCAAGGTTCTTTGTATTTAATAATCTTTCACACCTTCAAGAAGCAGGTTTTTTAATGAAGAGTGAGAATCATTGCACTACAGTGACTGAGCAGTAGGGAGAAATAACCCAGCCTAGCTAAACAGAAGCGAAGCTTAGGCTCTTGTCGATGTAATATTTGCCTATTCTTCCTTTTCCTTGGTTTTTCAGCACGTGGGACAGCAGGAGCCTGTTTGGGGAAGGGGAATGTGCGGGGTGGGGAGGGGGGCTATCGATTGTACTGACGCGCCTACCCATGAAAACACTGGGGAATCTGTCTTTCTTTCTTTGGGATTAAAAAGCACCCGCCCAAGACGCCCGCTTTGTTTATTTTGGTTTCGATTACTACAAGGTCCATCTTTCTTCAGCGGCTCTCTGCCGTCTCCACGTTTAATGCCTGTCGTTCTGCACAGACAATTAAACGTACAAAGAACAACAGTAACAACATGCATTACAAAACTGAGCGTGATTTCTATTCTCGTCCCACCCCACCCATGCCCACTCCCAACCCGAGCACAACAAAAGCAACCACCATTAACATGACAACCGAATAACACACACACACCACCTTCTCTTACAACCTGGCTCCTGCAACGGGCTCCCCAGACCCACGCGCGGCTGCCGCCCATTGTTTCCAGCTGGGCGCTCCGCGACCTTGCGCCATCCGCAAGGATCCCGACGATCGTCCGACACGTGTCTCTCCCAACTCCCACGTGCGGCGCGAGAGAAGAACCGCCGCACAAGAAACGCAAACACACACACACACCACGTTCAGCGGCAGCAATGGGGAGAAAGAGAAGCCGCGCTCCTGCCGTGCACGGCTGGCTCCACGGATCAGAATGACAGCAAGGGAAGCTCGTGTCGGGGTGACAGGGAAAGGGGCCCACTCGCGGACCACGCCCCACGCGTAACAAAAAGAAAGATGGGAGGGGGACACCACGCCCACCGCCGCGACTGGGAGCAGGACAGGCCGTTTGTGTGAGGGGCGGAGAGCACAGAGCGCTGTCCTGAGGGAACACCCGGGGCCCCGACCTCACCCGTTACAGGAACGGGTATGGGAGTGCTTCATTCTCCTCTGCCATGGCTCTGGATCTTTTTTCCCACTGCCTTTTCCCCCGATCCTCCTCCCTTCCCGCTCACCGGCTCGCTCGCGTATTTCTGCCCCCTCACCTGCCGCTCAGCGCCGTTGGGGCCGAGGCTGGGTTGCGTGCTGCCGAGGCCTTTTCTCTGGCAGATCGGCTGCTTATTGGTTGAGCTGTGCTTCAGCACCGCCTCCCAGCTCAGAGGGGATGGCTCGATTGGCTGAGCTGAGGATCGCTCACTCACAATGTGGTGAAGGGAAGAGGGTGAGGCTAAGTTGCGGGGCCTTTTCTCGCTCCCTCCCACCTCACCCATTAGGATCCTGAGTGGGGGGCGAGCACTAGTGCGCTTGGCTCAGAGGCCGCTTCCTAAGACCAAGAAAGCGGCTCATCGGCAACGGGGCGGCAGGTTGTTTACGTCAGGATCGTAGTAAAAAACGGGGGGGGAGGTTTTCACCCTCCTGAGGAGAGGAACTAGGCTTTCCATTGGGCATCTCGTTCTCAAGAACCGCCTGCTATCCCTGCTTTCGCATTTTCATTGGCCGAACCGCACGTCATTCCAAAAAAAAAACCAAGCCACGAGGGGGGCGGAACGGCCTGACGGGCAGGGATGAAGGGCAGGACCCGACCAGAGTTTTTTTGCGTCAATGGATCAAAGGCGGGCATTCACGTGGTTGCTGTTTCGGGCACATCATTGGCTCTTGCTAAGCCCCGCCTTCTGTGGTCTTGTCCACACCAATTAGGCGTGGTCATGAGCTGGCCACGCCCCTTATTAAAATAGCCAATAGCCTCAGGGAAGAAGCCTTTGTACCCTTCTTGCTCACTTCCCTTTTAGATTGCAAGGGTGTCGTTGCACGTATTTGCATATATTTTAAATAATTAATTGGCATATTTAAATAAGGGCGGGTCACGTGCGACATGTCCTTGCCCTCCCAGAGCAGCGCAATAGCGGTCCCTATGGCCTCACCAGTGGGGGAGGGAGGGGAAGTACCGCAAAAAATTAGGTTCACAGCCGGAAGTGCTGCCGTGCTTTACGGCGCGCAGGGTGCTATTTGCTCCCTGCCGGGGCTTGACCATCCACGTGCTCAATCTCCCTTTCTCAGCCTCACTTCCTGGACTGAAGAAAAAGGGAAGGGGAGTATTGGGGTGTCTGAGCTCCCCCCCCCCATGGCGGCCGCAGAAGAGGAACATCCCTTGAGGAACGGGCTGGTCATGAGTGAGGACGATGAGGAGAAGGAGGTGAACTTTCAAGCCCAACCGTATTTATTTCCAAAGCTGTACAGTGGTACCTCAGGTTACATACGCTTCAGGTCATAGACGCTTCAGGATACAGACTCCGCTAACCCAGAAATAGTGCTTCAGGTTAAGAACTTTGCTTCAGGATGAGAACAGAAATCGGGCTCCGGCGGTGTGGCAGCAGCAGGAGGCCCCATTAGCTAAAGTGGTGCTTCAGGTTAAAAACAGTTTCAGGTTAAGAACGGACCTCCGGAACGAATTAAGTACTTAACCCGAGGTACCACTGTACTCTGTGTGAACCCATGTGTGAAGGAGGGGGTGGTTTAGAGCCATCCGCGCGTGGGAGAAGCGCTCTGTAAGCTCGGGGGGATACCTTTGTTGCCTTCTCGTCGTGCCGCGGTATTTAATGCAGTTGGCTTTAAGGATTTCTTTGCCCCGTGAAAGATGCCCAGGACAGCATGCCATACACGTAGCCAAGGGGGAAGGGGGGCAGGAACGTCGGTTCTGCCCCCCCCCCAACAAAAGTCCTGCTCCCCAGCCACGTCCTGACTCACCCCCCACAAAAATTCTGGCCACGCTTATGCAATAAGGAATAAATATATTCAAGCTCTGAGAGATTAAATAGCAGAACTGGATTGTTGCCTCCTTGCAAAGGCTTACACGGCTTTTGAAAATTCTACTCTTAATCCTGAGTTTTGATCCCGACATCTGTGTCTCCCTTTGTCCTTTCCTTTTTGCGTTTTTCCTTACGGCCACTCTCCAAAACTATAAGCAGTGTTTTTTTCTATTAAAAGAAGTGCTGGAACTCACCTTGAAATGGCAATGGCACCCACCTGAGAGGTGCAGGAACCTAGTTCCGGCAACTTCCAGCTGGGGAAAAAAGCCCTGGCTGTAAGGCAGTAAGTCCAGTGAGCAGGTCAGTCTGATTAGTTGGCAGCTGCATCTCCTCACAGGTTAGCACTGTCATGCTAGAGGCTAGGTATGCTCAGTGGAACCCTTTGAAGTTATTATTCATCATGTTGCAAGGATGTCTGGGTTCAGCCCTCGGTGAGATGGTCCTTGGCTCTTATTCATTGGTAACCTTTTGTTCCCCAGGCGGACAATGAAGAAGCAACAAAGAAGCACCACCAGCTTGTGGATTCACTCACTGCCTTGGCTGGAGCGAAGCGGTAAGAAGGAAGGGAGACTGTTTCACAGCCCTGGTGATGGAGACAAAGAATGAGCAATCTAAATAGCTTGATTTTCCATTCCTAACTAGGTCAATATCCTTTCTTTCTTTTTTGCAGACGGAGGGCAGTTGAACGCACTGAGGCGAGCAGACAGATCTCAGAATTTGATCTTTGTGGTGGAGGTGAGAGCTCTTGGAGCTTAGCAATCACTGGCACAGATGGATCGTCTCTTACCCCTGGGGCATAGCTAGGAGGGAGCATGTGACCAGATCCATGTACCATTTCTCAATCTCTAGAGAACTGAGATGCATGGCTATAGAACAAGTTTGGCCTTCCAGATGTTACTGGACAACAACTCCCATGATCCCTAGCTATTGACCATGCTTGCGGGGCTGATGGGAGTTGTAGTTCAGCAACATCTGAAGGTGCCAGAGGTTCCCCACACTTGCTATGGAACATATGCTTTGCATGCAGAAGAAAGTCCCTTGTTTGGTATCTCCAGGTTAAATGGTCACAAATCAGGTGATGGGGAAGGTCTCTCTGTCTGAGACCCTGAAGAACTGCTGCTAATCAGAGTGATGATACTGGACAAGACGATGCACCCAGATCTGGCCTGTCATCTAGTGTCACCATGTGTTGTGCATTGCAGATGCCAGAGAAAAAGTTCTCCTCTCAGAACTGCTGCAACCAGCTTCCAGCTCACCAGCTCTGAGTTCCATTCAGAAGCAGCTGAAGAAATCCCAGCACAAAAAAGCCATCCAGCTCCCACTGAGCAAGGAGGAGAATGAGCGGGTGAGTTCAGTCGGCTGTTTTTGGGGCAGCTGTGCTTGGGGTGGTGGCAGGAAGGAAGATGTTGCCATTGGAGGTAGAAATGTGAAGGAAAGGGCACTGGAGGGAGAAACCAAAAGGAGAGGAACAGAGGAAAAGTGTGTGTGTGTTGGCACAAGTAGGATAGACTGGCAAAAATATCTTTTCCTGTGGTACAGGTATACTGTTATGTTCTGTGGTCACAGCATAAAGCCAAAATCACATATAATCACAGCACATTGGGTACAGTGATGGGTGGGATTGCCATTTTCCCCCAGATACACCCTGCCTCTTTTAAATTTTTACAAAATTTGTTCGCCAAGCACATGAAGCTGAATGCATGCAAGTTCAATGTGTGTATGTTGGAAGTTACCTGTACATCTCTTAAATTTTGTTGTCAAATTCATTTTCTCTTTTTTTAAAAAAAATACATTTTTATTAATTTTAACATGCAAATTATAAAACATAGCACACAAATTATTACAAATACACCTTTTTTTTTGGACTTCCATCAGCACCTCTGATGATCTTCCGTCTTAACCTCTTTTTATGCATTTTAATGCATTCTTTTTATGCATTAAAATGCATTTTATGCATTCTTAATTTTATATTGTTTTTACCTCTCTTAACTTATCATCCCCCCTTTTCTATTTTTACAATATTTCCAACAATACTCCTCACAGAACTTCTTGCAAACCTACAAACATCGTCTGATCATCACAAATACTTTTCAAATAGTTCATAAATTTACTCCAGTCTTTGGTAAATTTCTGGTCCCGCCGGTCTCGGATCCTTCCTGTTAATTTGTCTAATTCTGCGTAGTCCATCAACTTCATCCTCCATTCTTCAATCGTTGGCAATTCTTCTTGCTTCCATTTCTGGGCTAATAGTATTCTAGCTGTTGTTACTGCATATAAGAAAAGCTAACATTCTTTTCTATTTATATCACTTCCCACCATTCCCAATAGAAATGCTTCTGGTTTCTTTGTAAATGTATATTTAAAAAAAAAATTTCAACTCGTTATATATCATCTCTCAAAAACATTTCACCTTTTTACATTCCCACCACATACGATAGAATGTTCTCTCTTTTTCTTTACATTTCCAACATTTATTACTAGTTTTATACATTTTCACTAGCTTGACAGGAGTGATATACCATCTGTACACCATTTTCATCACATTTTCTTTTAATGCATTACATGCAGTAAATTTTAAACCTTCTTTCCATAATTTCACCCAGTCACTCAGTTGTATATTATATCCAAAATCTTTAGCCCAATGAATCATAACCGACTTAACCTCCTCATCTTTCAAATGCCATTCCAGCAGCAATTTATACATTTTAGACAAATTTTTAAAATCATTATTTAATATTTCTTGTTCAAATTTCGATTCCTTTTTGTCAAATCCTCTTTCTTTAAAATCTTGTTTAAACCTTTCATTGACCTGGTAATAATGTAACCAATCATAAACATAATCTTTGATTTCTCCATATGGTTTCATTTTCTATTTACCATCTTCCTTACTTATTAGTTTCCCATATGTTATCCATTTCCCACTCATATTGACCTTTTTCACACTCATCGCTTCTAATGGAGATATCCAATGCAGTGTTTTTTGTTCCAATAGGTTTTTGTATCTATCCCAAACCTCTATTAGAGATCTTCGAAAAATATTGTTTCCAAATCCTTTATGGACTTTCGTCTTAGTATACCATAAATAAGTGTGCCAACCAAATCTATTGTCATAACCTTCCAAGTCCAGCAATTCCGTATTTTCTAGTTTCATCCATTCCTTCAACCAACAGAGGCGTGCTGCTTCATAATACAATTTCAAGTCTGGCAGGGTGAAGCCTTCTCTTTCTTTAGCATCTGTTAATGACTTAAATTGAATTCTCGGCTTCTTACCCTGCCAGATATATCTTGAAATTGTCTTTTGCCAATCTTTAAATATTGCAGCCCCTTTAATTACAGGAATTGTCTGAAACAAAAATAACATCTTTGGTAGCACATTCATCTTTATCGCTGAAATCCTACCCCAAAATGATAACTTCAACCTCCCCCATATCTCTAGATCTCTTTGGACACTATTCCACATTGGCGTATAATTATTTTAAAACAGATCAGTATTTTTAGGAGTTAACCAAATTCCTAAATATTTCACTTTTTTAACAACTTCTATACCTATTTGTTGCTGCAATGTATCAACCAAGTCCTGTTTCATATTCTTAACAATTATCTTAGTTTTACTTTTGTTCAATTTAAAACCTGCCACTTGCCCAAACTGTTCTATCTCCTCTAATACTTCTTTAAGTTGTCAAATTCATTTTCTCAAGGTTTGCTCCTAGGCTTATCCTTTTTAAAAAATAAATAAAGGGTCTTATAAATTAATGAGGAATAGGTCCATCAGGGGTTATCGGCTCTAACAGAACAATTCTGAGGCAGTATGCTAGACAGCATAAACAGGAAAAAGCCATCAGGTGGAATGTAGAACTAAATGTTCCTGTCTTGTGTTATAAAGCAAGGTATTTTTTTCTGCCTTGTGAAGAGGAGGGGTTCATGGACGTGAATTTAACTTAGGTGTGCTGTGTTAATGGTTTCAGATCAAATAGATGGAGCGGAATTGATACCTGGCTACATTGCCAGCTCTCACTAAATGAAGTATTAAGATTCCAACAATGGGATTGCATCATATTCTGGGTGAAGTAAATTCCTAAATAACTTATACGGAGGCTTGACTATGGGCATCTTTATAGTGGGTGCTCTAAAATATGCCTCTGGGAAAGCTCGCTGTAGCTGGTCTACCATATATTTATTTATACATATACATACATGCGTGTGTGTGTGTGTGTGTGTGTGTGTGTGTGTGTATCTCTCACTCTCTCTCTCTCTCTATATATATATGTTTCAGACTGGTCGGAGCCAACGGAGGGTCACACTTTTATAGTATGTTCTTCCAGAAGTGGGTTCTGGCTTGACAACTCCCACGTCTCCTTAAAGAAATACCTGTGTGTCACTGGGATCTTCCTGCTGAAGGTTGTGCTTGCCTTATCTGTCTACCTGCAGGTGGTGAGGGAAGCTGCCTACACTCAGACATCTGAAGCCCTAGCTAAGTGGCAGCCAGTGGTGCAGCAAAACAGACGTGCTGAGCAGCTAGTCTTCCCATTGCAACAGGAGAAAGTGACTGTCGCGGCCATTGAGGAAGTGATAAATGGATGGCAGGTGGGTGTTGGTTGACCTCAGCAAGAAGTGAGAATTAGGCTTGAGCTGGACCCAGCTGTTGCACGGTGCTCTTGCCTCATGTTCAAGCCAAGCTATATCCCTAGGAGTGTAGGAAACTGCTCTTCTGCTGTATCCCATCTAACTTAATATTTTCTGCGTTGACTGCCAACAGTTCTCTAGGGTTTCAGGCACAGTTCTCTCCCAGCCCTACCTGGGAGGTATGTGGGTGTGCCAATCATCTACTGTGGCTTCTATAGCTTGTGGTCTGGTAGACGGAACTCTGACTTAGCTATTCAGCTTCATAGCTCTAATCTATTTGAGCAGAACTTACCAAGTTGCTTTCTCAGTTCCTCCTCTGAAAAAAAAGAGAACTAGAGAGACACTTACCTGTTTTATTGTGCAGATTAATACCATATAAGTTGTTAGGCAATCCAATGTTACTATGCAGTTACAGACCCATTCAAAAACAAAGGAAACCCCCAAACCATATAACTTCTAGCATAAAATTTGATATGGTTCACAGGTGTATATGAAACAGGGAAAAGAAAAACAGCCCATACCACACTTAACTGTTAGAATATTTTCATGAAGGTTTGTTATGGGAAATGAATATCTATGAACTGTTTCTGTTACTGTTTTATTCATATCAGCCAATAAGCAAGCTAAATAACACTCAAAAGACCTTTCTGGATATTTTAGTCAGACAGGAATAAATTTGCTTTGCTCATCTCTTTAAAAAATTACAAAAAGAATACATATTAGGATTTCTATCGCTCCATCCCCATGAAGGGCAGAATTGTTCATTGTAAGAAAACCCCAATAGGCAATTAAGGCAATTAAATTTGGTCCTAGAGAAGATCAACCAATATTTGGGAACAGTCACATTATCCATATATTTGGCACAACGCTTGAAGCAGTCAGTGGACAAATCAAGATAAATTGGGGAGCAGGTTTTATAAGCAGCTGTCATGGAGAAATTTGCATCAATATCTTTAACCTGAAGTTTAAGAATACAATTTGCCCAGTAGTGGTACTGAGTAGGAAAAAAATCATCAAAGGTCTAATAACTGTAATTTATTGATACAGGCTTTGGAATTTTTTTTCTTCTTTTTTTGTTGTTGCTGGAAATAATATATGGCAATTATGTGGTAACGCTATCTTCTATGGGCTATCCAGTTCCAGCTGATCTTTGTCCATACCTCTGAGTTACTTTTAAAAGGCAGCTGAAGAAAAATCTAGAGAATTTAGCCATGGGTGCATTTTTCTGAAAGAAAAGTACCGTTCTGAAAGTTTTATAAGTGTTTACATTTTACTTAAGATGATGTGGCACTTTGAAAACTGGGAAGTGCAACAGAAAAGGAAAAGGTAGCAACCAACCACTTCCCTCTGTTTCTGTGCCCATTCAAGCTCTGTCGCTTTAACTGCTCTTCCTGCCTCTATCATGCTGTTTGGTCTCCATGAGCCAGTTCTTTTATACAGCTTTGCCATTTCAGCCAAGACAGCCCTCCCACTCAACATGTTTGGAGAGCACTCATTCTTAAAGCTTCTTGTCTGTATTGGAACTAAAACCTATCCTTACTAAAGACTCTGAAAGGTGTGGTATTCTCCCTTTCTTGAAAAGGAGGGTCGTGTAGAAATTATTTATGAGTTGTTCTTCAGTAGGGGTGCAATATAAATGTAACAAATAAATACAGTGGTGCCTCGCAAGACGAAATTAATTCATTCCACGAGTTTTTTTTGTCTAGCGAATTTTTCATCTTGCAAAGCACGGTGTCGGAAAAGTTTTGGGAAAGCTTCAAAAATCGCCAAAAACCTCAAAAAAGGCTACCACACCGCGTTCTATGAGTTGCTCCTCGAAGTCAAGTCGCAGCTGTATTAACGGTGTTAAGAAAAAGGAAACCAAATTGCAAAAAACGCAAGACGTTTTCGTCTTGCGAAGCAAGCCCATAGGGAAATTCGTCTTGCGAAGCAGCTCAAAAACTGCAAAACCCTTTCGTCTAGCGAGTTTTTCATCTTGCGAGGCATTCGTCTTGCGGGGCACCACTGTAATAATACATTCTATTTATCTATCTGTCTATCTATCATCTCTCTATCTGCCTGCTATGGTTTTTGCTCGGCCAATAACTAACATGCTCCTGGTACGATAAAAGCAGTGAAACAATAAAATAGGAAATAAATTCTTAAAGTAGTATTACAACAGTCTGCATAGGGACAGAGAAAAGCTAAAACCATAATGACAGTATCTAATCAGAAGCTAAAACATTTCGGGGTAAAATAAACAGAGTTTGAATGCCTGTGGGGTCCCCCCCCCCTTTTAAAGGCTTTACCTGGTTATAAAACAACATTTAGAGTTCAAGCAATCCCCTCTTGCGGAGGGTCTTATGCAAGCCGGGGCCACTGCAGAGAAGGCCCTTTTACCTGGTGGTCTTCTCACCATAACTTTGCTGGCAGAGTTTTCCAGAAAAGGCCCTCCAATGATAATCTCAGGGCACTTGTGGGTACACAGTGAGATGAAGCAATCCTTCAGATACTGCAGCCCTAAGCCATGAAGGGCTTGAAATGTCAAAACCAGTCGAGCTTTGGAACTAACTTGGAGCCAGTGAATATGGGAAAGCACCTGTGTAACATGCTCATAACTTCTTAAGTTCCTATGTTGCCTCAAGTTTCCAGATAGTCTCCAGAGGCAGCAATGACAAGCATAGTCTGCAAAGGAAAAGGTAGTATCCCTTCACCTAAATCAGACTGGCAAATAAAGTATTGTGAGGTCGGGGTGGGTGGGGGTCCCCTGTTTTGTTCGTGACCTTTTGCAAACTTGTTGGACTAGTCTTTAGAGTAAGCTGAAACTTATCTCTCTGTGTCCATCCTTCCCTTTTCTCACCTGCTCTAAGGCACGAACACCCCTGGAGCAAGAAATCTTTGATATTCTGCACAGAGGAAAGCAGCCAGTGAAGGACCCACTCCTGACGCCACAAGAGAAGTCCTCGCTGCAGGCCATGAGTCTGGAGGAGGTGAGCCTAGATCTAGCTGTTTCTGTCCTATTCTCCATCTCTCCCTCCCTCCTGGATCCCACGCTGCCTTGCTCTGTAAGCTTTTACAGTCAGCTCTCCTCTCCATTTGTGCGCATTTTCAGGCACAGTTGCGACGTATGCAGCGCCAGAAGGCTCGAGTCCTGCAGTCCTACTACGAGGCTAAGGCACGACGTCAGCGGAAGATCAAGAGCAAAAGGTAAGCAATTGTTGTAGAGCAGTGGCTGGGAACCTACAGTCCCATTAGTTCTGATAGCGGACCACAAAACTGTTATTCCCCCCTTCACTCAAGCACAGTTACCTGCTCCGTACCTGATATCAAATTTTACATTGGGTGTGGGGGCAGGTAAAGACATGGGTGTGGAAGATGAATTGGGAAGCTGCAAAGTATGCTCCCAGTTGTTCGTGTTCCAAGAAAGACTTGCTGTTAGTCCTGATCAGATGATTGGTCGCGACAGCAAGGCTGCAGGGATTGGCTGCACTACAGAGTTCTTGATCAACTGATCCCTGCCCAAAGCTGGCATTGCTGTAAGTGCTGATCAGCTGACTTAAGTTGGAGAAAAATTGTGAACAGCCATCCAACCTACCTTCACCCTTTCAAGTTGGCTGCCGAAAAGAAATGAGGCTGGGTGGGAAAAGTTCTTTTCTCACTTTTGTGGATGAGCCCTGTTCAGTTTCTGCATAGTTCCTTGCAGCCCACAAAGGACTAGGCATCTTGCGACTTGCTACACTGGGCTCCTTTGGGAGGGAAGGGCAAGACATAAATGTAATTTTAAAAATAATTAAATAATAAATAACATTTGGAGTATGTTAGAATGAGGAATTCTAAAACAGATTCAAATCCCTGTGTACGCAAAATGAAAACATGCAGCCCCATGTACGGTTCTCTGTTCCCCAACAGGTGTGGGCTCTGTTTGTTTATTTTTTACACTTTTCTTGCAATGATCTCTTGAGAAGATGGTATACATTGCTCTCCCCCTCTCTCTTAACATTCCCATGCCCATTTTATCTTTATCCTGTGAGGTGGGTAAGGCAGAGACATTGACTCAATCAGGGTGACCCATTGAGCTTGACAGCTAGCAGGGATTTGAAACTGAGACTTTCTGGTCTTAGGCTGATACTCCACACAAAGGGTGGGGAACTAGTAGCCCTCAATAAGTTGCTGGATTCCAACCCCTACCATCCCTGGCCATTGGTTGTACTGGCTGAAGTTGAGGGGAGGGCAGCAACATTTAGAGTCACAGTTTTCTTGTCCCTTCTCTAACCACTTCACTGAATGTGAAGGCTCTGCCTTCACAGAGCTGCAGGCTCTGTCCCTCCAGATGTTGCTGAACTACAATTCCCATCAGCCTCAATAAGCATTGCCAATGGCCAGGGCAAACAGGTTCTAGACACCAGCTCTGTTGCCTCCCTTGAATCAGGAGTTGGCAGTGATGTCAGTTAGCTGTGTGTCCTTTCCCTCTGGCCTGGCTATTCAAGCCTCAGACATTGCTATCTTCCTCTTCCTGAAGGTATCACAGGATGCTTAGGAAGAGCAGGAAACGCAAGGTGCTGAAAGAATTCGAGACGTTGCGGAAAACTAACCCTGAGGCAGCTCTAGAAGAGCTAGCTAAAATTGAGAAAGCGCGTATTGAGGTGAGTGCAGCCCTCTTCCTGTGGTACCGAGATGAGGCCCCTCTGCCTAGTGGGGGGTGCTATCTTACTGTACTCCACCATCGTGACATTTTGCCTTATTTCTCTGTGCAGGAGAGGATGAGTCTGAAACACCAGAACAAGGGCAAGTGGGCCAAATCTACAGTCCTCATGGCAAAGTACAACCTAGAGGTGAGAGACGTGTGGAGCGAGGAGGTTTTATCAGCCAAAACCCGCTCTTAACATGTAATTAAACCAAGGCAGGTGCTTGAGAGATTTGATTGAGCTGAAACGTACCTTCCAGAAAAGGGTTGGCTTGAAAACATCAGGCTATTCCCATAGAAGTGGTTTTTAGAGCACCTTTAACAACATTTGCAAGTGGGTGATAAAAGGCCTTTCTTTTGTCCACTTGCCTTCCCGCCATTGGGTGGATTTACATCCAAAGCCAAAAACAGATGGCAAAACATTTTCTGGCCAGTTGCAATTCATACCCTTTCTCCTGGGAAATTGACTTTCTCTGGAGAGTATTGTTTGAAATTCTTACTTGGGAGGGGGAGGAAATAGTAGTGAATTATTGTAAGTTGGGCTGTTAAATATGTTACTTGCTTCCTGGGTAGTTATTAGATGGGTGTATGCTTTGCTGATCCCCTTGTGGCTGAAAACATGGGATACTGTAAGTCAGGGGAGGGCCAAAGATAGATCTACAATCTACTGGTAGATTGTTGGACAATTTGCAGTAGATCAGCAAGGGTTTCTGACTTCTGATTGTTTAACAACAGCTGGGTCAAAAAGAATCCTCTGGCACCAGACCGTTCAAGCTCTTATCTGAAATAATATAGAAACAGGTTTGTCTATGCAAACCATCCCAGTATCCATGTTGACTTTTGGGGTGCAGCAGATAACTGTCTCCTCCCCCTAAGCCTCCATTTTGCATATGGCACCACCTTCAAAGGTAGAGTTGTCATATTTCAAAAAGTGAAAATCCGGACACAAAAGTTGTTGAGATTTTGGCTGGTTGTTTTTTTGCCAGAGTTTTTGAGCTGTGTGTGTGTGTGACAGACATTTTGTAATCTATTTTATGGAAAATAGGCAAAAACAACACTGCTGACATGAGTTACCATATGTCCAGATTTTCCCAGACGTGTTGCTGATTTCCACCTGGACACTGCTTCTATCTGCAGTATTCCGGGAAATTCCAGGCATATGGCAACCCTATTCAAAGGCTCTACTCTTTGCATCTGGCTTTGGGGGTTGGATGGACCTGGGAGGGTTCTAGTGAAGAAGCAAAAAATAGCTTTCATAAGCCTAAGGTCTGCAAGTAAATGCTATTGCCTGCCTGCCTTTCTAGGCTAGGGAAGCCATGCAGGAGCAGCTGGCCCGGAACAAAGAACTGACCCAGAAAGTACGCCCGGCATCCGATAGCGAGGAAGGTGGCAACGACACTGACGCAGAGGGGGATCTCGTGCCAAGTGTTGTCAATGAGAGGCCTGCTGGGCTGGATCCAGACAACCCCTGGATGTTGGGACGGCCCCACCCAGAGCCCAAGGAGGACCTTCCAGCTGCACCAGAAGACAGCGAAGAGAGTGACGAAGAGATGGAGCCACCTGCAGCCAAGGAGGAGACTTTGCTGCAAGGCTTTGTTGCAGGTCAGCAGGGTCAGGGCCATAAAACCATGCATGGTGTGGGGGAAATGAACAGATAATGTGCTTTTATTCCTTGTATAATACCAGGGCAGGGTCATCCAGTGAAAACGATAGGCTGTATATTCAGGATACAATTTTTTTTTAAATTAATTTTCTTTTCTCATAACAAGTATTCAATATCATCATTTAACATCCATTTTCTAGTTCCCCCCCTCCCTATTGACTTCTCCCAACTTCTGTTTCTGGTTTGTCACATTCTGTTTATACATAATGTTCTGTTATCACTAATTATATTTCTTGTTATCTGTAAATAAAGTTGTAAATGTTTATTTAAATCCTGACAACGAGTCCATGTTTTTTCTTGTTTCTGCAAGTATGTTGTAAAAGGTTCCCATTCTTTTCCAAAGTCACTATTGCTCTTTTCACGCAGTGTGGCTGTTAATTTTGCCAGTTCTGCATAGTTCATCGATTTTTCTTGCCATTGTTCTTTAGATGGTATTTCTCCAGTCTTCCAGTTTTGTGCTATTAGGATTCTTGCTCCCGTAGGTAGCGTACATGAATAATGTCCGATTTTTCTTTGGCATTTCTTGTCCTAGAATACCTAACAAAAAGGCTTCTGGTTTTTTCACAAAGGTTATTTTAAACATTTTTTTCAATTCATTATATATCATTGCCCAATTTTTTAAAATAATCTTACAATCCCACCACATGTGATAAAATGTACTTTCCCCTTGTTTACATCTCCGAAAGTTCTTCTGTTTTGTACATTTTGGCCAGTTTTAATGGTGTAAAGTACCACCTGTACATCATTTTCATATAATTCTCTTTCAACAATATACAATCCGTAAATTTCAAGTTCACTTTCCAAAGCCTTATCCAATCCTCAAATTGTATGTTATGACCTATGTTCTGTGCCCACTTGGTCTTTAGTTTCCCATTCCAACAGAATATTAGACGCCTTCTTTAACAATTTAGAATTATCATCTATGATATCCTTTTGGAATTTGGAAACTGTGTAAGTGAATCCTCTCTTGTTATCTTCCGTGAAGATTTCATTTAATGCCTATAATGCAACCAACTCTGAAGGTGTTCCTTTATCTCATCGTAATCTTTCAATTTCCACTTTCCTTTTTGTTCTACTAATAAATCTCTATATGTTGGCCATATTCCTTTCATTGTTAATGTTTTAAGTGATAATGCTTCAATAGGTGACAACCACCATGGGGTTTTGGATTCCAGTAATTCTTTGTATTTTTCCCATACCCTTATCAGGGACTTTCTAATTATGTGATTGTGGAATCCTTTGTGTACCTTTGCTTTTCCATACCACAGATATGAATGCCAACCGAATCTGTTGTCGTGTCCTTCTAAGTCTATTGCCTCCTCTTTTTCCAATTTAATCCAATCCTGAATCCAAATAAGGCATGCTGCTTTATAGTAAATTTTAAAATCTGGAAGAGAAAAGTCTCTTCACTGTTGTAAGTCTGCAAGTATTTTGTGCTTTATTCTTGGCCTTTTCCCATTCCAGATAAATTTTGAAATATCTTGCTGCCATGTTTTGAAGCAAGCAGCATTACTTATCGGAATTGTCTGAAAAAGGAACAGTATTTTTGGCAATACATTCATTTTTATTGCAGCAATTCATCCTAAAAAAGAGAGGTTCATCCCATTTCATATTTCCAAATTCCTTTTTATTTCATTCCAATTTTTTTTCATAATTGTCTTTGTAAATACAGTGGTACCTCGGGTTAAGTACTTAATTCGTTCTGGAGGTCTGTTCTTAACCTGAAGCACCACTTTAGCTAATGGGGCCTCCTGCTGCCACTGCGCCGCCGCTGCATGATTTCTCTTCTCATCCTGAAGCAAAGTTCTTAACCTGAGGTAATATTTCTGGGTTAGCTAACAGTTTTGTTTTGTTTTTATTAAGTTTAAAACCTGCCACTTGTCCAAACTTTTGAATTTTTTCTATTACTCTAGCAAGAGAATTCTTTGGATCTTCTACAGTAATAACCAAATTGTCCACGAAGGCTTTCAATTTATGTTCATTTTTCTTTATTCTTATTCCTGCTACTTCTTTATCCATTCTAATATTCCTTGCCAGAACCTCCAGGACCAGAATGAACAAAAGCGGTGATAATGGACATCCTTGTCTAGTTCCTTTTTGTATTTTACATTGGTTTGTTATCACCTGGTTAATAATCAGTTTTGCATTCTGTTCTGAATATCTATTCCCTTGCTAAATTTTACTCCAAATTCCATTTTTTCAAGAACTTTTTCATGAAGTCCCAAGAAACATTATCAAATGCTTTTTCTGCATTTATAAACATCAATGCTGCTTATTTTTCATTTTGCACTTCCAGGTATTCAATTATGTTTAAAATGTTTCTGATAATATCTTTCATTTGTCTACCTGGAAAAAATCCTGCTTGGTCTTGATGTAAATGTTCCTCCAAAGAACTTTTCATTCTGTTAGCAAGGATATATCCAAACAGTTTGTAATTGTTGTTTAGAGCCAGTGTGGTGTAGTGGTTAAGAGCGGTAGTCACGTAATCTGGGAAACCGGGTTCGTGTCTCCGCTCCTCCACATGCAGCTGCTGGGTGACCTTGGGCCAGTCACACTTCTCTGAAGTCTCTCAGCCCCACTCACCTCACAGAGTGTTTGTTGTGGGGGAGGAAGGGAAAGGAGATTGTTAGCCGCTTTGAGACTCCTGAAGGGGAGTGAAAGGCGGGATATCAAATCCAAACTCTTCTTCTTCTTCTTAATAGTGAGATGGGCCTATAATTTTTTACTAATGTTATATCTGAATCTTGTTTTGGTGTTAATGTTATATAGGCCTCTTTCCGTGTTTCTGGGACTTCCCCTGTTTTTAAAATCTCATTCATCATATATTTTAAGGGAATCACAAGCTGTTCATTTAATTTTTTATAATACTTTGCTGAAATTCCATCTGGTCCTGGTGATTTGTCTGTCTTTGCTTGATTTATTGCATCTAATATTTCCTGCGATGTTATTTCGCCATTTAATAGTATCCGTTTTTCTTTTATTTTTGGGAGAGTGCTGCTTTTTATATATTCTTCCATCAGTGTCTTCTTTTCAATTCCTTTTTTGTAAAGATCTGTAAAGTACTTAATGAAGTCTTCCCTTATTTCCTTTCGTTTGTCAGTGACCTTACCATTATATTTTATCTTATTTATATAATTTTTTTGCTCACTTCTCCTCATTTGCCATGCCAGTAATTTCCCTGGCTTGTTGGCATGTTCAAAATACTTTTGTTTCATCCTTTTAATTTTCCAGCTTATTTCCTCATTAATCAACAGTGAGTATTGAATTTGTAATAGTTTAATTGCCTGTTTAACCATGTCTTTATTTGGTTTTTTATCTTTTCTCCTTGGACTTTGATTTGTACCACTAGAATCCTCCCTTTATTATCTTTTTGGATTAGCTTGGGTTCAAGTGCAGGTTTAATATAAAATACTACACCACGTCTTTTAGCATTGTCTGCTGAAATAAAATCCATTCCTAATTTTTTTTATCAATCAGAATTATTTTGTGTTTGTTTGCTACGTGTGTTTCCTTCAGGGGGAAAAAGTATATTTTGACGGCTGTAAGAAGCAATCATTTTATTTAGCTAGTTGACAGAGGTTTGCATACTGCTTACTTGACTGCTTAAATCTCCACACGGTTTTAGAAGGAACAAACTGAAATTTTTCTTTTAAAAATACTGACAAATGCAAAAGCAGGTCAACATTTATTTTAAAACTCAGAATAAATAGAAATAAAATTGGATGTATTAAAACGATGTGCCTGGGTAGGCTTGCTGGGGGGGGGATGTATTCCAAAAAGTTAATCAGTGAAAATTTTGGGTCTGCTGATATTAACCATGATGGCAATATGGAGTATCCACATTCCAAGGCAGTGTACCCTTGAGTACCAGTTGCTAAAGAGCAGCAACACAGAGAGAGCCTTTATTTTCCTACTCTGCAGGAAGCTGGGCTAGAGTGATGTCTGATCCAACAGTGCCCTTCAGATGCTATGTTAATTTATGTCGTGTTCTTGCTTCAGGTCTTAACGGTGAGGAAGCGATGCCCAAGCTGACGGACGTGCGTTTACCAGCACCTCCAAGCCCTGTGCCGGAGGGGCCACTCCTGAGTGAGAAGCTGGAGCGGCTTCGTACCTTAGAGGATATGGAGGCCATAGAGACAGAGGAAGTGCCACTGGAAAATGGAATGCCAGAAGTCAAAGGTGCTGAACCTCAGCAGCCTCCGGAAGCTGAGTCATTGCCCAAGGGTGGCAAGACCCAGAGCTCCAAGAAGAAAGCCAAGCGCAAGGCTCTGATTGATCTGAAGGCAGTGCTGGCTCAGCCACTTCGTCCCATACAGTGTCCGTTTTTGCCTTCTGCTGTACAGGATGAGGTGAGCACCATTAGAAGGGGCTAATCAGGGGTTCCATGGATCCGGAAGAGCTAAGTGCTAGCGCTTTACTTGCACTGTGCCCCTTCAGGCTAACGGCGTGGGAAGCGTTCATCTTTGAAAGCTCCCCAATGGAAGAAAGCTAGTATGTCAGGAAGAAGGTTTAATCTCCTTGGCGTGTTTGTTTTCCAGCTGCAGGGAGCCTTATCCCAATGCATCAGGGAAGAGAGAACATGCTTTACATTAGGGATGGGATGGGGCTGTGGCCCTCCAGATGTCATTAGTCAACACCCATCAGCTCCTATTAGCATAGCCAACTATGCTAAGGGTAGTTGTAGTCCAATAACATCAGGAGGTCTCCTTGCATCACATGTAGAAGAGCTTTGGTTCATTCCTTGTTTTGTTTCTCGTTAAAAACTGATTTTGGGTAGCAGAACTGGAAGCTATATTTGCCTAGAGTTATTGGAGAGCCAGCACTGAGCTAAAAGGACCAACTGTCTCACTGTATGAGAAAGCCAATAATTGCCTTCACAGATTAGCTTTTTCAGAGCAGGCTGGCCCAGTTCAGAAATGAATGGCAAATTAGGGTTTGTTGTTAGAAGAAGAAACCTGAGGCTCATGCACTCCTCCACATGTATGAGGAGGCTGAAAGCTTCTACTTTACCCCTTTTAAAAAATGTTTTTATTTAAATGCACACATATTTTGTGTGTGTGTGTATGCATACATATATATATATATACACACACGCACACACACATATATGCATACATACGTACTAATAGAGTATTAAGAATAAAAACCTGGTGAAAGCACCTAAATATCAACAACAGCAATTACAAAAAACAAAAACTGGGCTATTAACATTAGTACGATTTATATGCCTAGAGAAACATAGACATTAAATAGGAGCAACTAATAATACAATGGTACCTCGGTTCTCAGACGAAATCCGTTCGCTTTTTCAAAAACCGAGGCAAGACTTCCCATTGGTTTCAAGAGCTTCTTCCACTCAGCGGAAGCCGCGTTGCACATTCGGGTTCCAAAAAGCGTTCAAAAACAGAAGCATTTACTTCCGGGTTTTCAGTGTTCGAGAACCGAAACATATGACAACGGAGGCATTCGGGAACCGAGGTTCCACTGTATAACCAAAGGGACATTATTATGCTTTCACTTTTGAATTAATCACAGTTCCCTGTTAAGTCCGAACTTGAGGAACTGTGGTTAGGTGTCTTCAATATGCTGGTTTATTTTTTAAAGAACAGCAGATAAAACAAATTTCTGTTCCACAAGTGCAGACATACCAGGGAACTGTCCAGAGCTTACAAGCAGGTGATTTCAACCTCCTTTCACATAAAGAAGGGAGAGAGGAAGGGACATCAGCAGCAGCACACTGACGCTAATAGAATCGTTGGAAGGAGCCATGGAAGGAACCATGAGGGTAATCTAGTCCAACCCTCTTGTTATGCAAGTGTATTATTATCTGATCAGCCTTCCAGGTGGTGTTTGACTATGGCTCCCATTATCTGTAAGCATTGGTTTTGCTAACTGGGGGATGATGGGAATTGGAGTCCATCAGTATTGGGGGGGCACATTGGGGTAGGCTGCAATGTGACAAAGCATGCTTTGTCATTTAGTTTGAATCACGCCAGCATGTCTTAAGCAAACAGCTTGTGTATTACAGGAAAGTATTCGAGGACCGAACTGCTCCAGAGAATTCTTGCAAGGGAGCTGAGTCACATGCTACTGGGAAAGGGAAGGAGGTGTTTTAAAATCCAAACACCAGAGCTCTGGGCAGAGAAATTCCTTCCTGCTCCAAATCCCTGCACTGAGTCAGACTCTGTGAGCAGAAGCAATTCAGCAATCTCCTCAAATGAGCTTTCATTGGATGCAGTTCCGTGCCACTCAGCAGTATCTTGCTCCTTGTTGGTTAAGGATGCAAAGTGGGGAGGAGACTCATTTGTCTGTTCTCTTCATTCATTGCACACCTGTCTTTTGGCTCCAGCAGGGCCTTCAAGAAAGCTTAACAGCATTTTCCGTAAAACAATTACATTTCCAATTGAGCATCAAGGTCACTGTTAGATTATACTCTTCCTGTTTTAGTTACCTATTGTCTGGAAATCCTGTGAGACTCCTTGTCCACCTGCCTGCTGATCTTTTTCTCCCTTGCAGCTAGAGATGGGCAAAGACCAGCGACAGGTGATCCGGGAGGCCTTTGCAAGTGACAACGTCGTTGCCGACTTTATGAAAGAAAAGCGTCGGGCAGAGCAGAACAGCAAACCAAAAGTTATCAATCTGGTTCTTCCAGGATGGGGCGAGTGGGGAGGCGCAGGACTACAGCCGAGTAAGACGAAGAAGAGACGGTACGTTTCAGGGTGGAAGCTTGGTGGTCTGTCACTGCCAGCTGTCACCTGCTTCACCTCCCTTCTTCCTTTTCTTTTTTGCCCTCTAGGTTCCTTATCAAACCAGCAGCTGGGCCCCCAAGGAAAGACAGGCACCTGCCCAATGTTATCCTGAGTGAAAAGCGCAATATTTCAGCAGCGGTGCATCAGGTGAGTTTATCACTCTGGCCTGGGAGACTGCCGTTCACACTTTCACCTTCAGAAACAATGTAGGGAAAAGAAAATGCAGTATAAATGTTCTTAGAATCATAGAATTCTAAGATGTTAGAATTGACTTCTTCTTCTTAATTATAGTTGGAAGGGACCTCAAGGGTTGTCTAGTCCAACTCCCTGCTATGCAGGAATGTAATTAAATTCTGTGAATTTAACTGAGGAAAGACCATAGCTCAGTCAGGAGAGCATCTGCGCTGCATGCAGAAAGTCCCAGTTTCCATCCCCTGCCTCGCCAGTCAAAAGGATGAAGTGATGGGAAAGAGGTCTGCGTGGATTTCTGAGAAGTAGACAGTTCTGGGACAGATGGATAAATAGTCCAACCTGTTATAAGGCAAATTCGTATGTACTTGATTGGGTATGTACAGGCAACACCCTGTTTGCATGGGGGTTGTGTTCTGGGTTATCGCACGCATCAGCAGTTGCGCAGAAGCCTGTTCTGCCCTGTTACGGGGCCAAAAGCAGCACGCATGTCAGAGGCCAGGCTACAATCAGATGTGCAGAAAATGGTCACTGCCTGTCCTATGTACCTGACCTGACAGCAATTCTTTTTTATAAGGATTGTTTTATCTGCCTGAAGGTTGATAGAGCAGGTTGCAACTACAAAATTTAAAAAATGCAAGCAGCTCACCAAGGCTTTGTGCACGTGCCACCTCATTCCCAGGAAGTGCCTGCTTAGCTGTGTGTTGTTCCTAGCCTTCCACTTTCAGGGTGCCATTAAACTACTTCTTCACTACACTGCAGGTGAGCCAGCTGCCCTTCCCCTTTGAGAACAGCAAGCAGTTTGAACGCAGCATCCAAGCACCCATGGGCCCCACTTGGAACACCCAGCGTGCTTTCCAGCGTCTGACAGCTCCTCACATTGTCACCAAGCCTGGCCACATCATCCGGCCCATCAGTGCTGAGGACAGTGAGCTGCTCTGCAAAGCGGAAAAGGCAAACGGCATGGGAAGGGAGCCGGATTTGGCACTGTCATTGTCACCCCACAATCATCACCCACGCCATGCCTCAAGGAGGAAGGCTCGGCGGAGCTAGGTCCTACAGGGACTCTGCCATACAGGCCTGACTCCTTCGGCTAACTGGCGTTGTTGTCTTCTTATTTTCTTCAGTCAATTTTATTGATTTTCAGTATATAGCACAGAAACACATACAACAAATGTATTCGTTTCCCATCCCTCCCTTCCTCCATTTATTCCCACGGAACAAATCAGTTTATTAAATTCTGCCAGAGTCCATTGAGTGAATTAGGTGGATGCCGGTCATCAGGGTTATCATTTTGAAAACCCAATGAAAGGATGACAAGTTTCAGACATCTATGTCTTCTGTGCTGTTCAGTGCTTGTACTCGCCTTGTTCGTTTTTCCAGTAAGGGAAATTGTCCGTACATCTTGCTTCCACACAGAATTCTGTAAATGATCCAGTCTCTTCCATTTCTGTGCTACCAAGTGGAAAGTGAATCAATTAACCATTTGTATAAAATCGTGGAACAGTAGAGTTTGAAGGGATCTCCGAGGGTGACCTAGTCTAACCCCTGCAATGCAGGAATCTCAATACGCGATCCCTCGTCCAATTTGAAACCATACCAGACCCTGCTCAGCTTTACAAATGTGTTAGTAGTTTTATTGCTGCAGTTGAAATTAAGCTGATCTTCCCTGGAAATGGTTAACAGTCCTAAACTTGATGTGCAATCTGCATGTTGCCCCTTGATGTGGCTTCCTCCCCCCACCCTGTGAACACCTTTTACCAAAAGGATGTACATAAGTCACATGTGGAACATTGTACCAATTGTATTGCAAGCTTACAAACACAAGTATGATAATGATTTATTACTATAGCTGCATGTTAGTGGTGTCAGATGCCATTTATGTAACAGCTTAAATGTAATCACTCATATATGAGTTGAGACTAATGCTAAGGGTTTTTTGGCCCATAAATTATTCCAATCCGCATCTTCACTTTCTATGCTAAATCAGTTTCCCACAGCCACTTTACATGATCATGTTGTCCAATTGTTAGTTGGCTGAGTATTTTGAAAAGCATAGGTTTGTATTGCATATTATCATTCTAACTGTATTTTGTAGATGAGCCGCATCATTATACTTCTGGAAGTGTTGGTAAATCACTGTCAATCTTGGGCCTTTTGCCTTAATGGACAAACCTTACCAATAATTTTAAGAGTTTCGATCAATATACAAATAGGAATAGTCTGAAATGAAAACAATTTTTGTAATACCGTCATTTTTACCGATGACGCTCTTACCATTCATGATAGGTTTAACTTGTGCCTATTACTTACGGTCTTTAACAGTATCTTTAGTAATGGTAAAAAAATACTTTTATCAAGCTTTACCCAAGAATTCCTAAATATTTTACATGCTGGGGACAGATCTTAAAGCCTGTGATCACTTTGAATGTATCACAATTCACAGGATAAACTAAAACACAACTACTTGTTCAGAGATAGCCCAGCAATTTTACCATGTGCTTTCCATCTCCCTGTTGGCCTCTGACAGTGATTAGTCTGGATCAGAGAACATCAGTGCGATATAATCAGCAAATAAATTGAGAGGGTAAGTCTGACCGTTGCGCAGATGACGTCACCACCACTCTGTCTTTTTAAATAAGTGTTATTTGTTTTTTGAGAAATCAATAAACAAATTTAACAAAATACAATTTGCCAGTTGTTCCCTCAATGTCAAATTTTCAATGTCATTTTCTCCTGATAACTCAACAGCCCATATGCGCGTACATCATGAGGCAAGTGACAGACCCATCACCAAATTTCCAGCATTTAGCTTTTTGAGGCCAACTGGAATTTATTCTAGTGTTTAGCTTCCACTTAACTGAAGAAGCTAGCTGTCTGTGAGTTCAGCCAGTTGTGTTTTCTTGGAGGGAAAGAAGGGAAGATGGGATAGGGTATTCCATGTGAAGACATTGGTCTACTAGCCACGAATTTGGTGACAAGGTTGGTTGGTTTAAAAGTGCAAGCTTGTATTGAAAGATATGTTTAATACCTGGCTCTTTTTCATAAGCAAATTACTTTAAAAATAATGCAGTTGGGTTTGTTCATCTCTTCCAAGATTAATTGCCACACTCTACTCAACCTACTATGGGGGGAAACTATAAATATACTGCTACTTCAACAAGCTCAAGGGAAATAAAGCTATTAACATGTATTTATCTCCAATAAAACTTCTACCTTTGATTGCATCATGTGTGGGATTGTTGTTGTTGTGACTTCCTGAGGTGTAAATCTCAGAATTGGTGCTGAAAGCTTCCTATTAATATTTGCACATTTAAAATGCTTGTTAATTGTGTGCATGTGTGTGTAGAAAACAACTACACCTTATAAGCAGAAATGAGAGTGAGAGTGCAGAATACAAATAATTACAAATGACCCTTCTATGGCAAATCGTTCCTGTGTTGGCTCTAAAGACTGAAAGAATATTTTGCAGATCAGCACTGTCACGCTACGTGTTTCCATTGCCCCTGCTGCAACATATGAACAGCCTGCTATAGAGATAAGGAGTGTTCAGGTATTTGCCTGAACTCTCAAACTCTGTATCCAAGGGCAAAAGCAGGGGTTTGCATGGCAGCCCCACTCCCAAGGTGCACTGTGCCCAATGTTAAGTGGGAAAGGTATATCAGAGTCCTCAATGTGAGATGTTCTATGTTTAAGAAAACAGAAGTTTTCAAAAAGCCCTGCAGACCTTTCATGCTCCACACACAGGAGGTTGGGGACACAGCAAGGGTGCTGCACAAAAGGATGTTAGGGCATGTCCACATTTGTCTGATGCCCAGAGTTACATGATTTCACATGACCAAGTTAATGCCTGTAGCATTTAGGATAGGGGTCAGCAAGTTTTTCCAGCAGGGGGCTTGTCCACTATCACTCAGGCTTTGTGGGGAGCTGGACAATATTTTTTTGAGGGGAGGAGAACGAATTCCTAAGCCCCACAAATAACCCAGAGATGCATTTTAAATAAAAGGACAGATTCTACTCATGTAAAAACATGCTGATTCCCGGACCATCCGCGGGCTGGATTTAGAAGGCAATTGGGCCGCATCCAGCCCATGGGCCTTAGGTTGCCTACTCATGATTTAGGACCTGGAGAGGAAGATTAACCCTACGCATGCCCATGGTCCCAATGGAAATCACCTGCCAGAAGCTATTGGTTGCATGAGATGTGAGGAGGAGAAGAAGAAGAGGAGTTTGGATTTGATATCCCGCTTTATCACTACCCGAAGGAGTCTCAAAGCGGCTAACATTCTCCTTTCCCTTCCTCCCCCACAACAAACACTCTGTGAGGTGAGTGGAGCTGAGAGACTTCAGAGAAGCGTGACTAGCCTAAGGTCACCCAGCAGCTGCATGTGGAGGAACGGAGACGCGAACCCGGTTCACCAGATTACGAGACTACCACTCTTAACCAATACACCACAATGGCCCTCACTGGGCTGCTCTTTGTACCAATGGAAGCTTTTAGCTCAAGGTACAGTAGGATCCAACTCCTCTCCGATTCCCATGGTCTGGAGGCTGCTATTTGCATATTTAAAAACATGCATGTTGAGAATGTAAGAATAGCCCAACTGGATCAGACCAGTGACCCACCTAGTCTACCATCTTGTTCTTATAGTGTCCAAGCAGATGCCTGTGGGAAGTTTGCAAGCAGGACATGAGCACAATAGCACTTTCACCTCCTGCAGCTTCTAGCAACTGGTATTTTTTTTAATAAAGTTTTTTATTTATACAACAAGAAAAAACAACAACAAAAAAACCCAAATACCGAATTACACACAAATTACAAAAGTAACCATAGACACATAATTTTCTTAGCAAACAATAAAACATCTATTGGTCTTAACACTAAAGACCCAACCTCCCGTCTATTCCATATTTCAAATTCATATTACTTATTGCCAATACACATTTTTTTCATAATTAAACTTATTCTCAATAAATCTAATTTCTTATATCTACCTTGCAACTATTACTGAAGTTCCTTGAATGCTGCAACAGAATTTAAACTACTATATTTTTCAGATATTCTTTGAAAACCTCCCATTTAGAAACAAATTCCTGTTTTGATTTATTATTTATTTTTTCTGATAAACCATCTAATTCGGCATATTCTGTCAGCTTTTGGATCCAATCTTGTATAGAGGGGATTTCATTACTCTTCCATTTTGGTGCGATCAAAACTCTTGCTGCCGTTGTCGCATATAAAAAGATACCCTTCCTCTTTTGTGGAATATCCAAATCTGTTATTTCTAGGAGGTAGGCCTCTGGTTTTTTATTGAAAGAGATCTTTAGCATTTTTTTGCAGTTCTGCATGTATACTCTCCCAGAATACCTGTATTTTCCTACATGTCCACCACATATGGTAGAATGTTCTTGAGTCTCCGCATCTCCAACAATTACTTGACACATTTTTATACATTTTTGAAAGTTTCCATGGTGTTAGATACCATCAATGTTGCATTTTTTGAAAGTTCTCTCTAATCGTGTAACAATTTGTGAATTTCCAATTGATCTTCCATAAATTTTCCCATTGGGCCATGGTTATTGAATGGCCAAAATCCTGGGACCACCTCACCATTGCCACTGTTACCTCCTCCTCCTTGACTGTCCAGTCAAGGAGGAGTCAGTAAGTTTTGGAAAGAGTTTTTCTTTCAGAATTTACAAGATCAGATTCGAATCGGGAAATTTCTGTTGAGAACCCCTTTTGTTTGTCAGATTTAAATTTTTCAAATGACTGATGGTATTGGAACCAGTCTGAAATGTGTTCTCTTATTTCCTCAAAGTTCTTTAATTTTATTTGGTTATCTTCATTTTTTAGAATTATTTTATATGTTGGCCAGCTTTCCTGAGTATTTTTCCGTTTTACTGCTACGGCTTCTACTGGAGAAGTCCACCACGGGACTTTAGGCTCCATCAGATCTTTATATTTTTCCCATACAGCAAAGAGTGACCTTCTTATTATATGGTTGGTAAAAATTTTATGAATTTTTGCTTTTCCATATATTAGGTAGGCGTGGCATCCCCAATGGTTGTCAAAACCTTCCAGGTCCAGGAGGTCCGGATCCTGCAATGTGCACCAATCTTTTAGCCAGGTGAAACAGGCTGCCTCGTAATAGAGTTTTAGGTCGGGTAGGGAAAAGCCTCCTCTCTCTTTTATGTCTATTAAGATCAGGTGTTTAATCCTAGATTTCTTCCCTTCCCACAAGAATTTGGAAATTTCTCTTTGCCACTGGTATTCAGATGCATTTCTGTTTCTGATCATGGGAGCAGAGCAGAGCCATCATGGCCAGTACCCATTAACAGTCTTCTCCATGAATTTGTCTAATCCCAAGTTGGGCCATCACTGCCTCCTGTGGGAGCCATGCAACAGACTTGCTAAATATAGTTTCCATCCTCTCAAGTTCCCATTTTTGGAAGAAGGCAAGATGTCTGCCTAGGAATGCATAGTTACCCCTGTGAATTGTCAATATCAAATCCACTGGGAGAGGTTTGTCCTGACTTGAAGCACTTTACACTTGTTTACCTGGAACTGCATTAGCCATTTCTGTGGGATAACCAACCTGCTTAAGTCTACTTAATGAATGAAGGGGTTAATACCATACTGCAAGCTGTCCTGCCAGGCTTAGCTCACCTTGGGAGGAACCAGGTCAGGCATAAGCAAACTCAGCCTTCCAGATGTTTTGAGACTACAACTCCCATCATCCCTAGCTAACAGGACCAGTGGTTAGGGATGATGGGAGTTGTGGTCCCAAAACATCTGGAGGGCCAAATCTGCCTATGCCACAGCTGTCAACTTTTACCTTTTCTTGCAAGGAATCCTATTCAGAATAAGGGAATATCCCTTTAAAAAGGGAAATGTTGACAGCTATGGCCTATGCCTGAACTAGATAGACAACCATTGTTACCACTGAGTCTACCAGAGAAGCTCAATGTGTGAGGAAGTCTGAGCTCACTGCTGAGGCTCAGATCACATGGCTATTACAAGCCTCTGTTGAGCTCTTATACCAATAATTTAGGGACTTTCACTGCTTTGCAACTAAAGTTTTACTGCCTGTGCAACCTTTTCTGAATGCTATATAGTAAAGCACATGAACCTGACCTTTGGAGAGTGTGTAAATAAACAATTTTTAGCTTACAAAATGAATCGTCCTTTTCTATGCTAGGGGAAGTGGGAAGCTTTGGAAGGAACTTGGAAGGGCTTATTTTAAAGGTCTAACAGCCCATATCTCCATGCTTTACTTTGGTGCATTTTAAAATCTCTGCTGGGGTTCTCTCATCAAAGAGTACTTACCTCCAACTTAGATCTTGGTATCCAGGGAATTATGGTTTCTATATACCTATTTTTTAACTTTAACCAACAATTTTAACTGTCAATTTGCTCAATTGGGAGATATATTTTAGGAGATCTTCGCAATCCCTTATTAATGACCCTGAACAGCTCCGTATCATAAGCAAACTTGGCTACCTCACTGTTCATCCCCAACTCTATATCATGAACAAGTTAAAAAGCACAGGTCCTCTCCAGAAAACCAAAGACTAATTCCAAAGGTTTCTACTAACTTGTAGACCACTTAATAAGAATGTGTTTCACAGATGTATACAGTTAAAAATTGAGGTGCATGTATGAGAATACTGCTTTTCATAATGTATTTGGGTGGAGTTTCCAGGGATATTGTCTTTGTCCATGGAGTTTTCTTGGCAGGGAAACTGGAGTGGCTTGCCGGTTCCTGCTCCAGGTGGATCACATTTGGTCAAAACTCTCCACTATGACCTGTTCATTTTGGGTGCCCTGCTCGGCATAGTTCATAGCTTCTCTGAGTTATTCAAGCCCCTTCGCCACAGCAACACCAAAGAAGTGATGCTTTTGAATTATGGTGCTGGAGGAGACTCTTGAGAGTCCCATGGACTGCAAGATCAAATTCTTGATCTCCATTCTTAAGGAACTCAGCCCTGAGTGCTCACTGAAAGGACAGATCCTGAAGTTGAGGCTCCAATACTTTGGCCACCTCATGAGAAGAGAAGACTCCCTGGAAAAAACCCTGATGTTGGGAAAGATGGAGGGCACAAGGAGAAGGGGACAACAGAGGACGAGATGGTTGGACAGTGTTCTCGAAGCTACGAGCATGAGTTTGACCAAACTGCGGGAGGCAGTGGAACACAGGAGTGCCTGGCGTGCTCTGGTCCATGGGGTCACGAAGAGTCGGACACGACTAAACGACTAAACGACAACATCCAGGGAAGTAAAAAGTAAAATAAAATAAGCACAGGTCCCTGTATCAATCCTTGGTGGGCTCCGTTTTCTATATCCTGCCATCATCATCATTTGCTCCTATGCTCTACTTTCTGTTACTTAAACAGATCCTGATCAATACCTCACCTCTCATTCCATGATTGCTAAGTTTACTCAGTTTTTGCTAAGGTACTTTGCTGAAAGCTTTTTAGAAGTCCAACACATCAGCCACATCACCTCTATCAGTATGCTTGCTGACACTCTCTATAGGTTATGAGACAGGACTTCCCCTGGCAGCAGCCATGCTTGTTCTGCTTCAACAACACCGTACACAGTGCTATTTTATCTTTAACAACACTGTCCGTCAGCAAAATACATTAACTAACCTATAATTTCCAGAATTCCTCCTGGATCCCTTTTTCAAAAATTGGTATTGCATTGGCTACTTTTTAGTCCTTAGATATGAAAGCTGACACTAGGGATAAGTCACATATTCTTTTTGAAAGACCAGTAATTTCACCTTTGGACCTGGCGATTCGTTGGTTTTTATTTTGCCTATTAGGTGTAAAACTTATTACCTACCACCACTGTTTGCCTCAGTTCCTCAAACTACCTTTCTGCAAAAGTTACTTCAGGCAGAAAGGTTTGTCTTATATCGTCTTCTGAGAAGACAGATGCAAGAAGACAGATTCAGCTTCTCTGCAATAAGTTCCAGGACACCCCAAATGACATGCATATTGTCTCCTACAAGGACTGTTAAATTTAGAAACCTTTATTACGGCAGAACATGAGCTTTTAATAACTAACACAGGCTTTCAGGCAGATGTTTATGTTTTATTTTGATGCTGACTTAAATTTCAGTGAGTTATGCAGGTGTGCATTTGCGGCATTCTGGAAAGCGTAAGGAAGGTGATCATGTTTAAAAAGGACCGGGGTTTTGAACCAAACATCTGGATCAATCTGCTTAGAAGAGTGAAGAAGTTGTGGCTCTCCAAGTGTTGCTGAACTCCCAGTTCCCACCCCACCCCCAGCAAGCATGGCCCTTGGCCAGGAATGATGCAGGATGCAATCTAGCAACATGAAGGGTAACATCCCAGGTCTAGTATCTAATGACATGTACACATTAGCAGCTTAAAATACAGGAAGGTAATTTCCCACACACATACACACACTGTGTTTCAAGCTGTGTTTTATGTTGCTGTACACACCATTACTTGCTTCCCCCCACATATTACCTGATTTGTTATCCCAAACCTCCAAAGTCCTATTCAATGAAGCTGTCAACTGCACATGCACTGCCATTTGTGCATGTGTAATGGCTTTTTGAAATGTATCAAATAGCAATATTTCTCAAGAAGATACAGGATGCAGATGGATTGTGGCAAACATCATGTGCGCTTGGTTTCAGAAACCAGTGGTGGGAGCCAGAGTAAACGGCAATGTGTACATAGCCTAAGAGTGCTGCTGCAACGCAAGCTTGTGCAGATGACGCTGTTTCTCAACTGGAAACCCACCTCTTCTCAAACCTCCTGATTTGAAGGAGGTGGAACCGTGGTTACGAAATGGAGAGAGGGAAATGCATTTTGCAAACATTCAGAAATAGGATTTCCCTCCCTCATTTCTTCTTCTATTTCCACTGTGGCCAAGCCTTAAAAAAATATTATAGGGCTGCATTCCCACCCCACCCCCAGTTCAGCTAAAGACCAGGTCAAGCACAGATTATGAGCCCCTCTCCACCAGGGACAGATAATTACAGCAGGCACAGAATGAATGTTAAATGAACTAGTAGGCTCAGGGTCATAGCTGTCAACCTTCCCTTTTTTTGCAGGAAATTCCCTTATTCCAGCGCCGTTCCTGCTGCTTCCAGCTGCTATCCCAGATTGTTAGATATCCTGTAGACTGTCCCCGGGACAGGTGAGGCTGCTGATTGCTTATTTTCAAATCTGAAAGTTGACAGCTATGCTCGGGGGTTCACACCTTCCCCCACACAATTGGACTGACAACTATCACATGCAAATATTTTTACTTGAGAGAACTATAACACCGGGAAGGCTCTCCAAGGTTTAGTCCAGCCACCTGCTAGGAGCAAAATCAGCAATGCAAGGTATTAGCAACTGAACTGGGGCCTTCTGCATGCAAAGCATATACCCTGCCAGTGAGCTAAGAATTTTCCCAAATGGCAAGTGAAGTGTTTGCACACCTATGTGTGAAAGTGCCCTTTCCCAGTGTTTGGAGGCATTCTACATCTGAACACCAGGTGCTGGGATCTGCAAGCATGGAAGACTGCAGTGGAGCGCAGTTCCTTCTGGCTGGTTTCCCATTAGGCATCTGGTTGGCCACTGTGAGAACAGGGTGCTGGACCAAAATGGGCCTTTCATGTACTTCCCATGTGATCCAATTCACACCAAATGCACCATATTTTATACAAAGAAATATGTTCCAGGTAGATAAGAGAGAACATGTGAAGCAGCTCTCCTCAGCTCCCCCAGTCTTAAGTTGCCTGGACCTCTAGAATGAGAGGTCTCAGAACTTGCTATTGGAGACAAATAACCAGAGCTTAGTCATTCTAGCCACATGACCTGGAAGCTGTACGCTGGCTCCCTCGGCCAATAAAGCGAGATGAGCGCCACAACTCCAGAGTCGGTCACGACTGGACCTACTGGTCAGGGGTCCCTTCTGCAAACAAATGCAGAAAAGTGGGGAGAGAGAGAGAGCGCGCAAAGAATTTGAAGCTTTTAAAGAACATATATAAAAGCTACCTAAAGGATATGTATAAGATCTGCCTGATTTGTGTCATTTAAAAAATACAAAATCAGAATCACATTCTAAATAGCTTATTCAAGCCAGACAATCAGTGCACAGCAAATAACCGGGACATTTTCTTGCACTTTTTACGTCACCTGCAAGGAGAGATATTCTACCTGATGCACATCACTGGCCTGCTGTCCATCATTATTGCAGTACAACAGTGGATATTCCGGGCAGGCGAAAGGCAGAGAGTGAGTGGGAAATGAGATTCTCTGCTCTTGCATTCACTGGAAAGTAACGTGGCATTCTTAGCGGAGGGTGAAGCTGCACTTGTAGGCAGAGGCTTCATGAATTAAGTCTGCGCTCGTCAGACTGCAGGTGGGAGTATTGCATCCACTTCTGGTCAACACATTTTAAGGATGGAAGCATTTGTCAACAGGAAGGCAACTAGGATGGCGAGGTGGTCTGGAAGCCAAGCCCTATAAGGAATGGTTGAAAGAGGTATGTCATGTGGAAAATGGAGCAGGATTTGGTTTCAATTGCAGCAGAGGATGGGACTAGAAACAATGGGTGTAAACTCACAGGGATTCATAGAATCATAGTGCTGAAAGAGACCACGAGGGTCATCTAATCCAAAGCCCTGCAATGCAGGAATACTGCCCACAGCTGCCTTGTTGGCTCAAACCAACAAACGTCTGGCCAACAGCCAGATGCACTGACCCTTCTCACCAAAGACTCCCTTAGAAAGCCTACAGCACCCAGTATTCCCAGGCAGTCTCCCATCCAAGTACTAACCAGGCCTGACCCTGCTTAGCTTCTTGCACATTTTAGTTCAACATGAGAATGGCACTGAGAGCTGCATTCCCTTCTGGGCAACCCTCCAAGGACCACATGACAGTGGTGGGCGGGACCATAGGAAAAAGCAGGCAGAGCATGCATACAAAATTTTGCCTTTCTGCAGTAGTCCTTCATCTAGACACATATATTATGAGGTTTCAAAGACACATTCCAGCCCTTGCAAAACTACCTAAGGAATAAAATGGAGTGTACTAATGGGTGTCACTGGAGCAGGTGTGTGGACTTGGGAGAGTCCCAAGGGCCAGAAAGACCAGGAACGGACACATTTGGCCCGTGGGCCTGAGCGTCCCCTTCCCTGCATTAGGAGGCTGTGGAACAACTTGCCTTGGAAGGTGATGGGCCCTTGGTGAAGGCTGGGTGGCCATTTGTCAGGAATGTTACTATGCTAGAGTTCAGGTGTTACTGGACCCAACTTCCATCACACCAAGTCAACAGAACCAACAATCAGGGTTGAAGGGGAGCTGGAGTCCATCCACATCTGGAGGGCGAAACCAGTAGCCAACACCACCTCCTACAGACAATCCCACAAATTATATGTGTGAAGGCACAGCAACCAATGTGCAACGGGGATACATGCGTGAATCAGAAGTGTTCCCCAAATGCTCCAATGTTATTGGTTCCCAATCTCCCCTTTCCATGAACCACTTGAAAATCGCTGATAAGTCTTGATTTTTTTCCCTGCCTGTTGTCACAATTGTAATGTGCCGTGCTAACATGCTGCATGGTTTTCGATTGTATTTTTATTGTTTTCTGTGTGTTTTTTGCTTTTTTGCATTATGATCCGTATTCCATAGAATTCAAATTCAAAAAGAAAAAAAAATACAATATAAGAAATAAAAAAGCCACAAAGATGCAATTAGAAATCAATATGAGCATTTAATGTGGAAATGCCACAGGCCACCTGAATGCAGCTTGTGAACCAATGGTGGTCCTTAGACCACAGTTTAGGAACCCCTCCTCCAATGTGCACACAGCTTAGTTAGTTCACTAAGCATCCCCAGAAAATTAAGAATGGTATATTTTCCTGGTAGGTGTGGGACTCCCCGACCCTTCTCTCTTTTTTTGACAATTTTATTCTCTTTATAATTACATTTACATCCCACCTTTCCTTCAAGGAGCTCCAGGTGGTTCTCTCCATCCTCAGTTTACCCTCACAACAACCCTGTGAGGTACGCTTAGGTTGAAAGATGGATGGCACCTAGTGAGCTTCACGGCTGAGTGGAGAAGTTGAGCTCTGGTCTCCCAGGTCCTATTCCTGTTCCTCTAACCATCATACATGCTGCACGGAAGAACACCAGCGATATGGATCGTTGTTTTACCGCGCATTTAAATGTTTCTGCCTCCTTCTTCTAAATGTACTCCAGCGCCCTGCCCCTGGCAAGCACTGATCAAATAAATAAATAACCAAGGGAGAAGCTCGGCCACGCGGTTCTTAGCGTCACATGTGGAAAGAAAAGCCTCCGCTTTCTCTGCCGTGCTACACAATGATTCCGAGGGGCGCAGAGAGGAATGCAGATTCTGGCGGAGAAAAGGAAAAGTGAAATAAACACGCAGGTTTTGCAAGCAGAGACGGAGGATGTAGTTAGTTGCGGAACCTCCCTCCTTCCCTGCGACCGCTCGATCTGCTAATGCCAGCAGATATGTTTCTCCGGCTCCGACACACTCACAAGGCCCGTCGCCTCCCCACCTTGCAGGGCGGGTGGTGCCGGGGGAGGGTTCACTTGCGGCAAAGGCGAGCGGAGCGGCCGCAGCAGAGTCTGCCTGGCCTACTTTGCAGAAGCAAAGCGCGCGTCCCCTACCAGCTTCGCGGAACAGATTGGCGGCGGCGGGGTTTAGAGGGAGAAAGCAGCCACAGCCAAAAAAAAAAAATTGCAAAGAAAAGAAAGGGAGTCGCTTCCCATTCTTTGGTTTGCCGCCCTCCCTCGCTGCGTGCTCACCCGGATACCCTCCACCCTCTTCCCCGACTACACGTCGGGCAGATTCGCAACCAAGACGGCCTTTACTCAAGGGGAGAAACGCGTGTGCCGGAGCCGCTCCGGAGTCCGGTTCCCACCAGGGTCAGAAGCGGCCGTTTAGAAAAACACAAACAAACGCCGCGCTCACGCCCTTAGGCGGCGGACTCCTCCTCGCCGTCTCCTGGAGAGAAATGCAAGCCAAATCCCCCCCCCCCAATCCTTCCCTCTAGGCCATGCACAGCCGCTTCACACATTACACACGTGTCGTTTACCTGGAAAGGAAAGCGCTTCCTTGCAGGCAGTAGCGTGCGGGCAACTCGCATGTATAAATCGTCAGTGATTTGGTGCCGTCGAGGATAGGTGTTGTTGTTTTTTTTGCAGGATGCCCCCCTTCGTCACCCCCGTTCGTCCAGCCTCACTGAACGTCTGAAGTGGGGACGCAGTAATGTTCGAGCCGCGGCTTCTTTCACAGGACCCACAAGAAAAATGAATGCGTTCCCTAGCCACGAAACTAGGTACACCTATCTCTATTCTCTGTGTCCCCACTTCGTGTCATAACACCGCGCACGTCTGCAAAGCTCTTGCGGGAGCATAGTTAAAGGCGACTTTGCCCGCTGTGGTAACGAATGTTTGGCGGGGTGGGGGCAGTTGATAGTCACGAGTGCAATTTGCTGTAGCCGCGTAACTCTAGTTTGGCTGAGGCTTCCCTTGCAGGTATGCCAAATGTACGTGTGTGCTGTCATACCATGTGACGTTCGACATGTGGGTAGCCGTCCCTTTCCCACAACCTATTTCCCACAACCTGCTTTCTGCGATGGAAGTGCAAAACATGGGAAAGGAGCCTTGGGCTTCTCGGGGTCAGTAGACTTCAGCCTTCTCAGACCCAGGAGCCACTTTTAACTCAAACATTTCTTAATCTTTTTTTCGTTTAGGCGAATCACCAGTTCATTAGGTAATTTCAGCCTTGCCTAAAAATGCCACCTCCAGACTTGGAAGCGGTGAAAGTGAGGGTTGCTCCCATGAGAGCCCTTTTGTTGGTGTTGGTAGAGAAAGAGGCTAGGAATTAGGAATTGAGTAGCAAGAGAGGGAATACTTTGCTTATAGGAGGTGTTCTGCTGTTCCACATTTCTCAAGGAAGAGTCCAGGACTCCAGGCTTTACAAAAGCGCTTGCTCCTTCCTACTCCACCCGGAACTGAGGTTGGGCCACCAAAGCTGATTCAAGGTTTGAGTAAAAAAGAGTGATAAAATGATGGCTGTTCTGCTCTGCAAGGTTGCTCAACCTTTTCTGACCGCCCAAGTCTCTGCAGCAGCTTGAAACCACAGACAGTGCCGCTGAATTTCAGCAGGATGGGTCAGGAAATATGGCAAGAAGGAAGGAAGAAGAAGAAGAAGAAGAAGAAGAGTTTGGATTTGATATCCCGCCTTTCACTCCCTTTAAGGAGTCTCAAAGCGGCTAACATTCTCCTTTCCCTTCCTCCCCCACAACAAACACTCTGTGAGGTGAGTGGGGCTGAGAGACTTCAAAGAAGTGTGACTGGCCCAAGGTCACCCAGCAGCTGCATGTGGAGGAGCGGAGACAGGTTGTGTGGAGGCTTGGCCAGGGCAGCCAGACAGGTGGAGACAGGACAAAGCAGGGAAGAACCATTTATGGCTTTTTGTCATAGGAAGCTGTCTTATACCAGATTAGTCCATTGGTACGTCAGCACCGCCTGGCAGTTGGCTGTCTGGGGTGTCAGGTGGAGGACATCCCCAGCCCTCCCTGCAGATGCTGGTGATTGAACCTGTGGCCTTCTGCATGCATAGCAGATGTTCTACCACTGAGCTACAGCCCTTCCCCAACATTCTGTGGTGCCCCCATGTGCTCCCAGCCATACCAGTGAGGCTTGCACAGGAGAAGTTCCCTTAGTGAGTTGTGGCCTCTTACCTTCTCTTTGCTGTATGCTAGGGAAGCTTTTTGTGACCCTTGGTCCTGGATTCCTGAAATGCAGCCTCTGAAAAAAGGGGGGTTGTGTGTGTGTGTTTTATGGCCACATTACCACATGGGGAGGATGTTCTGCTTGTTACGGCTGGTTATAGCTGAAGGTGGTGGTGGTGGTGGGGAGCTGTTTGCAACATATTTGGAGGGTGCTCCAGATTTAGCTGCAAGTAAATCCTTGTTGCTGTAAAACTCTGGACCAGGAAAGTTTGAATTATTGGAGAGTTTGACGTTCCTGCTGGAGTAGTTTAGCAAGCTCCGTTTTCTCTTTTACGAAAGCCATCCTGTGTGTGCTTTGGATCTGACAAGTTGAGGGAACTGTGTTAAAAAAGGAGGGGGGTTGTCTCCTTCATTCCTAAAGTCCCCACCCTCTTCTGCCACAGCCCCTGTGTCTGAGGTCTGAAAATTCCTAAGAACTTAAAATGCACTTACTGTTATAACAGTAAATAATAAGATCTCTTACACCAGTGGCTTCCCATCTATTTCTTAACAGACTGCTTGAAAATTGCTGAGGGTCTTGGACCACTTCAGCAAGTTTTCTGCCTGTAGTAGCTGTGCTAAATGCTGTATAGTTTTAAACAATACTTTTATTGCTTCTTTTGTTTCTTATCTTGTATTTCATTGTAGTACAATTTGCATTCCATAGAATTCAAACTACAATACAATAAGATATAATTTTTTTTAAGCAGTTAAAGTACAATTAAAAACCAGTATGAATATTTAATATAGACATGCCACAGCCACCTGATTGAAGCTAGCAGACCACTGGCAGTCCACAGACCATAGTTTGGGAACTCCTGACTTGTATCAACTGGGGAATTTTACTCATGGCACCACGCTCTATATATAATCCAGTGTTTCCCAAACTTGGGGCTCCAGCTGTTTTTGGACTACAACTCCCATCATCCCTAGCTAGTAGGACCAGTGGTCAGGGATTATGGGAATTGTAGTCGAAAGCAGCTGGAGACCCAAGTTCGGGAAACACTGATATAATATTACAGGCAGTAACCCCAAAGCACACATTCTTTGCTCCTGCTCTGCACTGTGGAAAGCCCTTCCTTCTGCCATATGCTCCCTCTGCCAAAGTGATTTATCAGTCAGTCCCCCTTCCCAGGGAACTCTGGGAATTGCAGCTCTGTGAGGGGAAAAGAGGTCTCCCTATCTATTTTTAGCACCCTTAACAAAATACAGTACAGTTCTATGATTCTTTGGGGAAAATCGTAAATGTTTAAATTGGTGTGATACTGCATTAAATGCTTCTTCTTCTTCGGCGATCGCTCATAGCCGAGTAAGATTGTCTTCCATATACACGGTTTTAACAATGAGTCCGTAAGTGACTGTGGAGGCCAATCCTGGATCCACACGTCCTTCCACAGTGATGACATTGGTCTCCAGACGGGAGTTGATCACGGTGTGGATTTGCCAAGCGTGCCTTCCTCTTAGCTTGTTTCTCCCTTGCGTCTTGAGTTCAAGTGTCTTCAAAGCCCATGACACCTTTGGTAAAGTCTGTTCTCCAACTGGAGCGCCAGTGTTTCCCAGTTGTCAGTGTTTATACTACTTTTTTAGATTTGCCTTGAGACAGTCTTTAAACCTCTTTTGTTGACCACCAGCATTACGCTTTCCATTATTAGGTTCGGAATAGAGTAGTTACTTTGGAAGACAATAACCAGGCATCCGCACATGACCAGTCCAATGAAGTTGATGTTGAAGAATCTGCATAGTGCAGATGTGGCCATTCTTGCACAGGGATAGGGAACCTATGGCTGTCCAGATGTTGTCTGAATGCAGCTGCAGCTCTGATCACCCCTGACCAATGGCCATGCTGGCTAGGACTGATGGGAGTTGAAATCCAGCAGCATTAAACATCTGGAGGCTCACAGGTGCCCCATACCTGCTCTAACCACCATACCCCATGGGTTCTAATACAGGAAGCATAAGAAACTGCATTATCAAGCTTTGTAGTTCAGTCCACACTGACTGACAGCAGCTGTCAAGGGTCTCAGTCAAAGGCCTTTCTCACCCAATCTATTTAGAACTGGAAATGCCACAGGCTCTCCCAAAGTTTTGATATCACCAACCCCAGCAAGTCTGATTTTAAATCTGATCTAGTCAGACAATTTATTTGTGAGGGGGAAGCAACAATAAAGCTTTGTTGTTAGCTTGGCATGATAACCACATGTAATAGGAAGCCCCACTATGCAATGGCCACATTTCCAACCCAGAGAATTACCAGTATATAGTTACCTGTAGTTGGCAGTTTATATGGAATGTACCACCTAGTCATCAATTTTGTATAATTCTCTACAACTGAAATTTTGACAGTGGAGGAGTCAACAGAGGGAAAGCAGAAATGGGAGATGCAAAGAGAAGAAATAATGAATATATGCAAACATAGGATGTACTGTTCTTACATGTTACCTGGGAGATCCATGTGACTGGCTGCTTCCAGACTATTGCTACTTTATGAGTAGAATTCAGTTGTGCATGGTCAGATTCAGGTTGCATAATTAAAGTGGATTTTGTACCCTTGTACAATCAATCCACTTTTTTAAAGGATTTTTTTTTCAGTAAGGAAAGTGTTGTGAAAATGCGCTGAGAAGTTTGAGATTATAACTGCTTGACCTAACTTCATGGTGCAAACAAGTAAGCCACCATAGGGCTGGTGTGCAGCAACTCTTTCTGGTATTTTGAATTACTATAACATTATTAGTTTACAAAGTTTTGATTAATTTGTTGCTGTTGTTTGCTTTATTTATATGCTGCTTTGTTTGTTATTACAGTGATATTATTATTATTATTATTATTATTATTATTATTAATTTATTTATTTATACCCCGCCCATCTGGCTGGGCTTCCCCAGCCACTCTGGGCGGCTTCCAAAAGAATATTAAAATACTATAATACATCAAACATTAAAAGCTTCCCGAAACAGGGCTGCCTTCAGATGTCTTCTAAAAGCCTGGTAGTTGTTGTTCTCTTTGACATCTGGTGGGAGGGTGTTCCACAGGGAAGGCGCCACTACCGAGAAGGCCCTCTGCCTGGTTCCCTGTAACTTGGCTTCTCGCAGTGAGGGAACTGCCAAAAGGCCCTCAGGGCTGGACCTCAGTGTCCGGGTAGAACGATGGTGGGGGAGACGCTCCTTCAGATATACTGGACCAAGGCCGTTTAGGGCTTTAAAGGTCAGCACCAACACTTTGAATTGTGCTCGGAAACGTACTGGGAGCCAATGTAGGTCTTTCAAGACCGGTGTTATGTGGTCTCTGCGGCCGCTCCCAGTCACCAGTCTAGCTGCCACATTCTGGATTAGTTGTAGTTTCCGGGTCACCTTCAAAGGTAGCCCCACGTAGAGCGCATTGCAGTAGTCCAAGCGGGAGATAACCAGAGCATGCACCACTCTGGCAAGGCAGTCCGCAGGCAGGTAGGGTCTCAGCCTGCGTACCAGATGGAGCTGGTAAACAGCTGCCCTGGATACAGATTTGACCTGTGCCTCCATGGACAGCTGTGAGTCCAAAATGACTTCCAGGCTGCGCACCTGGTCCTTCAGGGGCACAGTTACCCCATTCAGGACCAGAGAATCCTCCACACCTGCCCGCCTCCTGTCCCCCCAAAACAGTACTTCTGTCTTGTCAGGATTCAACCTCAATCTGTTAGCCGCCATCCAACCTCCAGGCACTCACACAGGACCTTCACTGCCTTCACTGGTTCTGATTTGAAAGAGAGGTAGAGCTGGGTATCATCCGCATACTGATGAACACCCACTCCAAATCCCCTGATGATCTCTCCCAGCGGCTTCATGTAGATGTTGAAAAGCATGGGGGAGAGGACAGAACCCTGAGGCACCCCACAAGTGAGGGCCCAGGGGTCTGAACACTCATCCCCCACCACCACTTTCTGAACACGGCCCAGGAGGAAGGAGCGGAACCACTGTATAACAGTATAACTGTATAACAGTGCCCCCAGCTCCCAGCCCCTCAAGACGGTCCAGAAGGATGTTATGGTCGATGGTGTCAAACGCCGCTGAGAGATCCATTAGAACTAGGAAACAGCTCTCACCTTTGTCCCTAGCCCGCCGGAGATCATCAACCAGTGCGACCAAGGCAGTTTCAGTCCCATGATGAGGCCTGAATCCCGACTGGAAGGGAATCCCGACTGGAAGTGATCCAGTGATCACAGTGTTAGTTGTTTTTTAATGCTGTTGTAACTATTGTGAGCTGCTTTGAGCTCAACATTTGGGAAAAGTGGGATACAAATATTAAGCCAAGTAAAATCAAATAAAAAGCAGCATGAATGTTCAACTCTAGTCTTCTAATATTATTTATCTACTTGTAAAGGAAGTTATGCAGAGCCCAGTTTGCATCAGGCCCATATTGTGGGAGCAAAAGATTAAGCAGCTGGTGTGTGTGTTGGGAGGATACATTTCCATTCCATACCCTGCACCAGTTCCCCTTCCCCAATGCAAATTGCACCTTCAAGAATGTGTTGCTCAGCTCTTCCTCTGTCTTTTATGTTTTCCCCAATACAGCTAATATCGGGTGGCAGGGGCTAGGATTTGAATTTTAGTATCGGTATAGGGAGGGCAGTCCTGATCAAATCACCTCCCATTCTACCCATGATGCTTTTAGGAAATCTAAACAGAAATCTCCTGCTTTACATGCGGTCTGAGGCTTTCTGGCAGAGTGGTTTGTTTCACTACTGTACCGAGTAATCACACACCTCTGGGATGGGAGACAAAAGTGTAGGCTTTGTTTTGTTCCATTTGGCAGGGGCGAAACTTGACTTCATTTCACCCGGGTGAAAGACCCAGTTTGACACCTCCCATCGCACATTTGTGTGTGTGCACGCACAAACACACACACACACAGAGGCTGGGAGCCTGACTCCTCCGGAAGCTTCACCTGGGGCAAAAAACCTGGCTAGACCCCTGTAGCCATGGCCCTGCATTTGGTGAAAGTGCTGCAGCTCACCTGTGTGCAAGAAGTCCCCTGGGGCAGACTCCTGTCTGAAACCCTGGAGAACCACAACTAAGAGAGTGCTGAGCTACATCAGCCAATGGTCTGATGCAAGGCAGCGTTCAATGTTCCATCTGCACTACTCAGATCTCATTTGGAGTATTGTGTTCAGGTCTGTGGGTCACACTATTAAGATGGTGATGTAGTGATGGCCACCAGTGTGTGTGTGTGTGTATCTCAGTAGGTTTAGACTGTAGTGCTGATAACACCAAGGTTGCAGGTTCAATCCCCATATGCAGCAGCTGCATATTCACAGTATAGTAGCAGGGGGTTCGACTCAATCAGTGTTTTTCAAACTTGGGTCTCCAGTTGTGGTTGGACTACAACTCCCACCATCCCTGCCCACTGGGATGATGGGAGTTGTAGTCCAACCACAGACGGAGACCCAAGTTTGCTAAACACTGGAATAGATGATCCTCAGGGTCCCTTCCAACTATGATTCTGATTCTAATTTGGATAGAAGAAGAGTAGAAGAGTTTGGATTTGATACCCTGCTTTATCACTACCCTAAGAAGTCTCAAAGCGGCTAACATTCTCCTTTCCCTTCCTCGCTCACAACAAACACTCTGTGAGGTGAGTGAGGCTGA
Organism: Podarcis vaucheri; assembly: GCF_965113315.1. Classification (NCBI taxonomy): domain Eukaryota; kingdom Metazoa; phylum Chordata; class Lepidosauria; order Squamata; family Lacertidae; genus Podarcis; species Podarcis vaucheri. The sequence continues at coordinate 19,083,506 of NC_138758.1, read as the reverse complement.
GAGACTTCAGAGAAGTGTGACTAGCCCAAGGTCACCCAGCAGCTGCATGTGGAGGAGCGGGGAAGCGAACCCGGTTCACCAGATTATGAGTCTACCGCTCTTAACCACTACACCACACTGGCTCCCCAGCTCAAGAATTGGGCAAATTCATGGAGGATGGGGTTGTCAATAGTCGCTAGCCACTGTGGCTTGGCTCTGCCTCCACAATTGGAGGCAGCAATGCTTTCTGAATATGCCACTTGCTGGAAACTACAGGAAGGGAGAGTGCTATTGCACTCAGGTCCTTCTGACAGTCTTTCCACTTTAGTTTCTGGTTAGCCACTGTAAAAATAGGATGCCTGATTAGCTGGGGATATTGGTCTGCTCCAGCAGAGCTGCTGTTATGTACTTCTGAAAGCATTTTCATTTGTATTGATCAAGTGACTAGCAACAAGGTTATTAACCCAGGTGCTCAATGAGGTAAGTGGGCAAGCTTGAGACCTGCTGGGTTACCAAATGGTTCGCTTGCTCTAGAGATGAGAGGTCTGGTATGCCTCTGAATATGCATTGCTGGGAATCACAAGTGGGGACAGGGCACAATTGCGCTCAGGTCCTGCCAATCCAGCAGGGCTCTTCTTCCGTTCTTATAAACAGATTGGAATAGGATAAGAGGGAAGCAATGTAGATGGTCAACAGCAGTGGCGTAGCATGGGTTGTCAGCACCCGGGGCAAGGCAAGTAATTTGCGCCCCCTAGCCCGTGGATTTGCGCCCTCTAACCCTAACCCCCAGATGTTGCGCCCGGTGCGGCCGGCCCCCCCTGCACCCCCCACGCTACGCCACTGGTCAACAGTATGGAAAGCAAGTTATTTCAGAAAAGATGAACAGAGTTTGGTATGCTTAGCCTAGAGAAGAGATGACTGGGAAGTCAGGGGGCAATGATTACCACAGCAACATGACAGCAGTCTTCAAGTATCAAGTTGTTGTTGCTTAGTCGTTTAGTCGTGTCCGACTCTTCGTGACCCCATGGACCAGAGCATGCCAGGCACTCCTGTCTTCCACTGCAGCTTGGTCAAACTCATGCTGGTAGCTTTGAGAACACTGTCCAACCATCTCGTCCTCTGTCGTCCTCTTCTCCTTGTGTCCTCAATCTTTCCCAACATCAGGGTCTTTTGCAGGGAGTCTCCTCTTATCACGTATCTGAAGATAATTACTCTCTGCTGCCCAAGAGGGCAGGGCAAGAAATTGCATAGACTTAAGTAAGAGGAGGGTGAATTTTGGTTGAATATTAGGAGATGCTCCTTTATGGTCGGAGCAATTTGACATTGGAGCAGTTACTCACAGGGCTTGGGGGGCACTAGAGGACTTCAAGGAGAGGCTAAGAGAGACTGGCCCAAGGCCACCCAGACAGCTTTACAGCTTGCTGGAAACTCGAACCCTGGCTTCTCAAGGTTCTTACCCAATAGTCTAATTCAGGGATGTGGAACCTATGGCTCTGCAGATATTGCTGGACTACAGCTGCTGCCACCCCTGACCATTGGGTGTACTGGGAGTCCAGAAACATCTGGAGGGCCACAATTCCCCCATCCTACTCTAACTATAGAAACATAGAATTGGAGAGCCAGTGTGATATAGTGGTTTAGAGCGATAGACTCGTAATCTGGTGAACTGGGTTCGCGTCTCCGCTCCTCCACATGCAGCTGCTGGGTGACCTTGGGCCAGTCACACTTCTTTGAAGTCTCTCAGCCTCACTCACCTCACAGAGTGTTTGTTGTGGGGGAGGAAGGGAAAGGAGAATGTTAGCCGCTTTGAGACTCCTTAGGGTAGTGATAAAGCAGGGTATCAAATCCAAACTCTTCTTCTTCTTCTTCTTCTTCTTCTTCTTCTTCTTCTTCTTCTTCTTCTAGAGTTGGAAGGAACCCTGAGGCTCCTCTGGTTCACCCCCCGGCAATCCAGGAATCTCAACTAAAGCATCCATGACAGGTGGCCATCAAAATTCTGCTTAAAAGCCTCCAAGGGAAGAGAGCCCACCATTTCTTGTGGGAGTCTGTTCCACTGCCAAACTGCTTTTACCGTCAGAAACTTCCTCCTGATGTTAAGTCAGAATCTCCTTTTTTTGTAACTTGAAGCCATTAGTTCAGGTCCTAACCTCTGGAGCAGGAGAAAACAAGTTTGCTCCATTCTCCAAGGGACACCACTTTAAATGTCGAGTCTCTTATAGTAGCAGTTTTAAGAATGTAAGAAGAGCCCTGTTGTATCAGACCAAGGCTCTTTTAGTCTAACAACCTGTTTCCAAGAGTAGCCAGCCATTTTTTTTTCAAGGAAGGCTTTGTACCTCTCCATTGCCCCCAGGATCTCAGATATAGAGGTACACTGCAACTGCAAATGGAGGTTCAGTTTTCAATCATGCCTAACAACTATTAGCCATTATAGTTATAATATTGTGCTTTAAATTGCACTGGGAATCACTCTGGGGTAAGAGTTTGTGAAGGGAGGTGTGTGATTGTCCTAAATAAATGCACAAACCTTCCATGGATCCATCCATCAGAACTTGCCACTGTCTTATAACCCACCACACATGCTAATGCTGATACAGTAGAAAAAATATTTCAACATGGTACTGTTGGGTTTGTGGACCTTTCTCTCTCTCTCCCCCCCCCCCCCCCGCGTTCTTTTTCTCATGGCTGTCCTCTCAGGTCGCTTTCATTCCCTTTTTGCAGAAGGGGGAGCACAGGTTGAGAGATAAGTGACTTGCCTAAACAAAGCCATGGGTCTGAGGCAGAGGTTGACGCTCCCTTTCCTGACAGAGGCTTCTGTGCCTCTATAAAGCCAAAATCCAAAAGGTTGTGCTTCTCGTGGCAGTAGTTCCAAGACACATAAAACACTACTGGTTGAGTTTCCAGCTGTCATATTACTGCTGCAGCCTCTGTCAGGAAAGGAGTTGAAAGTACACCAGCAAAAAGTCTCCCTTTTATTGTTTCCCAGCAATCTGGGCTGCTTTAAACTCTGATCAACGAGATGATAACTCACCTCCTCCGTGGGAATGAAAAATGCACCTTTGATATTGGCAAATGTATTAATAGGGGAAAGTAGTCATTAACAGAAACTCCAGTATGAAGGTGTGTGCTCTGCATTCCCATGGAGAAAGATGAGTTGTCAGCCATAGAGAAGGTGAGTTATCGCCTGGCATGGCAGCCAGGAATTCATCACAGGACTGTTTCTCCATCAATGCACATTTATGCTGAAGAAAAGCTTGCCCTGTGGAATATCCACCTGTTGTGTAGCTGCTGAAAGCGAAAGGGCCCTTGCCAGGAAGAAGAAGGAAGAAGTTGCCAGCTATGCCTATCTCAGTTCACTGGCAAATAAAAGGCAACTTTATATTCTGCTCTGAGAGCATCACCTGTTCTTTCACGACCCCTGAGAAACACAGTTCTATTCCGTTAGGGAACTTCTCCAGGTAAATGTTGCTGCACACTCGGCTTTCCAGGAAGGAAACAAGGGTCTCCTGGCAGGGGAGGGTCTGCTTGCCCTAGGGCAACCTTGGTCTGCTCTCAGCCAGTCCACCACCTATCTTCTTGCTTACAAGCGGAATGGAGTAGCTCTGCCTGTCGCTGGCTGTGGCTGGAACCAGTCACCACGGGCAAGGGGGAGACCACCCTGGGCTCCTAAGAAGCAGAAGTTGCAAGAAGCTTGCGTCCCTCTCCCCGCACCGCCCCCCTCCCTGCCCTTCCCAAATAGCACTCGGCTCCAACTGACAGTTGCTCCAGGATTGCAGAGCGGAAGCACGGCTGGTCCCATTTATCAGTCAGGGGACTAAAGACCGCTGGGTTGGGTGGGTTTGAGGCTTGTGTATATAACTCTCTGTGTGTGTGCATTATTGCTGTCTATTGCAAGTTGTGCTGGGGACCATTGGGGTTTTGAAAGGCAAGGTAAAAACATATTAATTAAATGATAATTAACAAATAAGGCAGAGGCCACCCACCTTCCCTTTAACTCTGCGCTGAGCAAAGAAGGTACCCGTGACTCCCAAATCGAATGCCGGCTCGGGTATGTTTGTCTGAATCCCTTAAAAATGAAACAATTCTCTCTTTGCTCCCTTCGTGTAGACATGCTACTCGACGAAGAACTCTGGACAGCTCGAAACCTCGCCACTGTTTTTGTGACATTTTGGCTGGGTCCTAATACAAGCACCGCCCTGCTGTGGATTTTAGGGTTCATCGGAGCGCGATTCGTATTCTTCTACTCCTCCCACCAAACCCCTCAAATTTTCAGATTCGTGCAATCTGAGAACTAGCCCCTAGCTAGGTACTCCCAATTCAATCACCATCCTTTTGTTCTCTTTGCCTCCCCAAGAAGCGATCGACACAAACAGAGCCTAACCCGGCCGTTCAAGAACTTTTGATAATTTAGGGGCTTGAGCGACCCGCGTAAGGAAAGAGAGAGAGGCTCGTTGCGAATCCGAAAGCTTGCCGCACTTTGAGAGAAGCAGCCAGAACCGATCTCCACATTCCGAGCCTCCCTTTTGCGCGTGCGGGCGTGTTGAAGTCCCGATCGGTTCACTCCCCGCTTCCTCCTCGCCATCCCTCCCTTTCACACGTTGCCTCGGCCCCGCAGACCCCTCCCTGGCCATCTTCCCCTAAACTCCCACAATCCTTTCTCCGAAAGCCAATCGCACGGTGGTTGCTTGCGTACATTCTGCCACAAACTCCGCCCTCTTCCCTCTTCACGCGACCAGCCTTTTTCGCGGAGGATGCGGTGGCGCCGAGGCGACCGTGCCCCACGGACGCGTTCCGAAGCCGCTGGAGGGCGAAGGTGGGAACACGTGTTTGTCTGCCATTGTGCCGCATGAGGTAATCCTTGCACACGACCCGGGAAGTAACACATTCCGCCGCTTAGCTTGCACGCACCGCACTCGGCTGCGTGTGTGTGTGTGTGTGTGTGTGTGTGTGTGTGTTTGCATGCATGCATGTATGTGTGTGTGTTTCTTCTTCTAATATGGAAGATCGTGCAACTTTGCAGAAAAGTTTCTTGTTATTGGTCAGAATAAGACGCATAGGAATAAAATGTGGGGCAAGAAAAGGGAGCACTGGAATACCTGTGAATACAGGCTGGGTTTTCGATGGGGTGTGCAATCTTACGTATGTACAGTGCAATCTCGTGTATGCCTACCTGGAGGTTATCCCCACTGAATTTAATAGGATTTGCTCTCAGGAAAGAGTGTGTGTGTGTGTGTGTGTGTGTGTGTATATATATATGACATTAAAAATGCATATGTATATATATATAATTGCATTTTTTATTGCCACCTTTTCTACAAGGAGCTCAAGCTGGCACACTTAATTCACTTGTGCCCCCCTTCCGTTTATCCTCACAAGAATCCTGCGAGGTAGATTAGGTTGAAAGAGAGATCCCACATGATCATGAAGCTCACTGGGTGACCTTGGGTCAGTCACTGCATCTCAGTTTAAGGTACCTCACAGGGTTGTTTGGGGGATTAACTGAGGAGGAGGAGAACCATTAACCATTAACCGCCTTGAGCTCCTTGGAGGAAGTGCTGGCATATAAGTTCGACAAATGCATAAATAAGTAGATGAGTTAGGATTTGAAGCCTGGTCTCCCTGGTCCTAGTCTGACATTATGACAACTGCATCACACTGTCATACTTACCTGTGCCCACTTACCTGAGAGCAAGTTCGCATGGAACTCAGTGGGGTTCTGAGTAGACATGCATGGGGTTGTTCTGTCACTTAATTTATTTTAACATTTATGTTATATATTTCTATGACAAGTATGCTCAAGGTGGCTTTCAGAATTTGAGTGTGTGTGTGTGAGAGAGAGAGATGAAGCGAGTGAAAACCCAATTGTTGTATTCAATATGCAGCGATAACAGCATCGTAAGAGACGCTAGGGGAGGGAGGGAAAATAAAACTGCCAATAACATAACACCGTTATACAAATCTATGGTGCAGCTGCACATACAGTGTTGAGTTCTGGTTGCTGCACCTCAGTTGTAGAAATTGCAGAGAAAGGTTCAGTAAAGAGCAAGTAAAACGGTCACAGGGCTGCAGCAATCCCACGTGAAGTAAAGCTTACAATATTTTGGGCTTTTTAGTTCAGGGGAAAAGGCAGGTTACAGGGGACATGACGGAGTTGAAGAATATGTATGGGGTGAAGAAAGTGGGTACAGTAGAGACTTTTCTCCCTCTCTCATATTGTTAGAACTTGGGACCATCCAGGGAAGAGGAACGTTGGAAGATTCAGGACACACTAAGTAATAGACTTCTTCATAAAGTGCATAGTGAAACACAATGGAATTTGCTGCCAAAGGATGTGGTAATTGCCACTAATGTGGCTTTAAGGTGTTTACACAAATTCATGGAGGACAAGGCTTTCAGTGGCTAACTAGCCCCGATTCCTATATTCTGCCTCCGCTGTAGGGGACAGTCATACACTGAGGAATAGCTGTTGCAGGAGAGTGAGCACAAGAGCGCTTGTGTGGTTCACTTCCTGCTTGCAGGCTTCCTGTAGTCCTCATTCTGGATAGGATGGGCCTTTGGTCTGATCCAGTACATAAAACACATTGCTATATATAGGACCCCTGACCATTAGGTCCAGTCGTGACCAACTCTGAGGTTGCGGCGCTCATCTCGCTTTATTGGCCGAGGGAGCCAGCGTTTTTCCACAGACAGCTTCCGGGTCATGTGGCCAGCATGACTAAGCCGCTTCTGGAGAACCAGAGCAGCAGAAGGAAAGGCCGTTTACCTTCCTGCCGGAGCGGTACCTATTTATCTACTTGCACTTTGACATGCTTCTGAACTGCTAGGTTGGCAGGAGCAGGGACCGAACAACGGGAGCTCACCCCGTGGTGGGGATTTGAACCGCTGACCTTCTGATCGGCAAGTCCTAGGCTCTGTGGTTTAACCCACAGCGCCACCCGCGTCCCTTGCTATATATAAGCTGTAGTTAAAACAAATGAAAATAAAACCCTGCCAGAATAACATCACTTTGGGAGCTTGTTCAAAAGCGGGCAGAAACAGAACCCTTGGCAAGGTACTTTCCTGTTTCAGTGCCACAGCTGAAAAGGCCATGCTATGTTGTCCCTGCCAATTGCACTGTTTCCTCAGAGGGGACAAAGAGGAGTACCTTAGAAACAACATAGACCTGAGAGAGGTCCAGAAGTTTCTCTTTGCTGCTCACCATGGACTGCCTCAGTTCTGAGGTGGCCCTGAGCAAAGTGGGGAACTTCTGTCACTAGGCCCTGGTGAGATTACTTGGTTGTGCCTGCAGGAAACTTTACTCAGAACACAGCCAGACAGTTGATTTTAGCCGCCATTTTGATTTGCTGCAGGATGCTACATTGTTGGCATGGGTTGAGCGAGGGAAATGGGAGCTAAAGTCAGCTATGTGGTGCTGCTCAGAGCCACCCAGTGATGCTGGGAGCTGACACTGGCCCTTCTTCTCACATGTGGTTCCTGGAGCTCAGCAACTGAGACCCTGGTCTTGCTGTAGTTCTCAAGTCAGTATGGACTGGGAAAATAGGAACTGGTCCATCTATCTATATCAATAAGTCTTCTCCAGAGTTTCAAACAGGAATCTCTCCCAACCCATGCTGGGGTTTGAACTCGGGACCTTTTGCATTCAAAGCAGACGCTCTGCTGCTGAGGCACAGCCCATTTCCCTGCAAATCAATATCTCCCTTATCTTAAGCTCTTTCCCAACATGATAACTGAAGCAAACAGTTGAAACTGGAAGTATACTTGGGGCTAGATTGAGGGGCATGTGTCACAGCTGACTGCCAAACCTCAAGGGGCAGGAGTGAGGGGATCAACACATAGTAGAAACAGCCCGTTGAAAAGCTGGCACCAGTGATGTTCCCGGTCAGCGTTGCATTCATGTTGCTGTTGTCATTTTGGTCACATCTGCACCACACCTTTAAAGCACTGTGATACCATTTCAACCATCATGGCTTTCTCTAAATCACTCTGGGGACTGTAATTTGTTAAGAGTGCTGAGAGTTGTTTAAGGGGCCTCTGATTTCCCTCACAGAGCTACAATTTCCCTACGATTTCCCTCACAGAGCTACAGTTCTCAGAGTTCCTTGGGAAGAGTGAATTTTAGTTCTTTGAGGGGAAGAGGGATCTCCTAATGAAGTGATGGCCAAACTCAGCCCTCCAGCTGTTTTGGAACTACAATTCCCATCATCCCTGACCACTGGTCCTGTTAGCTAAGGAGGATGGGAGTTGTAGTCCAAAAACAGCTGGAGGGCCAAGTTTGGCCATCACTGTCCTAATGGCTCTCAGCATCCCTAACAAATGACAGCTCTTGGGATTCTTTGAGGGGAGGGAAGCCATGACTGTTACAGTGGTATAACAGTGTTTTAAAGGTGTGCTGCCAATGTAGCCTTAGAATCACAGAGCTGGCCCTGACTTTCTGCAATGGGGCTGTGTACACAATATTCCTTCAGAGCAAAATAATTTCCTCAAAGAATTCTGGGCACTTTAGTTTGATAAGGATTGCGGGGAATTGTAGTTTACCCCTCACCAAGTTACAATCCCCAGCAATCCTTAACAAACAAAAGTGCCTGGAATTTTATGAGGAATCCCCAACAAGACTTAACAAATGATAGTGCCCAAAAGTCTTTGAGAAAGAGAATGTGTTTTGAATGTGCTTTAAAGGTATAGTGTATACACAGCCTGAATCTCTAAGGTGTCACTGCATGCACACCATACATTTAAAGCACATGGATTTCCCCAAAGAATTATGGGCACTATCATTTGTTAAGTGTTGCTGGGGATTGTAGTTCCCTGAGGGGGTAAACTACAGTTGCCCATAAATCTTTGAGGGAAAGAATGTGCTTTCAATGTGCTTTAAAGCTATAGTGTGTCCATAGCCCGGGGCAGTGGAGAACAAGCCCTTTTCTTCTTCTGTGTGACAGCCCTTTGAGTAGTTGAATCGTAGAACCATAGAATTGCAGAGTTGGAAGGGACCCCAAGGGTCATCTAGTCCAACCCCCTGCAATACAGCAATCTCAGCTAAAGCATCTGTGGCAGATGGCCATCCAACCTCTGCTTTAAAAACCTCCAATGAAGGAGAGTCCACCACATCCTGTGGGGAGACCATTCCACTGTCAAACAGCTCCTACTGTCAGAAAGTTCTTCTTGATGTTGAGTTGGAATCGCCTTTCTTGTAACTTGAAGCCATTGGTTCCAGTCCTACTCTCCAGAGCAGGAGAAAACAAGCTTGTTCCCTCTTCCATGTGACAACCCTTGAGATATTTGAAGATGGCTGTCATATCTCCTCTCAGCCTCCTCTTTACCAAGTTAAACATACACAGCTCCTTCAACCGTTCCTCATAAGACTTGGGTTCCAGATCCTTGGTTGCCCTCCTCTGCACACATTCCAGCTTGTCAACATCCTTCTTAAATTGTGGTGACCACAATTGGACACGGTATTCCAGATGCGGTCTGACCAAGGCAGAATAGAGTGCTACTATTACTTCCCTTGATTTTGTACTTCTGTTGATGCAGCCTAGAATAGCATTAGCTATTTTTGGTGCTGCAGCACAATGTTGACTCATGTTAAGCTTGTGGTGCACTAAGACCCCAAGATCCTTTTCACATGTACTGCTAGTAAACCAGATGTACCCCATCTTATATTTGTGCATCTGGTTTTTCTGCCTAAGTGCAGAATCTTACATTTGCCCCTGTTTAAATTCATTTTGTTAGCTTGGGCCCAGTTCTCCGGTCTGTTAAGGTCATTTTGAATTCTGATTCTGTCTTCTGTGGCATTAGCTAACCCTCCCAGTTTGGGGTCGTCTGCAAATTTGATGAGCATCCCCTCAATTCCTTTATCCAAGTTGTTTATAAATATGTTGAACAACAGTGGGCCCAAGACAGAACCCCGTGGCACGCCACTTATCACTTTTTTCCAGAATGACAAGGAACCATTAATGAATACTCTTTGGGTTTGGTCAGTCAACCAGCTACAAATCCACCTAACAGGTACCTTGTTCAACCCAGCTTCATCACAAGAATATCATAGGGGACTTTGTCTCCTTATCCACCAAGCTTGTAATTCCATCAAAAAGAGAGATAGAGAGAGATTCATCTTGCATGACTTATTTTTGAGAAACCCATGCTGGGTCTTAGTAATCACAGCATATCACGTCCCTCCTCAGTCTGCTTTGCATACAGAAGGTCCCAGATTCGATTTCTGGCATCTCCAGGTAGGTCTGGGAGAAACCCTTCCCTGGAGTCTTGCTGAGCTGCTGCCAATCAGTGTGAATGATTCAAACATCAGTATAATGAACTGATTGAAATGCAGTAAAAACGAAGATATTTGAGCAAATGGAGGAGGAGTGCTGAAAACTGGGGCTTTTGGTCTGGGGTGCAAAAGATTCACTTTTGAATTGTGTAGGAAGAAAGAATGATGTGCCATCAAGAGGATCCCACTTCAGGAGGCATGACAGACACAGTAACTATTATGGATAGATCAGCAGTTCTCAAAAAGGGACACGGATGGCGCTGTGGGTTAAACCACAGAGCCTAGGACTTATTGATCAGAAGGTCAGCTGTTCGAATCCCCGCAACGGGGTGAGCTCCCGTTGTTCAGTCCCTGTTCCTGCCAACCTAGCAGTTCAAAAGCACGTCAAAGTGCAAGGAGATAAATAGGTACCGCTCCGGCGGGAAGGTAAACGGCGTTTCTGTGCGCTGCTCTGGCCACATGACCCAGAAGCTGTATGCCGGCTCCCTCGGCCAATAAAGTGAGATGAGCGCCGCAACCCCAGAGTCGGCCACGACTGGACCTAATGGTCAGGGGTCCCTTTACCTTTTACCTTTACAGCGGTTCTCAACCTGTGAGTCCCCAGATGTTGTTGGACTACAAATCCCATCATCCCTGAGCTCTGGCCTTGCTACTCACAGGTTGAGAAAGGCTGGGATAGATGTAGTGGAGAAGTCTGGTGCAAGCAGCTGGTATCCTGTTACTTCAGCAGGGCCCAGCAGTACTGCCATGTGCCCTAGTCTGTGTTTATCGGGTAGCTGCATCCATGAGCCCCTTCATTTTAAATTTCCCATAATGCCCTGGAATGATATTCTGGAAGTGGTGCTGCCGCTACTACCAGGTAAGCTGGGAGGGAGAGGGAGATAGTGAGAAACTTAATTGGGGCGGGGAGAGAGAATCTTTGCTAAAAGATCAGGTTGACTCTGGCCCTGGCAATGGGGATCTTCTTTGCAGGTCATCTGCATCATTAGAGCAGATTAAATGCTTCAGTTGCATCCAGCCAGAGATGGACAGAATTCTTCCCCACATTGGATGCTGACTGGAAGGAAGCAACACCAGACCACCAAATTGTGCAGATTCTGGATTTCAAAAACCATCACTGGATATATAAAAGCTTTTCAGTAAGGGCACTGCCAAGAAGCACCCCACTTAAACAGCTCCTTTAGGAGACAAGTTGACCATAAGAACATAAAAAGAGCCCCACTGGTTCAGGTCAAAAGCCTATCTAGTCCAGCATCCTCTTCTCTCAGTGGCCAGCCAAATGTCTGCAGGAGACATGCAAGCAGGACCTGAACACAGCACTGCTTTCCCCTCCTGCAGTTTGCAGCAACTGGCATTCAGAAGCACACAGCCGCTGACAGTGGTGGTAGCACACTCCTGCACTGAAAGGCATTTGATCAGGGAGCTCATCGAAGCAATTGGAAATGGTTTTTGTTTTTGTTCTGACTTCTGTCAATATGATATTGCAAGCTATTTTAAAATGTGTGCTATTAGTGGTTCAGTCTTGTGCTGCTTTATTGGACTGTTTATGTCTTTGAAGATGGTTTTTCACCACCTGGAGAGTTCTATTAAGAATGGAAAGACAGGAAAGAGATGTGCTAGTAATGAAATGGTGTTTGATAATTTATCCAGTTTTCAGAGGTTAATTTTTGCATTGTGTCACTCAGGGCTTATTTCCCCAGCCGGAACTCACTGGAACTCAGTTCTGGCACATCTCAGGTGAGCATCATTGCTGTTCTAAGAGAATTAGGGAGGCATTCATGGTGAGTTCCAACACCTCTTTTTCTAGAAAAATAGCACTGATGTTACTAGGTTTGAATAATATGCATATGTTTATGACACTTATATTCCAATCCTCTTCTGAGGGATTTGGGACAGTGTACATGGTTTCCTCCCCACCACCCTGTGAGGTAGGTTATTCAGAGAGAGATAGATAGAGAGAGAGAGAGATAGCAAAAGACAGACAGAAACAAGGCCAATATTACCTAGGGAGCTTCCTGCAAAGTTGAGATTTTAAACCCATTCCTAGCAGAACGCTTTAAACTAACTTCCCCCAGCCTGGTGTCTCCAGAGTTTACCTCTGCAACATAACTTAACTTGCCTCAAGACTTAAAAGTCAGAATTGCTTGTCCAGATCTACTGAAATCCACTTGCCTGAGAAGTATTCTCCTCCCTTAAATTCTTGTTGCACGAACCCCTTTTCATCTTCCCTAATGAAAGCACATTCTCTGGAAAAGTTCCTATCCATCTCAGAACAAAACCCAAGGCCGCTGCAATTAATTCAGCTGATTAAAACATCACCAATAGCTTGAAAAGATATCGGGCAAAGATACACGAGCAGTTTTGGCTTTGCTTTAAAATTCAAACGGCTTAAATGTTGGGCTTTGGGAAAGAATGGAAGCATTATAGGGCCTGTTCCTTAATGTACCATTCTCATTTTCCCCTGTTGAGTGGGGAAAACAGTAAAAAAAAAACTTGCTAGAACTTTGGAGGCCCTCAGTAGGTCTCCCTTAAGCGATGGCTGGGGGGCGGGGGGCGGGAAGGCAGGCATGAAAGCAGAAGAAATTCGCCAGAGTCCTCTGGGGCACGCTGTCAGTTTGCACAGCGGACTACTCCTCCCCTCCCCCAGCATACAACTGGCCTCTGGCCTTCCAAACACGCACACTCCCCCAACCCAGTTTTCTGGGCATTGCAGAAAACTCTGGGTGTGGGTGTGCATGCAGGGGGGAGATTTGAGACAGAAGAACCGTAACTGAACAAACTGTGCAGTCTAGCAATGTATTCTCTTCCCTCCCCATCTCAAGAGGTGCCTTGTCATCCTCTTCTCCTCTTCCTCTTCCTCAAATAAAAGTAAGAAATGCAGGCAACAGAATGCAAGGCACATGGAAACACAACAAGATGACTAAAGGAATAAAGAAACCCACTGATTGCAATCCTTAATATATGTCATGCTTGTGGGACAATTACTTAAAAAAAGAAAGAAAGGAAAATGAGTAAAGTAGCCTAAGGAGAACCTTCCTAATTATTTGATCTGTTGTTGTTGTTGTTGTTTAGTTGTTTAGTCGTGTCCGACTCTTCGTGACCCCATGGACCAGACCACGCCAGGCACTCCTGTCTTCCACTGCCTCCCACAGTTTGGTCAAACTCATGCTGCTGGCTTCGAGAACACTGTCCAACCATCTCGTCCTCTGTTGTCCCCTTCTCCTTGTGCCCTCCATTTTTTGCAACATCAGGGTCTTTTCCAGGGAGCCTTCTCTTCTCATGAGGTGGCCAAAGTATTGGAGCCTCAGCTTCACAATCTGTCCTTCCAGTGAGCACTCAGGGCTGATTTCCTTCAGAATGGATATTTGATACATATGTTATATTTGATGATATAGACATCATATAGTCATCCGCACTTGATTGGCAGTTGATCAGAAGCTTGAAGGCTTTCCATATAGTAAATAAAACTGAAAGCCACACTGCATTATTATTAAAAATGGGGATTCCTTGCTTCCTATGTTAAGCTGAATTAAATTTGTTCCTAAACCTAATGTCCCAAATCTTATTAATCAACAACTGTTGAGAAGGTTGTGTTGGAGACTTCCAGCTACATGCTGTACACAACTTTACCATGGCATACACATAGTCTAAGAAGGTCTTTATGCAGGAATCCTGGGACATTAGGTTCAAATTGATGAGGAAGCATTGCTTCGGGATCAATCTGTAGTCCAAGATTGTGACATTTCTGGCAATAAATATTCCAAAACTCTCGTACCCATCAAAGGAGAAAGAAACAATCTGAGCACACCTCTTCTAGCAAGACTGATTATAATTTGGGCGTAGTAAATGAAGCCTTCTCCTTTTCTTCTCTTCAGCAGACAGCCTACACTGTCTACACTGACTGACAATTGCTCTCCAGGAATTCAGGCTCCTGTCTTTCCCAACCCTACGTAGAGATGCCGTGGATTGACCTTGGGACCTTTTACATGCAAGGCAAATGATCTGCTACTGAGCATTATATCAAAGCTTGAAATCCCGGCTTCAGTCAGCAAGTTCATTCTCCTAAACTTAGGGTTTTTTACGTCTTAATGATACACAGTGCCGCAGGGAAGTACTTTGTGCATGCTCAAAGGCACCCTTGAATTTCTGTGTAGTTCAGGCTAACCTTGGCTGAACAATTCTGCTAAGGCTGTCATCCAGACCTATGATCTGATGTATCAGAAGAGGTTTGCATGCCACCCATTTAGCACTGGTGGATTACTGGTGTACGCACCCCTCTGGTGAGTTTCTGCATTTTGGATTTCTCTGTTACCCTGCTGTTATTTCAGAATAAACCATCCCAGAGTCAAAGCAGCACCACACTACTACTCCCTCCAGGGAGTATGGGCACAATACATTAATTACTACTGCCCTTCCCCTCTGGAAAACTAAGGTCAATTTCAGGAACCAAAATGCTTTTTCTGTGCAGCCAGAGCTGGAGCAGTCGACAACATTATAGTTAATGGTTGTCGCTTGTCTTCACATACCCCACCCCACTTCCCTGCTCCCAGTTGTGAATAATATTCCCACGTTATGAATGATCCATGTCACCATTAAGAAAAAGAGGTCAGAACACGCCAGGCCAGTATATATGTGGACTGTCCCTGGATAAAGTGGCTTTTCTTCTTTAAGTTCTCAAAATTCTTAACCTAGCTCAAGGTTGTCTTCTGAACTAGCTAGATGTTTAACTGAGAATCATAGCCATTTGAAAAGCAAGACTTGCCCTAAATAGCAACTAGACATTCCATTTTGGTGACCTGTAACCTTGGTGGGTGGCGCTGTGGGTAAAACCTCAGTGCCTAGGACTTGCCGATCGTATGGTCGGCGGTTCGAATCCCCGCGGCGGGGTGAGCTCCTGTCTTTCGGTCCCAGCTCCTACCCACCTAGCAGCTCGAAAGCACCCCCGGGTGCAAGTAGATAAATAGGTACCGCTTTATAGCGGGAAGGTAAACGGCATTTCCGTACGCTGCACTGGTGCTGGCTCGCCAGAGCAGCTTTGTCACGCTGGCCACGTGACCCGGAAGTGTCTTCGGACAGCGCTGGCTCCCGGCCTCTTAAGTGAGATGAGCGCACAACCCTAGAGTCGGACACGACTGGCCCATACGGGCAGGGGTACCTTTACCTTTAACCTTGGTTTTAGGAGCCATTTTGCACCTGGCTTATATATCGTGAGTTTCTAACACTGCCTCTACTTAAATCACTGAAGTCTGTACTGCAGCCTTCACAAACCTGGCGTTCTTCAGATGTTTTGTGCTACAAAATCTCAGCTGCGCTGGCTGCTGTTGATAGGACTGGAAGACATCCAGTTAGCAAAATTTTGCATGGCCTTTCTTTGTCACCACTGTAACAGCATAGGAGAAGTTTTGTTCTTTCTCCTACTCTTTCCCTTAAGTCTCTATCAGGATCTCACCACTCTTGTATTGTTCTCATTCAAGCCATCAGTTCAGCTGCCTAAGGATTTATCAGTTATCTGGTGTTTGCAAATATGTGTGCCTGCCTGCCTGGTCAACTCCCACAGATGAAGGGCTGATTCATACTTGCATGCTTCTTCACTTGATTACTGCACCACAAGACGTGCAATTTGCATGTGTGAATGGTAGGCAGAACACCAATAGAACTTTCAAGAGGAAACCTAGCTCAGCGGCAGAGTACCAGCTTTGAATGCAGAAGGTCGTAAGTTGAATCCCTGACATCTCCAGGACCTAACATAGCATCCCTAGTGAAGGCTGTGCCCCTACAGTCACTTTCCACCGAAAATATTGTGTTTGAGGTAATATGAGATGATGCCAATGTTCTGTTGCTGTTATAAGAGCTCTTTTCACCCATTCAAACATGCATGCTATCATTTGATGTTAAGCCATCCAGTGGAAAAATCAAGCCATGTACGTGTACATACAAGAACCATCTCAAAGCTGCTCTCCAGCCGGGGTGTGATTTCCCCCAGCAAGGTCAGACTAAAAAAGGTGGTGGTGGGACCTTTGAAGATGTTGGGACTCCAACTCCCATCAGCCTCAGCCATCATGACCAAACAGCCAAGGATGCTGAGGGCTGTAGTTGAGTAACAGGTGTAACAGCATGGTCTCCTTTCCCAGACCCATCTGGTCTCTGCTAACATTCACCTACAGAAAATGCTCACATGACCCACATCTTCTCCTTCTCTGGTGCTGATCTCATCTTGCCCTGACCCCCTGATCTTGCCCTGCAGAGGGTTCTCCTTGGCCCCTATTCTGGCTGGGGTACCATTAACTCTTACCTTGCTTTCAATTTGCGGGAAATGTATGTGACTGTTCTTTCGCTGCTTTATGCCAGGGGAACAGCAAGCATGTTCTGAACTGCAGGAACCTTAGAGAAACTTTTTTGGGGGAGCACAGTGAGCATTCTTTGCTTTGGAAACGCTGAGAGTCTGTGAGTGCTACTCCATAGTTAGTGCAAATCATGGTTTGGGTTGAACTAAGCCCAAACCACTATGTTTTACCAGCTGTAAAACCAGTATTTAAAGTGACGTAGATCAGCAGAACAGGTATACTTCAGCTATGCCCATTACATTTAGAAAGATAGTAGTTCTTTTATTAGGCCCGTTATCCATGTTAGGGAAATCCACCACTGAGCACTTAAAGGGCAATATGTTCCTTGGGGGTAAATTGTTCCTCTCCCCAGTTTCTAAGCAGGTCCATCCTATTCTGGTCTACATCTTACACAAAATCACCTGGATGTCTTCTTACTATGCAAGGAACTTCAGCTGAAGCTTGGTTTTGCTTTGGTTGCTGAATTACAGGCTTAGCTGTATATTTTTTAAATTTCTTCCCCTCACTTCTGAAACATACCACTTTTGAATTCACAGGTACACTGGTGGAAGAGTTCGAGGCATTGTATCTGAGCAACTTTGTCCAATAGTAACACCCAGGAGGTCATCTTCATGGACCTGTCTTGTTCTAACTTTCACATCCTGTGTGATTTTGGCCACTGGCAGAAACATAAAACAGCAGGTATTTAGTAAGGAAGATGAGGCAGAAGCACAGAGATATTGTACTGCTCGAAGAACAACACGTTGTGCACATAAACCAGGGAAGTCATACAAGAAGTAAACTTCCCCCGAGCACAGGAGGTAATGGAAATTTAATTTTAGCTCCCAGTCCACAATGCTTTCTAGATTGGGGCACATACAGTTTAAGGTAGTGTAGTGGAATTGTCTCTTATGACTTTATGCTCTGAGCACCTGGTCAGGAATCTTAAATGGGCCTTCCTAGAGAAGTTTGAGTAAAAGCAAGAAACGAGGGGGGGGGAAGGTAGGAGCAGAAATAATAAATGGAGAGAGGGAGCTATTCTGATGGGAAGTCAATCCTCTTCAAGGCACTTATTTGTCTTCAGGAGTAGTAAGGGTTGTTGATGGGGGTTTGTTGGGTGGGTTTTGCCTGATCACAGTTCCATCCATCTCTGTAAAAAGTTTTTTGCAAAATGCAAAGCATACCTCAAAGCTGCAAAATGCAATGCAATACAATACATTCCTCCTGATTTTAGGATCCTTTAGAAGAATTCCCGCTTAAAGAATTCTTGGGGGCTGTTCAGGAAGCTTACTCGAGAGTAAGTTCCCCACTAGCTTACTTCCCTGTCGCACAGTTTTAATAGCCCCAGATTGCATAGTTGCTGCTTGGTGGCAGCGGTGGGGGGTGGGCTTCCCCGTGCCGGCCAACCAGGTTGTGGTAGAAAGAACTCCTAGCCCTGAGGCGGAATACAAAAAGCAGGAAGAACGGCTAGGGCAGACGATGTAAGGCGCTGGGTCCATACAGAGGGGAGTCGGTTTAAAGCTCGGGAAAGCGGAGGTGTGGCAAAGAGATCGAGTCGCTCGGACGGCACACTGGTAAGGAGAGGTGTGTGTGCACACGCGGGTGTAAAGACGTGCGGGGCTGCCAGAAAAAAGGTGGGGGAGAAACTAGAGGGGAAACTGGATCAACGCCACTCGTCCTAGATGGGCTGCGATCCTGGTAAGGGAGGGCGCTGGGCTAGGGTAGGGGGCAAGACGGCGCGGGTGGGAAGGCACTGGGGTGCGAGAGGAGGGTCCCGGCCGAGCAGAGGGGGAGGGCCTTGGGCAGTGGCGAAGACGACGGGCCCAGGGGAAGGGAAGCCGGGCTCGATCGTCGCCGAGACGGCCCACAGGGGGGCCGGACTGAGCAGGGCGGCGCGGCGTGGGCTTTCTGCTTGTGCTGCCGACGCGAGGTGGGACTCGCGAGGGCCTGGCCGGCGATCGCGGCCTTCGAAGCTCGAGCAACTTCTAGGGCAGGCGCTGCGAGCCCGGACAGACGGGCGGTGAAGGAGAGCGTGGCCGCCAAGCAGGCAGGCGACGGACGCTGCCGGCCGGCTGGGGGTCAAAGCCAGCAACCGATCCTCCGGCCGAGCTGGGGCGCCTCCCTCCGGCCGCATCCCCGAGAGGAGCCGAGCAGGCGACGGAAGGAGGTAGGCAGGCCAGCCGCTCCCCGGGGCGCGCCGGTGCTGATCACGGCTTGCGCCGCCCAGGGAGCGAGCGGGAGACAGAGAGACTCGGACGCCGCGTTGCGCTGCGACCCCGAGGGGGCGCCCACCCAGCGCAGGTGCGGAGCCTGGAACGCGCGCAGTATCAGCTCGGGCTGATCCAGGTACCCCCGGCACGGGCACCCTGCTTCTTCCCATCCGCGTGCTGCAGCCCTCCCGAGTCGCTTGCGGGCTGTCTCCGTCGGTGCAGCCACCGGACAGCACCGCTCCGGTCTTCGCCTCTCTTTCCCCGCTGCGCAGAGAGGCGCGCTCGCCAATCTAGGCACCGCGAAGCCCTCGGCTGATCCGCCGCTTGACCCTCTCGGGCTCCGTGCGCACTCGGGGCTTCCACTTCCCCCTCCCTTAACGCCACGCGGGTTCCTTGCGCCCCCTTTATCTTTTCAGGCTCCCGCTTGATTACCCAAAATTGTAGATCTCTCCCCAGAAAACACCTAACTCCCCCCCCCACCGCAATGTTTGATGTACCCCGACCCCTCCTCTTTTCTCTCTCCAGTCCCGTGACCTCATCGGTGTGGACAGCTAACAGTGCATATTTTTGGGATGGGTGCCCAGTACCACCCGAGGACTTGGTTTTCTGCGTGTGAATGGGTAACCCCGGGGGGGTGGAAAGAGGGGAGGCGAGCAAGAGCCTAAGCGCAGCAGCAGCTGCTGCCGCCTCCTCCTCCCCTTCGCCCCTTCTTATCTCTCCCTCCCCTCGGGTGGAGGACGGTCCCCGCCCTCGCCCCCCGCCCTCGCCCAGCCTCTCCCCCTCCCCGGGCAGGGCGCGAGGCCCCTCCCCCTCTCAACCCCCCCCGACACTCCACCCCCCCTTCTTTCCCTCTCCGGACTCGGCTGGCTCGGAGCAAACCGCCCCTCCCGCACGGGCAGGGCTCGCCGCGGTGCAGCCTGGGAGGCGTAGTCCGCAGGGCAGGGCCCGGCTCGGGGTGGGCGTGGGGGCGGCCGGACGACAGTACTACACTTCCCGGCAGGCCCCGCAGCAAGCAGCAGTCGGCGGCGGCTCGCTCTCGTCCTCACACTCGGGCTGCCGCTGCCAGTGCCGCCACCGCCGCTGTTCCTTGCGCTGCGCTGCTGATCGGTGGAGCCGCGCTGGCCGGCCCTTGTGCTCCTCCGGCTCCGCTTGGCTGGATTCCCTCGGGATCGAATGCCCCTTGTACCCCGGCGGGAGCCCGCCTTGGGAGCAGGTGCGTGTGGACGGTCCCCGGCGGTTCCCTTTCCCGGGCCCGCTTCTTCTCTCCCCCCCCCGCCGCCTCCGTCGCCATCGGGGAGGGAAGGGGGGGCGGCGTGTGAGTGAGGTTTCCATGGAAACGGGGAGCGGGCCTTGGACCGCGGCCCTTTTCTCTCCCTTCCTGACCCCCCCTCCCGTCCTCCCTTCGCGGTAAGGTCCCGTCTAGGACAGGATGGTGACAGCAGGGCCGCTTCTGCTCCGGCCCCGACGGCGAGGGAGGAAGCGATCGTCGCTTCAGGCTAGCAGGCAGATTATTTCACTTTCTGTTCTCAGGAAGGGGTGCTTGGGCTTACCCCCCCCCCACTACTTCGACCACCGCCACCCTCCTCTTCCCCACTCTCTCTTTCCATTTCTCCTCTGCTTCCATCGACGGGGCGGACAGAGGGGGGTCGACACCCTTTTCGCTCTGGCGAATTCGGTGGCGGATACGGTGGTCTGCGCGAGTCTCTGCGCATCCCGAGCGTGCGGTGAGCCTTCGGCATGGGGAGCCTGAGCTGCACCACCCCGTCTAAATTCTGGGCTTAATTTTTTGAGCGAGGAGGGGGAATAATTCAGCGGCCACCCACTCCGGACGCACGTTGCGGGGCGATCCGCCGATAGAAGAGACCTGATAATGGCATATACACTTCTGAATGGCAGAGACTCAAGCTTGGTTGGTCCCTCCCGTCTGCTTCCTTCCAGGCGTCTTGGGTTGCTGTTTTCCGCCGCCGCCGCCTCCCTCTTTCTTTCCCCTACCCCGCTCCCTCCCTCCAACAAGAGACAAGGGCGATGCCCGTGACGGTCCCGAAGGGACGGGCAGCCTAGATCGTGGTGCGCGGGGGAAAAGGAGAGGAGGAACGCGGCGCGGCGGCGAGCTAAACTCGGAAGGAGTAACCAAGTGTTAGACGGTCGGGAGGCAGAGATGGGCTGCTGAAGGCAGAACGGAGGCGACCCGTTCTCCCGGAGGTTGATTTCTCTGAGTCTCGGTAGAGAGTGTGTCCGCAGGAAGGGAAGAGAGCATAAGCTTGTTTTCAGAAAGAGGGGGACAACTTTTGCCCTATTTGGAAGAGTGGGAAGTATTGGTTGGCATCTTTGCAGTGTAACTGGCTAGCCCGTTTGGAATGGGCCTGCCCTTTAAAATCCAATGTCTCAGTGGGAGGGTAGCTTGAAAATGCTTGCAAAGCACAAGAGATGTCCGTGTGTCTGTGTTGGTGAGGAGGGTAGAGTTAGGGCTTTGCATGCTATCCCAGTTTGCCTTGCCTTGCCTTGTCCAGGTAACACATGAGCAACACCCCCCCCATCCAATTTGTTGTAATCAGGGCTCTGCCTCCAGGTTGGCCCCACGAATGGCAGCCCCCAGAGCTAGTCGTTGTGCATGTTTACTGTCGTGTAGTTCTCAGCCTGCCAAGAAAATCGGAGCCTGGCAGTGGCAGCGGGGAAGAGTGAAGGGATGGGACGTTTTTTGAAGCTGAAATGGGGATGGAGGGTGGTTTGCGGGGTGGGGGTGGGAAGATGTGCTGCAGGCATCGCGTCATCGGCCGGACAATGTGTGTGTGCTTGGGGTCTGGAGGAGGCTTTTCCCGGTCTTGGTAGCCTGACTTGTGTTTTTTAGAAACGTGATGTTAATCTGCAGCTGCGACAGGTTTCCACGGTGAGGCTTCCCTTGCCAGGCTGCAGTGAGCAAGCGAGTGATGGTTCGTTCTCTCTGTGCCATTGCACAGTGTGAGTAAGAGAGAGGCTTTACCTGGAGACGGTTGGAAAGTTTGCAAGTGCCTGGCTTTGGTGGAGATGCATTATTGTCTTTGCATGCTTAGGAGTACATTGTCCTGGCCGTGCACGCTTAGGAAAAGGGAATAAGCAGGTGTGCAGGCAAAGATTGCTTTGGCAGTCATTCTGTATACATACTCGCAAGCAGAGTGTGAGGGAGAGGAGCTGGGGACTTCCACTCTGATACCGCGCTCCAAATGCATGCCTTCTATTGAAGCCAGTTGGAAGTGGTTGCTGACACTACTGTGATAAGGCCTTCCACTGGGTATAGTGGTGGTTTGTTTCTAAAAGTAGTGCCATACTTCAAGCCACTGTAGGCCTAGAAACTTTGTTCCTTCAACCTGGATGTGTAGAATGGGAGCTGCGTTCTCTCTCACTTCATGAGAAAGAGGCACTCTGTACACTCTCAGAAGTGTTCTGTGCTTAATTGCAGGTTGCCAGTGCGGACTCCTTGCTTCAGTTAAGTTCTCAACGTCAAGATTTCCAGATCGTTATAAGGTGCAGCAAAAGTAAATAGGGTAACTTTATCTTTTCCATATTGCTAAAGGTTTGGCAACTTTTGCAAGCTGAATTTATTTCCTACATGACGGTTGCTGTTTTTCATGGGGTGGGGGCTGGAAAGTATATTTAAAAAGAAAAATGTCATATATGGAATTTGATTCAGGAGCATACTTGTTTATGTACTATGTGTCCGTCAAAGAATAATTTAAAGAGATTGCAGGTTGGGAATAAACCTCTTTCTTCATCTGGAGGGCTGACCTGAAAACACAAGAGCTATAAGAAATGTTGTTAATCCGTCTGGCCTTTAACTGTTGACGGAGCTCATTTCCTTTTGGCCTTTGTCTCTGCAAGCACCAGCAGAGATGTCAATTTTGACTTTTTGTGGTAGCCCCTGAAGCTCTCAAAGCTGTACAAGCCGTTGGCTTTATAACATACAGTATATATGTATGTTGTAAATTTTGCCCTGATTCTTAGTAAATATGTTCCAACATCATCTAAAGCTTTATTCAGACATTGATTTTTCCTCTGTGGCAGAGGTGGGAAGCCTGTGGCCCACCAGAACATACTGGACTACAACTCCCATCATCCCTGACCATTGGCCGTGTTGGCTGGGGCTGATGGGAGCTAGAGTTCAACAACTTCTGGAGAGCCATAGGTTCTCCATTTTCTGCTCTGTAGTCTTTTGGGATGGAGGAGGAATTCAATCAGTCCGTTTTTTGGTTTTTGTTTTGCAATGTATTGACCCAGTTCAACAGTCCTAAACTTGTCTGTGGATTGGAACACAAGTCCTCATTAGAGAATGCTCTTAACTGGATTTTGCAATGAAGTTTTAGTGTGCAAAAAGAGCACAGACAAGTGTTGTTGATGGTTAAAGCACATGGAAAATGTATCTTTTGTGGAAAATACATTGGAAAGCATTGAAAAATACATATTTTGGGGCAGTGCATATAATTTAAGTACAAGTTTTTCATGCTATCTTTAAAAAAGAATTGCACAAAATAGGACAGAACAGACCTATGATTGGGTGCCAGTGGAAAGGAAAGGGACAGACTTGGGCAGATCTGTCCATTACTAATGGTCATTTTTCTGAGGCAAGTTTAATATAAGGGCTTTGAGACTGAATTTAGGAAATCTCCAGTTCAAATTCTGTTCTTTCGTGAATGAGGTTCTGTCCCTTAGGAAAACTGCTGTTTGCTTTTCTACCCATCCTGGATCATAAAATTGACCTAACTTACAGAATTGTTGTATGAGTTACTGAAATAATGTATCTTAAGTGCTTTGAGCCTCTTAAAGCACAAACCTGAATTATTATTAATGTTCCTATCCTGTCCATTGCCACCTATGGTAACCAGCGATTTGAGCTTTCTGGATCATTCAGTGTAAAATTCAAATGGCCCACTTGGAAATGAAGGGAGAGACATTAAAAAAAAGGGAGGCTAGAATATCTCCAAGGGACAACAGGAAAGCTGACTCTTGTCTTTTGTTGTGTCAAATGGTGGCCAAATGTTGTCCAAAACCAGAGCTGGTGTTGATCATCTGTGAATGGTGTGTTATGGCTAGAAAAGCTTGTGTTGTCATTGTCCAGATAAAATAGTGTTTGATCATTTGGAGTATGGAGTAGGAGGAGAAGAAACAAGGGAAACAATAAATTTAGCTATTTTGCTAAAGTAAGATAAGTTAAGGCAACATGCAGTTTGAAACTTTACTGCTGGAGTTTTTGTGTCCTGCTTTTTGGGGATTTTATTTTGCAAAAATCAACCCTCCTTTTACAAATGGATAAACTGTAAAACAATTTCTCTGGACACTTCTTTTTGTCCGTCTCCTTTAGATTTTCATCCTTTTTGGTATTTTATTCCTTCTTTCTTTTCCATCTGTCCCTAGGACAGAGTTTCAGGGCATCTTAGGCAAGAACATACAGGGTTTTTTCCTTGTCCCAATTTTGCCCTTTCCTCTGTGCTAGGACTAAGCTAATCACTTCTATTGAAGAGACCTCCTTGCTGTCCCAGCCAGTAGCATTGTGAGGCCCCTTCACTTGTTTGGCACCCTTCAGAGTATGTCTGGACCCTTCAGCAGAAAATTCAGACCATGATATCCAGGATGAAATACATGTTCTGCAGAAAACAGATCTGGGCAGGAACAGATCTATGCAAAGTTAGGGCTATCAGACATAATTTCTACTGAGGACAAAGCAAAAAGCAATGGGTTTGAATCCGGATTTTGGAAAATACATAAAATTTTCAAGCACCAGCATTTATATAACATTGGTGTCCTGTGCACTCTATTTTGTATAATTATGTGCTAGAATCCAACTTCTGCCGTTTCCCTAGCTTTGTAGTGAACTTCCATGACAGATGTAAACTAAAAATGATTTAAGGAGTTTGGAGAGCAGTTATGCAATGGAGTTAACTTCCTGTCTTTCCTGGATGTCATCTAAGAGATCTTGTCTCCTAGGGTAGGAGGTCATTTATTGTTACCATCAATCATGTTTGTATCCTGCTCTTGCTAGGATGAGTTATGGGCAATATGCATGAGGGTTATCATCGTTTATTCTCACAACAGCCCTGTCAGGTAGCACAGGCTGAGGATGAGTGACTAAGCCAAGGTCCTGCAGTGAGCTTCATGACTTAACACGGACTCAGACATGGGTTTTCCAGGTCCAGGTTGACACTTGTACCAACTACATTTGACTGAGATTACACTGAGATTGTATTAGATGACCCACTGAGTTCCATCCAGGGTTGGAATTCCTTTTCACATGTTTATTTTTAAGACCAAGAAATGTGCTGCTGTGGCTCATCTCCTGCACAGGATCACGGCATTTTCCCTTGACGAACTGCATCTGTTCTGAAAGGGTATTGCAGTCACCATCACCCCCATCCCTCCTGAAAAACACTGATGGAACCATATTGTTGTTGGGAAATTTTAAATTCTTTGCTCAGCTGGGTAAGGGATTGCTATTTAGAGTGCTGTCTGGAATGTGGTTGTGTGAGTGCAATGGCTAGCGCTCATGACTTCACTGATGAGGTACGTTGTGGAAATTGTTTAGTTCAGTTGTGTACTTTCTGTTTATGGCTACTTTTGCTATGTTTGTAATTATGTAATATTTTTCATGTTGTAAGCTGCCTTGAGTATGGTTTTAACTATGGAAAGCCTAGTGGTCCTTAATTCTAATGCCACAGCCTGCAAGAGGCCCCCTGAAACTGACCAGGTTGAAGAGGACAAAAATCTAGAGAAGTCCTTTTGTTTGTTTGAGCAATTCTCCTCCCACCTGTTCAGATGGATGATCAAGGTGTTCCTCCAGACTATCTTGAGACTAGTTTCTCATGGTTCCAGCACAAGCTCCCTCTTGCATCTTTCCTGACCATTAGGAAGGGGTGTGTGAGCACAGTTTCACCCCCCTCAGCAAGGCGGACCTCACCTCCCATCCATTAGGTTTTGACTAGCTATTACTCTATTGCCGTTGCACCAGGACTTTGGAACATAGGAAGCTGCCTTATACAGTAAAATGAAGCATGGCAGCCCCCTGCTTATGCAACTCTCTCCTGAGTATCGTCGGATCGTCCACCACTTTGATCACATTCAGGCAAAATTTAAAAACTCACTAATCTGTCCTGGCGTTTGGGGTAGGGTGGGGACCAAAGGGTGTTGGGTCTAGATGGTGCTGTTTATTGTACTGATAGGCAGTTGTGTCATATAGTTATTTTCATGTTATGTTGTTAGTCATCCTGTGCTGCTCTTTGGGATGAAGGGCAGGTTACAAGAACTATTGATGAATGAGTAGCAGGCCATTTCCTGACTGGTAGCAGCTCTCCAGGATTTGGGGCTGAGCTCTTTCCCAGCCCTACCTGGGGACACCAGAGATTGGACCTGGGAGCTTTCACATACAAAGCACGGTGCTCCTCTGCTGATCCACAGCCCCTCCCTGACTTGCAGGACTAACCCCTGCAAAAGCTTAAATGGCATATGCAGTTGTGCTTTGAATTGGTTCTATGGGTAAGCTACCAAAATCCCTTCTATGCTTCCAGCAGCCCTCAGCATCCTGGACCAAGTGTAGCACTCCCAGGCGATGATCTTCCCTGTATTATCGAGTGTGTTACTTCTTGAATAACTTTGCAATGAAACAGGAAAACAGCAAGCATTTCTGCATGGGTTCCGAACTGGATTCATCTCTGGCAATTGGAACAGGCTTCTGAAAAAGGCAGCTGAGGCAGGGGAATGGAGAAAACAGGCAAAGTGGGAGGCAGCTTTCCCCTTTCTTATGAGAGCTATATTCAAAACTCCATTGCTAAGGTGTTTACTAAATTTGGAAGACCCTACAGATAGATTGCAACATCCTCTTCACAGTTAGCCTCAACTGTGCCGAAAGCAGGGCAACTTCTGAGTAAACATTTGTAGGCTCGAGCTGCTTTCCTGGTGCCTCTGTTTTGTTGTAATGGTTCACTGTAGATGGGCAGAGAGGGAGCTTTGGGTCATGCTAATTTGCCAGGCTACACAAGATGACATTATAGGACCCCAAGAGGTGTACATGGCTAGCTTCCTGCTGAGGGAGTGGCATACTGAGGATGGGGAAAGAAGGTGCTTGCTGCTTCTCAAGGCTCCTGACTCCAAGAAGGGGTGCTTGCCATCAGGGTGGCTTCTCAGTGGGCTTGGTTGAGGGCACTTCTGCAAATTCCTTTGTGGAATTCTCTCTGCACTTGGCACCTCTCTACGTGCTGCCTGCCCAGAAGGGAACTCCTTGTAGTTCCTTGGGAACTTGCACTTGTACTGCCTAGTTTGGAGTGTGTGTTTCTGTGCCTCTCTCTCTTTCTCTTTTTCCCCCTCTACCCAATTTTCAATCCCTGGGTTTTGTTCCCCTGGTTGCGAGGGATTCCTGCTCTCCCCTTTTCTCTGTTCCCTGGGAATGGTTCTGCCTGGCTCACGTCCCACATCCTCCCTGGGAACAACAAAAAAAGAATGCACTCAACAATGTCCGTTTCTGTTGCTGCATCCTTCAAGGGGCCTTCGTGCCTCTGCCGTTGACCCCCATCCTTCCTTGCGCTTTCGGCAAATGCACGGCTGCCCGTGTAGCCTTGGCCTCTGCTTTTGGCATCTTTCGTCCGCGGAGATCCTGTCCCATCTGTGCTCTCTGCTTCTCCCCCAGCGCCGCCTCCCATTTTGTATGGTACTTTGCTTTCTTCTCGCCCTCTGAATTTGCACGTTAAGTCCCCCACACATCTGCAAGCTCTTTGATAACTATATAAAGCACTGATACGGTCGGTACATGAAACAACATGGGCAAAGGAGTTCACGCTTGCTTCCCTCATCTCTCTCTCCCCCCGCCCCCTTATTTCATATACTGCATTCAACCTCCATCTTTCCTCCAAGGAGATCTTGGTGGCATAGATGATGCTCCTCCCTGCCCAATTTTTATCCTCACAACAACCCTGTTAGGTTAATACATAACGATGGGCCCAAGGTTCATGGGTAATTGGGATTTGGACTTGGACTCCTTCGTCTCAAGCTATAACCACTACACCACACAGCTTCCTAGTGACTTTGAATTTCCCCTTGGTGTTGTGTTTTGTTCTAACTTCTCCTCATCGTGAGAAGTTACAGTACTCCCCTCTTTGGGTTTCCCACAATCCCTGTATGGTCTTCCCACTGTGGCCCCAGTCTGGAAATTCAACAGCTCATGTCTTGCATAGCTGTACTGAGAATTGCTTTGCTAATTAATTGCCTGGCAGTGCTTCAGTGTGGAGAGGAAATGACTCTTTATCTGAACAGAACTCCGCTCAAGGAATTTCAAGCTGACGTGTGTGCCTTTGCCTTTTGCACTTCTCCAGCAGTGCTCCATGCTCCCTCCAGCCACAGGCATCCACACAGGAGACAACCCTGCACCCCATGAACCATAACTCCCAGATTCCCCACTTTTCATTTTAAACAAGCTAAGTTTCAAGCCTGAGATGTGAGGCAAAAAAGTACAAGAACTAATTATTCTCATTTTATGCGGCAGAGAAGTTAGCTTGCTTTCCCCTTTTTAGTGTTTTAACTCCACCTTCCCAAAAACATTTCTGCAGATGCCGTTGTCTCCAGCCTAACTTTGTGCATGGAAGCACCTCACCTTAGCCAAGGGTCAGTGTGACTGCCCCCCTACTCTTTATCTGTCTGAACTGCCTCTTGGATGCTGAAAACAGCAACTGTCAAATCTGGCCCTAATGATTTGTGTTTCGTGGTTTTTTTTCAATAGGCAGAGCCTGTGACAGGATTGAGACTGGCTGGCACTGAGCGGCTGTCATGATCTCTGCAGCGCCTCTCTACAGCGGGGTGCACAACTGGACTGGTGCTGAGCGGATTCGCATGTGTGGCCTCAGCGAAGAGAGGTGAGGTGCGTGTGGCCTTCACAGGCCGGGAGGGAAGAGGTTGGGCAGCTGGTATGTGAGAGGTGGTCGGATTCCTTGTTAGAGGATGCTGGGCAATGGGGTGTCCTCCAGTTTTCAGAAATGCAGTTCAGCTGACTTAATTTGTAGGGTGATTTAGGCAAAGAGACTCGAGTGGAGCTGGGGAACCTGTGGCCCTCCAGCCTTTGCTGGGCTACAACTCCCATCATTCCTGATTGTTGCCTGGGGGCTTATGGGAGTTGCAGTCCAGCAACGTTTGCAGGGACACAAGTTCCCTGCACCAGACACCAGCCTTCAATTGTTGCACCAGGTACCCACTACTTATCTACAGTGGGTCAAAACAGTAGCTCTATAACCATATGGTAAGAAAAATAATAACTGGGTCAGCATATGTATGATGGAGCTAAAGGAAGTTCCTGGGTCTGAAAAAGCTGGAAGACTGCTGCTTTAAAGTAGCTATCTTGGTACGCACCAGATGTGCTGACTATGGCTCAGATCAGCACCAGCCAGCACATTTTATGATTTCCATTAATTATTTTAACACTCTTTTTTGCTGGATGTGTGTGGCTTTGTTGTTTAATAATAATGAAGGTTTTGTCCTTTCCTCCAAGTAACTTGTGCTTCTTACAGGAAAAGGCAAGACCTATTGTAGTCGTTAAGAGTCGTCAACAGGCTCATCTCAGCTATCTGCCAATCTCCCATTCCCACCACCCTTCTGAGTAATACCCCTCCCCACCTTCTCACTATATAGAAGGATCTGGCAACTTCTGTTTCAGTGTATCTGAAGAAGTGTGCATGCACACGAAAGCTCATACCAAGAACTAACTTAGTTGGTCTTTAAGGAAGGAATTTTTTTATTTTGACTATGGCAGACCAACACGGCTACCTATCTGTAATAATAATAATGACATGTTGTTATCATTATCATCATTAGTTTAAAGTATGAATTTGGCCAAGTAGTACTCAATATTGCAAGATCTTTATTAGGATGGTAGTTTTTAAGCTAAAATCAGAAACTTTCAGTGCATCAGGTTTGAATGCATAAGCTTTGCTGGATCCTTTGAATTTGTGCAAGATGTATGACATTTCACCTGCAGCCGTATTCATCACCAGCAGAGGCAAAGGGGGACAAATCACTCCTACATGATCACAGTCACCTCTCTGAGTCTCTCGTATGCAGTGGTGCTGTCAGGGCAGGGTTTGGAGATGCATGTTCAGAGCCCTACACCTTAGCAAAAGGAGCAGGAGGGGTACCAAATGCATCAGGACTGGCTTTCCACATTTTTGAAGTGATGTAATGCACATAATAACTAGCAAAAGTTCCCCGCTGCCCCCAGCAAGACAGTGTTTTATGATGTGTATATACCACAAATCTGAAGCTCATTTGAAGCATATGCTTTCCCCCAAAGGATCCTGGGAACTGTAGGTCGTTTTTAGTTGCCAGGAATTGCAGCTTTGTGAGGAGTAGACTAAGCTCCCAGGATTCTTAGAAGAAAGTCACTTGCTTTAAATTTATAGCGTGTATGCAGCCTGAAATTACCTGACAGCACCACCACTAACCACGTGTTTTCGAAGAGATAGTGTTGCTCTACCTTTTCCAAAAATGTTGGGGTGGAGGGAAAGAAAGATTACTTTCTAAAAACATGGCCAGGCTTTCCACTCAGCACTCTTTAAGTAGAGAAGGGGATTGAGGTCAGGCCAAGTGGATAATGTGGGGTATTTCTCCATGGTTGAGATATGAGAGAATTTGCGGAAAGTCTGGGAAGCTTGAGGTGAGGGATCTCAGGGGGGAAGGTGGATGGAAGGGATCTCTTGGCCTCTTCTTTCCCCCCACACTTTGGCCACAATCTCACCTGCTACTTCACAAGTTTACTTCCATCATCGGTGATAAAGTTTGGGAAGCTGAAGCCCTGGATCCAAAACAGCATAGTTTTGGGAGTGGGTGCCACACGAATCGAGGTGAACAGGTAGAAAAAGGTGTTGGAAGGGAGCTGGTGTCTGTCCCTTGTTATGGCTTTGTTAGTATTCTTCAACCTTGGCTTCCCTGGAGTTGCAGGACTACAGCTCCCATCATCCCTGACTCTTGGCTAAACTGGTTTTGCATGATGGGAGTTTTAGTCCAGCAACAGCTGGAGACCAAGACTTAAGCGTTCAGTGGTTCTGAATTTCTCTTAAGTTATACAGGCCTACTGCTGAAGGTTGGGAAGCCAACCTTGCCTTGCTTGCACATCCTTTAGGACAAGCGTGAGCTGTGTATGACTCATGAACTGCATCTGGCTGACGAAGCCCCCTGCCTATGTGCATCTGCTCACAAGAGATACCTCCAAAAGTGGGTTGGGGGGATGCTTTGGGTCTTGCAGGTTTGGGAGATTGTTTCTCAGTTTCACAATTCTTTCTCTTCTTCCTGCAACAGGAGAGCCCCACTTTCTGATGAAGAATCCAACACCAGCAACTCCCAGCATCTGGGCTCCCCTGACTTCTGCACTGGCAGCAGCTTTTCCAAGGTAAGGGGCAGCTTAGTGGCTGTACCTAGGGGAGGAAGCTTTGGCTCTTGCTGAGATACAGAGGGCCTAAGTGGCTAATTACCTGGCCAGCTCAAATGGAATGGGCTGCCACAGGGTGGACTGATGGCCATGGACTTGGGTGACTTTTTTATATAAAGGGTGTTATGCACATTCATGGAGGAGAAGGAGAGATTTGTTGATGGCTGTTTACCCCATGACCAAGAGGTAGAGCAGCTGCTTTGCATGTGTATAGACCCAGGCTCTATCCACGTCAACTCCAGAGGATCAGGTTACAGGTTCTAGGAAGGACTCTTGCCTGAGACCCTGGGAAGCTGCTGCCAGTCAAAGAAGACAGTGCTGGGTTAGATGGGCCAGTCATCTGAACCTGTACAAAAGTATATTCCTGTTTCTTAAGCCAGGGTAGCTAAATGGAACCTCCATGTGCTGAGGCAGTCTGTCCCCGAGCACCAGATATTGGGGACAAATAGGGACCTTTGATCTGATGAAGCAGGAAAGGGATTCTTATGTTGCTTTCTTCGAACAAATGTTGCATAGTGGCTATTAAAACAAACAAACCAGAACATGAACTGGACAGTTCTCAGTTCAACTCTTGCCTCTGC
Organism: Podarcis vaucheri; assembly: GCF_965113315.1. Classification (NCBI taxonomy): domain Eukaryota; kingdom Metazoa; phylum Chordata; class Lepidosauria; order Squamata; family Lacertidae; genus Podarcis; species Podarcis vaucheri. Next base: position 19,051,728 of record NC_138758.1, on the reverse strand, counting down.
CATGAAATTAGGTGCTGGTAATAATAATAATAATAATAATAATAATAATAATAATAATAATAATACCCTGCCCATCTGGCTGGATTTCCCCAGCCACTCTGGGCAGCTTACAGGCTTACAGCATATATCAGAACATACTAAAACATCAAAATTAAAAACGTCCCTAAGCAGGGCTGCCTCCAGATGTCTTCTAAAAGTCAAATAGTTGTTTATTTCCTTGACATCTGATGGGAGGGCGTTCCACAGGGCGGGCCTGACTACAGAGAAGGCTCTTTGCCTGGTTCCCTGTAACTTCGCTTCTTGCAGTGAGGGAACCACCAGAAGAAGATTCAGAGGAGGACCTCAGTGTCTGGGCTGAATGATGGAGGAGGAGACGCTCCTTCAGGTATACTGGACCAAGGCCGTTTAGGGCTTTAAAGTCAACACCAATACTTTGAATTGTGCTCAACGCACTGGGAGCCAATGTAGGTCATTCAAGACCGGTGTTATATGGTCTCGGCGGCCGCTCCCAGTCACCAGTCTAGCTGCTGCATTCTGGATTAGTTGTAGTTTCTGAGTCACCTTCAAAGGTAGCCCCACGTAGAGTGCATTGCAGTAGTCCAAGCAGGAGATAACCAGGGCACACACTACTTTGGTGAGGCAGTCTGAAGGGAGGTGGGGTCTAACCCGGCGTACCAGGTGGAGGTGTGGGTCACCCTTGTTGATTCCAGGTAGCCTTAGGCGAGTCACTCTGCCTTGGCTCCCTAGCAAGACAATAAAACTGATTTCTAACCTGCTTTAGGATTCCTGATATAATTTGCATGTGAAACACCAACAACATGCTTATACAATAGTGTTATTGACGCAATTGCCTTCCCTCATTGCTGCAGGTGGAGCTCACGGCAGTTTCGAGTAGCGGCGGCAGTGCCCAAGGGTTTGAGGCAGAGGGCATCGTGGAGGAGGAACTCGGACCTACACTTAAGGAGCAGCCCTGCGAGCCAGACTGTGCTGAGAAGGCCTTGAAGGGCGGCGATGCCAACCCAGGCAAAGTTAGGGAAGGCGGACTCACAAGGCCAGAGAGCAGCAGCAGCCCGGACTGTGCACAGCCGTCTGCTAAGGAGGCGGCAGAGGTCTCCCCTGCTTGCCCAAAGGCTCTGGAGAGTGAGCATCCAGCAAAGGAGAAGAGCACCCCAGCTGCTGGCACAACCCTGACAGCTGCCGCCACGGCTGCTGCCGCCACGGCCACCAACAGCTGCAGCACTTTGACCTCTCCCCCAGCCACCTTCACCTTGAAAAGCGTCTGTTTCTCCACTTCTCAGGCCCCTGCTATGCAAAAAATGGCCCTCTCCTTCCCACCCGGAGCAGTCCTCACCCCCAGCCAGCCCCTGGTTTACCTCCCACCTCTTCCGAGCCCACTCGGGGTCCCGTCTGCCCTTGCCCTGCCTGTCATACCCTCCTTCCCACAAGACCCCTGCCTGCCTAGCCTTCTCGCCCCCTCTGAGCTGCGCTCTTACCCATATGCCTTCTCCGTGGCCAGGCCTTTGGCCGCAGATCCCAAAGTGGCGCCTGTGGAGACAAGCCAGCTGAACTGCCCTGCCCCGTCAGGGGAGAGCAGCGCCCTTGCAGTCACTGGGCCCTCCTCTGCTGTCGAAGGCTCGGACCTCTCGCCTAGCACGCCTGCCTCGGCAGCAGCAGGTGCCAGCACTGTCCCGCTGTCAGTCGCCGCCAGCGTGCTCACCAGGGCCCCGGCAGTCCCGGAACAGCTTCCCTCAGGCGTCCTGGCCTCCATCTCCCCGCTGAAATCCCCCCCACAGCTGGAGCGTGAGATGGTCTCCCCGGAATGCAGCGAGATGCCCCTTGACCTTTCCGCCAAGTCAAACCGCCAGAAGCTGCCTCCTCCGAGCCAGCGCAAGACGCCCCCGATGCCTGTGTTGACCCCGGTGCACACCAGCGGCAAAGCACTGCTCACCACGGTCTTCTCCAAGCCTCAGCGGGTGGCTCAGGCCATTGGCGGCCCGGGCACCGCTTCACCCTTCGTCATCTTCCCGGAGTTCCTCCGCAATGGGGAGCAGGGCTCCTGGGTGAAGAACTCAACTGCCCTCATCAGCACCATCCCAGGCACCTACGTTGGGGTGGCCAACCCAGTCCCAGCTTCCGTGCTGCTGGGCAAGGATTCCGGCCCCGGCCTTGGCAGGGACTCCCGCCATCTTGCCAAGCAAGAGCTTATTTCCATTGTTGACCAGGGAGAGCCTCGCAGCGGTGGGCTGCCTCCTGGGAAGAAGAGTGGTGGAGAGGGACCTCCTGACCCCGCACGGCAGCTCCTCCGTGGCCGGGGTGTCCCAGGGGCCCAGTTGCACCCTTCAAAGGAGCTGGCCATTTGGAGCCCCAGCCAGGGAAGCGTTTACCCTCGGTGCTCAGTCAACGGGAAGCCTGCCAGCCCCCAGCTGCTGCCCGTGGGGTGGTCGCCTTATCATCAGGGCCCTCTGCTTTCCATCGGCATCTCGGCAGCCGGGCAGCTGTGCCCGAGTCAAGTTGCCCCCTGCAAAACAGCTGGCGCAGGCGAGCTGGCCACGTTCCCTGGTGTGCAGCCGATAGAGTCCTCTGCTGTGGTCCAGAAGCCCCCGGAAGCTCCCTCTCAGGGCAAGGGTTGTAAGGCAGCCTTGCCGAACACAGCCAGCCCTTTGTGCATCTCACCAGCTCTTCAGACCAGCCTCCCAGACGCAAGGGGCTCCGAGGGTCTCATCCCAAAATACGACTCCGACAGACTCGAGGCTGACTTGGCAGCAGAGGCCACCCCGCAGCCCAAAGCTCCCCCAGAGGGCTGCAGCCGCAAGCGCCCCGGGGACGCCAAGCCTAAAAACCAGGTCTTGACTGCCTACCTATCTCACGGCCTTTCCTTAGCTAGCCAGCCAAGCGTGCGGACAACCTCTGAGACGCCTCTCCCAGGGAGCAAGCGCAAGGACCGGAAGTGCAGCAACGCATCTCGGGATCAGCCGGCGGCAGAAGTCACTCTCCGCAGCGTGCACCAGGTTGATCTCAGCCGCGTGAAGAAGGAACGGGTGGAGCCAGAGGTGCTGATCACCTCCACCACTTGTCTGCATGCTGGGGCTGCCTTGAGAAGCCCTCCGAAAGCCAAGCTCAAGGGGGTGGCCCACATCAAAGTGGAGGAGGGCTTCCCCTGCAAGTCCAAGCGGCAGGATGACGGGCCAGACCGCCTGACCCACAAGAAGCAGAAGTGCAGGGGCAGTGAGGAATCTCAGGCCCCCTGCAAATCGGACAGCCAGAACCTGCACACCCGCAAGGTGAGTGACTTGCCCTGATGTGAAAACAGGGATCGCACCCAGCGTTTCCTGGAGCAGCACCTGAGGGGTGGAATGGGTGAGATTGGGCTGAGGGTTAGGGAGTCCTCAGGGAGGACTAATCTCTTGCTGAGGACAAGGTAAAAGATGACTCCAGCCTTATCAGAATGCCTTGGGCTTTTCCCTGGGTTTGACTTTACTTGTCTCAGAGGTTTCTTCGTGCAGCTAGATGGAGCATGTGACGTCAGAAGAGGCTCAGAGGCACTTGGCTGTGTCATATGGCTTAGGGAAAGTCTGTTTTAATTGCCCCAAGTGCATGCCCTGTTGCCATCAGCTGCTTGAATGAGACACAGCCATTAAGAAGCCACGGCCTGGCTTCTGATTTCTTTCAGAGTTCAGTTCAAAGTGGCCCATGCTTATCATTTTAAAGCTCTTGCATGGCTTGGAACCCAGATTATCTCTTACTGTCTTCCTCCCTACCACTGTGACTGAAGTTCACTTCTATAGCCTTTCTGAGGGTGACCTGCCCTTCAAAGGCTAAGTGAATGGCAATAAGGGCAGTGAGAGACCTTTTCAGGTATACCTATATACATACACATACACACACAAACACTTCCCCCAGGTGGCACCTAATTTTATGTCATTTCATCACCAGCTAAGACCTTTTCCATTTCCCCAGGTTTTAATTTCATTTGTTTATTTTTTTACCTGCTAAGCAGATTGGGGTAGCGGTTTCTATTGCCGTGCCTTTTTTAAATCTGCTGGATCTTCCTAGCATTTCAGTTCCAGAGTTTTATTCTGCCTTGTGTTGTATTTCTGAAGTTCCATTTCAATTGCAAGCAGCCCTGGGGACATGGGAGCGCTGGAGGTGTGGGGTACAAACGTGGGAAGAAAAGTAACGTGGAACAAACCTAGCAAAGACCTCTCGCTTCCTCTCACTGCCAGTGTGTCTCTTCTGTGTCCACAGTGGCGGAAGTACCACAGCTCCCATGAGGTCAGCAAGCAGGAGAGCCGGTCGGGCTCCACGAAGGAGCATGGCAGCCCCCGTGCCAAGCGCAAGCGCCGGAAGGCGTCTCCAGGGCATCATGGGCACAGCTGCGAAGAAGGTACAGGAGCCGGGTCTGGGCTCTGGCAATTGCCTTTCCTAAAAGTGTCCAACATCCATGGAAGACTCTCCTACTCTGGGTCTCTCTCTGCTGGGCACAGCCCATCTTTGCCTACCTCTTGAGAGAGGGATCGAAATGGGAGTGAGCCCCCCTTAAAGGGCAGAGCTGCTACCTGCAGTGTGAGGGGTTTCTGTCCATCCTCTCTGGGGTATATGAGGCCCGTTCTCTGAATTTGTGGCTTGCTTCCTTAAAATACAGTAGCGTACCTAGCATTTTCCTTTCTTGTGAGGAAGCAAAATACGTGTAATCAAAGGTTTAACAAACATCAAGCCTATTAGACAACTTAGATGTAGGTTTTTATTTTATTTTATTGCAATTCCCTCTACCTCAGTTTTTGTTTGTGCAACCACGGCCTGTTGAGCTGGGCATGAGAGTGCAAGCTGATGATAATGCAAATCGGAACACAACTGTCCTTTGGGTTTTGCACTTGTTCAAATTTTGCAATACAGATCATAGCTAAAAATAAATAAATAAAGATTTGGGGGGGTACCAAAATACGTTTTACATGTGTATTTTAGGTGGGCAGGAAGGGCGGGATAGAAATGAAAATTTTAAAGCATATTTTCCAATTAATGTGGAAGTGGGACGGAGCAGACTGAACGACTGAACCCATGCACAGTTTGATCTGTTTTTCCCTAATCTCGAGTTGTGTGTCTGAAAACCCCCTTTTGGGTTTGTGGGCTCACTTTCCCAGCTTCACACCTGCTGGTGGCTGAGATCTCCTCTGGGGTGGGGGCAGGACGGAGGATGCACAGCTTCCCTGGACCAATAGTTTTATTTTTCCAGATGGCAGTTTAGTTTTCAGAGCTCTCTTCTTTTTTCTTTTCTTTCCCCCCAACCAAACAATCCTCCTCAGCTTTTGTTGAGAAGAAATCAAAGAACAGTTTCCGGGACTTCATTCCTGTGGTGCTGAGCAGCCGGACACGCAGCCAGACAGGTGAGTGGCTGATTCCTTTGACCTGGGGGGGGGGACCTGGCTTTTTTTCAGGGGGCTGTGGTCCGTCTGAAACGTATGCTTGTGTGTTGTGTGAAATCTTCTTAGCTTAGCTGCCTCGGTCCCCCAGTCCCTAAGCAACCATGCAGAAAGAGACAAGCAATATCTGTGCTTTGGGTCAATTTAATTTTGAAACCAAGTGTGCAGGTTTTTGAGTTGCACAGGTCTCTTCCTCAGAGTGAATTTTGAAGAAAAATCAGCATCTGGATTTGCTAATTGTTTTGTTGTTGTTACTTGTGAAATGAATTATATATTAGGGGATTCTGAGAGGGAAAATTGGGCACAAAAGAGGGAGCTGTTGCTAAAGCTGAGGTCCCGAGGTGTAGTGCTTAATTCTGATTGAAGAGCGGGGGGGTCCTTTCCTTTCCTTCTTCCTGTAGGGGGCATGGGAGGCTCTTCTGCTAACATGTTGGAGGAGTGTGGCCAGGAGATTCTACCGCCGGTGGAAGAGGAAGAAGAGAATGTCGAGGGAGAGGATGAGCTCGCCCTGAGGCATCGCAGGCTGAGAAAATCCCACCGCCTCTCCCCCCACTCCAGCTGCAAAGACGGAGAGCGGTCGCGGTCAGAGAAGAGCAGTTTCCACTCGCGCAAGAGTCAGGGGATGCCGTGGCAAGTGGACGCCACTCGGCAGTTGTGGAGCCGCAAGGAGGCGGAGGAGGAGAGCGGCCACATCAAGAGGAAGAAGAGGAGGAGGCAGAAAAGCTGGAAGTACCAGACTGGAGAGTACTTGATAGAGCGGGAGAAAGAGGAGCACACGAGCTGTTGCCATAAGCGGCGGAAAATGAAAGCAGGTAGCGAAGGGGAGCCACCAGGAACAGCATGGGGCATGGCTGCAGCGCAGGGATCCTTAAGGCGGCAGCCCTTGGTGCAACTTCTGCGCTGTCAGGCTAGTGGTACTTGGCCCTGTGGCAGCTTCACATTTAACAGTTCACTTAGTCGCCATGGGCAACCAGGAATCCCATGCAGGCGAGTGAGTGGGCTCGCAAAGGAGGCATGTACCTTTCTGCCTCTCCTCTGCCAACCTGCTTGGCAGAATGCAATTCTTAAAGAAAGCACAGCCCATGTTTCTTGCTGGCCGTGGGGCAGGCTGGTAAATAAAAAACACAAATTTGTGGGCTGAGCCAGTCCATGCCAATCCCTGTGACTGGGAGGGTTGTAAGGGGCAGAGAGGGAAACATTGTACATCCTGTGTGCCCCCGCTGCTCACAGTGGTTGCCAGCACTCTTAGTTTGCCCACCATGTTTCTGTGCATGTGCAGTAGTAATAGCCCATGGAAACAGTGTGAACCTGGGACAGGCGGTCTCCCTTCCTTGGGTCTTCTGAGGTTTTGCCAAGCATTGACCATTCATTTTGAACCATGTGGTGCAGTCTGAAGTTTGTCATCCTGCACCAAGTGCTGCACAAAGTGCACACAGCTCTGCCTGTGCCTGAAGCACCCCTGGTGGATACCCATCCAACTTCACTTCCCTAGAGCTTGTCCAAAATAGACCTCGCCAGCGTCTTAGCCTGCTTATTTGTTGTTGAACGGCTGTTAAGTCTGTGGAGTGCCCTTTGAACAACTTATGCTGCAGCCGTCTCCTCCCTAGAATTTAAAAGGCAGTGCTTTACCAGAGAGGAAATAACAAGCAATTGTCCCTCTCCTTTCTGGCATCTTTTTTTAAGAAACAAAAACAAAAACAAAACCCTTTTAGGCCATTGGAAAGAAGAGGGACAATTGCTCTTGCAGGCTTGCCAAATTAATCCTGCTGTCGGCTGCAGGAAGGCGTCCCTCTTCAGTCCTGAGTGAGGACAAGTCTTCCGTAGTGGCACGGAGCAAGGCACAACTGTCCAGTTTGTCAGCTGTGGTAGCCACCAGGGGGCGGCTGCTTCGGCTTGGGCTTTGCTAGCAGGGGTGGAAAAAGCTGTGGAGTGCTTTGCGAAGAGCTTAAAGGCCTGGAAGCCTTAAGGGAGGACAGGGCCGCATGTATTGTGGGAAAGCTCATTAAGCAGGAGGAAACTACGTATAACTTCAAGCACAGCTTCCCTTTGGGGCGATTGTGGACGTCTGCAGTATATCTAACGGCGTGTGCTGCCAGTGGTGGGTCCGTCCACCAGTCTGCTTCTCTCTTCGTCCTCGTTTGTATGCTAATTCTTTGCTTCTGGTCAAAGGTATCAGTTTCCCAGAATCCTTTGCTTTTGCAGTTCTCTGGCCCTCTGGTCCATCTTCCTTTCAAGTTGTTACCAAAGGATCATGTACATCGATGGCATAATAATAAATGCAATAAAGCTACGGAACTCACTGCCACGGTAATGTGGCAGTGGCTCAGAATAGAAGGGGGCTAGGGAAATAGGTGCAGAAGTTGTGACGTTAGTGCCGTTTCAGTTGGCTAAAATGGGAGCAGTTGCTTAGCAGCACTCCATAGACTGAGGATGCTGGACAGCTTCCTCTGGCGTACCCACGGCTGGCTGACGGTATGCAAGGGGAGCTAACCAAGAAGCTTGCCCTGAAGCCTCTGCTGTTCCTTTCTTTTTCTACTTCCCACTTCTGTTTGCATGTTCGGGAGCTGATTCTGAGGCTAGGCTGCCTCCCGGAAGGGCTTCACAGGGATGTCTGCATTTGAGCCTCCTTTGTTCTGTTTAATCCCCCTCTGGCTTGCCTTGCAGACTTCAGGTACCGAAAGCACAAGGATGCTGTGCCGAGCAAAGGCTCAGACCTGTGTTTGAGGAGCAGGCTTTCCCCAACCCTCCAAGGACGCCTGGACTTTCACAACGGATTCCTCTTGGATCACCCCGACTCGGCTCCCATCCAGGATGTGCTAGAGAAACCTTCTGGAAAACGCAAATGCAAAACCAAACACCTCTCAGGCGTCTGTGAAGAGGGGAAGGTACAGTATTGCTTAGGAGGTGCTGGAGTTGATTTCGGGATAGGGTTAGACGGGTGCTGCACCCAGGGCTCTGTGGGAGTCTGAGCTACAAAACCAGGCTCAATTGCCAGTTAAAAGGTTTAGCTAGCAGTTACTGGGAAATAACTTATCTCGGTTGCCTGGGGCCTTGGGAAGTTGCCACTTGGTATTGCATACCAAGGATGGGTAACCCATAACCCTCCTGGATGGGGTGGGAGGGAGCTGAAGTGCCACAGGCAGCATATCCCTGGTGTCAACAGTATTAATTTAAGCATAACAAAGAGTCTCATCTTGGTGTACAGCTGCTCCCTCACTTCCTATGAATGGATCTGCCAGCATTTTTCATTTTATTTTAAAGGGCTCTCAATATGATCAGAGCAGAAGCCAGTGTGTATGTATTCAGAACCCAGATTGGCAAACTTATCTGCCCTCCTATGCACAATGCAAAGGCAGAATGGATTACTGGGAGCCGAATCCAGCGTCTCAGTTTTCTTTTCTTTTTTTAAGATTTAACAAAATGTGAGTGATGCCTGTGAGATCCCAGGAAACTGGGCTAGTGCGGTGTTGGAGAGTGTGATTTACACTGCTGAGATTTCCGGACTTTCCATATTGTATATCATTTTCTGCCCTTCTCCACAGCTAGCAGAAGCAGAATTGAGTGTTCATACAAAAGTAAACGTGTTATTGATGTAAACTGTGACCTTGTGGAATGCAAGCTTTTTTTGCATATTTTTTTTTTAGAAGTTCAGAATTCTTCTTCGCTTAGCCCTGTTCTGACACTACTCTTCCTCCTCCCCAATCATTCTCTGTGTTCCGTTTTTTTTTTTAAAAAGGCCAAGGCACGCCTGAGCCAGTCCAAGACACGCTCTCCAAAGAAAGCTCGGGAACCCTGCTTGTTGAACAAGTCCCGGCAGCACAAATCAGAAAGATCCCCCGAGCCCCCCGCAGCCCCGCCGGTGCCCCCTGAAGCTCGCCGACTGATTGTGAACAAGAATGCCGGGGAGACACTGCTGCAGAGAGCAGCCCGGCTTGGCTATAAGGTGGGTGCCAGTTCTTGCAGGGGGCGGGGCGGGGCGGGGCAGATAGATAAACAGCAGGAGACAAGTGCTGCCATTGTTTACTAATCTTGGTTGGGGGTTCTTTCGACAGGATGTGGTGATGTACTGCCTGCAGAAGGAAAACAACGATGTCAACCACAGGGACAACGCAGGCTACACAGCCCTGCACGAGGCCTGCGCTCGCGGCTGGGTGGACATCCTGCAGCTCTTGCTGGAGCATGGTGCAAACGTGAACTGCAGTGCACAGGATGGCACCAGGCAAGTCCACTGCTGCTGAGGAACCACAGTTGCCAGGGGCATGGCCAGGGGCTAAGAGGTCTGCTGATTCTGGGCCTCATTTGGCCCGTTTTAGCTTCTGGATCTGTAACATTGACGAGTTAAGCCAGTGAAAGCTGCTGTGGTGCAGTACTTAAGAGTGTCAGATTTAGGGCAGAGGAGAGCCAGGTTCCATTGCCAACTCTGCCACTCTCTGGGCAATCTTGGACCAGCCATACCCTTTTTCATGAGGGTAAGGAGATGGGGGAGACCACGTAAACTTCCTTGAGATCCTTGGGAGGAAAGGTGGGGTGGCAATTAAATAAATAAATGCAACCTACTTTGTCCATGTGCTCTAAGAGGGACATCTTGCACTGAATTTCAGCCAGTTCTGCAGGTTGAGAACTGTCTGCTGAAGTGGAGCTACTCTCTATTTAAAAATCCCTGCACATAGAAAAATAGCATGCTAGGGAGAAGGCTCAGCAAGAATCCCTCCGCAGTCTTGAAAGCAGGCCAGGCCAGGCCGCACCCCATTAGAAAAACACGATGGATGGGCTGTCTAATGCACTCACCTACCCTGAGGGGCAGCGGTTCTGCAATGTCCCGAGCCCAAAGTGGCGGTGCCTGGATCTTTTATCGAGTAATTCTGGGGACTAAATTGTTGTCCCGCGTACTTGAAAGGCATGTGCTTTGCCATTGAGCTGTGGCTCCGTCATGTCTGGTACTTCTTTAAATCCTTGCAGCTCGGGATAATTATTTATTAATAATATGGTCGTTGCTCAGTTACCAAGGGCAGGCCAGCAGTGGACATTTCTCCATATTCATTTCTCCCTATTTAAAATATGTAGCAGAGTATACCAAATGGTATACTATGCGGCTACGGCAGCAAGGATCTTAATAGCTCAAAGATGGAAACAGGAAGAAACTCCAACAGTAGAGGAGTGGAGATGTAAATTAACAGAATATGCAGAGTTAGACAAGTTAACGGGAAAGATCAGATATATAAAAGATCAAGTGTTCGTCAGGGACTGGGGAAAATATGTAAACTATCTGGAAAACATCAGTGATGGACAAATAACGTTAAGGGGCTTTAGAGATGTACTGTGACAGACTAAGGTTATTGTATAAGGAAAATAGAGAACAAAATTGGACATAATGACAATATAAGGGATGAAACGTGTGACTCTACATATTTACTCCGTATGATTTGCGGCCAGGCTGAAGGAAGTCCCAAAAGAAAGAAATATGTTATGAAAAAAATATGAAAATAAGAATTTTGTGTGTTTTTTTCGCTGTGATTGAGACTTCTTGTTTTTGTTTTTTTTCTTTATATGTGTGTCTTTTTTTTGTTGATTTTCTGTGTGTGTTTGGTCTGTATGGAATAAAAATAAAAAGAATTTGAAAAAAAAAAAAAAAATATGTAGCAGAGCACAGGACCCTTCCACCCACCTCAGCATATTGTTTACGCTGGCTGGCTGAGGCTGGCTGGTTTTTCAGACGAGTCTCTCCCAGCCCTACCAGAAGCTCCTAGGGATTGAACCTGGGACCTCTTGTAGGCAAGCAGATGCTGAGCTTGCCGTCTGTCATTAACAGAAAGTACACAACACTTCACAAAGGCAAACAGGAGGGGTAGGGTCCCTTGCAGGTTCCTCAAGGGTTCCCTGATGGGGAAAGGCCAGGGAGGAATGGGTGAACCCTGCTCAGCTCCAGCCTTTGACTCTGTGAAATCCGATTTAAAACTCTTTGTCTCTTGGCAGGCCTGTCCATGACGCTGCAGCAAATGACAACTTGGAGATCATGTGGCTCCTGCTGTCTTACGGTGCCGACCCAACCCTGGCTACATATTCGGGGCAGACTGCCCTGAAGTTGGCCAGCAGCGAAAACATGAAAAATTTCCTTAATGGTAGGTTTCCTTTTGTCAAAGGTAAGGCAGCAATTTTACACACACCCCGGCCATTGGATACTAGATATGACGTGTGTCTTGCTGCAGTCGAAAATGCACATGGGTTTTGCAGGAAAAGTGGCTGATTTGCACTAAAGGACATCATTCTGCAGGATATAAGCATGCTTCTTTGGGTTGATTCTGGTGCATAGTTTTCCCTCTGAGGAGGGCTTTGGACGGATTCATGTTGGAGGGCTCTACCTTGAAAACATTAGACTAGAATCCTACATGAATATTTCTAGAAGGTACCCGTGAGCAAAATACGAAGATTTTTGCTCCATTAAAGGTGGATTTATGTGGATTTATCATAACATCACAATCTTTCATGGTAAATCCACATTGAATTATGCCTTTAATCCAGGGTTTCCCAAGCTTTGGTCTCCAGCTGTTTTTTGGACTACAATTCCCATCATCCCTGACCCACTGCTCCTACTAGCTTGGGGTGATGGGAGTTGTAGTCCAACAACAGCTGGAGGCACAAGTTTGGGAAATCCTGCTTTAATCAGTTTTTATGGCAAGGATTGTGGAACCTTCATCCTGCAGGCCAATTTTGGGTCCAGTTTGGCCCATGAGACCATTTCCCCTAAACTGTGCCCTCTCTGGTCAGTCACCTGACATCACTTTGATGGGTGGGTGAAATCAGTTGATGGGCTGTGCCTGCCTGTTCCCCACATGGAGCTGGTATGCTAAGCCAAAGCATCAGTATTTTAAGTGCCCTCCCATCACCTGATGAGAGACAGTTCAGTTCTGCTCCTTGCTGCTTCCTGGTGACTTTTTCCTTCCACGAGTTAACTTAAACAGGTGAGCAAGATTGCCTACTTAATGGTCACCTGATGGCAGATGGGTTGCCTCTGCCTACCTGTAAAAGTTCAGACACAAGGATAGGAAGAGATAAAATATCTGGCACACCAGGTCAAAAAGTCCCCCACCTTACTCTCTGGGAACCTTTCCTAAGCACCCGAAAACACATTGATGTCTCAGCTTCCTTTATTCCATTTTATCTTCTTGCAGATTACCTCTTGGATCTGCAGGGTCGAGCTGAAGGGGACCCCCATACAGCCTGGGATTTTTACAGCAGCACTATAGTAGGTGAGTAGACCCCACCTACCTCTTTTCCCTACTCCCTGGAACAACACATAGTGGAGCTGATCAGCTTCCCTCCATCCTTAGAGGCAGCATGTTTGGAGCAAGGGAATGAAGTGCAGGGCATTTTTTGATTGTTTCCCAAGCACTCTGTCTTTTGGTCTGAAACCACTTGCTCCTGCAGCGTACTGAGTGGAGGAGAAAGATCTTCAAAGATGTGTTTGAACCATTTTCTTCAAAAGGTGGGTGATTTTGCCCAGTTACTGCCCTTTGAAGAAACCGGTTTGGTTGCCCCTGTGGAAGAGCCTTCAAGCTCAAGACGTGTTGGTCTCACAAGCGCACCTTGGGATGTTTCCTCTGTTCTTTGTTCCTTTGCTGGTGCCTTCCCTTCTTCAACCTAGGCAGGGATAGGGAACCTGTGGCCTTCCAGGTGCTGCTTGACTTCCGCTTCCGTCATCCCTAACTGTTTGCTTGGACCGATGGGAGTTGGGAGTCCAGCAACATCTGGAGGGCCACAGGTTCCCTGTCCTTGCCCTAGTGGCAGCTCTGAGCAAGCAGCAGGCAGCAAGAGATGGGTGACTTTTGGCGTACCTTGTGCCAGAATTCCAGCCATTCTCTGTGGGAGAAAATAACCTGCTGCTCCTGTGCCTGAGGAAGTTGGCATTTTGCATCCTGAGAGTGGAGCAAGTGGGGAAATGAGTATGTATCTAGGACTGTTTGTCTTCTCTGTTTAAATGTGGGAAAGAGGAACCCAGCATTTTTGCATCCGTGCAGTCCAGAGGAGTTGAATTTTGTGCCTGCTGAAAGTAGCCTCCCCTCACCTGGTGCCTTCTAGATGCTGCATGATCCCAGCTCCCATCAACCCCAGCCATCACTGCTGACAGTCATGAGTAATGGGAGTTGTAGTCTAAAAACAACTGGAGGGCACCACATTGGAGAAGGTAGCTCTAAAGGACAAGGATTGAGCACTGTGCATGTTCCCTTATTATGCACAACTTATTCCACTGTTTGGGGGTTTTTTTGTCTGTCATTTATTCTAGCTTTGCTGATCCTGGGAGGGGCTGATGAGCTATGCACCCCAACCACTGGAAATCTTACTTTCTGACCTGAAACATCAGGAGACCCAGCTTACTTGCACTGCCAGATGTTTCTCTGCACCTAAAAAGGCTAGATGCATGGGGTTTTTCAAAACAGGAGCTGTCATTCTTGCAGAGCTACATTCCTCACCCAGCCTGAGCCTTCTGCACTCCTGCAGCATTGCAGCGTAACACAGCCCCATAGTGGTCTCTAAATTTCTATTGGCTTCTGCCAGCTGTTCCTCCAGGCATCTCCATGCTGGGCTTCTTTTGCAGCCCGTGGTTGGGTTGCTATGGCGATGGCTGTCCAGCAAGTGAACTGGGCACAGGGAAGGCTAGGGAGCAAGGTTGTGCGTGCAGAGTTCTTTGAGCCCGTGGCGTTTCCCCTCGCTCACCTCCCTCTCCCTCTCCATTTCCCGTATTCCTTGTTTCAGAGGGGAAAGATAAAATCGGCTGTGACCTTCTGCTCAACCCTCCCGGGAGCTCTGATCAGGAGGAAGATGAGCAGGACTCAGACCACCTCATGTTTGAGTTCTCCGACAAGCCGCTGCTCCCCTGCTACAACCTGGAAGTGTCTGTCTCCCGGGGGTGAGTAATGGCAGCATTTCCTTGTTGGGAGAGCTTGGGGAGTTTGTGAGAACGGGCCAAATTGTACCACCCCACTACTCCCTGGGAGAGCCCTGGAGTCCAAAGACCAGTGTCATTGGAAGGTGGTGAGCAGGAGGGACGGAAGGACCGGGTTTGTTGCAGACAACAGCTTTTGAGAGCCTTGGAGAAAGGATGAGCGAGACGTGCATTTGCTTGCAAGTCAACTTTCCCTTTCCTTCTCCAGCTCACACAGGCACAGCAAGGTTTTGCCAGCTTCTCAAGGAGGGGAGGGGCATTCAGAGAGCCTGCTGTGGCAAATGAGAGACTGGCAAACCATGACAAAATAACAGGCTTTGTGGTGGTGGTGGGGTACGTGATGCCTATTCTGCATATTAAGCGTGTAAGTGGTGGGAGCTCCGTGGTTCCAAAAGGACGGGGGTGGGGGCAGATAGGGTCGTGGCCAAGATTCTGCATCTGCAAAAGCACCATTCCAAACTGCTGGTGCTGCAGTCGTTACAATGCTGTGACCCAGATAAAGGATGCAAAGGAAGCAGATCTCAGAATGTCTTGTGCTTTTGCATCATTGGTTCTGATTTTTATTAGGCAGAAGCTGGGAGAGGGGTGGGGGAGGGCCGCACAGCAGAGAAACGAGCTACCCAGAAGTCTCACTACCTGACCCAAGACCTGCCTCCCTCTGCCCAGCCAACTGCTGAGATGTCAGTAGGGACAGGCTGTAGTGTATTCAAGCATAATGGGCACCCATGATGGTTAGAAGCATGGTCTTCAAAAACAAAGCACTACCATCCTTTTCACTTACTTGCACCAGGCAGTTGTGGCCCTGGGTGATGTGAGGTGGGTGCTAACGGCTGGGGAGAGAGGTTGCGTGGTGTTGCAGCGTGAGCACTTTTTAAATAAAAACACTTGAACAGTGTTTCCCAAACTTGGGTTTCCAGCTGTTTTCAGACCACAACTCACATCATCCCTAGCTAGCAGGATCAGTGGTCAGGGATGATGGGAATCATAGCCCCAAAACAGCTGCATACCCACGTTTGGGGAGACACGGCACTAGAAGATAGGGCAGTTGCTCTGAGTACATTAGGGATGGGGAACATGTGGCCCTTCCAGATGTCATTGAGCTCCAACTCCTGTTGGCCCCAGCCAGTTTGGCCAGTGAGAAGGATAATGGCAGTTGCGATCCAGCAACATATGGGGAAAATGGGCTTCCGTCAAGATGGGATGGTGTCGCTTATGCGTAGGTTTCAACCCTTGCATTTCAGCTTTTAGAACATTGACTGTAGGGGTGGGAGGGTGAGGGTGAAATGGAGAACAGGGGAGGGATGGGCACAGAGAGCATGTCCCTACTGACCACCGCGCTTCTCCCCTTTGCCCAGGCCCTGCAACTGGTTCCTCTTCTCGGACGTGCTGAAGCGGCTGAAGCTCTCGTCCCGCATCTTTCAGGCCCGCTTCCCACACTTCGAGGTGACCACCTTGCCCAAGGTGGAGTTCCAGCGCCAGGTGTCGTTGAGCCAGGTGCTGCCCCCTGAAGAAATCCAGGCGCACATGGCGCCCCCCTTGGCTCTGGGCGCTGCAGAGACAGTGGAGCTGGTGCGCCACGAGCCAGAGCTGGCTCGGCTGCTGGGCTCGGAGGTGATGTTGGAGGCCTGGAGCAGCTGACGGGGGGCTGGGCATTCCCCTCTGTCGGCGTCGGACTGCACTGCGAGGCAATAATTGGACCAAGGAGAGAAGGTGGCCTTCTCGCGGGCAGGGCTTCTGTCTGCCTGGTCCTCCCTGACGAACTGCAACGGGTGCTCACCGCCTGCCCTCCTACCTTCCCACCCACCCCGGGGGTAGGAAGCTGCCGTCCCCTGTGCCCTGGACTCTGCACTCCTTCACCTGCTGCAGGGCCTCGGTGGTTCGGAAGCCTCTCCATGGAACTGCATCTCTTTCCCCACCCCCAAGCTCTACCAGAGTATTTATTTAAATTAGTATTTAATTTGTGGTGTTCTTTTTCTTTTTTGTTCTTGCTAAGTCTGTATCACTGTGATTCGGGGGAGGGGGGGTGAGTGGAGAGACAGGGGACAACTTCCTGCAGCCACCATCGCCTCTGGGATTCCCCTGAGTGACTAAGCTGGGGATTCCTTTCTCCTCTCCTCCACGAAATAGCGAGAGGGAGGCTATTGTTTCTCCTCTCCTCTCTGTTTTAGAGACACCCAGCTACAGTAGGAGCCAACCTTCAGCCTCCACAATAAAATATTTGAGGAGCCAGGGCCCCCCAGAGTTGAGGAGCATAACCATTCAGATGGTGTGCGGTCATCAGGTCTTGTGAGCAGCTAAGCAAGGCGACACCTGCCCCCCCCCCCAGTACTTTATTCAAGTTAGCACCCCTGGTTGGGTGCATTTCTCTCCCTGCCCTTTTTATCATATTATTTTGTTTCTTATGTCCAGCCAGCCACTTTTTGAAACAGAATTATTATACAGCCAAAGGCACCTGTTGGTCTCAGCTATTTTATTTGCCCCCCACTCCCTCCTTATAATTTCATCCTTGTTCAGTCAGTTCAGCTGGCAAGGCAGTACGATCTTCAGTGGGGTGGGGGCAGCAGAGATAGAGAGAGAGGATCATTTGGAGGGTAGGGGGTGGGGGGTACAGCTTTATTGTACAGGTGCTAACAAGGACTGGACAATCTCTTATTATTTTGGCTAACTTCCCCTGCTCTGGGGAGGTTGTTTTGGGTGGTGACATTTTTGTTCTTTTGTGTTGTGTTCCCCCCCCCCCGCCCTTCCCCTCGGGGAGCTGCATTTCCTTGCACAGCCCCAAAATCAGTTTTGCAAGCAGGCTGCCTCTACTGGCCCCCTTCCTTGGAAAAAGCAAACAGCGTTCCCTTCTCTCCGCCCCCATCTCTCTTTTCCACCAAGGCTTTGGGCCTTTGGGGCGTGTGCTGCAGCTGCTGCTTTTTCTTCTTCTTCTTCTGATTTGTTTTAAGCAACGCTTTGGTGTCAAAAACACTTATGTACAGAAAAACCTGCATCAGGGCCTCAGTCTCCTGCCTCGTCTTTTGGGTCCAGCCTCTGTTACTCCTGAAGCCTGGTGGGCAGGGCAGGGGGGGGGGAGCAGCCCCATCACAGAAGCACTTCTGCTCCGAGGGGAAAACGAGTGTTATCCATATGCCATAATAGCTGCCTCTTCCACCCATTTTTGGCAGTGAGCTGTGCAGACCAAAGAAGGCTGTTAACAACTTCCACTTGATGCTTACCTGTTGGCTTTTGAAAACAGTTTCTTGCCATCCCTCCCAGGACAAAGCAAGCTGTTGCTGGTTGGGGAAAGAGAACGCTGGGCTCTTAGTCCCAGTACGGGCCAGTAAACCAAGAGCAGCAAGGAAGGGAGATGGATTTTGGCACCGATACTGTTGTCCATCACCTAAACTGTTGAACACGAAGGCGTCTTGCAAGACAGTTTTAATTCAAGAGCCTGCATTGTGTTTTTCAAAGGTGCATCATTTAAGCGACTTGCATTTTCCTGACTGGAATTCCCATCCACTCACCCCTCTGCTAAAGCTGCTGTGATTCCAGTTGTGTAAAACAGGGTGTGAGGAAGTTGAAAGGGTCAGCCTCCACATACACTTTCTCTCCCAGCTCTATCCCCCTTTGCCTCTTTAAACCAGGAGTGAGGAACGTGTGGCCCTCCAGATGTTGGGAAACTCGGAACACCCCAGCCAGCTTGGGCAATGGCCAAGGACTCTTGAGAGTCACAGGTTCCCTATACTCACTTTGAACAGTACCAGAGTATAATTATCTGTTGCAGAAAAATCTTAAGGCACTTTGCTGGGTTATCCCTCACACCATTCACCTAAGGTGGGATTTGCTGCAGCAGCATCCTGTCTTTGCAAAAGTCTTCCCGGTGAGTGCTGCACAAAGGGAAGGACTAGCTGCAGGGGGCGGTCTGTTCAACTAGGAAGGTTTTGCCCAGGGACAGGAAACCTGTGGCCCTTTGGTTGCTGTGGGTAGACTTCAACTCCAAGCACTTTCAGCCAACCTACCCAAAGGTCAGGGATGATGGGAGTTTAAGTCTTAGCAGCAGCTAAGGTGGCCACAGGTGTTTCCTATCTCCGATCAGTTCCATCATAGCTTGGCTGTACACAAGGTTTCTGTTATTCCTGGGAGGAGGATTGGTTTGAAAAATCTGTTCTCCCTAGCTGTAGCTGGGATTATCTCCCACTTTGTCTTCAGCAGTAACTCAGCAGTTAGGTTGGCTTTCTAGTCAGGAGTCTTATGTGGAACTGTCGCCTCGTTTCCCAGAGTCTGCTGGCATGGGCAAAGAACTGAGGGTGGGAAGTCAAGGCACTCTTCTTCGATGCAGGTATTGGGAAGAAGACAATGCCTGGAGGAGAGAAGATGCTGCTCCAAACTGAACTGGGATGCACACACAATCCTTGTTGGGCACAGCTGTAGCTCCCAGGGGACAAATCTTGCTGTTTAATCTAGAAAAGCATCTATTGGCTATTCACTGGAACAAGGAGGCATGGTCCCTACTCTGTAAGGCAGGGATAGGAAACTTCTAACCTGGCCATACTGCCCAGGGCTGATAGCAGCCGGGAGTCCAACATATGGCCAGTCACAGGTTCCCCATTTCTGTTGGAAGAAAGGATATGCATGCCAGATGAAAAACTACCCAGTAACCTAATCATGGATGTGAGCCTCATTTAAATTTCTCCCTAACTGCTTGGGATCCAAGCTGGGGCCTAGCATGAAGCCAATTATTACACGGTAGACTAGAATCCCCCAATTGTTTCCCATGCAGAGCAGCTGACTGGATTGGGTGGCAGCAAGGGTTGAGAGGGAATTCAAGGATGTCATGTGCCACCAGCAATGTGGAAGGAGGACACAAAAGATAAACCACTCCCCATGCCCCGTATCAGCCAATGAGCTGCAAAGGAGAACACTGGTGTGTGACAGGCTCAAAGAGGGCATGGCTTGTCCTCACTGGTCAGTCTTCAGTATATGACAGCAAACTATATATCTAGAGCCAGCTAAAAACAGGCCCTTGGGCAGCTGCAGTAGTTCGCCTGAGCTCATGAAAATCCTTCACATCATGTGGAACATTTCAAAACAAGGGTGCTGAACAGCAGGAGCTTAAGTGTAATCTTAAGAACTGAAATGTGAAATTGCTGATTGGCTACCAAAAGTATGCAACACCCTAAGATCAGCCTCTGTGCTTGAGGTCCTAAAGGTAACACCAATTTTTTTAAAAGGTAATTGGGAGCTGCCATGAAATTACAGGCCAGTTAGCTTAACATCTCTACTGGAAGAGCTATTGCAGAGTATTATTAGAGGTAGAATTACCAAGTGTACAAAAGAGAGAGCCTTGCTGAAAAATAACTAGCACAGTGTGTACGTCTTTGCCTCCCATACCAGTTATTTTAAGAGCGTCAATAAGTTTATCTGCAGAGGTGCTGTGGTAGATACTGTATTTTCAAAACGTTTTCATACAGTTCCTCACCAAAGACTAATGAGTAAGCTTAGCAGTGATGAAATAAAGAGGATAAGGTCTTGTGGATCAGCAGCTGGTCAACAATCAGGAAGCAAAGGGTAAGAATAAATGGGCTGTTCTCACAATGGAAGACTGTAAGTAGGGCCCCCCTAGGATCAGTACTGGGACTTGAGCTTTGAACTATTATACTAATAACCTGGAGTTAGGGATGAGCAGTGAGATGGCCAAGTTTACAAATTGCACCAAATTGATCAGGGTGGTAAGAACACAAAGGATGTTTCCAAACTGGGTGAATGGGCATTCAAATGGCAAATGCTATTCAATGTAAGTAAGTGCAAAGTGATGTTCATTGAGGCAAAAAATCCTGGCTTCAACTGTACACTTAAAGGGGCCTGAACTAGTGATAGACTGACCAGGGAAAAGGTATTGGAGACATTCAATGGAAGCATCATCCAGTGTGCCACGGCTGTGGAGGTGAATACCATCTTATGGACCATTAAGAAAGGGATTGAAAACAACTGTCAATATTGCAACACTACTATACAAATCCATGGCGATACCACACTTTGAATAGTCTGTACAGATCTGGTCACTGTCCCTAAGAAATAACACTGTAGAACTGGAAAAAGGTTCAGAAAAAGGCAAGCAAAACAATCATGGGACTGGAACAAATCCCCTCTAACCAAAGGATACATTTGTAATGCTGGAAAAAGCAGTGCATGTGGGAATGCGTTTACAATTTTATGCAGGATGTAAAGAAAGCAGGTAGGCATTTTCTCTCCTCTAATACTAGAACTGGGTCATCCAATGAAACTTAGAAGTTTCAACATACAAATGTATGTATGCACCACATACTGAAACCATGAGATGTGCTGCCACACAATGCAGGCATGACTATGAATCTGGGTAGCTTTAAAGGGGATTCAGACTGAGGATAAGACTTTGAATAGCTACAAGTACTCATTACTGTACTACTGCCAGTATTGGGGGCAACGTTTGTTCAAATAACACTTGCTAGGAATCAAAAGTTGGGGAAAGCATGGGCTCCCCAAGGCCACTGTGAGAATGCTAGAGGAGATGGTTTTTGGGGCATCTTACCATTTAAGGCAGACATGGCCAAACTTGGCCCTCCAGCTGTTTTGGGACTACAACTCCCATCATCCCTGACCATTGGTCCTGTTAGGTATGCCTGATTTAAGGCAACTGCATCATTTAAGTCTCCACTGTAATAGCCTAGGGCAGAGGAGTCCTTTTTCCCTGATTGCTTCATCCCATCCAGGTGCAATTCTAGCTGGATCAGGATCTAGTGGTAATTCACTGGGTGTCTTGGTGTAGAACAGAAAGGCTCTCTCATACCCAACTGCTTTAACATTAGCAATGGCATCCCCCACCCCCCAAAAATTAGGCAGCTGAAATGAAGAAAGCTTGGAGGAAAACCAGGCGTGTATTTTGGAGTGAAAAGGACTCTGAAGCCTGGTCCCCCGTCATTTTTCAAATCCAGGCCTCTAAATCAAGGGTGGCTAGGTTAATGCTCTCCAGCTACTGCTGAACTGCAACTTCCATCAGCAGCACCAGTGGTCCAGGATGATTCACCACATTTGGGAGCACATATTAGCCACTTGTGCTCTAAATCAGTTTCTGAGAGACAGGAAAGGAAAGGAAGAAAGAACTGCAGGTTCCACAGTTAGCTCTACCATAAATCACAAGAGAGAAATCCATAGCTCTCCGGCTGTTGTTCCCTGACTATGCTGTCTGTGGCTTGATGGGTATGAAGTCCAGCAACTGGTTCCCCAGTCCTGCCATCAAACCCACTAGTAGACACTTCCTTCTGCACAGTATCACCTGCACGTTTGAGTCAGGAATCAGCTGAAATCCAAAGTGGCAGGAAGTCAGTCATAAACACCAGGTATTGTTTCCCCAATATAATATATCCTCTTTTAATGGTGGTTATTAAGTAACAGAGGGCACAAGAAGAAGGGGACGACAGAGGACAAGATGGTTAGACAGTGTTCTAGAAGCTACAAACATGAGTCTGATCAAACTGCGGGAGGCAGTAGAAGATAGGAGTGCCTGGCGTGCTCTGGTCCATGGGGTCACGAAGAGTTGGACACAACTAAACAACTAAACAACAACAAATTAAGTAACAGGTTACACCTGATTGCTTCGGCACCAAAGTTCTCCAGATTACTTCACCCTGTTTTAAAGTGCTATAAGATAGATTCAACACCAATTTACTTGGCAGTTTATCTGGCAAGGGAAACTTGTTGCATGCCATCAGCAGCAAAACCAAACTGCTCCTTATATGGGGGGGGGGGGGTTTCAAGAAAAGGAACATGAAAACCCTCAGCCTGAAAATAACTCTTTTTGTCTCTACCCAAGAAGCTTCCCTTCAGCTTTTGAGAAGAGAAGGTGTTACCGTCTTGCTGTTACGAGGCAAAGGGATTTCCCTGAGTCTCTCGAGTGTTCAGTCTCTCAAGCTTCCCCTACAGCCAGAGGGGCAGAGGGGAAGCAAACATGGACAGAAAGCCAGGAGGAGGATGGTTGAAGCCAGGGATGAGGAACCAGCAGCTCTCCAGATGTTACCAACTCTGATCATCTCTTACCATTGGCCATGCTGACTGAGGCTGATGGGAGTTGGAATCCAACATTGTATGCAGGACCAGTAGTTTCCCATACTGTTGCAGCTGGGCTCTGAAGCTCCTGATTTTCACTCCTACCCAGCACAGTTGTTCCCCCTCAAAGGCTGATGTCAGAAAGGAGTGGCTTGTTTTACACCGTGACTGCCCAACCTTAACCTTCACACGACCATTGCTCAGTGCTTTTTCCCCAGGGGGTAGTCAAGGGTATGCAGTACCAGCACCTCATTTTTGTTGTTTAAAAATTGTGGCACTTATTGTAACAACTTCATGGTGAGTACCAACACCTATTTCTCTAGAAAGAAAGAAAAGCATTGCCAGTGTCCAATCAGCAGCAGGGAGGTTACCAGGAAACAGGCTCCGATTGCTATTTAGAATCCGGTTTAATTCATGGTGCAAAGAGAGCCCAAGTCTTGGGCCATTACAAACATTCACAAACATTCACACACACTCTGGTGGGCAGGTCAGGGAGGGGGCACACAAGCAGACAAGCCCATTCAGCCTGGTGCCTAGGCCTTCATCTCTCGAGTTTCCAAATGCATTCCAGACCAAGGATTTGGGCGAGACACTCATTCCTCATGAATGTTGAAGAGCTTGGCAACTTCATTGAGGTCAGCGTGCTCTTCCCCATCCTTGATGATCTGCAAGAGAAATAAAGCAGCTTCTGCCTTGTGTTCCTTTACCTGCTATGAGCCTACACTGTTCAGCTGAAGCTCCTGAACTACCACTTACTCCACCCTGCTAACAACCTCCATGGGGTGTCCTTTCTGAAAAGCCCCCCGCCCCCGGGCCAATCTCAGCACTGCTACTATCTCAGAAAACAGATTAGATGCAATGCAAGATACTTAATCTGCAAAACCTGGAATGAGATAGAACTAATGGCCCAGTCTAGGCCAGATGTAGACTGCTGTTTCTCAGGTTTGTTCCCTGTCATCTCCTGATAGAGGGAGGGGGCAGGGCTAGGAAATACCCTTGTCCAAGGTCTTAGAAAACAGCTCCCAGTCAGGGCAAATAGTACTGATCTATACGGGGGACAAGATGACATGACCCTAAATGAAATCCAGCTACTCATGTAATCTTGAGGACTCATATCCTGCCTTCTCTATTCCTTAGCTGTTAGGCAAGGCAGGCAAGAAGACCAGCCCTGTACTTCTCTTCCATTAGGCTATCAGGAGCATCACCTCCAAGCCTCCTACCTTGCAATTCACAATGCATTTATGGCTGTAAAGTTTGCTTTATGCTAGCTAGATCCTACTTGCAAGGTCTTCTTCTCGTTGTTGCCACATGAAAAAAAGTGTGAGCTGGGGAAGCACTGGCGTGCTGCAGTTATTCTAAATAGCCACAGAGACCAAGCACAAAGGTATCACACCAGATATATGGGTGAACACATGGAGAATGACACATTCCCTAGAAGAACTGTCTGTATCTTCACTAGCATCACCCTACTGGATCACTGGCATCTCATCCACGGAGAGTTACCCATCTCTATTCACAGCAGTCTGATTACAGCTTCAGAGTTTGGCAGACAAGTCAGTTCTAGTTCTGCTGGCCCTTTTTAAAAAAAATTATTTTAAAAAAATAAATTCTTTCTGAAGACCACTGATGCTAACTGCCAAATACAGCATCTCAAGGCAATGAGTGCCATAGGTTGCATCAACAGAACTATTACTTCTTCTGGACTATAAAAAGGCTGCAAGTGGCTTCTACAGGAAGTGCTTCTTTTTGCCCATGAAAAAGAAGCACTTCCTGTAGAAGCCACTTGCAGCCTTTTAAGTAAGGTATCTTCTACCTTTTCAGACCCAGGGCGTACTTTTAACCCAAACATGCATTTCTTAATCTTTTCCGGTATGTCTGAACAGTGGCAACACTCCTGTTGTGACCCACCCTGGGTCACCCTGAAGCCCACTAGTGGGTTCCGACCCACCAGTTGAAAACCAGTGGGCTAAGTAACGGCACCCACGTGGATGTCGACGGCACACCCCATGAATAAACCCAACCCCCAGACTCATGCTGCTTACCTTTCGAGCAATTGGCATCCGGTTAAAAATGTTCCACAGCACAATTCCCACCACCACTTTATCCCTGAGGTAGAAAATGACGCCTTTCCCGTAGTCCTCTCCCTGCTGTGGGGCCTGCAGGCTGGAAGGCGAGGCGGCCGAGACCTTGAGCTCTGGTGCTTCTAATTCTGTTTCACTCTCGGAGCGGATTCCAGTTCCTAGAATAAACTTGGTCTTAGCTTTGTGCACAGCCTGTTGGGCTCTCCTCTCCTGCCTGCCTTGCATGGCAGGGTTCCCCAACTGGTGGCCCACCATAGGGTAATAGACTACAACTCCCATCAGCCCGTGTCAGCATGGCTAATGGCCAGGGATGATAGGAACTGTAGTCCAATACAGAAGGGCACGGATTGCCCACTTCTGGGATAATCTTTAGTAGGTTGCGTTTCACTCCAAGGGAGAAATCAAAAGCTACCCCTATGAGAAGAAACAAACACTTCCTCCATCGCAAGATGACTCTTTTATGAATCAACCAGTGGAAAAACTGAAGCTAAGCCCCCAAGTATAGCATGGTTAAGGAGCGAAGTCTCACCTGATTCCTCTGTGGCTGATCTTGGGGTGTCCTTTGATGTTGCTTTAGCAAACACTCCCACAGTGGGCAAGCTGCCGTCCACAAGACCAATAGCTTCATAGCCAACATCTGGGCCCAGATCACTCCTAAAGAACCAAGCAAAGACAGTAAGGGCCAGCTCAGAAATCCAAGGCAGATTGTAACTGGCATTCTCAAAGCACAAAGAAAGAATGACTGGACACAGAGAGGCTCTGCAATATCTTGAATCTCTTTATTATAGCCCTGGAAGGTGGCATGTCTAAAAAAAAACAACCCAACTGCATCCATGTTTTTATAATGTGGGCTGAAAGCAACCAATGTTTTGGAGCATGACTCTTGGATTACAAGAAAAACAAAATGCTGTCACAGGTATTATGTAGAGTGGCATGTCATTGGTTGTTTTTAGATGCATTTGTTCTACTCATGTGAATATGTTTTTAGCCATATGTGTTTTATCCGTGTTTGTTTTCATTTTTGTGAGCTGCCTTGATTCCCAGTTCTATGGTAGATAGATGACACACAGACAGACAGACAGGCAGACAGACAGACAACTCATGGGAAGTAAGGGGCGGGGGTAAAAGTACCATCCACTGAAAATCCAACAGATATCCAAAGCTGCCTCATCCAGGTCAACTGCTGTCCACCAAGCCTAGAACTGTCCACTGTAACTGGTAGTGGCTGTCCAGGATCTACTGTAACAGACTTCCCCTATCAGCTGCTACCTGAGATCCTTTAACAGATAATGCTGGATTGAACCTGGAGCACTCTGCTCAACCATTTTAATGCCCTAAGAACTAGAACTTTCCTCTTTTTTTAAAATAAAAGCTGAAGTATCAAGGACACTGACCACCACATCAAATCCTAGTTTGACAGAATATGTACAGCTTTTCGTTATAGCAGCCCTTTCTAACGTGGTGCTCTCCAGATGCCGTTGGATTCCAACACCATCAGCTGCAGCCAGCAGGGCCAATAGTTAAAGATGGTGGAAACTGTAGTCCAACAACAACAGAGACAACAATGTTGGCTACTCCTGCGATTAGCAGAGGTAGGAGCCTTGGGGGAGATGTCTGGAATTCTGAGATGAGGAAATGAATATTCCATTTCATATTGCAAGGGGTGAGAAATGATGATGATGATGATGATGATGATGATAATGTAGTACCCAAGAATTAAGGAAAAGCATACCAGGAAGAAATGTTAGAACCTTCTCCTAGCTTTCTACTTGTGGGTTGTTGGATGCAGGATTTTTGTTTTTGTTTGTTTGCTTTGTATATTAAGGGAGCATTCAAAAACCAACCTCAATCTGTAGCCTAACCATCTTATCCCCACCTTATTCTACTGCTTGTGTAGATCAGATCTCAGATGAACATTTAGGATGTGACACAGCCGTTTAGCTCCTGTAACAGAGCTTGTGTTTTTTGTGGCAGCTTTTCCACACAGCCAGCAATGGTCCTTAGTGCATACTTAAGTGCATAAAGCCCCAGTTTCAATTCCCGGTATCTCCTACCAAGGATCTCAGGCACCAACACAGGGGGAAGATACCTCTGCCAGAGACCCCAGAGAGCCACGTTCTATCAAGAGCAGACAATACTGGGCCAAATGAACCAACAGAGTTAAGTTAATATGAAAGGCAGATTCTACGACTTTGCTACACCAAGTTGGTGCAAATGCAGTAGGTTGAAAAGGTCCAGGAAGATCAGCTCAACCCGAGCAAAATCAGACAGAACAAGAGAATCCACATTACCAGAACATGGACTGGTGCCAATATGGCTTTGCTGCTCCCGTCATATTCTCTCCTGCCAGCCTTCCGCTCACCACAGCGTGATCATGGTGCTCCACACGCCGCCTGCCCAGCTTGATGTCATAGAAACAAGCAGCATCCCCTGCCTGGGAAAGGTGCAAAGGGTGAGGACTGGGCAGAGAAAGGTCAAATTAATGAGAGATTCATTTGGCTTCAATCTGGGCATTGTTGGTCTCCAGCTGGGAAAGGTGGCCCTGCAACTCTTTTTAAGAATGCTTGCAGCGGAGTTAGTGGAGATGGAAAAAGAGGAAATGGGCTTTTGGAGAGTGATTAAAACTAGAGTGGAATGAAGCTGCCCCATATTCAGCACTGAATATGCTGCTAGTCACAGTCAGGAACCCTTAGCTATTTTCTTTTGGGGAGTAGGGAATTTGTGTCACGATGACCAGAAGCTTAACTTTCTTCGCTTTAAATGGGAACAGTTTCTCAGCATCCCATGCACATTACTGGATTCCATGCCAACAAGCATGTCATTCTCCTTTAACCCCTGCTCCTCAAAAGCAACATGCTTGGATGTTCCTTCCAACTGTCTTCATCCAGAGGGAGAGAAAACAGTATTTGGGCACTCCTCCATTGTGATTAGATAAAAACTGAGCTTTGTCTCCCCCACTTCCTCCAGCAACCAGTTTCCATTGCCGAGACCATTCAAGGGAGAAACAGCTGTAGCCACCTCTCCATTGTACTTACACCCAGGTCTATGACCTGCTGAATTACTGTCTGGCATACAGGTGTGAAGAGTTTTGGAGGAAAATTAAGACAGCCTAAAAACAGACTTCTCCAACCTCCAGATAGTTAGGACTCCATCTCCCCTCGGCCCCAGCCAGCAAGGATGACAGGAGTTCTAGTACAAGAACATCTGGAAGTCTCCAGGTTAGAAAACACTGGTTGAAACCATATCCAAAACAGACTGCTGTTCAACTTCCAAAACCTTTCCACCCTTAGAACAAAGTTCTGAGGCACTGGACCATCCAAGGAAAGAAGCAGAGACAGGGCAGGGGAACCACTGATAAACAGGCACAGTGAAATAGATCACAGGATGATGGATAAATAATTGGGGGTGGGTGGGGGTGGAGAGGGCTAAACTGGAAGCATTGCAGGTGGATCATTCTGCAGGTCATTTGTAAGCATAATGTTCATGATGTGTACGTAAAGCTAGTTCTCTTTTGTAAACCACATTGGGAGAACTTTGCCCTGGAAAGCTGCATCAATGTAAGCACTTTAAATAATAATTGATGCTCTTATTATACAGGTGTGTATTCACCCCCCTTAAGCGTGATCGATTTGTGCGTGGTACTGGGAAATAATTAAACAGTTCAATTCAAACTTGGAAATGGTGGGAGAGAGGCTTTCTGACAAAAGTCACTGAAGAGTTCAGTGAGGGTGGAGGAAGCCCCCAAAAGACCGGAGGCACAGCAGGGATTTGTATTGGCTGCTCAGCCTCCTTGCCTAATAGCCGACGTGTGGGGTAGCTCAGGAGCAGCACTGCTTTCCCGCGCATCCTCCCGCTATCCCCAGAGCTTCAATTCCAGTTATGGATACTTTTGGATACAGTATTTTTTTGTTTGGATTGAAGAGAGAGTGGAAGAGATGTTTAAAGGGTGTTTAGGGGTGCTCCCCATTTTATGCAATGTTACTTATGCGCACAGGGCCCCAGAACATAACCACTGCATTAAGTGGGGAGTTGCCTGTACTAAATCTTTATATTCAGTAAACTCTCCAGCAGCTCAGGCCCATTCAGACGCTCTCTCCATACATACACAAACACACTTACCACCCAGATATTGGAGCGGGCCTGGAGCTCTGCATTGACCCTAAAGCCCCCAAAGTCTGAGTCCACCTCCAGGCCAGCTGACTTGGCCAGTTCAACATTGGGCTCGAGGCCCACAGCTGCCACAATGTGATCGGTCTCCACCTGAAAAAGCAGAAAAAGCAGACCGTTTTTATAATTCCTCTGAAACTACCTGTACTATGTGGCTGCCAACACTTAGAAGTCTTAGCCCCAAAGTTCTTACAGTCCAAAATATGACAGAGAGGAGAAAGCAGAGGAAAAGGAGTGAAACAGGAGTCAGCTTAACTGGGGTGGAGAGGGGAAAGACTATGCATTTACTTCAGTTACACCGACTAAAGTTGGTTTCAGTAGGGAGCAGGAACCGAGGGTTGGGTTATATTATTATCACAATTCACTCCTTTTGTGCGCAGACAGACACACATAAACATAAGAAGAAGCAGGACCTGATCACAATAGCACTCTCCCCTCATGTGGTTTCCAGTAACATTATTCACAAGTGTTAAACAGTGGTACCTCGTGTTACATACGCTTCAGGTTACATACGCTTCAGGTTACATACACTTCAGGTTACAGACTCCGCTAACCCAGAAATAGTACCTCAGGTTAAGAACTTTGCTTCAGGATGAGGACAGAAATTGCACGGTGGCGGCGTGACGGCAACGGGAGGCCCCATTAGCTAAAGTGGTGCTTCAGGTTAAGAACAGTTTCAGGTTAAGAATGGACCTCCAGAATGGATTAAGTACTTAACCCGAGATACCACTGTACTGGCTCTGACAGTGGAGGCAGAACATGGCAAAGGCAGGTGATCCATCTTGTCACTTGCCCAGTACTCACTTTCCTTCCATCCTTCAGTCTTATTTGCAGTCGGTTTCCAACAACAGATACAGACTTGACAATGGCATTGGGCATCACATTCACTCCCTCTGCAAGTAAAGCACAGAAAACAACTACTGCCTGATGGCAGGAGGCAGAGAGATGAAGTGAAGAAAGACAGCATTGCTAGGGCTCCCAGATGTCTGCATTTTTCCGGACATTACTGGGATTTCAAAGGTGGAATTGACCTATGGGGGGGGGGGAATTTCCAAAACATGGTGCTTCATCCTGGATCTTAGGCAGGTCAACAACTTTTGGGATCTTCTTTAAAAAAAAGCTCGACAACTTTTGGGGTATCCTGATTTTTACTTTTTGAAATATGGCAACCCTAGCAATGCCTTAAGGTTGCACACTGCCTTGCTGCCAGACAGAGAGAAGCAGCAGGGTTGGTCAAGACCTGGAGGGCATCCAGCTCACCCCAGGGCAGCAAAAGGAACTGTGCTGGTGCCGCAACACCTTCAGTTTAAAGCCAGTGATCAATTTGCTTCCCCCATGCTCATTGTAATTACTAGCACTGCACTCTTGCCTGCCACCTTTCCTTTCAATACAGGAAGTGCGCACATGGACGCTAACTTTATGAGCAAGTGCCTCTACATGCCTTGACTTCCTGTTCTTCCCCACTCCATTTGTGCTTTCATATCTATTAGGCTCATCAGCCTGCAGGCAGGGACTGTGGCATTTTAATAAATCTGTACAAACTTTAGGAGCTTCGTAAACTAAGCATGCAGGGATGGAACAGGAGTGCCACCAACCATTACAATGCAGCAGAGAGATAAAGAGAGAAGGTGGGGGATTAGAATAATATAATTGTAGAGTTGGAAGAGACCACGAGGGTCATCAACTTCAACCTCCTGCAATGCAGGAATCTTTTGCCCAACATGGAGCTCGAACGCATGAACCTGAAATTATAAGTCTCACGCTCTGCCAACTGAGCTATCCCAGCTTTTGTTTAAGGGGGAACATTAATAGCTGAAGCAGAAATAGACTTGGCAGGGCAATTACAGAGGCATGGCAGGCTGGGATGCAGTTTACAAAAAGGGATCTTGCCTATGGTTATAGCTGACAGCAGGGAGATCCAAGGAGGGGTTGCAATGCAGGGTGCACAGAAGTCAGGAAGCGTTTTAAGTCAAGGGCCACATTTTCTCCGGGGGGGGGGGGAGTTACATACCAGCAGACACTCACTTTAATTCTGTTTCTGCCAGTCCCCCCCTTCCCCCTCAAAAAAACTTTTTCTTTCTCATGGCCCAACACAGAAACAGAACC
The DNA here is from genome assembly GCF_965113315.1 of Podarcis vaucheri. Classification (NCBI taxonomy): domain Eukaryota; kingdom Metazoa; phylum Chordata; class Lepidosauria; order Squamata; family Lacertidae; genus Podarcis; species Podarcis vaucheri. Next base: position 19,020,955 of record NC_138758.1, on the reverse strand, counting down.
GGCTCACCAGGAGAGGAACACAGCACTCGCTCCTCATTCCTGCAAGTTGCTGGGAGAAATGAGGTGAAACTGCAGCTGGGTGCGAATCTGCTGCAAGCCGGATTCAGCCTGCACAAGAGCAGTTCCCTACTCCCGAGCTGCAGGAATGAGCCTACACCTGGCTGTCCAAAGAGTGAAAACGCAGAGTAGCAATTGCACAGGGAGTCAGAACGCAGATGCTAGGTGGCTGCTTTGGATGTAAGCGGCAGGGCAGATATGCTTTAAGCAGCTAGGAAAATGTGCCATGGCCATACTGCAGGCATGAGATAAGGATGCTGGGGTGGCAAACGTCAGCTATGCCTCCTAGGATCAAACGGCAGAGCCGCCTCATTGCACAAGGACTGAGGAACAGAAAGGTGGCTTAGAGACAATTCTCATGCAAGTCTTCCTGCTGAGAGGCTGTTGCAGCCTCAAAATCAGACCATGCCAGTCTACAGCCCAGGCTGACATGCGTCTGGGTGCTTAAGGATAGCCTCTCAACAGCTCCAGCACGAAGGCAGAAAAGGAAGGGCGTTACCTCGCCTGACTTTGTTGGTGGTCCAGTGGCTCAAGTACTCAGGAAGAACTTTGCCCATGTTGCCATTCTCTGGGAACATCTGGATCACTTCTAGGCCCCTTGACTGTGCTGCAAAGGGAATTGGAGAGTGTGAGCTACAATTTGTTTTAGGGCATAATTCAAAGTGCTGGTTTAAGCCCTAAGGCCGTGGAGCAGAGTACATGAAAGATTGTATTTCTCCCATTTAAACCTGTCCGTGATTTAAGAGGCGCTTCAGGTGTCCCCACCTTCACAGAGTAAGCAGGAAGAGACCTGGAAAAAGGGTCTTTTCTGAGCTAGCACCCAGTGCAGGAAATACCCTCCACAGACATGCCCATAAAATTAAAAGTTGGAATGTGTGTGAGAAGGGTTGAGCAAGGGAAGGCTATGTTTGCAAGGCAACCACGAGAGAAGGATGAAATTGCATGCACACAGGACTATAGCTGTAACTAGGAGGAGGAAAGGGACGCGGGTAGCGCTGTGGGTTAAACCACAGAGCCTAGGACTTGCCGATCAGTAGGTCGGCGGTTCAAATCCCTGCGATGGGGTGAGCTCCCGTTGCTCGGTCCCTGCTCATGCCAACCTAGCAGTTTGAAAGCACGTCAAAGTGCAAGTAGATAAATAGGTACCGCTCCGGCGGGAAGGTAAACGGAGTTTCCGTGAGCTGCTCTGGTTCGCCAGAAGCGGCTTAGTCATGCTGGCCACATGATCCGGAAGTTGTACGCCGGCTCCCTCGGCCAATAAAGCGAGATGAGCGCCGCAACCCCAGAGTCGGCCACGACTGGACCTAATGGTCAGGGGTCCTTTTACCTTTACCTTTACCGAGGAGGAAAAGGTAAGAAAGTTGTTATGGCTTGCGATTAAACCTGTAGAAGCTAATTGGCAGAAGTACTGCCATATATGGACATAACAAAAAAGCTTGTGCTTTTTTTCAAATTTGGGATGCCACCCTTCAACTACTTGATGGTTCAGGTTGTGTTGCACTGGCCTTGCAACACCTAAATAAAAATCCTGTTTGACTGACAATTGGTGTCTGGGTTCTATTGGCTGTCCAGGCTATTGGGTATGGAATCCAAAATTCCCCCAACAGCACCATCAGTGTTAGCTTTTTGCATCAAGTCAATAGAATTCACTGATTGTTTGGGGGATAATATCATTTTACAATTTTCTCAATTTGCAGGAAGACTGCAGTTGTTCGTTTCCATTGCTTTATCTCCCGTTTTTATCTTCAGTGCTGATGCTTTCTGATACTGTTGCTTCTTGGTGCTGCGTGCATGCACGAATGAGAGACAGATTTATTGTAAGATACCTTGGGAGCAAAAGATCAAGAGGTGCCATATGAATATTTAAACACCTGTGCATGCGTGTGCACACACAAGACTGAGGCTGGGAACAAGATTAGTCACAGCAAAAGCCAGTAAATGCATGTACTCCTGCTTTCTTTTATGCCCAGCAGACTTCTGCACACTCAAAAGTGAGAAACTCCTCAAGGCTGGTGTCTGTCTGCTTGGCTTCCTGGGAAATTGGTACACATCACCACTTAGGCAGGTCTGTTGTGCTCCAAGCTCCCAGAATCACCCATGCAGGAGAGTAGAACTTCAGTATCCTGAGAACAGCCACATTTAATACATTAACAACATTCTAGTCCTCATCACTGCAGAAGAGAATCGGGGGGGTGGGGTGGAGAGTGGCTGGGCAGCCTCTGGTGCAGTTTCAGAACCTGGGAAGATATAAGCTGGACCTCCAGTCATCAGCGGTGAGGATGGAGGGCTAAGACGCCAGTCATTTTTTTAAAAGGACAACAGACTTAGCCCATCTAGTCTACAATTAACCTTACTAGTTCTCAGGAGAGTGTGTCTCTCAACAACTCCAAGAAGTAAATCAAAAGGCAAAAATTTGAACATGGGCGGAACATGTGAGATTTTACATGCTGACAAACTGACCTAATTGCAGTGAAAACAATCCAGACCCGACTGATTCATTCCGAGCAAGGCAACTCACTGCGTTTATTCCACTATTCTCATTCCTAAGTCCTTGCATTGTGGCACAGCGCTTTAAAATTCTTGCCTTGTTCATCACCACAGCAGCAGGTTTGAACAGGGAGTAAGAGTGGTTTAGCCAAATAAGCTTGATGATCCAGTGGCTATTTATACCCTGGTATCACACTCTCAACTCCTGCTCTTTGCAGACTCTCACTAATCAGAGGTCACGCTTACCTCTTCGCCCCAAAGCACAGGCTAACTCACTACCCAGGAAACCACCGCCAATAATGGTGACTGACTTGACTTCTCTGGAAATTTTCTCCAGTGAACGGAAATCTTCAACCTGCAAGGAGATAGAGGAGCATTTCAGTAGTTCTCTTTAGCCAGTGTTAGTAACGGTGTCCCTGTTCAGTACATTAATCAGAAAAGTTCTTAGTTTATAGTTTCTCACTGAGACCAGTGAGCTACAAGGCGAGCAGAGGACCTAGGAGCCCATTCTCTTTTGGTATTGCTTGAGGTCTACAGGTAACACAAGACAGGGATGTGAGCGTTCCATAACCAACAGGTGAGAATCTGCAGTTCACCCAAATTGTGACAGAGTAGTGCAAAAATGACAAATCCCCCCATTTTTTTCAGTTCAATATCCACACCCCATTTTTTCCTTCTAAAGAAGCCTTCTAAAAGCAACATAGCAAAAACAGATACAATATCAACACAATAAAGCAAAATAAGAGAAGACATTATCAAACAATGAAAGTCAATGCAAGCTAAGCTAGCAGTTTGAAGGAAAGCCAAGCTTTTGTTGTTTGTTACTAGTTGATTAGGGACGCGGGTGGCACTGTGGGTTAAACCACTGAGCCTAGGGCTTGCCAATCAGTAGGCTGGCGGTTCGAATCCCCGCGACGGGGTAAGCTCCCATTGTTCGGTCCCAGCTCCTGCTAACCTAGCAGTTTGAAAGCACGTCAAAGTGCAAGTAGATAAATAGGTACCACTCTGGCGGGAAGGTAAACAACGTTTCCGTGCGCTGCTCTGGTTCACCAGAAGCAGCTTAGTCATGCTAGCCACATGACCCGGAAGCTGTCTACGGACCAACGCCGGCTCCCTCGGACTATAGAGCGAGATGAGCGCGCAACCCAAGAGACGTCCACAACTGGACCTAATGGTCAGGGGTACCTTTACCTTACTAGTTGATTTGGTAACTATGAAAACTCTTGGTTATGGACAAGATTTCAATCCAAATTAAATGGGGCACAGAACCTGTTCTTTGCGGATGATAGTCTAGAAAAATGTTTTTCATTTGCTGCACATTTTAACATTTTTAAAATGTTCTTAACATGTTTAAATGTTTGTTATTGTTTCCAATGTTTTTAATACTTTTATTTTAAATCAACTGCACTGTTCCAACTACTTTGTTGTCTGCCACCCTGGGTTCCTTTGTGAGGAAAGCAGGATAGAAATTAAACTCTCTCCCTCTCTCTCTCTACACACATTCAAGAAAAACAGTTAAAGATAGGTAGCCGTGTTGGTCTGCCATAGTCAAAATAAAAAAATTCCTTCCAGTAGCACCTTAAAGACCAACTAAGTTAGTTCTTGGTATGAGCTTTCCTGTGCATGCACACTTCTTCAAGAAAAACAACACATGAAAGACACTTGCATCTAATGTTATCAATTTGGGGTGGCAGGGAGGGGGGGAAGAAGACAAGGAAAAAATGAGAAATTGCTCTGGGATTTTCTGATATCTTTCATATCTTGAGATGTTCAAGAAACACTAGTGCTTGTCTGCTTTGCATTTTCTTTTTTTAATATGCTTTTTAGGGGGGAATCAAACAAGTCAATTAATAAGCATAAATTAATCATGGCAACTGATGGATGAATTGTTGGTCAAAAGATGGTTCCCCTCTTCAGATTACCTTCCGGAAAAGGGTGAGCCTCTGCTGCACCTCTTTGCCTGCCCTCTCAATCACAGGAAGATTCCTTGGAGAACCACCTGAGGACACAAACGAAATACCAAAATCACATCTAGGCAGAATATCAGAGCCCTCTGGCATCTTGGCTAATACATCCCATGTCCACCCACTGTAGACTGAAAGAGAAAAAGAAGCAGCCTCCACATCCTAACCTGTGGCAATTAAGCACTTGTCGTAGGAGATCTCTGAACCGTTGTCAAGTTTCACTATGTTGCCTCTGATGTCCATGTGGACCACCTGCAAGTCAAACACAAGCTCATGTTTCACACAGAAATGAGTGAGCGCACAGAACCTGAGCAGCATTCCCTAATGCAGCCTTTCTCAACCTTGGGTCCCCAGATGTTGTTGGGACTACAACTCCCATTATCCCTGACCACCGGTCCTGCCAGCTAGGGATGATGGGAGTTGCAGTCCAACAATGTCTAGGGACCTAAGGCTGGGAAGAGCTCCCCTAACAGGTAACCTTTGCATGCCAGTGGTGTGTGGGGCCAGAGGCAAAGTGGGCAGAGAAATGGTTCTAACTCTTACTTCTGTACAGCTGGCTTCATTCAGCCATGCAAAAGCCAAAGACTCCCATTCCCTCTATCTCTACATTCAGGCAAACAGGGTGCATCACTGCAGTTCAAGGATGCATTCCAGCCAGGAAAACACACACAAGGAGGATAAAGAGAAGGGCTGGTATGAGTCATCGCCTAAGGTTGGGGGCTAAGCAGAGAGGCTTGGAGGGCCAACATTGCCCCTGAGGCCTGAGGTTCCTCATACTGCCTACATCATCTTGAGAGGACCTCCTATGGGCTCCCCTGGCTTGGGTGACAATAAGAGAAATGGAGGCAACCACTGCTATGGAACAAACTATCCATTGCCTGGTGCCAACTCTTATCTTCTGGCACCAGGCAAGCCCTTTTTAATTTTTGCAAGCCTTTTAACATTTCTCCTCCCTAGGAACATAGGAAACAACCTTAGTACAAGTCAGGCTACTGATCTATCTAAATATACATTGTCTGTGCAGACTGGCAGCAAAAGCTCTCTACCATTTTCAGCAGAGGTCTTTCCCAGCCTGACTCGGAGACTGAACCTTTGATCTTCCACAGCCAACATATGCACTCCGACAATGAGCTACGACCCTTCTGCCAGCCCCCTGCTAAAATTGGGTGTCATGCTGTTTTATATACAGAAGCATCTCTTTCAGTTTTGACACTGATTGGGTTTGTTATTGATTCTGCTTTGGTTTCAAGAAATAAAGGAGAGATATGGTACTGATGAAACAGATGTAATCAATGCTACACTAACCTTCCTTCCAGTGAGGACGGCCACTCCACCATTCTCTAAGTGAGGCAGGTCACGTGCAGATACATAGAACGAAGGTGGCTGGAAGTATATACTGCAGTGGGGTGATAAATAAGATGGGAGAAAGTGATGCTCCACTCTAAGTAGCCATTATCTTCAGACTTGATTCCTCCCATGCATACCTCCACATACTCAAACCCAGTAGTGGTCAGTGTGGTCCCCTCCAGATGCTGTTGGATGACATCTCCCATCATCCCTGACCATTGGCCCTGGGGCTGGTGGGTTTTGGTAGTCCAACAATGCCTGGAAGACCCTACACTGCCTATTCCTGTTTTAATATCTCCAGAGGTGACCCTGCTTCAAAGTGCTTGCACTACTCTCCTCAAGTTATGCAGCTGAAAATTAGGACTTCTGGGTAGTGATAGCCTCTGGGTGGAATTCACTGCCCCATGAGGCCAGTGAAAGTCAATCCTTGATGAATATTTAAAAGCAGGTAAAATCTTAGTTAGGAACAACACTTGCTGCTTAAGACTGGCTGCTGCTGCTGCTGTTATTTTATTGTTACAGGTTGTTATTATTATACAGGGTGCCTATTTTTATTGTGCTTAAAGGTAAAGGTAAAGGGACCCTTGACCATTAGGTCCAGTTGTGGCCAACTCTGGGGTTGCGGTGCTCATCTCACTTTATTGGCCGAGGGAGCTGGTGTACAGCTTCCGGGTCATGTGGCCAGCATGACTAAGCCGCTTTTGGAGAACCAGAGCAGCACACGGAAACACCGTTTACCTTTCCACTGGAGCGGTACCTATTTATCTACTTGCACTTTGATGTGCTTTTGAACTGCTAGGTTGGCAGGAGCAGGGACTGAGCAACGGGAGCTCACCCCGTCACGGGGATTCCAACCGCCGACCTTCTGATCGGCAAGTCCTAGGCTCTGTGGTTTAACCCACAGCGCCACCCACATCCCTTTATTGTGCTTACTGTTGGATTATTATATCATTCAATGGGTCATAAGCTGCCTCGAGAGCCCTTAGCTTTTGGTCAACAAAACTGGACAAAAATGCTAAACTGTATATTAAACTTAAAACTCAAAAGCAATTCTTGGGAAAGATACCAGGATCCTTCATGCCAGGGATGGGTTAACCTCATACTTTTTTAAAAACACAGAATCTTCATGGTCCACCAGCATGTTTTAAAGGTACAAAGTAAGCAATTCACAATGTCTCAATACTTAAGCCGTAACTGATCTGTGTTGAGCAATCCTGAGTATACAATCTTGCTCAAGGACATACAATGAGCCATGCTGGACCAAGAGCCAAGAGGTCCATCACTGTTTGCAAGGATCCTGGCAACGAGCAGGTCTAGGAGCAAATGCCCCAACCTGCAGATAACAAACCAACTTTTTTGCTCCAAATTTATTCAGTTGGGAAAGAGCTCATTGCCAAGCAGGAACATGAGACACCTATTTGGGTAACAGCAGATACTTTCCAGGGCATTGCTTTGGATTCCAAGTCTCAAACACTCACATTGATTATCATTTTGGCACATTTTGGGGGAATATGTAGTGAGGGAGGAACAAGAAACCCACCTCCTCTGTTTACCATTCCATTGCTTGAACCGCAGCGTTTCTGGGACATCTGGATCATCTGAAAACCACAGTTCTTTGGAAAGTGGGGGCCGCATGTATGGAAGTTCAGGGTCTTCAGACACAATCAATACCTTGGACATGAGGCAGTGGAAATATTTACCTTGAGAACCTCAACAAGTACAAGAAAATTTGATGTCGCAGCCAAACTTCTGTCACTTACCTTGGCCCCAGGATCTCGAGCCCGGATGGATCTGGCTGCAGCAAAAGCAGCAGTGCCTCCACCAATTAGTAGGAAAGGAGCATGGGACGGAACTTCTGAGCGAGCGGCTGCTTCTGTTTCTTGGGCTGCAAGCAACAGATAACCAAGTGGATAGTGAAGGCAACCACAAAGGTACACCTGAACAGAAAAAGGTCTCTCGTCCAAAAGAAACAGAAAGGGAAAAGAGCTAAGTCTCATCTCTCTGCCTGAGAATAATTTTAATACCAAAGAAACAATATTAGTGTGTAATATAGTGATTTCATGTATTTAACATGCATCTGATATTTTCATTGTTGCAATCCTCAGAACACCCATATGAAGTAGGTCGATAGTGCCACCGACAGATTGGAAATGAGGGGCTGAAGCTGAGAGGACAGTAGCTTACCTAAAGCCACCTATCGGCACAAACAACTGTCAGGTGTGATGTGAATTGTAGCAAGACCTGGAGGGGTACAGGTGCTCTGCTCCTGTTGTAAGCCTTACTACAACTTAGAAAACCCTCCAAAACAATGGTGGTCACTCCAAAGAGACAAACAGGGTCAGCCTAAAGCTTAAATCCAGGTTAAATTCCTTGACATCACCATGTAGGGACAGGAAACCCTGGAGGGCAGGAGATAATATTAAGCTAGACAGATCACTGTTCTGACTCTATAGAAAGCAGCTTCCTGTATTCACAGTAGCATCAAAACCACACCAGGATCACAAGCCCAAGCACAGGGGCAAAATACAGAATTTTCCTAGGGGACCCCAAAAACGTCTCTTCCTTCCTTATAATCCAAAACAGAAGAGCTCCATCATAGCCTCCACTGCAGCATTTATTTCTGAACCAGCACGCATTGTAAAAATAACACTATTCAAAGATACTTTGGTGGTGGTGGGAAGGATACAAAGTCTGTCTGTCTTGAAGCACTCTCTCACCTGCTGTGCTCTGGGAGGCAGCATCTGCTTCTGGAAAGAGAGGAGATGCAATTTGGAAAGCTGCCCTGCGCAGGTAAGCAGAATGCAACTTCACATCACACGCAGATCAGGCCAACATGCTAATTTGATGGGGATGTCTGCTGCAGCTAACAGGATAGGGTCGTATTTGCTTAGAATCTTACTGCTAAAGGCCTATTTTCCCTCTGTTGACAGCTCCGTTTCCTTACTTGATGGTAAAACCTTTTTAAACAGCGAACCTCATTTGAACTCTCTTCTTTGCAGATCCCAGCTTGCAAACCAACATTTTATATCAGGGACCTGCTTTGACTCCTATCAGCCCCAGCCAGCATGGACAGCTGTGAGGAGTGATGAGAGCTTGAGCTCAACAACATCTGGAGGTGTTACACATCCCTCTTCTAAAGGTTGAGGCAATCCTGATAAAGCTAGATACATACCTGACAGGGGTTTTGCATCCTGCTGGGGGCGCTGATCCATTGTTGCAATGCGCTCATTATACCGCTTTTGATCTTCTCTTAATGTCTTGTACGCCTAGACAACCAAACAGGTGACAATTTTGACATACATTTGGTTTACCTTTGCATTTACTGTTAGCTGAGCAATTGGCTTTTGTCCACCCGGCACACTCAGGAAAAGTGGCTTCATTCCAAGGAAGTAAAGCAAAAAAAGGGAAGCGCCTGCCTCCCCAGGGGAGGGCAGTGGGAACACATTTTATACAAAGATTGTGGGCTTGAAATGCAAGGGGTAATTTGAGAGTCCCCTTTTGCAGATGGGAGAGAATTTCTGCAACTCCAAGTGAAGGTTGCTACAGAGCACTGGCCAGGCTTAGATTCAGCAAACATATAAAGGTGCAGACAACTGGAAAACCTGATCCATGGATCAGCAGCTACTGGGCTCAGGGGCCAAATCCAAATGTTGCTCTCTTAAGGCAGCATCAATGCAGGGGCAAGACAGCTGTGGGATGGGGGAAGCAGTGGCTGTGGTCTTGAGAGGCTAGATAAGTCTCAGCAGGCTAGTCGTACTCAAATGTTGCCTCTAGTAAAAGTCGCTGTCGACTGGAGTTATATTGCTGAGAAATAAGTTGGTTCAAAGTGTGCCCGTGGACTATTTCTTCCCCTCTCAACAAAAAGTAAATAAATAAAACCATGTATAGTTCCCCAAAGGGGGTCTGAAAAAGTAACAGGATACCCCAAATCCATGCAAAAAGTGAATTAAAGCATCTATTAGCAAGAAGCAGAAATCACACAAATATGAGGAAGAAGTGGGGGAGAAAGGAAAGTTAGCAATTGCTAAAAATGAAAAAGTGTGCAAGGTTCTTCTTAAACAGGAACAAAATTGTGTAAGATAAAAGAATAATGATGGAGAGACAGAGAGAGATAGATAGACAGAGAGAGAATCAACATCCATCAACAAGGAAGCTGAGCCTTCAAAGACAGCAGGAGCAAAGACAAGCATTTGATTTATCACAACCAGAAGCATGAACTCCAAAGTCAGCCTTCCCCAACCTGACACTCTCTAGATGTTTATTTGGACTCCCACTAGGCCAAGCCAACATGGCTGAAGGTCAGTGCTGATGGGAGTTGTAGTGCAACAACAACTAGAGAGCACCAGGTTGGAGAAGGCTGCAGTAAAGCTCGATTTTATAGAAAGATTAGGCTGTGAACATTTAAGACTGCCAGCATGAAATGGCAACCTTCAGTTATGTCATGCACCACCCACCAGACCCGGCAACCAAACTCAATGGAAAGCAGCTTACATAAGCGCCTGCCCCCGTAACTGCTCCTCCTACAATTAAGAAGTACATTAGGTTGCTGCTGCCCTTGCCAGGAGCACCTGGAGACGTTAGCGATCTAGAAGGGGGTCTGAGATGCAGGCACTGCAAAACTGTAAAAGGAGACAGGGAGGAAAGATAAGAGGGAAAGGAAGCAGAGAGCTCTGAGTATGAAATTAGGACACTGGATTATACAGATCTTGGGGTGAGCAAGGGCTGTGTCAAAACCAGTATGCTAAAAGACAGAAGGTGTTCATTCATAGTAAAGAAAAGGACTCTTTTCATCCCTGATTCATTGTAGATTTAGCTTTGACCATGAAAAGAAGCAGCCTTGTTCAAGAACAGCCACTGCCTTCCCCTCCTGCAGCTGAGGCATGTGAGAAGGTGAGGTCTGCACATAACATCTGCTATTTCATGAAATTATTCTGCAGAAGAGAATGCTAAAGCAGGTGTTTGTCTTACTCCCAGATGCCACAATTATTCCCCATTACCACCAGCAGTTGCAAAGGTTCTGCTGCTTCTTTGGATTGGGTCCTAAACATTTTGACATGATGGTGATGATGTATGAAGTGGCAACATTGCACAAGAGGTACGCACTATTCCAAAGGTCCTTTCCTATCATTCAAAATAAATGAGAGGCACACCCTGAATCTCCATCTAGTCGCTTTCTGAGATTATTCACAGCTCTCTGTTCAAGGAACCCAGCATAATGTCTTAAGGTGGCAGGTAACTGTACATTTGCACAATGCACTAGATTTACCCATGTCTCCACCAAAACAGGTTTCAAACTGCCCACCCCATACTGTTTTTTTAGAAGAGGAAGCACATGCAAAGAGTAGAGTGTGTGCTTTGCATACACAAGTCTCCAGTTCAATTGCTGGCATCTACACTTTAAAAAAAGTATCGGGAAGTAGGTCATGGGAGATATCTCAGCCCCAAACCCTGGAAAATTGTCACCATTCAGTTGCCAAAACAATGGGCAGCTCAATGGCCTCTTTTCATTTACAACATCAGTTATTATCTCCTTTGAAGAGTGTTTTAGGCTGTCCCCAGCAGTTTCCTTTTAGAAAATGATTTTGGTGTGTTCCATGGGCAGATCCTCTGAATGGTTTGGGAAGCATCTGATGCTGCATAAGTGGTCAAGCTAAGAAGGGTTAAACTTGGCCAGTCCCTGGGATCAGAGACCACTGGGAACCTCAGGTTAAAAGTAGCTAGTATAATAAATATTGCTTAGAACAATATCTTTATATATTGTTTTGTTGTTTAGAAAACCTAATGCTTTAATTACAGATAGGTAGCCGTGTTGGTCTGCCATAGTCAAAATAAAAAAATTCCTTCCAGTAGCACCTTAAAGACCAACTAAGTTAGTTCTTGGTATGAGCTTTCGTGTGCATGCACACTTCTTCAGATACACTGAAACAGAACTTGCCAGATCCTTCTATATAGTGAGAAGATGGGGAGGGGTATTACTCAGAAGGGTGGTGGGAATGGGAGATTGGCAGATAGCTGAGATGAGCCTGTTGACGACTCTTAACGACTGTAATAGGTCTTACAGGAAAAGGCAAGGGGTGAGAAGGTGAGAAATTAATGCTTTAATTGTAAGCTATGCTTTATATAGGCAAAGTCCAACACAAAAGCTTTCCTAGTAAAAGGGTTTCAACAAAGAGACAATGGATGACTGGTAATAGCCAGACTAGTAATAGACTGTGACTTGGCAATGGCCCTGGACAGATCAACTACTTGTCTAACCTAGTAAATATTTCTTACCCCCATTCTCCCTAGTACCACAGTTCCTGGCAGCTACTCCCAAATCAGCACAAGTCCAACATAGCTGGTCAGTAGTGGCATCAGTGGCTGATGCAGGATTTCACCGGGGTTGGGAGCAAGAAGAAGAGACACTGAATAATAGCAGCTTTTCTATTTTAAAAGGGTCTCCAGTGGGCCATGGAAAGCTTGCTGAGATAGAGCAGCATCAAAGCAAGACAAATGAGCCAAAAACTAAGAACATATTGCACAAACGCAATCAAAGCATCCTGCAGATCCCGACTGCTTAAAGACTCAGGGGTTTCGATTCTCAGAGAACAGACAAACCAATTATTCTGCTATCAGGTTCACGCATCAGGCTCATGTACCCATTCTTTCCCCAAAGTTTTCCAGTGATGGCCTGGAATCTTGGTTTGAAATGGATTTCCAAATCTGTTTTGTAGGCAAACCATTGATCGAGTTGAACATAACAGCCACCCATGGTATACTCAAACCAGGAAGGGAATCAGTGTGCAAGGAGTGCAACAAGTCTAAGGTCTGATCCTGGTGACCAAACCATAATTTAAGAACGAAGCCAATGTTCCTTTTTTGCCCTCAGTTAAGTCCTGCTATTTAAGAATCTGATTTTAAACAATAATTCATAACTGACCTTCTTTTGAAAAAAGGGTATCGTGAGAGGAAAATCCTTAAACCAAATTTGCATTTACCCAATCTCCAGGAATACCAGAATACCAAATCTGCAAGTTTCCTCGGAGACTAAAACAATGGCTTTGTCTACTGCTAATGTCATAAGCTATGGCATTTACAGCATTATACAATGTGTCTGGAAAGCAGCAATAAACAGAACTCTCAGGCTAAGCAAGTGTATCAGCCTGTGCTTAGGGACTAGCTCATGGTATGATGCAATAATTGCTAAAAAAAACCTCTCCTTTACAAAAAAATATCAGAATTCTTCCAACCAGTAAGAATAAACACAGAATTTCAATCTAGTTTCTGTACAAACTCAATAAAGTGGTACCTTGGTTCCCGAACGGCTTGGATCCCAAATGCTGCAAACCCACAAGTGTTCCAGTTTGCGAATGTTTTCTGGAAGCTGAACATCTGTTTCAGCTGTTGGCATTGTTTCTGGGGCCAATCAGCCCCAGATGAGAAGCCGTGCCTTGGTTTGCAAATGTTTTAGAAGTCAAACAGACTTCCAGAACGGATTAAGTTCAAGAACCAAGGTACCACTGTATAGCAGACAAAGTAGCCATTTGTTTGTGGATATATAGTGTTTGCCCTTCTGGCGAGATAACTGAAACAATGAGAAAAAAGGTTAACTTTTGAGCCAGACTTAACTTTGCTCCTGTGAGATTTTTCAGACGGAGAAGGGAAGCACAGAAACAGAGATGAGAAGCAGGAAGAGCAGAAACCAAAGGAGAGCTTAGAAGAGAAATGACCACTGTGTAGCAGGAGACATCTTGCTCTTTTCTTGACCATCAGGCCTTTCTACTTACATAGGCCCCTGCTCCTAAGGCGGATAAGCCCACAAGAAAGGCAAAGACAGTATTTTCGCCTTTGCCTCCCGGAACACCAGAACTAGTCATTTGTCTGCTCAGCTGAACTTCTAAGGGAACTTTCCATCGCTGAAAGAAGTTGCCTGGAAACACAATTTGTTAGGAGGGAGAATAGTCAACAGTGTACATTAATACACTAGCTAAGTTATAAATTGACAGTTGAGCAATCTACTTGTTTCACAGCCAGTGCTACATTGGTACTAAAATTATTTCACTGAGACATCCCAAAAGATAAAAATTGAGCTGTTTACCCTCTAATGCAAAGCACGAAGGTGGGCCTTGGATTTAAAATAAGGGGCTCAAGGTGGCTCCCAACAAGGTTCCTCCCCTCCTCCCCCCATCTCTATATTCACAATCACTTTGCAATGAAGGTTAAGTTGAGAGACAAGAGCCACATTAACACATAATAGATATTCTGGTTTACCGTGGTTTATTGTGAATGTGAAATAGGCGGGTACGCATGCTGTCCCATCACTCCCACTTTAGTCTTCCCCGGGGCAAACAGGATAAGCAAAACACAAAACCTTGGTTCCCTTTTATGTCTGAACCAATAATCATGGTTTGTAGCTTCCTAAGAGGCCATGATCTCCAAGCCATGCCTTCAGGTTGGCTAGCAATCATGGCTTGTTAGGAAGCAACAAAGAGCAATTGCTTCAACACCTGTACTTTGAAACTCCCTGCTTATTGCTGTTAGGCAGCCACCATCACTATAATATTTTAGATGCTTGCTGAAAACTTTTTGTTTCAATCTTATACCTATCATATGCAATCCTATACATGTACCGTATTTTTCGCTCTATAACACGCACCCGACCATAACACGCACGTAGTTTTTAGAGGAGGAAAATCCGTAGGCATGCCACCCGTAGGCATTCCCTCCATAACAAGCACAGACATTTCCCCTTACTTTTTAGGAGGAAAAAAGTGAGTGTTATGGTGCAAAAAATACAGTATATTAGCCACACTCAGTGATACTTCTTCCCAGGCAAGTGTGCAACGGTTCTTGGTCAAATTCAGTTGGCAACTGGGTTCAGCAGAATACACTCAAATGTACCAATAGTAATCTACATCATTGGCAACTCTGAGGCCACAACTTAGAACCATAGCAAGCTCTGAGGCCACAGCCAAGAACTAAGTTTAACACTGACTAAAAGCATTGATTGACAACTTGGCATTCCATTCCTGTCCACAGGCAAGTGGACTGATTTCCAAAATCAAGAGTAACTGTTCATAAGCACCCATTAACTTCTCCCTGTTACTAAGTCCCCTAGAATTACAAACCTGCAATAATTTTTACTTACCTGCTTTGTACTCATAAGGGACATTGCTCTTGTGAGTGAAAAATAGACTGGTTCATTTGTTTAAAGGAGGCTTAAAAGTGCAGCAAACATGTGAAGGAGTGGCAGAGAGCACTCTGTCCTCCTTCATCAGCTTGCTAATTTGCCTATGTGGAATTCCAGATCCAATACAAGACTGCTTCAGCTGTGATTTGACACCTTCAATGACATAGTAAAGGTTAAGTAAATGGGAATCTGTTTTCCCCATCATGCCTACTACAATTTAGTCACATGAGTCTTGCAGCCCAAGTCTATGCAGAGCTAAGGTATTCCTAAGCTCACTGAAATCATTGACTTTAAGCACCATTAATGTGTACAGAATCAGACTTGTTAGAGATGTAGAGAGCTAAGCTTTAAATATTCCAGCATCCCCACTCACTTCTTTCTTCATTACTATAACCGCATTTTACTTGAAAACAAAAGAAGCTACAACTAACACACATTCCATTCCTCAGCGATCAACAGGGAAATTGCACCAAAATGATTTGAGACTTATTTCCAAGCAAACACATTTATAATTAACCAGGGAGAAATATAGGCTTACGTGATTGATTTCAGAAATGAGATCATTTTAGGAATTCAACAGCCAAATATCTACACTGACCAATTATTTAGATGTATGAACACGTCAAGTGCTGGGCTCTTCTTGAAATCTTTCATTTGATTAACCAACACCAGGAGGGTGTGTTGACTCTAGGCACTGTACTTTGATATTTGCCCATTTAGGTTTACCAAATTCTCTTCTCTGGCCTCTTAATACCATCCTAACTTTAATCCTAACAAATTTGAAAATAAATAAATAAATAAATGTTCTCCAAAAATGTAGGCTATTAACATATGGGTGCCAACAAAGGCTTTTTAGGACGTAAGCAAAGGATGACACAACAGTAATAATTGGTTGCAAGACCAATAACTCTACCTTTTAGGATAGGAAAGTGAGTTCCATTCACTTGGAAAGATCTGGAATTGTTGTTGTTGGCATCCATCTATCTCAAGAGACAATGGCGTGTCCCTCCCGGAGTGAACTGGGTAGCTACATATCTGTACTTTACACATGTCTATTACTTAATTAATAAGCCCCACTGAAATCAGCAAGGATAACTTCCAGGTAGACCTGCTTGGGAATAATACGTTGGTCCTCGTTGTTTTTTTCCCCCCTTTAAGAGCTTTGGGGGAGACTTGGCATGCACATCAACCTTTGCAGAAGTATAGCGTTATAACGACCCATAAACTTCCTTGGAATAAAGAGTCAGTTTCGCATTGCCTTTGTGTATTATGCGGTACCTCGGGGTTTTTCTTTGTTTTTGGTTAGCTGGCAACTCCATCCTAAATAGCTCTCCTTGGCCCACCCCCACCCCGAGAATCAAAGCAGGTGGAACTGATTTCCTTATGTGGGCATCTGGAACGAATGAAGCAATTTCGTAACTAGAAGTTGTGAACGTGTTACCTACGTTCAGAATTAGCGGGTGTGTGTGTGTTTAATGTACCCTAAAAACAAAGACACGTCATTTACGGCAATCGCACTGCAGCAAAGGAAGCGCTGAACCCATTTTCCCGAAGGGGAGACTGAGGGACTTCTGGAAAGACCTTCTGGAGATTCGCAACCCCCCCACCCCACCTGTCCTGCCTTCCCTTTTCAGGCCACGCCGGCGAAACCCCCGCTCACCTGTCCCCGCACGACCCCGTGACCTTGGGCCCAGCGCCCGCACTAGCCTGGTAGCCACGCGGCAGCGGAACATGATGGCGGCGGCGGCAACGGGCACCGACCCGATTCAGGTCCGATCCCGGTCTCCACCTCTACTGACAGAAAGACGCCCGCGGAACCCCGGTCTCCCTGCGCACGCGTGTTCCCTGTCAGCGCGCGCTGCCGCTCTAGGAACGGGGGCTCTGCGACTCTACGGCCAGGGGGAGGGGCGCCTGGGAAGGGGCGTGGCCTCCTTGTCCTCCCCGCGTGCGGCGGTCATGCTGCTGCTGCTGCTCCGCTCCCTCGCCGCGCGCCGCCTGCTCCGCGCTACTTTCCTCCCCGGGCAGGGTTCGCGGAGAGGCTGCCACGCCTCGGACCGGAGCGGCCGGCCGCTGCTGCTCACCACGCCCATCTTCTACGCGAACGGCCCGCCGCACATCGGGCACCTGTACTCTGCGCTGCTGGCTGATGCGCTGCACCGGCACCGGGAGCTGCAGGGCCGCGGAAGAGGGCGCTTTACCACGGGTCAGTGAAAGGATTGGCAAAGGGGTGTGTGTGAATGGGTGGTGGGTTTTCTTCTAGTGTCAAAGGCTGCTAGATGCTGCTGATCTGTGGAGGTTTTTCCTTGAGCGTTCTTTAAAGCGGTTGTTGTTGTTGTTGTGTTCGTCTGCCTTGTGCGGAGAAGTCAGTCCCACAAGCTTACAAACTTTTCTGCGGGGAGATGGGTAAATAGCAGGATGAAGTTTCAGTGAAGCACGTGTGCATGCAAGCCAACTCGCGAGGCAGTCGTTTTGTGGGCAGGATCCACAGGGGCAGCAGATCCGGCCTCCCAGACAGTAATGCATCACCTGCTGCTGCAGTGGCAGCAACAACCTTGACACACTTCTTACCCACCCACCTAGCTGCCAGATGCTCTTGGGCAGCAGCTCTCATTAGTCTCAGCCAGAATTGGCAGCAGTGGTGATAGATGGATGCTGTAGTCCATCAACATATTTGGGGAGGGGGGGTTCTTTTTCCTTTAATATAACCAGTATTCTCCATTTTCCAGCCCTAAGAACATCAGATCAGCTGGATCACATTAGAAGTCTGTCTAGTGCAGCCTTCCAACCTTGGCTACCCAGATGTTGGTTAGCTGCAGTTCCCATCCATCCTTGATCATTGGTCAGGCTGCCTGGGGATGATGAGAGTTGTAGCCCAACAACATCTGGAGGCCCGCAGATACCAGGTCTGTTGGATTCTTAATTCTTTGCACTCTCCTGTTTCTCTGCACAGGAACTGATGAACATGGTCTGAAGATCCAGATGACAGCAGCGGCTGCAGGCAGTTCCCCTGAACCGTTCTGTGACTGTATGTCAGCTAAATTCCAAGAACTCTTCAACCAGGCAGGCATCTCTTATACAGACTTCATCCGTACCACAGAACCTCGGCACAAACGGGCTGTAGAGCACTTCTGGGCTGCTCTGCAGGACCAGGGCTGGCTCTACCAGGCCCACTATGAAGGCTGGTACTGTACTGCTGAAGAAACCTTCTTGGCTGCTTCCCAGGTCACTGAGCGTCCTGATGCTCATGGCAACAGGCACATGGTCTCGCTTGAGAGTGGCCACCAGGTAATGAAAAGCACCTCTGTATGAGTTCCCCTCTGTGTCTTTTCAGTTGTGATAGGGAAGCCATGTTTTGTAGGGTTCCATCACTCGGGGAAGTATCTTTTGGGATTTGCAGCAGAGTTTGCTTTGGGATGTCCCCTATGATCTCATGCAACACATCTCAACAAGCATTTGGGGCAAATAGGAAGCACACAATTGCAGTTATATTTTAGAAACACTTTTCATCTTACCTCTGCCTTGGCAAGAAAGGCTTCAGTGATACTTCTGAAATTTAATTATTTATTCACCATAATATTCCCAGGTTGATTCACATAAGAATAAAACAAATACTATTTAAAAAAATTAAAGGAAGATTGAGAGCGGTGGATTAGTAACAGCAAACTACTAAATTGTTTCAGTTTTCAGAGTTAGAAGCTGGTGGGTGGGTGTTAAAGAAATATATTCCCATGGTGCTGAAAAGTTAGCAAAGTAGGTATCAGGTGGCCCTCCTTTGGTACAGCATTTCAGAGACACACGGCATGTCACAAAGTGAGAAGACCCTGGCTACATTCACACCATACATTTAAACACCTTTCCCCTACAATCCTGAGAACTGTCTTTTATTAAGGGTGCTGGGAACTGTAGCTCTGTGAGGGATAAACTACAGTTCTGAGGATTCTTATTTGGGGAACAGGTGTGATTTAAATGTGCTTGAAATCTATGTTGGGTACACAGCTCCTCTCTCCATACCTTACCCCACTCACTTTGATGTTTGAGGAAGGCCTCTGATGATGACCTCAGCACATTGGCAGACTGATGATGACCTCAGCACATTGGCAGACTGATGTGAAATCTCAAGTCCATAGTCATTGCTTTGATTTTTTCCCCTCCAACCTTTGATTATTATATTTGAAGACTCACCTTTTTTCATCCTGCTAAGAAATCCTCCTCTGTCCCTTCCTTTTCATGCAGTAGCAAGAACACAGTCACATTGACTTTACTGCATGGCTGATTCTCAAATGACTGCGGACACCACGAGGTTATGTAGTGTCACCAAGCAATGCTGCATCTTGCAAAATCACTCCAGAAGTGCTTCTGTCCAGCCATTCAATTGCAAGCACACAAACCTTCTGTGTGAGTGAGGGAGGCTGAATGATGAGAAGTGATTGCTATGTGAGTCATGGCTTAGAAATTTGGCTCCTTTTTCTATAATGTGTCTCTGGCATAGGAAGGGGCATTGGGAAAATGCAAATGTCTCTTGCAGCATTGCTACACACAATCTCAAGCTTTTTTTACAGGTGGGATTATAGCAGAAATGACTGAGCAATTAAGTCAGGGTATGAGGCCAAATAAGGGACGCAGGTGGCACTGTGGGTTAAACCACAGAGCCTAGGACTTGCTGATCAGAAGGTCAGGGGTTTGAATCCCCGTGACGGGGTGAGCTCCCGTTGTTCAGTCCCTGCTCCTGCCCACCTAGCAGCTCAAAAGCACGTCAAAGTGCAAGTGGATAAATAGGTACCTTCAGTTTGCAAAGTTAATATGTAATACCTGTCGCAATCTCAGAAGTGAGCAAGTGGGGCTGAGCAAGATTTCCAGTAAGAAGCCCTTAACAATTGTGTTTCTGTATTCTATGAGAAGCAAAGAAAAAACAGTCCTGTACATTAATAGTGAAAGTTCTCTGACACTGAATCTTTATTTTGCTGAAATATCAAAACTGCACAAGAAGGAATTAGCAGCAGGCTCAGAGGAACCTTGTAGAAACACAAAAACCTTAAAGTAATAAAAGCTATAAAGGTGACGGGTGGGAACTAAGTGAGCACTGAGCAGATTTAGTGGACGCAGAATGATGACGGAATTCTGTGTGGGAGGGGGAATGGAAACTGGAAAGATGGAAAGAGCGTGGCTGGCTGGGACCTTGAACAGTCCAAGCAAGACACTTAGCACTGCAACATTTTGTTGCAGGTTCGACTTGTTGGTGTAACATAAGCAGACACATTAGGGATGCTTAATTTGCACAATTTATGCAGGTTATAGGATTTGGTTTCTCTTGGCACCAAACAATGCAGCATATGCACAGCCTTGGATTATGCAGAAACAACAATTTGGCCTTTAATTCTGGGTGGACATTTTCTGCATGTTATGAGGAATTTGATTTATTTCTATACATTGTTTAATACTTAATCCATTTTGGAGGGCATAGCTGGTGTTTGTGTGAATGAGCCTGCTTTATTATAGAAAGGCATGGCATAAATGCTGGGGGGGGGAGAGAATAAGGGTTCCTGGTTATTGACTGAAGCAGGGCAGCCCAACTTTTCATACTAAGTGGGCTGCAAGAGTACTTCAACACAGAACCAGCAAACCGCATGCCGTGTTGTCATGGGGACTGGAATGCTAAAATGTGATGCCCCCCTCATGCTGCCAGATAAATGAGGTACTGGTTTTTGGCAAGGAGGCATGAGGCTTAGGCAGCACCACCTCCTTCCCGAAGCTGGAGAAGCAGGAACAAGGTTCTGGAAAGGAGGCAGGAGGACCCTCTTGCCTCCTTTTCAAAGCCTACTGCCTTACTTACATGGTTGGGGAGAGTCAAACGTTGCTGAGGGCCACCTATAAGGCCTCATGGGTGACATGTGGCCCTTGGGCCATGTGTTGAACTGTCCTGGTATGAAGGAATATTGTGTAGCAATTTTTCTGGAGCCTAGCAAGTCTGAGGACTCGTGTGCTATACTTTCAGTAAAATGTCCTGGGAACTGTAGTTTTGTAAGGGTGCTGAGAGTTTTTAGGAGACCCGAGCCTCCCCATTACCTTTGCAGATCTACAGTTACCAACACCCTTAACAAACTACAGTTCTCAGAATTGTCTGGGGGAAGCCAAAGCCAGGATATTGCTTTAAATGTATAGTGCTCCTGGGGTTTGAGAGTGGTCAGCGCCTGGATGGGAGGCTGCCTAGGAGCTCTATATATGCTGCCATAAACTCTTTGAAATAAAGGGGGAATATAAATGTTTGGTTGGTTTTTCAAATTAGCATTTTACAGTCACGTGTCCAACTTACAACATAAAAGCAAGATTCCAAGGAATCTCTTGGACTTCCCTCCTCCCCTTTGTGGGTCCTCTTGTTAATAATTTCCTCCTGCATCTTTTATGATAATCAAAAATCTTTTACCTCTCCATTGTGTCCAAAATTCACCATTAAACTGCAAGTGATATTCTAATCCCACTAACAATTTTAACTGTTTACAATGGTTTTTTAAATAAGTTATAATCTTTCCCCATTCCTTATTAAAATTTCGGTCTTCCTGATTTCTGATTCTTCTGGTCATTTTGGCCATTTCAGCATAATCCATCAGCTTGATCTGCCATTCTTCTCTGGTAGGGACTTTATCTTCTTTCCATCTCTGGACCAATAACATCCGCACGGCCGTGGTCGCATACATAAATCTGCTCATAAGTCTTATCTGCTCCCTTGGGATTTCAGCATGGGGGGAATATAAATGTAATGCAGATGTGGGGGAACTTCTGGCCTTCTGTGGTTGGACTCTAATTCCCATCAGCCCCAGCCAGCATAGTTTGGGGTGATGGGACTTGTACTTATGAACTATAAAGGGCAATGGGAGTAATAGTCCAGCAATATCTGGAAGGCCAAATGTTCCATCATAGATGCAATGAATATAAACAAATGAGTAACCATTTGTAGGGGAGACAGCAAGAAAAATGTTGTGACCAGTTTCTCTCTTGCATCTCAGGTGCACTGGACCAAAGAGGAGAACTTCATGTTCAAACTGTCCGAATTCCGGGAACCTTTGCTGAGATGGCTCCAAGAAAGTAAGGCAGCCATAACCCCTGAGCCTTTCCACCAGCAGGTGCTCCATTGGCTGGAGCAGGACTTGCCTGACCTCTCTGTGTCGCGTGACCGAAAGCGGCTGCAGTGGGGCATTCCTGTCCCCCACGACTCGACGCAGACCATTTACGTCTGGGTCGATGCCCTGGTGAACTACCTGACCGTTGTGGGTTATCCTGACACACACCACACCTGGTGGCCCAGTGCAACCCACATTGTGGGCAAAGATATCCTCAAGTTCCATGCCATCTACTGGCCTGCCCTCCTCATGGCAGTGGGGCTGGAGCCTCCAGAAAAAATCCTGGTGCACTCCCACTGGACAGTTCAAGGGCAGAAGATGTCAAAAACTCTGGGCAATGTGGTAGACCCTCAGGCCTGTTTCCAGCGGTACTCAGTGGATGGCTTTCGGTACTTCCTGCTGAGACAGGGTGTCCCTGAGCGAGACTGCGACTACTATGATGAGAAGGCTGTCAACTTGGTCAATTCAGAGTTGGCTGATGCCTTGGGGGGTCTTCTTAACCGGTGCACGGCCCCCAGCCTCAACCCCAGTGGAAGCTACCCAGGCTTTTCAGAGGCATGTTTCCCTCGGGTCATGGATGCTCATAATAGGAGAGGCAGAGCCTTGGCTGAGGACTACAAACTGGTGTCATCAGTGAAAGACCTGCCTGCTCATGTGAGCGACTGCTTCGAACGCTTTCAGATCTACAAAGCTTTAGAATCGATCCTGGACTGCGTGAGGCAAACGAATGGCTTCCTTCAGAGGCACGCACCTTGGAAACTACGTCGTGAAGATCCTGAGGAACAGCAGTGGCAAGACACCATCCTGCACATCACTCTGGAATGCCTTCGGATTTATGGGAGTCTCCTGCAACCAATGATCCCAAACACTGCTGATAAAATCCTCACCAGGCTGGCTGTTAGTCCCACGGAAAGGTCTCTAAGCAACTTGAACTTTCTTCCTCGCTACTATGGCAAAAGGTCTCCCTTTGAAGGCAGGAGGCTTGGGGCAGATGCTGGGCTCCTGTTTCCAAAGCTGGAGAAATCCAAATGAACCCAATTTCCAAAGCTGGAAAAATCAACAGATGCTGGAGAAGATCACCCACAAGTAGTCTCTTTTTATGCTTTCAGAAGGAGAAAAAAGATGGCAGCTTGTGCCTTATGGTTACATTTTAGTAAATGGTTGGCGGCACGGTGTAGTTATTTACTCTCTTAAGTTCATTCACAATAGTGCCTAGTAACAAGGTTCATTCATTGAAAGGGAGAGCTAGCTTGGCTCTGGTGCATATTACTCTCATGGCCCCACTGAGGATAATAATTCATTTTAAGGCACATCTCTATCAATCCCCACACACAGAAGAATTAGGATAACACTCACTTCTCATTGACCAGTCTGGGGATGTGGTGTGGTGTGTTGGTGATGTGTGACTCTCCTGAACATTTTTGCTGAACATCATCCAGGTGTCAGCAAAGTAGAAGTGGCAGAGTATGGCTTTGCCCACACACTGGTTGAGGAGGACAGTCACAAATGGTGAGCTGGGGTTCTTATTGTCCCAGATGGGGTCCAGCTGCCACTTGGCGATTAGCCATGGCTTGAAGAGGCACTCCACCCTTTCAAAAACCTCCATGCCTTTGGAAAACATGTTGCCAAAGTCTGTTCTCCAGTGCAGGGAAAATTCCCAGTATGAGACACAGAATATTGTTTGTATTCCAGAGGCTGGGGGGACAGGAAAGCATGGGTTTGATGTCTGTGAATGCTGGCATATTAATGTGACATGTTCAAGGATGTGAAGTTTGAGGACAGGGACATGGAAACTATGGCCGCCCTCCAGATTTTCTGGGGCTCCCAGCTCCCATCATAGCTGATACTCAAGGATGTTGGAAGTTGGAGTCAGGCAACATCTGGAAAGCCACATCTTTCCCACCATGCAATGTCCCACAATACAGATGCAGGCAGAACATAGATGAAGCTCTTGAGTGACTTGCAGGAGATCAGCAACGGTTTGGGATGCCCAGTGGTTTAGCAATTGCAACAATAAACAGCCCCCCCCCATTAAGCTGCTGAAACAAATTTTGGAGGAAAACCAGGACTGGAGTCAAGGTTTTGATTCTGGTAGTGAAAACAAATTGCTACCTGAGCAGGCGGTGCTTTTCTTTATTCTAAATGCATGTCCAGGAGCACCACCCAAGGCAACATTCAATACATGGTTCCTATGGGTGTATTTCGGGGTCCTATTAACAACAGGATCTCATAAACTTTGGGTCTGCCTACCCCTGCTCATGTATGTTGGTCTTTAAACTTGGGATGGGAAAACTAGTCCTCTAGATATTGTTGGGCTCCAACTCTCATCAGTCCCAGTTAGCAGGCCATAGATCAGAGACATTGGAAAGAGCCATAGCTCAGTGGCAGAGAATCTGCTTTGCATCCCTGACAACTCTAGATAGGGCTGGGGGATAGTCTTGCCTGAAATCCTGGACAGCTACTGTCAGGCAGTATAGACAATATTGAGCTAGATGACCCCATAGTAAAGCAACTTCCTATGTTCGTATCATAATGGATATTAACTGATTCACAAATGTTAATTTGAATAAAGTAATAGTTCTGCTTTTAGATCAGGAATTGCCTTCCAGATGTGGGGCTCCAGTTCCCATCAGCCCCAGACAGAACAGCCAATACAGAGATTATGTAACTGCAGTCTAATAACTTGCTTTGTTGCTAAGAAGGTATCTAGCACCTGCAACTTTTGTAACCGTGTGTGTAAAAGGTAAAGGTCAAGTACCCCTGGATGGTAAAGTCCAGGCAAAGGAGACTATAGGGTGCAGCGCTCATCTCGCTTTCAGTCCAAGGGAGCCGGCATTTGTACACAGACAGCTTTCCAGGTCATGTGGCCAGCATGACTAAACCACTTCTGGTGCAGTGGGACACCGTGACGGAAACCAGAGCACACAGAAACGCTGTTTACCTTCCCGCCACAGCGGTACCTATTTATCTACTTGCACTGGTGTGCTTTCGAACTGCTAAGTTGGCAGGAGCTGGGACAAACCAACAGGAGCTCACCCTGTCGCGGGGATTCAAACCGCCAACCTTGTGATCGGCAAGCCCAAGATGCTCAGTGGTTTAGACCACAGCACCACCCACTCACCACCATATATATATATATATATATATATATATATATATATATACACACACACACACGCAAAATTAATTGAGAGTATCCTTTTATAATTAATCAAATACCCCAGTAATGAGAGGTTAGTGCTCTGCTAAAGCATGGAGTATTGTAAATGTGTGTATATGTATGTGCGCCATTGCTACTGAAACACACCTGACTGTATATATGCCATTGCATGAAGTTAGTTTTCAATTCTTCCACATGCTTTAGCCCTAATACCTGCTTTAAAGGCCAGTCCTGTGAAATGTGAGTGAATAAGAGTCTGCTATGAGTAGAATTTTCTGCTTGTGTCTATCTCTATTTTCCTAGCAGCAAGTCATACGGATGTCAGGGTTTATTACCTGTCTATCCAGCCTTTCCAATAAGGAGCTTAAGGCAGTGTCCATGGACTCCTTTATCACCAACCCCTCATTTATACCCTCGCAACAATCCTACTTAAGAGAGAGATTGATTGGCTTAGGCAGAGGTGTACCTGGGGGTGCTGGCCAAGTTGGCCCCCACCCCAGCAGGCAGCACACACACTCCACAAAAATCACACAGTTGCTTGGCACTCCTGGGTTACCAAGCAGTCTGGGTTGGGAGCATCCCTGCTCTTCTAACTGCTTACAACCATCTCGTAAGGTGATGGGCAAGGATCATAGATCTGGGCAGCGTGTGGCCCCTTTAGGGAGTGGGGTGGGGGAACAAAGAAAGGACTGAGTGCACAACTTTGGGGGATCTCAAACTTGTGGTGTGAAACTACCTGGTTGTCTGCTTCCTTTCCATTGTGCTCAAGGGAAGGGCAGGGAAGTGCACAGGAAAATGAAACAAAAAGGATGACTGGAGGGGGCCGCTAGTTCTGAGCATGGAGTTGCAGTGCAAGCTATTTACTAAATGGGTACAGTTGCTGAATCCCCAAGAACAGGGCATCAGCCTGCAGACTGAAGAAGATATGAAAGATATAAAAATTGCATAAAGTACTTTGTAAACAAAAGGGAAGGCTGATAGAAATTATAAACAAATAACAGCCATAATAGTGCCAATATCATTTCTGTAGCCCAGGTGGTGGTCAACACTTTTTGGGACCCAAAGGCACATTTGCAATCCAGAGCAATGTATTGTGGGCACTACGTATAATATGAGCACTGATCTAAGGCTTGGCAGAATTCTAAGATTGCTTCAGCAAGAAGCAACTGAGCCTAAGCTTTGTATAGTAGCAGCAGCAGCAGCTTCATCCTAACTGTCATCCTCACCAGCATTGTAAGATGCTGCTTTGCTGAAGCAGGCGCCAACCTCTTCAGCAGTTCTGCCACAAGCATGAGAGCTTCTGGTTTCACCTGGTCTTCTGCTCTGGAATTCTCCAAGGATGACAACAGAGTCACAGCTGAAAAACTTCATGCACCCTGTTTACCATCAAGCATCATTTGTGGAAGGCGGCTGTCTCCTTCTGTAGTAGCAGGGAAAACCTAGGGATTTTCATCTATCTTTGAGGTTGACCTTATTCAGTTAGAACTGAGAACCACTTGCCCATGGTCTTATTATTGTTTCTGATTATCTTATGAATACTGCACAATTAATTATATTCATCTGCCCCAGCTGCAACAAAACATGTCTCTCCTTCATCAGTCTCTACAGCCATAGCACTGCAACCTTTTGACTTCACACCCAAAGGTGCACTCCTCCATTGTTGCCCAAGACAGACAGATGCCAACCAGTTATATTCCATTTAGTTAATCGCTACTTCTAGACCAGATTAAAAACCTAAAATTATATACCAAACCCAACAGAATTCACATGGATTCACTGATGGGTAAGCATGTTTAAAGATGACAACTCTGCAGCACAATCTTATCCATGCTAACAGTAAAATCCTAACCAAATCTCAGAAGTAAATTTCAGTGGAATTTAAAGGTAAAGGGACCCCTGGCCATTAGGTCCAGTCGGGGCCGACTCTGGGGTTGCGGCGCTCATCTCGCTTTATTGGCCAAGGGAGCCGGCATTTGTCCGTAGACAGTTTTTCCGGGTCATGTGGCCAGCATGACTTCTGGCGAACCAGAGCAGCGCACGGAAACGCCGTTTACCTTCCCGCCGGAGTGGTACCTATTGATCTCCTTGCACTTTGGCGTGCTTTCGAACTGCTAGGTTGGCAGGAGCAGGGACCGAGTAACGGGAGCTCACCCCTTCGCGGGGATTCAAACTGCTGACCTTCTGATCAGCAAGTCTTAGGCTCTGTGCCACCCGCGTCCCATAAGCCACCCGTGTCCCATCAGTGGAATTTAGTCCCAGGTAAATGGGGTTAAGATTACAGCCTAACCTGAGAGCATATGCCATTGAATCTTCTGTGTTGGATCAAGGTTCTATTTTGGGGGGTGGGCATATGCAGCTCCTTGCGAAGGGCACAAGGGACCCTAGGTAGGCCACTGGCCAGGGCTAGTCAATGTGGAGCCCTCCAGACGTTGTTGGGATGCAGATTCCCATCAGCCCCAGCAAGCATGGACCAAAGTCAGGGATGATGGGAGCTGAAGTCCAAGAAGCATCATTTTCTGCTGGACTTGCCCAAGGTCAAGTTAGCTTCATGAGTGAGGATTTTAGCCTGGATCTTCCCAGTCCTATCCCGACATTCTCAGCAATACAGCCCTCCCCGACATTGGAGCGCGTTGTTTAGGCAGCATGTGTTCGTTCCATCACTGTAAACATGAGAGGCCTCCGTACGTGTCTTCTATTATAATTGCTTTTACATTCCTTTGAGCAGCAGAACGTGGGTCACCAAGCACCCCCGTCTCAGATGTTAGCAAGCGCTAAGGAAATGAGCACACTTCCATGCGCAGCAGGGGATGAACAGTTAGGAGCCGAGAGAGCCGGCAAGCAAGCGGCGGCCACCCAGGCTTATTGGTTTCCCTCGTCCTGCCTTCTAGTTGGCTAAGCGCAACACAAGGCGCCGGTGGGGTGCTGCTAAGGCTCCGCCTTTGAGGCTGTGCCTGGAAGCCGGCTGGGTGTCGGCAGCCAATGAAAGCGCGGAGCGATGGGCGGCTCCTGGCCGGTGACTCGAGGGTGCTCCCGCAGCTGCGACTCATTGCTTAAATGCGGCTGGCTGGACCGACAGCTTGGAGTCTTGTAGGCAGGGAGCTGTGTTTCACCCCGGTCGCCATGCCGGCCGTACTGAGCCAACCCTGAGCTTTTCCGTCGTGTCCTGCCTTCGTTGGGTTTCCTTATTTGTTCCTTTTGCGCGGCGCGTTCCTCCCGCTCTCGCGCTACGGAAAAGCCGAGCCTTATCCTCTGCTAGCCAGCGCCGACGGCGTGTCCTTCCAGAATGGAGCTGGAAGCCTCGATGGAGCAGTCCGTTCAGACGCGCATCTTCAAGATCATCGTCATTGGCGACTCCAACGTGGGCAAGACCTGCCTGACTGTGCGCTTCTGCGGGGGAGCCTTCCCGGCAAACACCGAAGCCACCATCGGCGTGGACTTCAGGGAGAAGGCGGTGGAGATTGAGGGAGAGCATATCAAGGTACAGCAGGAAGAAAAGCAGGGAGGGCAGAGGGAGAGAGCGGGGGAACCGGGCCTGGTGCACACAGCCTTTTCTGGGAGCCGGGTCCTCCTTCCAGGTGGCTTCGTCTGTTATCGGGGTGTTTTTTTAAAGCAACCATAATTGAGGATGCTTCTTCTGAAAGCTCCGCTCGTCTTCTATTGCTGCCATGTCTGAAAGGATGTAGGGCGCCCCATGGAGGTGAGGAGAGCTGGGGAGCAAAAAATCGATGGACTCCCAGAGAAGCAGGCTATAGAACCCTATCTAGGGAGAGTAACGGGAAACCAGTATAAGACAGGCTTGGGTAGAGGAGGAGCAACAGTAGGCAAGCCACCCTGAACTGCAAGCTTCTTAAGGCACGGTGTGTAAGATGTATATATTTTGTCTAATCCGAATCCTGATGCTGTTGTCCTCACCACCATCTTAATATGCTCACAAAAACCCTATTGGGTGGGAAATGATGAGGGAGGGAGAGACAGCAAAACGGGGACTGGCCCAGTAAACTTAATGGCTAAGTAAGGATTTGAAGGGCCTTAAATCTGTGGTAGAGCTCCCGTTTTGCATGCAGAAGGTCCCAGGTTCAATCCTTGATAAAGCTGGAAGGAAGAACCCTGCCTGCAACCCTGGATAGGCTCTGCTATTCAGTACAGACAGACCAATGGCTGACTGTGTTGCATGTATATTCTCCCTAACTACTTACATCATTCTGGCTCTAGGTTCTTCTGAAGGTTGGGGTATTAATTTCACAGTGGCTAATTTCTAAAATTACAAGTGTTTTAGGGCTCCACAGTGTCTGGAAGTCAAGTGTGGTGGAAGCATTCACCGTCCCTCACCCGCAACTTGGCAACTCCGAATTGCTAAAGCTGGTTGTGATGCCATATAGTGGCAAGAGAAAGAGGGCCAGGGCATAGCGTTCACTGCATTTACATCACTTCATTACTCAACTACTTGATGACTTGCATCTATGAACTGACACCCTCCTCCCCTGTTATGCCTGATATGAAAGTTCTGGCTTGATATGAAAGTTCTGGGCTCCCCTGTTATGCCTGATATGAAAGTTCTGGCTTCAGTGCTGGAATCTGTGATGGCCTGTTCCTACAGGCAGTTCACTACCATGTCCATAATCAATTGGCATGCATGAATGAACCAGCCTCCATAACTGTACTGTGCTCAGATGTTCTGTTCTTTATGGCTACTTCACATGTTTAACTAAGCAAACACCTCCTTCCCAGTAGAATGGACAAGGTGTGGAGGAGATACACTGGTAGAAGGGGGAGGTATGAGCAGGGCCAAGATTTCAGTGCATTCTTACAGTCACATCACAGCCCAGAAACTGTACTCAGCCCCTGGTGCTTCTGTTATGCAGACTTCTGTTGAGGTCTCTGTGTGATTGTACAAAGACTGCCTATACTGTGGGATTCTGTTATTGACTCTGGATGTTTTACTTTTGGATCACTTTTGCACACCAGGAATTAAGGACTGGATATATGTGTGCTGGTTCAGTCATCTCTGCTACATCCTTGCAATGTTAGGCCCATCGAGAGCACACATATTGACAGTGGGGATGGGAGAAGAAAGATATAAAATCCAGAATATTTAGATATCATAAAATCGGCATCTGCAGAAGTGTTCAGATTGCTCAGTTACAGTAAATTCCAGGGCAAAGTATACATTGCATACTAATGCCATACTCAGTTTAAGAAGGATATTGACAAGCTGGAATGTATGCAGAGGGAAACCAAGAGGATCAAGGGTTTGGAAACCAAGCCTTATGAGGAATGGTTGTAGGAGTTTGGTATGTTTAGGGTCCCTTCCAACTCTACAGTTATATGCTTCTATGAGTCATAGACCTTTAAAGAGCAAAAACTCATATAGGAGATTGCCTATACTAACCTTTCTATTTTTTTTCTCTTTTTTCCAGTAATTTTTTTATTATTTTCCTTATTCATACTTTTACAATACAGTAAATCACATATTTACTTTAGCTCTGCCAAGCTCACAACTTCCCATCTGCTGAAGGGATACTCCAGCAAGTATCCCTTATTTTCTTATATTGCATATTCTATTTATTTAATCTTATATCTGCCATACATTGTAAGAGCTATTTCAATCCTGCCAGTGTTTTTAAAGTTTTACAATTGTCTTTTATATACACCATAAATTTACTCCAACTTTCTTAAAACCTCTGGTCGTCCTGGTCCCAAATTCTTCCCGTCAGTTTGGCTAACTCTGCATAACTCATCATTTTCGTCTGCCACTCCGCAATGGTAGAGACTTCTTGCACTTTCCAGTTTGGGGCAAGCATATTTCTTGCTGCAGCTATGGCGTACATAAAGAATCTTTGATCTACTTTATTAATTTCTTTCCCCATCAAACCCAACAAAAAGGCTTCTGGTTTTTGGGGTAAGGTGTACTTTTAAGTTCATTATACATTAGCTTCCAAAAGTTCTTAACTTTATCACAAGTCCACCACATATGATAGAAATCTCCATCCACCTCTTTCCACTTCTAACATTTTTTATCCTTCATCCTGTACATTTTTGCCAGCTTTACCACTGTTAAATGCCACCTATAGATCATTTTCATTAGGTTTTCTTTTAAAGCTGTACATGCCGTAAATTTCATATTTACCTTCCACAACTCACACTATGCATCCAATTCAATATTATGCCCAAAATCTATAGCCCATTTTATCATTGCTTCTTTCATTTTCTCATCTTTTGTAAACCATTCTAATAACAAATCCTACAGTTTGGATAATGTTTTACCTCTGCCTTCTATTAAGTCTATTTGAAATCTTGACTTTTTTGTCTTCAAACCCAGCTTCCTTTTTTCATTTTTCAGTACAGTGGTGCCTCGCAAGACGAAAATAATCCGTCCTGTGATTCTCTTCGTCTAGCGGTTTTTTCGTCTTGCGAAGCAAGCCCATTGAAGGATTAGCGCTATTAGTGCTATTAGCGGCTTTTAGCGGCTTATCTGCTGATCGGATCAGCTGATAAGCGGCTTAGCGGCTTAGAAAAAGGGGGGGAAGAAAAAAAAACAGCAGGAACTCGCAAGACATTGTCGTCTTGCGAAGCAAGCCCATAGGAAATTCGTTTTGTGAAGCACCTCCAAAACGGAAAACTCTTTCGTCTAGCGAGTTTTCCATCTTGCGAGGCATTCGTCTTGCGGGGCACCACTGTATATCATTAACCTGATGGTATTGCAACTAACCTGTAAGCATACCTTCTCTTTGATCATATGGCTTAAGTTTTAACCCTTGTTCCATTTTTCTAGTAAATTTTCTAGTAATTTCTTCTTTCCCTCCATGTTAACTTTCTTGATGGTCAACACTTCTATTGGCGATATCCACCATGGGGTTTTCCTTTCCAATAATTTTTTATTTCTTTCCCACACCTCATAGATTGACCTTCTTATCACATGATTTAAAAAACCTTTATGGACCTTTACTTTATCATAACACAGGTACGAGTGCCACCTGTACCTGTTATCATGCCCTTCTAAATCCAAAAGGTCTGTGTTTTCCAGTGTTATCCATTTTTTTAGCCATACAAGACAGGACGCTTCATAATACAGAGGCAAATCTACCTCTTTTTTATCTATCAAAATTTTCATTTTAATCCTCAGCTTCTTTCCCTGCCAGACAAATCTTGACGGTATTTTTTGCCACTATCTACATTGTCCTGTCCCCTTAATCACTGGAATTGTTTGGAACAAAAATAACATTCTAGGTAAAACATTCATCTTAATCGCCGATATTCTGCCCAGGAAAGAGAGTTTCAGCCTATCCCAAATTTCTAGATCTTTCTTAATCTCTCTCCATGTAGTTTCATAATTATCTTTATACAAATTTATATTTATTGTTGTCAACCATATTAGAGGTATTTCACTTTCTTAGCCACCATGATTCCTGTCTCCTGTTGCAATTCCTCTGTCTCTTCTTTGTTCATGTTTTTAACTAACATTATTGGTCTTTTCTGAAAGGTATTGAAGCCATATATCTAGAACAAATAGCCAAGCTTATTATAAATAATAATTTGTCGGACACTTTTGAAATTTCTAAGGGGACCAGACAGGGGTGCCCCCTGTCACCTTTGCTGTTTATTATGGTTTTGGAAGTTCTAAATAAGAAATTGAGAGAAACATCAGAAATTAGAGGGGTTAAGGTGGGAGTAAAAGAGTTTAAAATAAAAGTGTTTGCTGACGATCTAGTTTTAACATTAGAAGATCCAAAGAAAAGTGTACAAGAAGCCCTGCAGAAAATAGAGGAATTTGGCAAAGTGGCGCGGTTTAAACTTAATATACTAACCTTTCTCAACTTGGTGCTCTCTAGGTGGTTTGGATTACATCATCCCTTACCACTGGTCATGGTTGGCTGGGACTGATGAGAGTTATAGTCCAAAAATCTGGAGGGCACCAGGCTAGGAAAGGTTGGTCTATATGGACAACCAATAGGGTTTTGACATGGATCTTTCCCAACCCTACCTGAAGATGCCAGGGCTTGGACTTGGACCTTTCGCATGGAAAACATATACTCCATAACTGAGCTACAGCCCCTTCCAAAAGAGCAGGTGTTCTTGGGATTCAACCCCACACTGCAAACTCTACAGAGCAGTTTCATAAGCATTCAGCCACAGCATCTGACCTGTCCACCACTCTCATGTCCACCTTTCTCCTTTTTCTCTCCACAGTTCCCAAGCGCAGCTCAGAAACAGCAGGGAATTCTGTTCAGGAGAGGGAGTTTAGTGTAGTTGCAGTTATCTTTACCTAAGGTTAGGGACATGGGTGGCGCTGTGGGTTAAACCACAGAGCCTAGGGCTTGCCGATCAGAAGGTCGGTGGTTCGAATCCCCGCGACGGGGTGAGCTCCCATTGCTCGGTCCCTGCTCCTGCCAACCTAGCAGTTCGAAAGCACAAAGTGCAAGTAGATATATAGGAGCCTAGGGCTTGCCGATCAGAAGGTCGGCAGTTCGAATCCTCGTGACAGGGTGAGCTCCCGTTGTTCAGTCCCTGCTTCTGCCAACCTAGCAGTTCGAAAGCACAAAGTGCAAGTATCCCGATCCGGCGGGAAGGTAAACGGCGTTTCCATGCGCTGCTCTGGCTCGCCAGAAGCGGCTTAGTCATGCTGGCCACACGACCCAGAAGCTGTACGCCGGCTCCCTCGGTCAGTAAAGCAAGATGAGCGCCACAACCCCAGAGTCGTATGCGACTGGACCTAAAGGTCAGGGGTCCCTTTACCCCTTTACTTTTCCTAAGGTTAACAAGCTGCTGCAGTCAACATTATTCCCTGTCCTGCTCAACTGTCAAAGGTAAAAGAGCTCTGCCTTCCCTTGCGTCTGATAGCTCATTCTCTTTGTTTCTCCTTTTTAAAGAAAACTGCAGATACCCCAGCGGTCAGGATGCCATGCAGTTGTGGGTTCTGACCTGGAGAGTGCAAATAGATGTAATGTTTAAAAACATTTTTCTTTCTTTTTAATGCTTTAAAAAAAGGGAGGTTGATAATGGAGAGCTGGCAGGAAACATTTTGCTTGACCCTTTCCTCACTACAATTTCTTAACTGCAAACCTCTCCCCCCACAGCAGCTTTTTCCTACCACACAGGGTTGTAAACGCACATGTTACCCTCTGTATGGCAATCTTGCATCCTCTCCCAACCATATGAACATGTTCTCTAAAAATAACCCCATATAATGTGAGTGTGTGGGTACACGCAGTCAAAATGACTGTTGCTCAAATTCCCCATAGCTAAGAGATGGTTTGGCGTAATGTTAAGTCTGAACTCTGAGGCTTGGGGTTTGTCTCACTCCAAACAAACCATGAACTGTAGCCAAGGTTTGCTTTTGGATTACTGCTCATGCCTTATCTGCAGGAGGCAAACCATAATGCTAAGCCAGAGCATGCCTTAGTTCCAGGTACTAGCATGGGAGCAGGATGACCCTGGGAGGAAGTGAAGCAGCCACTATTCTTTTTTACTGTTGAAGGGAAACTTTCCCGGACGCAATATTTTTCCCACCCGAGGGCAAAGCCTCATAAGGCTACACTGTGAGAATCCACACACTAGTGTATTCATGGCTTAGCTGTGGTTTTGGCTTAGTGCTGTGGGCAAACTGCACCAGGCTGTGGAAAATGTCACTTCAAATATAAAGCCCATCACAGCAGACCAAGATTTGCAATGCAAACCTTTCTCCTGGAAGAGCCTGCCTGCCCCAGGTTACAAAGAAGATGCAGTGTGTGGGGTTTTTTTAATTAAAAAAACAACAAAAAGCAAGGAAGCATTCAAGAGTGGAACCAGCCCACATGGTCTTAAGCCAGGCATGTCCAAAGTCCGTTTTGGGGGCCTAATCCAGCCAGGCGGTCAATTTAATTTGGTCGGCCCTCATGCATGTTCACTTCATCAAATCTGGCCCTCTTTGAAAAAAAGTACGGGCACCCCATCTTAAGCAGTGCAGTGTATTCCTATTGCCTCATGAATGCAGACCCAGTTTCCTTGAAGCTCCTCTGCCTCCAGGTCCTCAGAAAACCTTCTGAGGACAAAGATTGACCATTTGGCCTTGTTTTGCTTCAGGACCAGATTACAAAGGCTAACATGTGGAAGAGATTGCTGATTGTGGGAAAAGATTAGGTGAAGGGAGGTCAATTCATGTTTACTCAACTAAGAAAGGTGTGGGCTAGGAAGTAGGCCCATGTCTTCTTGTTAATCTCTCCTTGTCTCAGCTGGGGAGAAGGCTGACCCTACCTATGAAATGGGTCATATTAGGGAATAATAACTCTATAATTGTAGAAAAAACTTTAATTGACTTTGATTTTATTGAATTCATAATCTTTTAGGCTTCTATATTTAATTTTTATTGAATATACCCCTTCAGCATATTTTTCTTGTGAAGCAGTTTATAAATCTGCATATATTTTAAACTAGATCACAGCCAATACACACTTTCACCACTTTAAAAGTTAGAGCTTATCCCAAAAAATTCTGAGAACAGTAGTTTACCCCTACAGAGCTACAATTTCCAGCATTGCAGGCAAACTACAGTTCCCAGCATTCATTAGGGGAAAACCATGTGCTTTAAATGGTGTGGATATGACCTTAGATAATGTGGTGGCCTAAGTGTGACAGACTAGGGTCCAGCTTCAAATTGTGAATCAGCCACAAAGCTCAGAAGATGAATTGGGAGAAATCTCAGCCATACCAGGGGGTTATATAAAATAAAAGAGGGAGGAAAAACCATGTGGGACACTCTGGGCTTCTTGAAGGAAAAGCTGGATATAAATGGAGGCTGAACATTTTCTGTCAGCTGTTAAAAGATTCTAGCATTTCCTTCAGAGCTCATTTGCCCTGGTTCCTGTCTTGGGTGAGTACATGCGCGTGTGCACACCCACATACACATAGTGGCTGGATCTGTGAGCTTCCTTGTTAGTTTTCCCACAGTTGCTTGGCTCCATATCATTATACAAAATAAAAAGACGACAGCACAGCACGGGCATTGTGGGAATTTGTTTCAGTGGCAACTTGTAGCTGCCTGCTGCCTCAGATGGGTGAGCCCAGAGCCTGCCAAAAGCACTTTGCTGAGGGCCTTCATATGAGCATGGATAGCTGCCCTATACCCAGTCAGACCACTGGTCCTTCCAGTTCAATATTTTCAACAAAGTCTGGGAGCAACTCTTGAGGATTTAGGCAGGAGACATTCCAAGCTCCACCTGTAATTGAACCAGGGATTGTCTACAGGCAAAGCAGGTCTCATACCTTGATCTTTGGACCTTCCTCCATGTCGACCCTTAATGGTGGAGCTGATCCTGCATGAATGTACTCTCTACCTGGTTTGTAGACTCTTCAGAAATTCTGCTCTGTTCCACAGGTGCAGGTCTGGGACACAGCAGGCCAGGAAAGGTTCCGGAAGAGCATGGTGGAGCACTACTACCGCAATGTGCATGCTGTTGTCTTCGTCTATGATGTCACCAAGATGGCTTCCTTCATCAATCTTAAGACCTGGATTGAGGAGTGCAATGGCCATGCAGTCCCTGCCCTTGTCCCTAAAGTGCTTGTAGGAAACAAGTGTGACTTGCGGGACCAGATCCAGGTGCCATCCAGCATGGCCCTGAAGTTTGCTGATGCACATAATATGCTTTTGTTTGAAACCTCAGCCAAGGACCCCAAAGAAAGTCAGAATGTGGAATCTATTTTCATGTGTCTGGCTTGCCGGCTGAAGGCCCAGAAGTCTCTACTTTATCGGGATATGGAGAGGCAGCAGGGGAAGGCACCTAGAATGACGCTTAATGCAGACGGGAGCAGCAAAAACCCTTGTCCCTGCTGAACTATTGAGGTTGCAATTCCTGACCATTTAATGGGTATGTGTGTGACTGTGAGTGAGAAGGGCAGATGGTTTTGTCCCTCGATGAACTGAAACAAGACCCACTTGTCTCAATCTAAGTTAAATGTTAAGTTAATAATAAAATTTGTATGGCATTCAACTGGTTTGGTTGTAGCTTTGTTTCTCCTGGTTTGTGATCTGAACAAGCCCTTATGATAAACACCTTCACTGAAGATGGGTGCTGGGTAACATGACTGGTTTTATTGGTATGTTAACAGGAAAAACAACAGCCCTGTTATTAACTCAGGAGAGAAGTATAGACTTAGCTGTTTCTGGTAGTATTTATGATTACACTGCCAAGCAAGGTGGTGTACTTCTGCGAAGGCTGCACAAAATGCACTCATTTCCCATGCATAGGTTCAAAGGGTGAAGAGACACTTTGGTTACAAAACTTAATGTTTATTTAGTTACACACTCTATGAGAGTGTAAAGCATGATGATGATGATGCTAAGGGAGATCCTAAACTTGGTTCAAGACACAAACTCTTTACAGAGAATTTAAAGCAGCACTCTTTCCATCTTAAGATTTAGATAGACTTTTCCTACCTAGAATGGCTATTAATGTTCCTAATCAGCAACACCCACCCATTCCCTTCTGGAATTTAAGATCTCTTCAGGGAATCAAAACTGGGTTGCCCTGCCTGGCTAACCCACTCAGATAGCCCAAATCCCAACTGCCCATACTGACAGTTTCTCCATATCTCCAATGTCCCTGTCTAATATGCAGACCAGAGCATTCCAAACTGTGTGTCACAACACCTTAGTGTGTTGGCTGCAGTGTGTAGGTGTGTCGTGCAAATGCTCGGAAAGGAGTTAGTTTAACCTCTGGTTTGCTATTAAAAAGGGAAGCGGGTGGTGCTGTAGGTTAAACCACAGAGCCTGGGGCTTGCCAATCAGAAGGTCAGCTGTTCGAATCCCCATGACGGGGTGAGCTGCCATTGCTCGGTCCCTGCTTCTGCCAACCTAGCAGCTTGAAAACATGTCAAAGCGCAAGTAGATAAATAGGTACCACTCCGGCGGGAAGGTAAACAGAATTTTTGTACACTGCTCTGGTTCGCCAGAAGCAGCTTAGTCATACTGGCCACATGACCCAGAAGCTGTACGCTGGCTCTCTCGGCCAATAAAGCGAGATAAGCTCCGCAACCCCAGAGTCGTCCGCTACTGGACCTAACGGCCAGGGGTCCCTTTACCTTTACCTTGCTATTAAAACTGAACTACTGTCTTGCAAAACGATGCATGTCTAAAAAGTGTGCCACCACCATGAAAAGTTTGGAAAGCTCTGTCACATATAATCCCGGTCTACATTCTTGAGTACCTATCTGACAGTTAAAACAATAAGCCTACACTTAAAACTTCCCCTCTCTTTCTCCTGGCTGGCTATTGGTTTCACCAGCTGTCACTGGTTTCTGAGTCACCAGGAGGCAGGCCCAGGGCTTGACTGTCACAGCCTTGTCTATGAATGGTGGCTGTAAATGGTCTGGTCTCCTCTCTTCCTGACTGGATTAACCAGGATGCTTAGTACTGAACAGAGCAGTACACACTGACTTAAGTTGGAGCTGATCTCTGAGCTGATCAGTGTGAAAAGTTCACCCATCAAAGATTGGCTGAAAGGTTGAAACCTAGTGCTCATTGATGTGTCACTTCCAATATTGTCAGTTTGCTTTAAAAGGCCTGGTTCCTAAACTATATTACCAGGGGATGGAGGAGCTGCTGTGACACAATGATACCCAAACCCAGCTACATTAAATGTCATAGTTTCTCCATTGATATGCTTGAGCAGCCATCTCTTCTATCCTTGGGGACATTTAAAAATAGCCACTTCAGTCTACCTAGTTGTCTGTTATTTTCTCCACTTACACAGCTAGTTAGCTATTAGGGGGCTGGCATTTTATAGGGCAGGGCGGGAGGAAGGAAGGAATAAGAACATAGGACTTATGCCTTATGCTGAGTTGAATGAATTGGTCCATCAAGCTCTAGAGTTTTGGACAGGGTACACTACAAACAGTACCTGGTGATGCCAGGGGTTAAATCTGAGACTGTATGCATGACGCATGCTCTAGCACTGAGCATCTTCCTCAATGCAGCATGGGGAAATGTTTCCCCTTGCACATTTTTTTAACTATCTGCAAAACTGCAGGTTAGCCTAACTCAAGTGGTCTCTTTTGTACAAGGATTGTGTTGTTTTGGCTCCAACTCTGTAAGCATGAAAGGACTTGAATTGGCATTAGTATATCATAAAATCATAGGATTATAGAGTTGAAAAGGACCACAAGGATCATCTAGTTTAACCCCCTGCAATGCAGGAACCTTTACCCAAAATGGGGCTCAAACCCACAACCCTCAGATTAAAAGATCTCACGCTCTACTGACTGAGCTATCCCAGCAAATCCATCCAAACCTGCAATAGAATCTGCAAGAGAATGTTGCATTATGAACTGTTCCTGCTCAGGATACTCCATTCCATTCCCCCTCCTTCCTTATTTTCCACCCCACTGCCTCCTGCTGTCAATTAGCATTCTGTGGCATCTGATCATGCTCAGAGTCCTCAATGGTTTTCCCCTTTAGGGGCTTTTTTCACAAAGATAAAATAAAATGTTTTGTACTTTGTAAATCTTGGAGTTACCCTGACCCTGCTGATGCCTCCCTATCACACATGGGAAGTACTATTTTGGTTACATATGCAATGACACTCACCACCTGAACATTAAAAATAGAGGGGATTGTGATACTTTCTTCATGGAGATGGGGAATCCCATTTAAATTTCTCTGATCAGGCATAAAACTAGCCTAGGTCATCTCTGAGGAGTGTATTATTAATGTGGTTCTTCTCAGACCTATCCGGCTGTCTGTGGAAGCAGAAACACCATCATGGGAAGGAACCACATAATTGATGGGGTCCGCATGGATCTTGTGAAACATTTTACTGGTGCATCAGCTTTTGTGGATTAGAGCATAGATGGGGAACAAGCTGCTCTCTATATGGGGATGGGGTATATAGCTCCGTGGTAGAGCATTTAAATTGCATGCAAAAGATCTCAGGTTTAATGTTGACATAGAATCATAGAATCATAGAGTTGGAAGAGACCACAAGGGCCATCGAGTCCAACCCCCTACAAAACATCTCCAGGTTGAACTGGGAATGCCCCTGTCTGACACCTGGAGAGGTGCTGCAAGCTACAAGTAGACTACGCGTAGCGAGCCTTTGGCCAGATGTTACTGAACTACAGCAACCATCAGTCTCAGCAAGCATGGTCATTAGTTAGGGAATGATGGGAATTGTAGTTCAGCAACACCTGGAAGGACAAAGGTTCCCCATACCTGCTGTAGACAACATTGAGCTAGCTGGACCAGTGTCTGTGTTCCAATTGTGTTCGACTCTCAACTCTCATCAGTACCTGCCAGCATAGCGAATGGTGAGGAATAATGGGGTGCCAGACAAAGCTTTCTGGGAAGGCTGTACCATAACCAGCATGCTACTCCCTGGTGCAGCCTTTCCTAACCTTGGGTCCGCAGATGTTGTTGGACCACAGTTCCCAACATTTCTGCCCATCGAGCCATGCTTTCTGGGATAACGGGAGGTTTAGTCCAGGAATATACGGAGACCCAAAGTTGGGAAAGATTACACTAGTGGTTCCCCGGTTACTTCATTTGATGGGGTCACTCAGAACAGGACCTCTAAAGGAGATCATAATGTTTAGGTAGGTACATATGAGGGAAGGCAGATATTCAGGTAACCTGGTCCCAATACTCATGAGCGTTAAATATTAAAAACGTCTTAAATTGGGCTCGGAGATTAAATGGGAGCCAGCGAGGCTGACAAAGCACAGGTATTGTATGGTCAAAAATCTGCAGTTCTGGATCAAATGGACCCCACCAAGTTCTGTCTGCCCTCAGCTAGCCCCAACCTGCCTGCGTTCTTATTTTAAACCAGTCAGAAGAGTGGAATTTCTTGTCAACTTCCTCCTCCACAGTCTACATGTTGGCTGGAAGGAGGATGGGGATAAAAGAAGAAAAGGTTGGCTCTGCCTATTATTAGCTCTGTATCTGATATTCATTTTGCCTCGGTTCTCCTGCTAGCCTTCCATCCTACCAGTCCCAATGGACACCAACCTTCCCTGTTGGTAACCAAATGGACCTGACCTGATACAAACACTGGGAGGGTGTGGGAGAGGTTGTCCTGGGAAAAGGCATCTCAGGGGCGTCTCTCAGCTCCTGCAGCTTTGGTCTCTGATACCACACTGCAATAGGCCAGAAGTCAAATAAGCCCAGTGTGGTAGTTGATTATAAAGGAGAGGTAAATGTTTAGAAATGGACCAACACTTATCAGGCACTGGTGATGTCATTGCCTGCTGAAAAGTAATTAGCTGGCTCTTTATGAGGCTGGTCGCTGTTGCTCACACCTCTTTGCTTCCTTCCTACTCACACCAGCTAGAAATGCCAAAGGAGCTCTTTAAGCCTGCAGAACAGTGTTGTTTCTTTTACAAACATTTGTACAGTGCTTAGATCGTTAATAAGATGCCGAACTATAAAAACACAGTTTGTTGGTGTCATAAATTGCAGGACAAGGTCTTCAGTGCTCCCATTCCAGTCTGGTTAAAGTAGTAGTCTTCAACTTTTTCAGACCCAGGACCCACCCAACATGCCTTTGAGGACCCACTTCTTATTCTGATTACTATAGTATACCATAATTGGAGCGGGGGTGGGGAGTGCTGCTGACATTACCCACACCACCTTAGATCAGGCTATGACCCAGTAGTTGAGTTGAAGGACCAGTGAATTAAATGATGCTTACAGTAATTCACAAAAGCTACTAGTCTACAATTATTAGCTGGATGCAACATGTAGCTGGCCCTCTAAGTGTCCCTATTTTCCAGGGACAGTCCCAGATTAACATAAGCCATCCCGGTTTCTGATTTTACTCTGAAATGTCCCACTTTTCTTTAGAAAGTCTCTATTTTCATCGAATAAATGTTGATGCATATGATAGAATGTCCCTATTTTCATCAGAGAAATGCTGAAGGGTATGGAGTTATGTGACCCCAAGCCAAGGAGATAAGTAACTATTGATATAGTAACTAGAGGTGGTTGGCTTTTTCTGCCCAACTCTGCAAGGGACTGAGTCCCCTAAGCCCGGAAACTTATGTCCCCACTGTGGAAAGACGTGTGGATCCAGAATTGACCTCCACAGTCACCTACAAACATGCTGTTAAGTCAGTGTTCATGGAAGACAATCTTACTCACCAAAGAAGAAGAAGATGGTCAGTCAGAGATGAATGGGTGGAGACAGGATAGTGAAAGCAAGGCAGATCTTCATTTTTCTGTTGCAACAGAGTTCCCTCCCCTCCTTTCAAGGAGGTAATAGAGATCCAGAACAAAGTGTCCAGGGACCTTTAAAGGCTTTTGAAATTGCCAACCCCTTAGCCCAAGACCACCCTAAAATAAGGTTACCAGACATCCCCGTTTCCCAGAACAGTCCTCGGATTTTAAAATCAGTCCCCATACAAAATCCATTGAAGTTGAAAAGTATCCCGGGATCCATTGGGAAAAAATCTGGTAACTTTACCCTAATTTCAGAAGGGAAGGGCTGAATTGCAGGCAGTTTTGTTAATGGGATTTGCAAGTGAAAATACAACTGGAGAGCTTTCCCCATTTTCTCCTATTGCAGAGGAACATTTGATGTCACTTTGGGAGAGTCAAAATTGCTTCAGGATTGCTCTCTTGTACTATTTCAAACATGTGGTTTATATACTTAGGTATGTGTGCTTACCTTATGCATTTATGACCACTTATTCTATATTTGATACCTTAGAATTCTGATAAAGCTATACAACCTTTAGAAGACATCTGAAGGCAGCATTGTATAGGAATGTTTTTTTAAAAATTTTTTTTAATGTATTACAGTATTGTATTTTTATATATGTTGAAAGCCACCCAGAGTGGCTGGGGCAACCCAGTCAGAAGGTGGTGTATAAATAATAAAATTATTATTATTATTCTTATTATGGAATAGGATGTCCCTATTTTAATGGGAGAAATGTTGGAGGGTATGCATGTTGTTGAATTGACTGGAAACTATTATTACTATGCTATTATTACTGTTACTATTATTACTAATTTCTTACCCACCCTCCTGCCACATACGGTCCTGTGACGGGTTATAAGAAATTAACTGTACAGTACTGTATTAAGAACAGTTTTCAGCTGGATGAGTAT
Source organism: Podarcis vaucheri (assembly GCF_965113315.1). Taxonomy (NCBI): domain Eukaryota; kingdom Metazoa; phylum Chordata; class Lepidosauria; order Squamata; family Lacertidae; genus Podarcis; species Podarcis vaucheri. The sequence goes on along the minus strand of NC_138758.1, from coordinate 18,977,580 downwards.
GTGTCCATTTTTGTATTGTTTTTAAACTCTTTTGTTTTGTTTGTGCTGTAGTAACTGTTTCAACTTGTTTCTTTTATACTTTGTATATTGCCTTGGAACGTATGTGGAAGGCAACTAATAACATAACCCACAGCTGTCAACGTTCCCCTTTTTTAAAGGAAAATCCCCTTATTCCGAATAGGATTCCTCGCAAGAAAAGGGAAAAATTGACAGCTATGACATAACCTACCCTGATTCTCCACTGTTTTTTAAACTCTATGCAAAGCAGACGCTCTTTTGCAGGGCCTTTCCCTGAGGGGCTGCCTCACTCACTAGGAAAGATGCCCCTTGTACAATTTACACACGAGGAGCACAGCCACCAGTGTCCGCCGATACCCACATTTTTAAACACCTTGGGTTTGAACACGTGGGAATTCAAACCTTCTGCATCTTAAAAAGGGTTTATGAAATTTAAAAGCATTAAAACATGTTTATTGCATTGACATTTAGTTTGGATCATATTATTTATCAATCAAAACGCAGACAATTGGAATCGAAGCCCCGCGCTCCAGAGTAGTCAGATCCCCCCAATGGAACCTCCCATTACGAAGGACAGAAGAATTTTCACCAGAGGGATGTGAAAGGCTAGAGCGACACCGCCTGGCATCACCAACGCCAATGGGCGGGTTTTCAAATTTCTGAACGGCGATGTCAAGAATGCGTTCTACACTGTTTCTGTCTCTATGGTTCCTTTGCGTTATAGAGCTCCTAGAAGGCAGGTTGGGGCAGCATGGCCGAGAGAGACGGAGTATCGGGATTGGCCATCTCGTCAGGAGGCGCGACCTATCAGGGACAGGAGGAGGCGGGACTACGCGTGCGCGGCCGGCCGGGCTTGTGCAAGGTGTTTTTTATCTGGTTGCACGCAAGAGACGAAGAGAACCCCCATGAAGTAAGTGAGCGGGCGGGTGTAGGGACGTTTTGTTTTGGTATGGCGTGTGGAGGTTTGGGAGAGCGCTCGGCCCTATAGATCGTCTTTCCGAGAGCCGAGATCCAGCCTGAAACGTGTGACGCCCTGACACGGAAGAAGAGCACGTCTGAATTTGCGCAAGATCGCCACGCATTCCTCTCGGGTCCTAGCTGTCAACGTTTCCCTTTTTTAAAGTGAAATTCCCTTATTCCGAATAGGATTCATCGCAAAAAAGGAAAAAGTTGACAACTATGCCTTAAATATGCCTCAGTATAGCGTGGGGCTAGGACGAGATCGGCGACATGCAAGTCTCTTTATTCTGCCATGAGCCTCGCCGGGTGATATTTCTCTAATTACCTCTCTGTTCCTCACGAGGACGGTTTTTTTTAAGTTGCGGAAGGACCATGTATGCTGGCGCGAATTGCTGGGACACCCTTCAGGGTGGTGAGAATGCATATGAAGTCTGTCCTGAACTCACACGGCTTTTGTTTCTCTCTTTCTCTAGTCCACTAACCAAAGTGAAGCTTATCAACGAGCTGAATGAACGAGAGGCACAGCTTGGTGTACAAGATAAGGTCTCCTGGCATGCTGAGTACAGCGACAGTGCCTGGGTGTTTGTGGGTGGGTGTCAAGCGCAGAAGCAGCCTCCGATGCACAATCCCTGAAAGTATAGCAGTTTGTGCGACTTTTGCTGGGAACTGTACTTATTTCCTCCTCCCCTTTTTTTGCTTCTAGGTGGTCTTCCCTATGAGCTGACAGAAGGCGACATTATTTGTGTGTTTTCACAGTAAGTGAAAAATTGAGATCTATTTTGTATTTTACATAAAAAACATAAACAAATGAATTAAATACATAAACATATAATCCCTTTTTTGTATTTCTTTTTTTTTAGCTATCCAAATTTTAACAAATCAATCCAAATTGTTTAAACATTTTTTTAAATAATTAGCTTTCCTGCTCCTATGCAAACATATGTCCAATTCCTCCAGTTCTTGCCTTCTTCATTCTTCTTATTTAATCATCTTCTATTCATTTTAATTCATTTACATAGCTAGCCGCTCTTGTTGCCTTACAGTCAGCTCCTCTGTTATTTCCCAAACACATATGTATTTTTCGCACCATAGAACGCACCGGACAATAGGACGCACTTTGTTTTAGAGGGGGGAGAACAAGAAAAAAAAATTCTCCCCCTCTCTGCCCAGTGCCCCTTCAGTGAAGCGGCAGGAGGCGCTGCACAGAGAGGGGGAGAACTTTCCCCCTCTTGTTTTCCCGCTCTAAAACAAGGTGCCGTTTAAGGTGCGTTCAGGCGGCTACCTTGGAAGCCTGGAGAGCGAGAGGGGTTGGTGCGCACTGACCCCTCTCGCTCTCCAGGCTTCAGGTTCCTTTCGACCTGCTCTTTGAGGCTGGCGGGGGGAAGCCCACCACCAGCCCCAAAGAGCAGGTCAGGGAGCAGCGGAAAGGCGCAGCGGAGAGGCTCCTGCCACAGCCGCGCGTCACCTCTCCAGCTGGGAGAGGGTCGCGGGGGGCTGCTTTAGCCCCGCGCGCGCGCTCTCCCGGCTGGAGAGGTGACACGGGGCTGTAGAGGTTCCTGCCATAGCCGCGCGTCACCTCTCCAGCCGGGAGAGGGTCGTGGGGCTATGGCGTCTTCGCTCCATAGGACGCACACACATTTCCCCTTCATTTTTGAAGGGGAAAAAGTGCGTTCTATAGAGCGAAAAATACGGTAAATGTCCGTGAGCAGCCTTTCAGGCACTCTTCTCAGGTCTGGTTTGAAGAGAGATTAACTGCCATCATTTATTGTCCACTCAACATTCCATTTCTTTGAGAACTCCTTTGAAGGCATCCCTTTTGACTTCCCTCCCCCACATTGTGTATGTTAATGAAATGATTTTCCCCACTCTGTATCTCTATCGCAACTATTTTTATAAATCCTTTGTCAATCTATAGTTCAAATTTTTACTACAGATTTTCTGTCAATCCTACCAATGTATGTAATTGTTCACAATAGCTTTTCAAATAAATTATAAACTTTCCCCATTCTTTATTAAAGACTTCTTCCTGGTTTCTAATTTTTTCTGTAAGTTTTGACATCTCAGCATAGTTCATCAGTTTTGTCTGCCACTCCTCTTTGGTCGGTGTTGTACCATCTTTCCATTTCTGGGCTAAGAGAGTGTGCACAGCCGTGGTCGCATACATAGTTTTGTCTGGACCATTGGGATCTCTGGTCCTATAATACCTAAAAGAAAAGCTTCTGGTTTCTTAGGAAAAGTTGTTTTCAACATTTTTTTCAGTTCATTATATATCATTTCCCAGAGGTCTTTTAAAACATTTATGGTGCAGTCTACTCAGAAGTAAGCCCCGTCAAATTCAATATGACTTATCCACACTTCCTTTTGTTCTGCTGCTTTCCCCTGGGGAAAGCCATTCTTTATAGTGCTTGATGATCACAATTCAGGTTTTCTTCAGATTGATGTTCGCTCCAATTTAGAATTAAAAGAGAGTGTTTACCCTGGGAAAGGAGCAGGGCAAGGGGAAAGCCGCTCGGACCCATCCATAAAAAGCACAGGGCAAGCAGAAAACTACTTGGACCCGTGCTTTCTAGATATGGGACATGAAATTAATGGACAAAGCTGAGTTAGGTCCATTAATTAATAGTGTTACAACCCACCCCAGTTTCCATGAGTGGCGTGAGACTCATGGTTAGGCTTTCCATGGTCTGTGAGCCTGTTGAAGACAATGAGACACAGCAGAATCTGTGGTGTCATTATGATATGTGTTTTATTTACACATATATAGAACTTGTGTCTAGATGGAGGGACTGCAGAGTGTTTGCATCACAAGATGGTCCTATTCCTCCCATTGCTGCAGCCTCAGATTCCAAGAGACCGCAAACATCATGTCTGACCCTCTCTGCAGCATCGTGCTTTGCCTCCCCACTCACCCACACTCCAGCTTGAAAAGGGACACCTTTGTCCTGTTTGCTTATCTCATCCATCACTGCAATTCTGCCCCTCCCTTCTGAAATTCTGGCTTCTTGTCTCTGCTAACTATCTCTCACTTCAGGGAGAGGCTTTCCCCCATTGTAAGTGGGGAAATAGCCTGGCTGGCTATTTATGCATTGCAAACAGAATGCCATACTAGATGGATCTTGATGTGACCCAGTGTGGCAGTTACATTCATGGATACAATTTTTGAAGCATGGTTATACTCTTCTCACCTCTCTGCCTTGACAAATTAAACCCTACCTCAGCATTTGTGTTTTCTTAATATTTCTTGGCTTGACTTGTATCCTTCCATGTTTTCAGTGTGAAGCCTAAGTTCTGTTGATCTCTGTTTTTCTTTTCAGGTATGGGGAAATTGTGAACATAAATCTAGTACGTGATAAAAAGACAGGGAAATCCAAAGGTTTCTGTTTCATTTGCTATGAAGATCAGCGAAGCACCATTCTTGCTGTTGATAATTTTAATGGAATAAAGGTTGGTTTGGCAATTGGAGACATAAAGTGTCTAGAATTCCTCTCTGTTGTACTTAGCTACTAGAGTCAGGCTGTGATAGGTCCTCACTCTAGAAGATGCATTGAGTCACCAGACTATTTTAGGAAAGGTTTGCGGAAATTGAGCATTTTCAATATCCCTCAAAAGGACTAGTCATAGTATTCTGTCAGGCATCTTAACATTCTATGAGTTTAGTTCTTATTTTGCTCCAGGCTTATGTTTTGTGGTGCCACTTCTGCCTAAATCAAAAGAAGAGGAGAATAACAAGGTTGCCAGTTTAGATGTGTTTGTTCCATAATTGTAATGATTCTCTGTTCACAGATTAAAGGAAGGACAATTCGTGTGGACCATGTGGCTAACTATCGCCCACCGAAAGACTCTGAGGATATTGATGATGTAACAAAAGCTCTCCGAGAAAAAGGATGTGGTGCTAAAACACCTCCAAGTTCACCAGAGTCTTCAAAAGATAGTGAGGTGGTAGTAAAGAAACACAAAAAAGGTAACATCTATGTGTGTGTCTGAAAATTGTAAGTCTGTTTGAAACTCCCAAGTCTAGAAATATGAGCCAGCTTTTGATTCTTAGAAATGACTAGTGCGCAAGGCAGTGACAAAGCATGCTGGAAAGTCCAAAGTTATGTCATCTTCCCTGCCTTTCTTGAGTTATAGTATGCATTTTACCTGACTAGTTGTCGAATATCTGCTAGGATTGTCTAGCCTTTGTTTAACGGGTGGTTTGAGGAGGTGAGGGTGAAGGAACTGAAACAGATGGCTAGCCTTTATGTGTATTTCTCTTAAACTGTTGCCCTTGATCCTTACAATGTATAATGCAAGGTCAGCAGTAGGGCAGAACTGATACCAAGAATAAAAAGAGCGAATTGAATTTGGGAAAGATGGCTTCTAGAAATATTTCATGTCTGAGTGTCTTGGGAATGTTAGGGCATATGACACACTAGGAAGAAGAGTTTCCTGGAGAGATGAAATATTTGGGGATGGTTAGGTGAAAGAGCAGAAATAATGAGGACCTTTAGTAGGGATGTGGCAAACCTTTTTGACCTCTGTGTCTTGCTGTTCGTCTAAAGAGAAAAGCAAGAAGAAGAAGAAAGAGAAGAGAGAGCACCGAAAATGTGCAAAAGAGGAACAACTTGTAGACTCGCCTCCTTCTAAAACCAGGATCAAAGTGGAGAAGGAAGACCCAGGATATGAATGGCATGCCAGTGCAAGTCAGCAGACCTGGAGTAGCACATCTGGGCACAAACATGCAAGCAGGGCACATCATGAGCAGGAGTCTAAGTATGAGCATGTGAGAGTGAGGTCTCGAGACAGAGCCACAGACAGGGACAGGCAAGAACAGAGAACAATCCACAGTGAGAAGCACAAGAAGGTAGATACTTCCAGAGAAAGGCACCAAGCAATAGAAAGCAGAAGATCCTGGGAGTGATGGGAGAGAAGAAAAGCCCTGCAAGGAGGGGGTCTTCAAGCCACCACAGACCCACCTGACCCTGTGACATGCAGGGAGCCCTGAATCCTTGGTGGAGTGAATGTTGTGTGCTGTTGCCTCCGTGTGTTTTTAAGTAACTTTTTATTGTTTTAGAAATAGAAATAATGAATTTTGCAAATAAATGGACCATGTCTTCACATGTCATTTGTATATCACAACCTTGTACCTATTATTTCTCCACTAATCCCAATATCACATCACCCAGTTTTTTATCAGCAAGGGAGAGTTAAACAATTTGAACACTGGGAATTCACATTGCAAGATTTCTATACCAATAATCAACCTATATTTGGTAACCAAATAAAATTAACTTCGTCAAATCTAAAACACAAACTGGATTTATTTTAATCGTATTCGTAGCCTTATTATAAAAGAACATGTAAAAACACAAGCTCTGAGAGCCTTAACACAATTTGAAACTTTATTAAGCATAAAGGATTAGTGTCTAAATTGTACTCTATATAACTTAGTGCAGGATTGCCCAACAGGTTGATCGGGATCGACTCGTAGATCTCCTGACTGATTTCTGTCGATCGCAGACCAGCTCCTCTCCGAGGCAGCCTGAGAGAACACAGCATGCTCCTCGCAAAAGATGCACCTGCACAACAAAGGCTAAGGAGAAGGAGAAGCAAGGAGGCAGGAGGAGGCATATGCAGACGGAGAGGCATGCCATGAGAGAGAGAGAGAGAAGCTGGGTGCAGAAAGGATTCCTTTAGGTTCACACTGTGATAGGAATTTTATGGTCTTAGATATGTGGTAATGTTCATAAGTGTACCAACCAAGCACATACATAGATCAGCACAGGAAGACCAACCTGGAACCATTTTGATTCCTAAACTGATCAAATGTTTACTCTGTAAGGTCAAAGTGGAAAAGCCTCCCCATTGTCTTTTCCTTCACAAATCCTGTCTTATGGGAATGTCTGTGTTTGAATAGGGTGTGAGCCTTTGACCTGGCCCAGGAACTAAGTATTTATCACTACAAAAGAATGGCCAGGCTCCCCAGGCAATCCAATCATGTAACCTGTGAGACAGGAGATAAACAACAACAGGAGAAAACAATATTCAAATTTATGTTTTATACTTCCTTTTCTGTGATGTAGGTGTGATGTATCTGAGGGGTGGTCTTAGGTTACACCCCTTCTGTGATGTATGTATGATGTTTCTGGGGGTGGTCTTGATCTACAAGGTGGCAATTTCAAAAGTCTTTATAAGGCCTTGCACAGCATTTTTCTGGGTCCCTCCTCTCTCCTGTGGGTAAGGGGAGTACCCCGTTGCAACAGATCAATAAAGATCAAGCTTGCTAGCTGCTTTGCTTCTCAATATTATCTGGTTGGCCTCTGTTATTCTCTCCTACCAATAGGGAACCTATGTAAGGACTCTATATGGGCTCTTGGATACCCCATAAGGGGAAAAGGGCAAAATGTTGTTTACAACAACACACATACACATAGAGAGAGAAGCGCAGCACACTCTGACTGGCTTCTCAGATAACTTTTGCCTCCCTTTCTCCCCCCCCCTTAAACTCCCCCTTCTCATGTTAAGTTAGCCACCTCCTTCCACACACGCACCCCATGCACACTCCTTGTCCCTCCAGTTTGAGTGTTTTTCCTCCCCCCACCCCACTTAAACTCCCCCCTCCCATGTCAAGTTAGCCACCTTCTTCCACACACGCACCCCGTGGGTACTTGAAAAATGGACACTTTTCACATGCAGACCACCATTAAGTCATCAACTGGAAATTAGAAGCTAAGGTTGCGTTTACAAGCTGACTTCCTTGCTCGAAAGCGAAAGCCATCCAAATCCAAAGGGGCAGGCGAAAGTGCCATCCATGCTGCTGTTAAAAGATCTGACGGGAAGTGTTGATCTTGTTCCAGGGTTCTGAGTGTTAATATGCTCTTAAAAAACTCTTTATTAATTGGTTTCCTCTGAAACACTTGTAAACACCATGTCATGCAAAAAGTCACATTTCACATAACGACATGTGGCTGTGCTTTTGTCGTCTTCGGTGACCGTCTACCTTGATGTGGTCCACTTTTCTTCAGTTACTGGGTATTCTGAGACCCAGACTTAGGGCACACTTCAAGCACACCAGCAAGAGCCATGGCAGCGCCAGAGGGAGGAAATCGCTCTCCCCCCCCCCAAGGATACAGCCCTCCCCACTTGTCTCCTCAATTGCTGGACTCCTGCCCTTAATGCATACTATTTGTCTCAAATTAGACCTTAATATAAATGAGATTACCTGACGAAAGCAATCTCACAATTCTCTTTGAATTTCTATAGATACTTAAGGTGCATATGTAAGACGTTTGTTTATAATTATATTTTGGGAATGATTCATGTTCTTATGTAGCTGCGTTGTTTAATACTTTCTGGATTTCCCATGATCATATTATAAAGTAGCTGTGTTCTATGTTATAAATCAAGCACTGCTAGGAGTCCCCCCCCATTTATTTCCTATCGCTAAAAAATTCACCGTGGACTAGATATATTTTTTTTGAGAACCCCTGTGTTAAAGAGTCAAGCATCGTGTTTTGTTCTGTTAGTGGCTTTTCCATTGGAAGCATTAGTTCTTTCCAAGTATTTTACAATAAGCTTTACGGCTTCACACACACACACACACACACACACACACACACACACAAAATAAATGCATTTGCAAAAACTTACAAATTTGGTTGCATATGAACATATCATTTACAATAATTAAATAAAACAGTCAATATATTTAACTTGTACACTGAGTTACGAGTACCGTATTTTTCACTCCATAAGCCACAATTTTTTACTCCTAAAAAGTAAGGGGAAATGTCTGTGCGTCTTATGGAGCAAATGCGTGGTCCCTGGAGCCGAATTGCCCAGGGGCAAAAAGCAGGTCGTGTTTTTTGGTTTTTTTTAATAAAGCGGGAAGAGGGGAGATAAGAGACTCTATCGATAAAGGAGGCTGCCTGGGAGGGGGAGGTAAAGACAGTGAACTTGCAAGGAGAGGAGACAGGAAGATTAAAGCAATGAGGAGAGAAATTAGAAGAAAAGAAGGCGCAAAATACCGCTCCAGCTAAGGAAAAGACACTAAGAGGGAAGGGGGTGTTGAAACAAAGCCGCTGAGCAGCTGATCGGCAAGGGATCGGGAGGGACATAAGGGACTCTAGAGATAAAGGAGGCTGCCTGGGAGCAGGGAGGTAAAAGCACATGGATCCTCAGGATTTTGCATTGGGTCACCACAAATTCACCATCAGATCACATAGCATGTCCATGCTACAGCCGGCACCAAAAAAATCACGCATCCACTGTTTTCTGGGGCCGCAATGGCCCAAAAATGTGGTTACAAAGCACGGATCCACATGGATCCTCAGGATTTTTTGCATTGGGTCACCCCAAACTCACCGTCAAATCACATATCATGTCTGTGGCTACAGCATGAACCACAAAAATCATACACCCACTGTTTCGTTCAGAATATTTTTTTTCTTGTTTTCCTCCTCTAAAAACTAGGTCGGGTGCGTCTTATGGAGCGAAAAATATGGTATTTCCAATTAAATTAGGTACATTAACGTATGATGTTTAGATTGGTGAACATAGGCAAATAATAGTTTATACCAGTAACAATTCAAAATTATATATTTCAATAGCCATTCTTTTTGCCATTGGTTACATATATCATAATTAGAGAAAGACAGTGGTATCTCGGTTTTCGAACGTTTCCGTTGACAAACATTTCGGTTTTCGAACGCAGTAAAGCCGGAAGTAAATGCTTTGGTTTTCGAACATGCCTTGGAAGTCGAACATGTCATGCGGTTTCCGTATTGAGTTTTCGGTTTTTGAATGTTTTGGAACTCGAACTGTCTTCCAGTATGGATTACGTTCGAAAACCAATGTACCACTGTAATAGGGAGTGATGGAAGAGGGATAACATATGTTCACCAGACTGTATTATAGATGTACTTTCCTACCATATGCTTCATTGTGAAATTATAATAAAATCATACCAAACTGCATAAAAGTTGCCATGTTTCTTTTGTCCTGTCACTTTTAATTTTTGTATGAGTTTTTCTAGCAGTGCTGTCTGCCAGATGATGGTCTATATTTCATAACTGTAAGGATTTCCATGATCTGGCAGTAGTTGTTCTTGCAGCAGTTAACAAATGTGTTATAAGTTCTTATTTCTAATGCATAACATGTCTTGGTTGTATAATTTGAGCCAGCTCTGGGTCATGGGGATTGTTTGTGCTCTGTTCAGAGATATTTATGCAAAAACAGCTTTCCAAAAAATTTCATATTTGGGGCAGTCCTACCACATATGCTGGCGTGTCCCTATGGTAGCACATCCTCCGCAAGACATGGGAGAGCTGTTTGGTTTTATATATGCCAGTGTTTCCCAACCTTTTTTGGGCAAAGGCACACTTGTTTCATGAAAAAAATCTCGAGACACACCACCATTACAGCCCCGTGACGTCAGTGTGCAGCGTCACGCCGGGAGGGACATGAATTGCTAGCAAATTACATAATCACCTCCTTGAGGGCTGGCTCTTCTTCTCCGAAGGCAGAACCCCATTAATTAACAGCACAGACTCACACCATAGCCAAGACGAGGGGGGGAAACCTCAGTCATGCACAGTCATGCACATGTGGGGGCTAAATGAGGACGAAGACCGGGCAGAGAGCAGGGTTCAAATCACCCCACCTGGCCAGGACAATCCCTGGGTGCTCCCTTGGGCCACTCGCCTGACCCACCTCGCAGGGCTGTTGTTGCGAGGATAACACGGGGAGAACCACGCGCGCCCCCGGGAGCTCCTTGGAGGAGAAAGCGGGCGATGAATGCAATGCACGAAATATATGAGAGGCGACCAGGTTTTGCAGGTGAGGGGCCCCCGCCAGCCTCCACTTCCAACACCCGGCGCAACGACGCCGAAGTTTCCCCCCGGGCTCGGCTCGGGGAGCAGCGCTGCTCCCCCCCGGCTCCCCTTCGCCCTCCCGGCTCTCTCTGCCGCCCACTGGGGACCCCCCTCACCTGCCAAGTCCGGAGCGCCGGTGGAAGTTGCATGCATGCATGCAGGGCGCCGCCTTGCCATTGCATTGCACTGCACTGCACTCCATGCAACGCCTGCATTGCCTTGCACGCCCGCCAAGGGGTCTCTGCGCAGTCCGATGCGTCCCCTCCGGCGCGGATGCAGCATTGCAAAAATAAAAAAACCCGATGCAGCCCTACCTGGGGGGCAGCCTCCGCCTCCGCCGCTCCGCCTCCGCCGCTCCGCCTCCGCGGGGATCCCCGGGCTCCATCCTGCCGCCCGATCTCTGCGGGGGCGCAGGCAGGCTGCGCGGGGTCTGCGCGGAAGAGCCCCTGCCCGCCCGGCTGCCGCCGCTGCGCTCATTCCATGGCCGGGAGAAGAGCGCTTCAAACAAAACGCCCGGCCCGCCAGGCCACGCTGGGAAACGTAGTTCGTGCACCCCGCGCGGGCGCGGAGCCCAAGGGCAAGGGGACTACGGATCCCGGCAGCCCCCGCGCCAGGGACGGAGGGGGAGAGGACGGGTGCAGGGATGGAGGGACGGGTGGGCGAGCGAGTGAGTGAGTGGCAGCCGCCAAGCCTTGGCCGAGAGCCAGGAAGGGCCTCCCCGGAGGAGGAGGAGGAGGGAGGCGCAGAGCGGGAGGGAGGGAGGGAACCCCAGGGGTCATCTAGTGACGGCGCCCCAATCGAAAATTTGACTTTTAAAAAAAATATCTTTCAAATTTTTTAATTTTTCCCGCGGCACACCAGGCAACATCTCGCGGCACACTAGTGTGCCGCGGAACAGTGGTTGGGAAACACTGATATATGCTATGCATCTGGGAGTTAGGTGCCATCCATGTACTATATTGAGATTTCTTTCCCTTGTCATTGCTGATAGGGATTTGGTCCTGATTTAATTTGACTTTTTCTTCTATGTCTAAATACCAATTTAAAAAATATAAAGGTAAAGGACACCTGACAGTTAAGTCCAGTCGCAGACGACTCTGGGGTTGCAGCGCTTATCTCGCTTTACTGGCCAAGGGAGGCAACGTTTGTCCGCAGACAGTTTTTCTGGGTCATGTGGCCAGCATGACTAAGCTGCTTCTGGCGAAACCAGGGCAGTGCACGGAAACGCCGCTTACCTTCCCGCCGGAGCGGTACCTATTTACCGTATTTTTTGCACCATAACACTCACTTTTTTCCTCCTAGAAAGTAAGGGGAAATGTCTGTGCGTGTTATGGAGCGAATGCCTGCGGGTGGCAGGGGGGGGGGTCTGCAGTTGTGAGCAGAGGATCCATGGTTCCCCTTCCTTCCCTCCTCCGTGGTTACAAAGCATGGATCCACATGGATCCTCAGGATTTTTGCATTGGGCTACTCCAAACTCACTGTCAGATCACATGTCTGTGGCCACAGCATGAACCACAAAAATCATATATCCACTATTTCGTTTAGAATTATTTTTTTTCTTGTTTTCCTCCTCTAAAAACTACATGCGTGTTATGGTCTGGTGCGTGTTATAGAGCGAAAAATACGGTATCTACTTGCACTTTTTGGTGCACTTTCAAACTCCTAGGTTGGCAGGGAAATACCAATTTAGTTCCCACCAATTTCCTAATTTTGCTGTGGGCAAAACTGTACCTCTATAATAGTTATATACATGGATGAAGTTAGACCTTTCCTCTCCATCTTTTCTCCAACTATTATTTTCTCATGTGCTGTTAATTATCCAGTAGCTTCTTTTTTAGTTTGAGTGTGTATCAAAAAGGATTGTAACTGATAATCCAGTAGCTACAGAATTGGTACATATCCCAATTGAGTTTGCATTTTAGTTGCATTCACACAGACACATGTCCCTGGGATAGGACCTTCATCCCTTAAAAGTTGTGAGTGTAAACAGGTTTATGAGCCAGTGTAAGGAACAGAACTTGTTTTTCATAAATGCTATTGCACTTATAGATACCCCATCTGTTTTCTGATACAGTGGTACCTCAGGTTACAGACGCTTCAGGTTACAAACTCCACTAACCCAGAAATAGTATCTCGGGTTAAGAACTTTGCTTCAGGATGAGAAGAGAAATCGCGCGGCGGCAGCGGGAGGCCCCATTAGCTAAAGTGGTGCATCAAGTTAAGAACAGTTTCAGGTTAAGAACTGACCTTCAGAACGAATTAAGTTCTTAACCCGAGGTACCACTGTATTGTCCATTGGACTCCTGTTTGAGTTGACACTAAATCTGCCATACTGCTTAAGTGACTTGCTTCATAATAACTAAGTTTGGGAGTCCCTATCCACCTATGATGGGATGAAGAGAAAGCAATTTTTAAAAATGCATGATCTATCTGATTGGAATTTGAATTCATTAATCCTTGAATTCATTATGCAATATTGGCTGATAGGTCCTAGACTGGCCATGTTTCCAATACAAAAAGTAATATTGGCACTAGCATTACTTTAGATACAGCCTGTCAACCCATAATAGACAGATTCATTTTGTTCCAGTGCCATATGTTTGAATTTATTGTTTTCCAAACTTTATTATAATTTACCTGGTGTAAAGTTATAGGTGACTGCTATTCCTAAATATCTGAAAGTTTTCCTGGCTATTGGTATCTGTAATGTTTTAGAAAATATTTTTTGGGCCTGTGGTGTGTGGAAAAACATTACTCCTGTTTTTTTGAAATTTTACTTTAAGTCCAGAAACAGTGGGAAAAGCCTCAAATTCCTCACCCTATCAACACTAACGGGATCTGATGTACATGACATACATAAAATAATACTATCTGCATAAAATCCCAGGATGTATTCCTTTCTGTTAATGGTTACCCCCTTTCCAGCTAAAATTGAGTGTAGACTTCTTGCTAAGGGTTCTAAGATTAATGCAAATAACAGAGGTGATAGCCGACAGACTTGTTTTGTTTTGTGGCCAAGAAGACATTTAGGTAAATCTATATTATTTATTCTAATAGTGGCAGACGACATAGCAGAAATTTCCCTTAATGGTTGGGTAAATTTAGGGCCAGGATTGTAAAAAAATGTATAATCCAAATTAAGAAAAGAAATTGGATGGTAAGATTCTAACTTTGAGGAGTATGGTTTGGAGATTCCTACGTGAAAACGATTGAGAATAGTAGTAATGGGTCCTTTTTGCAAAGATATTTTGCCAACAACGTGTTTAAAGTATGTATTCGCATTTATACCTGTAGTCATTTTTTGTAAATAATTATTAATTTTCTCTACCAATTCATGCCTTCTATGTTTACTGTTCTTGTTCTGTTCATTAATTGGATCTCCAGCAAGTTTACCTAAGTTCCAGCTCTGGAACCTTCTTAAAACTATTAAAACATTAGGGAAATATAGCTTGAAGCATGCTCTATTTGAACAGCAGAGAGTAATGAAGCACCTCTGTGGGTACAGAGTACTGTATACCTCAAGCATAATAAGCAAATATATTTCAAACATTTTAAAGAAATAAATGTGGGAGTATATTGAAATCAACCTTAGTTTTCAAACAACATATGCCTGTCCCCAGGTGCCTTCTTTACAAATGCATTTCCAGCCCATTCCTGTCCGAATGCTTTTGTTTTCTGTGGAGAAGTTTTTTAAAAGTGTCAAAAGGTAAATCCTGAAAGATCTTAACTGGGTTGTTGCCTTAGGCTGGATATTCCTTCCAACTTTCTTAAGAGCTTTCCAAATCTCACATTTTTTTCTTGAAACAATGAAAACACATAATAATGTCCCTTGAATAAGCTGGACCTGGGACTGGAACCTTGAATGGATTTGTAATCCAATGTAAAGAGCAGAGATGTATTTAAAAACAAACAAAAAGAAAAAGAAAACATTGTTTTTATAGGGACACCATATATTTCCAAGTTCTTTAAGGTGCCCCACTAAACTCGCTTATTGCCAGACTTTAGGTCTGTCATGTTGCTGAATTAGCATGTGTTGTCATAGCTGCTTAGATTTGGGAGTGCCCATCCTCCAACAGTTGGGCGAACGTACACCAAATATTTTTTTAATGTGTGGTCTGCCTGTTTGCAATATGAATTTGTTAAGTTTCCTTTGTCATTTGGATGTATGGATTGGTGTGATACAAACTGGATAACATTTGAAATAATAATAATAATAATAATAATAATAATAATAATAATAATAATTTATTATTATTATTATTTTGGAACAAATAAAAATTTAGTTGCTATCAGCTGGTCCATAAAATTTTATATGCCCCATCATTTATTTGTTTAAAATATGCTGGAGCATGGATAGATCAGTTGGTTAGAGCATGGTGCAGATAACACCAAGGTTGCAGGTTGAATTCCTGTATAAGACAGCTGCTTATTCATGCAGTTCAGGGGGTTGGGCTAGATGATCCTCAGGGTTGCTTCCAAGTCTTCAATTCTCTGATTCTCTTGATTGTTATTCTTATAGTTTACCTTATACATTTAGTGGTACTGGAGTGCCCTCTACTGTTGAAAGAGGACATAAACCATACTGTATCTTTTAAAGGTTTAAGTTAATTCAACTGCTTTTTCAAACATGTGACATATGTAGATTTATTATAGAATTAACTGAACTGCAGAATTATAGCAAAACTGATTATTTGCCAAAATAAGTACAGGTATTAATTAAATGTGAAGGGGTTAGGAGAGCCAATAAAATGTTCAGAATGGCAACTTATTTGTTCAAAATGGACATATAGTCTTTTTGCAAAAAACACATAAAACAGATTTTTTTAAAAAAATACGATTCATTTATGTTCCGATTAAAATCACCATCAGTTATTAACTCATTTGAGCTTTTTCCCCCCTTTCCATTTTGGCCACAGGGTTCCCCCAACCCCCAGGAAGGGTAATTGGCATCAATAGATGCCAGTGTGATACTGTGTTCCATTAACAATGCCTTTATTGAGACCAAATTGATGTGTTTATTGTCAGATACAGTTGATTGTCTGGAAACGAAAACCAAGGGTGATAAACCTGATACAGTACCAGTTTCTGAGAAAGGTTGTTCTTAAAACAGATTTAGTCAAGGAAAGGCATTTGAGATCTGACATTAAGTGTTTGCTGATGACAGTAATCCCCACAGATGTCTGCCATGCAGGTCTTGCTCTGTTTTGTTCATGCTCTACAAAATCTTAAGATTTTAAATGTGAAAATGAAAGGAGTCGCTTTGATAAAAACACTGCAAAGGCCTAGAAAGACCTTTCTTCTGTTGTATAAATCAGTGTTTCCCAACCACTGTTCCGCGGCACACTAGTGTGCCGCGAGATGTTGCCTGGTGTGCCGCGGGAAAAATTAAAAAATTTGAAAGATTTTTTTTTTAAAAGTCAAATTTTCGATTGGGGCGCCGTCACTAGATGACCCCTGGGGTTCCCTCCCTCCCTCCCGCTCTGCGCCTCCCTCCTCCTCCTCCTCCGGGGAGGCCCTTCCTGGCTCTCGGCCAAGGCTTGGCGGCTGCCACTCACTCACTCGCTCGCCCACCCGTCCCTCCATCCCTGCACCCGTCCTCTCCCCCTCCGTCCCTGGCGCGGGGGCTGCCGCGATCCGTAGTCCCCTTGCCCTTGGGCTCCGCGCCCGCGCGGGGTGCACGAACTACGTTTCCCAGCGTGGCCTGGCGGGCCGGGCGTTTTGTTTGAAGCGCTCTTCTCCCGGCCATGGAATGAGCGCAGCGGCGGCAGCCGGGCGGGCAGGGGCTCTTCCGCGCAGACCCCGCGCAGCCTGCCTGCGCCCCCGCAGAGATCGGGCGGCAGGATGGAGCCCGGGGATCCCCGCGGAGGCGGAGCGGCGGAGGCGGAGCGGCGGAGGCGGAGCGGCGGAGGCGGAGGCTGCCCCCCAGGTAGGGCTGCATCGGGGTTTTTTTATTTTTGCAATGCTGCATCCGCGCCGGAGGGGACGCATCGGACTGCGCAGAGACCCCTTGGCGGGCGTGCAAGGCAATGCATGCGTGCAGGCGTTGCATGGAGTGCAGTGCAGTGCAATGCAATGGCAAGGCGGCGCCCTGCATGCATGCATGCAACTTCCACCGGCGCTCCGGACTTGGCAGGTGAGGGGGGTCCCCAGTGGGCGGCAGAGAGAGCCGGGAGGGCGAAGGGGAGCCGGGGGGAGCAGCGCTGCTCCCCGAGCCGAGCCCGGGGGGAAACTTCGGCGTCGTTGCGCCGGGTGTTGGAAGTGGAGGCTGGCGGGGGCCCCTCACCTGCAAAACCTGGTCGCCTCTCATATATTTCGTGCATTGCATTCATCGCCCGCTTTCTCCTCCAAGGAGCTCCCGGGGGCGCGCGTGGTTCTCCCCGTGTTATCCTCGCAACAACAGCCCTGCGAGGTGGGTCAGGCGAGTGGCCCAAGGGAGCACCCAGGGATTGTCCTGGCCAGGTGGGGTGATTTGAACCCTGCTCTCTGCCCGGTCTTCGTCCTCATTTAGCCCCCACATGTGCATGACTGTGCATGACTGAGGTTTCCCCCCCTCGTCTTGGCTATGGTGTGAGTCTGTGCTGTTAATTAATGGGGTTCTGCCTTCGGAGAAGAAGAGCCAGCCCTCAAGGAGGTGATTATGTAATTTGCTAGCAATTCATGTCCCTCCCGGCGTGACGCTGCACACTGACGTCACGGGGCTGTAATGGTGGTGTGTCTCGAGATTTTTTTCATGAAACAAGTGTGCCTTTGCCCAAAAAAGGTTGGGAAACACTGGTGTAGATAGGTGGTTTGTTCCTTCCCAAATATCTGTAGTGATGATGTCCTCCTGTACAGTATTTAATATGACCATCATCCTCTCATGCTGGCCAACAGGCAAGAATGAAATCGCAAGAACCTAGTCCTAATCGCTACGCCACACACGGGTATAACCTTTTCCCACGTGCCAGGCACTCAACCCGCCGTGGCAGCCTCAACCTCTCCTTTGTCTCTCCCGCTCATCCCTCAGGAATCCTGGCCAAGGGAAGGGGGCGGGGCGGGAGGGCGTGACGTCGTGCGCGCTGCATGGGCGGGGCCCCCGGTTGCTGCTTTGCCATTGGCCGGATTTTACCCCGCCCCTTGGAAAACGCCCGCTTCACTTGTCCAGTCATAAGCTATGGGACGGTCTTGCGCATTTTATATCACGCGGGTAGCGAAAGCCTTACTCCTCCCCCTCCCTCCCGCTTTTTGGCCTTTGCCGGTTGCCGTCGCCGCTCTTTCTCTCTCCTCAGCAGGAGCGCCGCCGTGCGAAAGAAAGAGCCAGGCTGCTCTGGGGAAAAGGAGCGGGGGTGGGGGCGTCCCTGCCGGCTCCCGTCCTCAGCCGCAATGTCGGTCCTGAGCTGGAAGCCGTTCGTCTACGGCGGCCTGGCCTCGCTCGTCGCCGAGTTCGGTGGGTGAGAGGGGAAAGAGGGACCCGGGAGGTGGGTGGGGGGCCCCGGCCTGGGCGCACGCTCTCGCTTAACCCCGCCCCTTCCCCGTTACCGGGCAACATGCCACGCCCTTTCTAGGGCCTAGGGCCTTCGGACTGCTGTCTGGTGCCCGTTAGGAGGCTTTGTCCGGCCCTTGAGGGCTTTTCCTTATCTCCATCCCCTCACTGCTAATGGCGCATCCCGTTTTCAGTTCGGTCCATACCACTCTGCCAGAGAAGAGGGGGTGGGGAAGCCTCGGCGGGGTTAAGGGGTTTTAGGACAGGGGAGATCACCTGCTTCGCATCTCCACCTGCCGGCGAAGCTCGCAGGGTGACCTTGGGCCACTGGCGCGCTGTCAGACCAGCCTACCTCGCAGAGTTGTTGTGAGGCAAAAGTATATCTGTTGATGGAGGGAGAAAACGAGGACCCGAATGTTAACAACGGGTGGTCATTGCAAGGGTGGCTTATTGGAAATGGAAAGAGAAAGGGGAAGATGGCGAACGTGGGGGGTGGGGACGAACAGTATGATGTAGGGGTTAAAAGTTCTGAATTAGAACTCAAGGAACTGAGGTGCTGGTGAAGCTAAGTGGATGACCTTGGGCCTAGCACTGTCACTTGGCCTAGCCTACCTTGCAGGGCTGTAGTGGGGGTGACAGAACCACATACATGGCTCTTGTGACCCTCAGAAGGAAGGTGGGATAAAGAGAGAAGCCCCTATGTTGCAGGGCCTCATTTTTCATACTAGTTCAGGCGAGAAGTTGGTTTGACTCCTCAGCACAAAAGCTCTTGGGGTGACTTTGTTCGCTATACGTTTACTCTACCTATGTGTTGTGAGGGTGAAAATGGAAAAGCAGGATATTTTATGCCAATCTGCACTCCTCAGAGGAAGAGTGGCAAAAATACACATAAATATATATAACAGTGGATGACTTGGGTCCATGGGTTGTTCCTGACTTCTTAAATATTTTAATTGTAAAAGCAATTAAATGTCCTTGTGGCACCTTAAGGAGTAAGTAGATTTATTTGTGACACATGCTTTTGTCAATTGGAGACCGCTTTAGCTGCATGAAATGTTATCACATCTATGTGTGTATGCATACATCATGTATGTACACATTGCTTTGTGTTTCTGTTTGATAATTTATAAATTGCCTAGCGTTTTCTAGGTGCTATGCAAAGATTTAAAAGCAAAACACTGATCCCGTATGTACACTTAAAGGCTAGCAGACATGTTTCAAAAGGGAAATGATAGGGAAGGAATAGAGAAAAAGCAAATTCAGTATTAGTTCTTCATAGTTGCATAACTGTTCCATAAACAAATGAAACAGCCACTGAAAGAGAGTTATCAGAGAGGAGGAGCCAAAAGACAGTCACAGCAGAGCTGATGAGGTGGGCCTTCCTGTCTTCTCCCTTACAAATCAAGTGTATACTGTATCTTACTGACATCCATAAATCACATGTGTGCATATAGACACAGTTTTTAAGGTATCAAGCAGCACTTCAGCTCTGGTTCTTGATAGGATGCAATTAAACACTAAATTCATTAATTTATTTACAGTGAATAACAAAACAGATTAATTCCTTATGGCAAAATGTACAGTGGTACCTCGGGTTAAGAACTTAATTCGTTCCGGAGGTCCATTCTTAATCTGAAACTGTTCTTAACCTGAAGACCACTTTAGCTAATAGGGCTTCCCGCTGCCGCTGCGCCACCGGAGCACAAGTTCTGTTCACATCCTGAAGCAAAGTTCTTAACCCGAGGTACTATTTCTGGGTTAGCGGAGTCTGTAACATGCAGCGTCTGTAACCTGAAGTGTATGTAACCCGAGGTACCACTGTATTGGTTTCTGCCTTCTTGAGCTGTTCAGATATGACTCAACAGCGTGCTGTAGCTCAGTTGGCAGTTATTGAACCCTGGAGAATTGTACCAATCACTGTAGACAATGCTGAGCTAGATGAACGAATGTTTTGACTATGTATAAGGCAGCTTCCTATGTTGCTTCTAATGCCTTAATAAATTGGTTGGTCTTTAAGGGTGCCACAAGACCCTTAGTTGGTTTTGGTGGAGTGTGGGAAGCAGATGGGAGAAATACTTATCTGTTTGGATGGCTTAGTTCAGTACAGGCGATACTTGCGCTTTGTAGGAAGAAATAAGTCAATGAACTTGATTGCATCCTAGTCAAATATGTAAATTATTACAGAGCGGCTAGTGTTGGCATGGATTTGGGGCAGGGTTGACCAATCGGTATCCTTTTCAGCCCTCACTTTGGTGTCTGAACTGAAGTCTCTTTCTTTTTCTTATAGGGACGTTTCCTGTGGATCTCACCAAAACACGGCTTCAAGTCCAAGGCCAAAGCATTGATGCCCGTTTCCGAGAGATCAAGTATCGGGGCATGTTCCACGCCTTGTTTCGTATCTCCAAGGAAGAAGGCATTCTTGCACTCTACTCTGGGTAAAGCGCTGTCCTTTATGTACAGTAACCACACAATGCTTGAGGCATCTTCCCCATCCTTTAAATTGAGGTTTCAGAACCTGTAGATAGCAAGAGTCAAAACTGTATACTGTAATTGGAATGCTAGGGGAACTCAGCCAAAAACCCCCAAGGAGGAGTGATGCTCCTGCTTTGCTGAGTGGAACTTAACTGTCTTCTTCCCCCACCACAGGATCGCTCCAGCCTTGTTAAGACAAGCATCTTATGGCACAATAAAGATTGGTATATACCAGACTTTGAAGCGACTTTTTGTGGATCGATTAGAAGGTTAGTTTGCCAAGAAAACAGTGTGTGCCTTTTTTTCTTAATCTATAGGGCCATGTATATTGATGATGCCATACTATAAATAATTTATCTGGTTTGGGCTTCCTCTTTTATGTCTCTGGCCTCAAATCCCTAAGGTGGACAAAAGGGCTGCATCAATCCACTGCAAATCGATGATGGAACTGCACCCAAAGGTGTTCTAGAAAGACTCAGCATATTTCAAGTTATAAAGTTTACTCCTCAGGAGTAGCTTTATTTTTTACATCTCTTCTTTCAAGAGAGAGTGAGCCACATTTCTCTCCACTTCATTTGCTGTCTTTGACATTTTCTACAGCATCTTTGGATGCAATTGCTCTTGTCGGTCATAATTCACGTTTTTTTAAAAAGTTCTCACTTAATGTTTATCAGTGGCTACTGTATGAGATTGGGCCCTTTGGTGTAGGTATACTAAGCTAAGCATGCAGGGATGGTTGTATTACATACATACATAATTTCATTTGTATGCCGTCTTTCCACTGTTCAGGCCATGCTCAAGCTGGCTTACAATATGAAAAAATACAAAACTGCAACATTATGAAAGTAGTAATAAAAAAAACAAAAAAAACCCAAACTGAACACTTTCCACATAAATCACAAGATGTAAAATAAAGATACCCCACCCCAAGCAACACCCCAGCCTGAGATCTGTTCAGCAGCTTCAGCTTTTGTAGCTGGAGTCAGTTAGGACCTGGGAGTCCCAGACCAGGTGGAAAAAGCTTGCAAGGCAGGGAGCAGGTCTTTCAGGTCTCACAACAATATAAGCATGTGAAAGGGCTCATGCGTACATGGACTAATCCCACCCTCTGGATACGGGCATGCATGGTTGACATGCACTACTACCACAGTCAATGCACAACTGACATCAGTCTGAAAGGACTTCTGTGCATGCATTTATGCACACACATAGATGCACTACAAATAGCACCTGCTATTCCTGGAGTCTGGCAAAACTGGAGTGATACTTGAGTGTTGGGGGAAGAGATGCTTTTTACTGGAGGTAGGTGAGGTATTGTAGCCAGTCATGCTGTGATTTTCATTCAAACAACTGGCTGTTACTTAGCTTCATCTTGGTCCATTTCCTGGCAGCCTCTCTAGTGCTTCCTGCAATTCAGAATCAAGTTCCTGGGCAGCACTGTCCTCTTGCTTTCCTTTTGGAAGCTTGGAGCTTGGTACTGTTGTTGTTGTGGACTCTGATTAAGCTGGTAGCCCTGCCACTCCTGGGCTCCTGATGGAGAAACCATAGCATAGCTTGAGTTCCTCTAGTACTTACAACTGTAGAATGTAACATAACTTACAAGAATCCAGCAACATGCCTCCTTGTCTCTTGGCTGCCCAACACAGTTGCCTCTGTCTATGCCTGCCACATGTGGTGTGTCATGGTCTCTCTGCTTCTGGGTACTATATCCTAAATATTTGTTTCCCTTCAGGCCACATGCAGCTGTTGACCCGGTCTCCTTTGGAGAGCGCTGCGGTCAGTACCACTGCCCTTCCCAGCATTAACTCTGCTCTAACTCTTGGCTTTTACTTTCTGAACTAATGATCTAATCTCCTTGGCTGGGGTTTTTTTGGTCTTGGGGATGGCTCTTCTAGGTTTTGGTAGAATCCTCCCCACCCCCACCATCAAAATTCTTTGAACATTGCCCCTATGGGATTGGATGACATTTCTTTAGACAGATAACTGTCCCAAAGAGCAAGTTAACTGGTAGTGTGCTCCTGTGCTCTCATTGGTCAAGCTGCAGAAGTACTTTCATTAAAAACCAGAAGTGTCACAAGGCTGTTCTTGGTGCCATAGGCCCAAAAGAAAAAAAGCTGGAACACTTGGTCTTTATGTAACATTACATCTTTTTTGTCTTTGTTTTTCTTCCTAAAATACTCTCTTGCTCTCCCTCCTTTGGGGTCCATTCTGGGGTTATAACTTCCTCTCCAAACTCCTTCCTGTTTGCAGATGAAACATTACTACTAAATGTTATATGTGGAGTTGTGTCAGGGGTGATCTCCTCTGCGCTGGCAAATCCAACAGATGTACTGAAGGTAAGAGGGACCTGCCTTTGTATATATACTTACTGCTTCCATATGTTATCTCCTTTGGTCCTTAGTCTGTGGAGATGCTGCTATTTTGCTTCTACAATCCATAGCACTGCCATAGCTGCTACTCCATGTTTGCCATACTTTTTGACCATACACGCAGCAACAAAGGGAAGAGACCAAATACAGTTTCACATTAGTGTAACACTTTTAAGTTAGACACGTGAAGACTAGTAGTCCTCAGCCTCTTCTGATGAGCCTTTAACTACAGCCTGTTATCATGTTCTAAAAATATTAATGAACTTTTGTATTTGTTTAAAATGATGATGGATCCATTCATATTTGGTTTTAATTTGTTTGGGGATTTTTCAATATGTTTTATCATTTTTATTTGTATACCGCTTGGAGTATTTCTGATCAAGCAGTTTACAGCCATACCTCGGGTTATGGACGCTTTGGGTTGTGCGATTTTGGGTTGTACACCACACCAAACCCAGAAGTACCAGAACAGGTTACTTCCAGGTTTTGGCGCATGTGCAGAAGCGCTAAATCGCACATTCACATGCACAGAAGTGCCGAATCGCAACCAACGCAGTGCTGCGGGTTGCAAACGTGCTTCCCGCACGGCTCACGTTCACAACCCAAGCGTCCACTGTATATACTTTAAATACAGTAAGCCCACAATTTACACGGCTACATTCCAGGGATCACCCCTAAAGCCAAAATCACTTATAGTCAAAAGTCATTTGGTTCAGTGGATGGCCAGGATTGCCAAAGTTAATTTCCCCAGAAAACCCCCCTTTTCACCCCTTTTTAATTCTTAAAATATTACTTTGCACATAAAGCTGAATGTGGACAAATTAAATGTGCATAAGTTGCAGGCTTATTGTAAGACTCATTTTAACCCCCTGCAAGCTATATTTGGCTGTCTTCCTGCTTCTTTCTCTCTTGGGTGACCAGACGCAAAGGAGGACAGCAGTGGTACTTGTGCAGAAGAGGTAATTTAAGCAGGTGCTGCTGATATTTGAGGGATGAGAAAACTCACAGAATGGTTTAACAGTAGAGGAGGATTGCCTTCCTTGCATCTAGTCACATTTTCTCTCTCAAACCTCTTTTCCAACCTTAAGCACACATACACAAAAAGTTTGTGGTGATAATATCATATTAGTTTACAGCATGACCCACCCATAGGCCCTGGCTCACTAGTTCAAGACCAGCCATACACAACAAATGGTTTTGATACCATGCTAGACAGCTGCTTCAATGCTTAGATTCTTGGGTTTACAAGCAGTTTACTTTGGATAGCAGCTCATTCATTACTTTATCAGGAATGTTGATTCATTTCTATAACTAGGAAGTCTCTTGCTCATCCATCTCTTTTAGATCCGAATGCAGGCTCAGGGCAGTCTGTTCCAAGGAGGAATGATTGGAAGCTTCATAGACATCTACCAGCAGGAAGGCACACGGGGGCTATGGAGAGTAAGTGCTTCTTTTGTACATATTCTTTTCTTTCTTTCTTTCTTTCTTTCTTTCTTTCTTTCTTTCTTTCTTTCTTTCTTTCTTTCCCTCCTTCCCCACTGACTACTTCTCCTTGTAGTGCTAGCACCCCATCGATCTATCATTTGCTTTTAAAAAAATTCTTCAGAGAACAAACGTTTTTGTAGTAAGACTTATCAAGTCTTATCAAGTCTTATTTTGTAGTGAGACTTATCAAGGATAATATGAATTTCTGCATTTTGGTTTCCTAACTTATGTAAAATCCACGTTGTTTTGGTATAGTGAGTGTGCTGCAGATTGAATTGGCTAATATTCCTAGTTTGCCTTAGTACCAGCATGTATTCCTTAAGTACAGTACACAAATTACTGGGGGGGGGGTGTTCAGAGGTGAATGTCCCCATTGATGTCCCCATTGTCCACTATTTAGAGCGATTATTGAGGGAAGTCTGATTTTGGTACAGTTAAAGAGGGGTCAGGGGGTAAGTTGCTCCCCAACTTTTCTGCCATAGTTTGAGAAGTGACCAGGGTTCTTCCTGTGGTTGTCTTAAGGCATGGGTTGGGAAACTAAGGCCCGGGGGCCGAATCCGGCCCGCAGATGGTTTGGGAATCGCCGTGGGGATTCTGATCGTTTGGGCTGTGCCATTCTCCCCCCCACCCACACACACTGTGGCAGCGGCACCTCTTCCCTCCCTCCTCCTGGCTTCTCCTTGCCCTGCCTAGAGAAGAAAGGGGGCTGGGCTTTGTTGAGCCACATTTGGCTGAGCGTCATTTTAAGCAGGCCCTCCCCCCCCCCCGAGCCAGCCCTTCCACGCCGCTCATTGTCCCTCCGCCGCCAGCCCCTACCGCTCGCAAGGCACAAATAAGCAGCCACCGGGGCTTGTCCAGTGCTGTGGAGAAGGGAGGGGAAAGTCGGTATGGGGGGATTTCCCCCCCCCCAATATAGTCCGCCCCCCCCACAAGGTCTGAGGGATGGTGGACCAGCCCCCTGCGAAAAAAGTTTGCTGACCCCTGTATTAAGGCTATCTTTGTTCTGGATGCCACCTTAGCATGAGAGAACATGGAATGTGATAACATGTTTTTGTGCTGGATAAATGCTTTCTGCTCCATAACAAATAGTATTTATATCCCCATACATCCAAGTTCTCAAGGTGGTCCACATCAAGGTTAAGAATAAATTAAAAATACATACAACAAAACAATGCAACAACAAAACCACCCAGATTATTATAAAATTATTATAAACTGTATGCATGTCTAGCAAAGTGCTGGAATGGAAGGATAATGAACTTGACCTATTCCTTACTTTTGCCTTCCCCTTCTTTAGCTATTGAACCTGCTTGGGGGGAAATTCTCTGCAGAATCTTAATTTGTCCAGTTCATGAGGTGGATTCAATAGGTTTGCTTGTCTTTTCTGAGTGGGGGGAGGCAGCAACTGGGATCATGGTTTGTAGAGTTAAACCAGTTTAATATAATATAGCCACAAAGTGGGATCCAATACTGCATTCTTCCCTAATTCAGTTCCCCAGCTCTGAGCTAAGCAAGCAAATACCAAGATGCAACTTCTTGGAAGGAGGGGGACTACAAGGCAAGAACATTAAGTAATATAAAGAAATCAGTGTGCTGTATTCTAGTCAAATTTTGTTTTCTATTGCAGAGTTAAGGATAGTACAGGAAGCTATCTTTTCTAAGGATAGCAAATGTGATTATGCCCAGGATACTTTGGCAGGCCTTAATAGCCAATGAGCCTTCCTTTTCCAAAAGATTATGCAGGCTGCAGATGTCAAAGTATTTGGGAGTGGAGATGCATGGGAGTTACTAGAGTGAGGGTCTCTGGTGGCAGCACTATTAACTTTCAGTCTTTTTATTTGGCAGGGTGTTGTCCCGACTGCTCAGAGAGCTGCCATAGTGGTGGGAGTTGAATTGCCAGTCTATGACATCACCAAGAAGCACTTGATCCTTTCAGGACTTGTGGGGGACACAATCCTTGCCCACTTCATGTAATTATTGACCAGTTTTGCATGTATAAAATGAATGTAAACATAGTGCTGTGGTGGGCAGATCACCTCTACCTACTGTCAGATCAATTTTCTGATGAGCAGAGGTGATGATAACTCTTTCTCCAAGGCTGGTCTGCATGAATCAGCTGAGGATATGAGCAATGTGTGTGAGAGGGAGAGGGGAGAGCAGTATTGTGTGGGTCGTCACACCTGTTGATGGCATGCAGCTCCTGGAAGATTTGTCAAAGGTGAATGTGGCCCTTAGACTTTACACTTCTGTGCTGAAGTTTCTCATTTCCACTGCCTGAGGAGTAGGTGTTTTTTTAATGTTTGTGTCATGGAAGTACCAATCTAACATAAACACAAATAAATTAAGAACAGTTACTAAATCATCTGTAGGCACCTTATATTCAATTCTGGCAGGCACCTCCTCTTTCTTATTCTCAGCACTGAGACTTGCCACTTTTCAGAAGAGGAAGGGGAAGTAAAAAGAGAAAGTGCCCCTTCGCTCACTTCATGCTGGAAATGAGAGGCAAGCCCTGCCCTTCTCTTGAGTCCTCAAGCACATACAGAGATCTCTGGAAGAGAAAGGGCCTCATCTCTAACTTCTTACCAGATTCTAGTCAGGAGCAGTCAGGACAGATCTTCACTGCTTCTAACTTTTACCAAAGCCAGTGCCAACTAATCCTGGCCCTACTTTGAGTAGTCTGTGTATACCAGAAGATTTAAGGGAGAGGGGCTGGTGGTAACCAGAAAAAATGGTTCCTGTGCATATCACCTCCATTATGTCAGTCTTGTTTCTAGAAGCAGTATATTAAGAATGGGAGGAATCCACAACCCCGAATTGTTTCCCCTGGAGTGCTAAAAGTAACCTCGTGTATTCTTCTCTATTTAGTTCCAGTTTTACATGTGGGCTGGCTGGTGCCGTTGCTTCAAATCCAGTGGATGTGGTGCGGACACGTATGATGAATCAAAGGGCCATTGTGGGGACCGTTGACCTCTACAGGGGTACACTGGATGGTCTGGTAAAGGTAAGGTTTGTAACGAAGTCACTTTTGGGTCTTGAAATGTCAAGGACAAAATGGAAGATGGGTTAAAATCCTAAAAGTCCTTTGAAGTTGCTCATACAACATTAAAATAATTCAGTGATGTGTGTATGGCAAGTGAGGTTTCTCCAAAAGCTAATTAAGATCCCAGTGTTATGCCATCTGTTCACAGTTTGTAGAAGCAAACAGTATAAACAGCCTCTTTCAGTTAGCCCCTTTCTTCTTTACTACTTTAAAAAAATAAAATAAATAAATACAGATAAAAACTGATCAGTGATTTGGTGTGTATATAGGGATTGCGCTTTTTCCAAGACAAGGATAAATGACAAATCTACTGGGAACTTCTTGTGCCTTCTAAATGAAGGAGACCTGCACACAAACACATGTCTGTGTATTCCTGTTAATTCTTGTGCCTGCCTCCAAAGCTAGCCTTTGGGACTTTGCCTACAGTTAAAACACTAGAAAGAGCAAAGGCATGTAATGAGCAGCTGGAGGAGATAGCGGGTACCTGTGGCCCTCCAAATGTTGCTGGGCTACAAAGTCCCATCATCCCTGACCCATTGGACATTCTGCCTAGGAATGATGAGAGCTGGACTTCAACAACACTTGGAGAGCTACAGGTTCCCCTCCTCTGAACTAGAGGTTATCTAGAGACTGAATATCACCCTGTAACAGAAAGCTAATTGCTTTCTGGTCTGCCATATAGTTGCAGGCCTTTGAGAGAACTGGTAGGTTGATCACAGTGGGTCCTGAAAATTTCTGTCTCCTTCCCAGACATGGAAAAGTGAGGGCTTCTTCGCGCTTTACAAAGGATTCTGGCCAAATTGGTTGCGGCTTGGCCCCTGGAACATCATTGTATCCTTTAATGTGTGTGACCTTGGTGGGAAAGGAAAGTCGAAGAGAGTTCTCAAAGCAATTATCCCATAGTATTCTTTCTGGAGTTAGATATTAGATCACAGCTAGACAGATCTTGCAACATTCCAACAATGATGTATTCTCATATCACTTTCAACTGCAACTAAACTAAACTGTTGTTTAAAGGTGAATGCCCAGTGTGCTGATGCAGGCTGCTAAAATTGCAAGGGCTTCACTTTGCTCCTTGTTTGTTGCTGCTGGGGACCAAGCCATGGTCTGGTTTAGTTTTGGTTCTGAACCTGGGCTTGTGGGTTTACTGCTCTCTAAACAAACCATAAGTGGTAAGCCAATAACAGACTTTGGTTACAGTTCGTGGTATACGTGTGGAGAGAATTAAACCACTAACCTACGTTAAGATCTAATCCTAAGCCACACTACAGCTTAGTTTCCAGCAGGAACAAGGGAAGAGACAAGCTCCTGTGATTTCATCACTGTGTGCTTGCTTTTAAGCTGTACTTTAGTTTAAAGTCGTATGCGAACCAGGCCACTGTACATTATGGGAATTGTAGCTGAAAGTACCTTGTTTTTCATTTTAAAACAAACAAACTGGTCCTCTGTGTAGTCTTTCTGTGCTGGGGCATCTTTCGCCAAATTGATATTTTCTCAGGGGTGGGGAGTTGGGGCCCTTTGCAGCTTTGGTTTTATTTATCTAGGGTGTACTAAAGAGTGGTGATACAATTACACTGAGTCGGCAAGGTAAAGGCTGCAGAGCAGTGGTCAAAGGGGCCATAGGTACCACATAGCACAGCTTAGTAGTGGCAGAGCTCATACTTTGCATGCAGAGGATTCCACTTCAATCCGGGCAGCTCCCATTTTAAAAAAGGACCTCTAGTAGTCAGATACAGGAAAGATCTCTGCTTTCAGAATAGTGGTATTTCTTGGTATAAGGGAGCTTCATATGTTAACTGTATTTGTGTATTTGGACTATATGTATATCCCAGATTTCTCATGCCTGAAAGGGGGGGGGGGATGATGAAGCAGTACTGACCAACCCAGGTGGAAAACAGGCTTTGTAGTTCTCAAGTTTCAGAAACAATGAGGGAAGTCCTAGGGATATTTGTTATCTGGGTGGCTATTTTTCTCTCTCCTGCTTTTTGACCAAATAGTACCAGTCTCTAGGCTTCTGCAATTCTGACTGTGGAGCTGCTTCATTACTTGGGTGAGAAAGTGGCTTCTGTGATATTTCACGAGTGAATAGTTGCAGATGGTCATCCAAAGCAGTTGTTGGTTGAGAGTCTTCTTGTCCCAGCAGCTCCATGTCGAAAGCACTTATGACTGGATTGCCCTTCTGTTTCATGGTTTGAAATAGAAACCTATAAAGTGGATGCTTAGCTGCGATGAGACTTGGGACAGGGAGCAGGGTGTGGAATGAAAAGCCAATTCCTTGAGGGCATTTCTTTAACTTGTTGACAGTTTTTTATCACCTACGAGCAGCTGAAGAGGCTCCCTTTCTAGGGGCCAGATCGGATTGGTGATTCAGCTGCCCTTCTTGCTCACCTGTTTCTGCATCTTCATGTCTTTTTGCCTATGCGGACTGAGGCCTACCATCCCCACTCCTGAATGCTCAGGTCTCGGGAGCATAGCTTGGATGAGAAGGGGGATGTTGGGGCCAGTGGTATTCAGTGCTTTCCCATAAAGGGAAAGTTGGAGAGCAAGGGGGAGAGAGAGCATAGGGCTGAGTCTGTATCTTCTGTGAAGAGCTGTGTGAGTTTGAGGTCTTTCAGAGTGCAGCTTATTGCAATGTGGATTTTGCAGTAAGCTGTGCCTTCCCCTTAACTTGTGCAAGGGGGAAATTCAAAGGAGCTACTGCATTCCCTTCCATTGTCATGTTACCTTAATAAACTATTTATTGGAGCTAATGTATGTGTTTTGTGTTTTTCAGTATTGTAAGTTTGGTGCTGGAAGAGGCAGCCTGTGAACGAGAACAGCTGCTCTCTTAGTAGACAAAAAACTAAAAAGTTGTACATCGAACTGCCCTGTTCACCAGCCCCCAAGGTAGCATTGTCACAGAATGTCTGAATTCACCAACTTCTAATGCTGCACTGCTGTGATGACGCAGAATGTTGGTGAACATTCTAACTATTGTGAAGAAAGGATCAGTTTTTGATTCTATAAATTGCTTAATGTTCAGATTCAGTGCTGCTGCCCTCAGGAAACTGGAAAGTCACTTTGACTTGGATGATGATTCATGCTTGCCTAATGATGGAAGAAGCCTAGAGAACTGAGGAGAACAGAGTAAAGATGATCAGAATGTCCTGTGTTGATTTGAAATAACCAAATGCATGGCTGTATATTGCTATTAAATATGTTTTCTTTCACTAGTGTCCTTGAGTTTGTTAAAAGAGGCAAACCTCTTGATCTGTACTTTGTTAACCCTCTAAGGGGGCAAATTGACCTCCCAGGAATGATTCATCAAGGCAGTTGCTATGCATAGAGTTATTGAAGATGAAAAAATCATTTAAAAGTTTATTGCATACAGATGGGGAACAAATGTTAGTTGCAGGCAAATAAATTGCTTTTCAAGGATGTGGTCATCTGAGCCCCATCTGAGATGGTGAAATTCAGTTAGATTTTAAAAAACAGGTACATTGCAGGGAAGGGAGGGAATAAAAATAGCCTTATAATGCAGGTTTCTTCTATACGTTTTGATTTTATAGCTTGTTAGCCTGGGCCATGAATAAAGTTAGAAATTGGGGACTTGGAGTTAAACCCCCCCCCCATGTGTGTATTATCCAGTTCTCTTGTCTCTGGAGAGTGTGCTATATTGATGTTACTGTCTGTATAATATCCCCAGTAAAGTGGCTGCACGAAGGTAGCAGGTAGCCGTGCTCTGTCTTGATCCATATTAGCTGTTTTGTAGTATTAGCACTGGAAAGGTCAACCAGCTTCAGGTTCCTTCCCCTTCATTAGTCAGATGGAGTTACATCCTGACTTCTGTGCACCAGTTTTTTCTGGGCAGTATTCAGGATGACACCTGTGAACTGTGTGTCACAGATGGCACCTTTGCTACATTTGCTGTGCTCCATCATAATAGCAAATATTTACTTTTTCAGGGTTCTCTTCAGTGTCATTCACTTAATTCGTGTGCTTGGGAGGTTTTTTGTGTGTGTTTTTTAAGTGCAAACACAAGACATGATAAAACAGAGCATAAAGGAAATGCCTTGCAGCTTCTGTGTTTGCTTACGTTACTCTAATTTTTAATATTTATTAAGCACCAACAAGGTTTTGATAAGGATGGGGCCAGCTTGCTCACTAGAGTAAAGTGGTTTGAGCATATAACACCACTCCTGGCTTGACTGCACTGACTGCCCATTAGTGTCCAGGCCCAATTCAAAGTGCTGGTAAATAAGGCAGAAGAACAAACTTATCAAACAAAAGAATGCAAACTCAGTGATTCAAAATATCGTAAATGGCTGCTAAGCACCAACCTTGTGCCAGCTGCCATACTCTCTCTGGGATGTGGCTTCTTCACCCAGCACAGTAGTGCACACAGGAAGCAAGATCTATAGTTCTCAGCTTACACTTCTTCACCCTCAAAGAAATAAGTCAATCACTTCTATGTTTTGTTTTGTTTTTTAAGGAGCTGAGGATGATGCACTAAGTCTGTCCTATAGCAACCCTGGGAGGTATGTTGGATTGGGAGACTAGGGCCAAAGTCATCCAAGGAGCTGTAAGCCAGAGTAGAAATCGACCAGGATCTCCCCCAGCCTCTTATAATACACTGCAAAATTGACCAAGGCCTATGCCTATACAGCTTGTATGCAGATAAATTCTGTTCAAATTTTAGTACAGTGGTGCCTCGCAAGACGAAAATAATTCGTTCCACGAGTCTTTTCATCTTGCGATGTTTTTCGTCTTGCGAAGCACGGTCCGTTGCAACTGCGCCTCTTCAAGCGGCTTTTAAAAAAAGCGCAAGACGTTTTCGTCTTGCGAAGCAAGCCCATAGGGAAATTCGTCTAGCGAAGCAACGCAAAGCCGAAAAACCCTTTCGTCTTGCAAGGCATTCGTCTTGTGGGGCACCACTGTATTGACATGCAGAGGAAGCGGTATGGGATTAGTGTGTGAAATCCTTGTTCTACATGCTTTCCTCATGTGTTTTGTATTTTGCATGAACGGGCTTAACCCGCGTCTCTGCTTCCCTTGATAGGAAAGGCAAGGGACTTCTTGGTACCTTTTTTTTAGTAGCCTACAATCACCTGTTTTTCACAAGGTTCCAGCTATGGGAACCCAAGCAATCAAGACATTATCAGTGTAAAAGCACGTTCCACATCATCAAATGTGATTCTTCACTTAATACAAAACATCTGAAATGGTATTTCTCGTAATTTCAAATTAATAGACCGATACCTAGTGCAAACTGAATACACTTTTTTCTCCTCCATCACAACTTTGATGACAAAGCTGTGGAGATAAAATTCATATCTATATTAAGGGTTCAGTTCCTTCAGCCCCTCTGTTTCCCAACTCCATTGTTGTTCCATAATGTACAAAAATGATCATAGAATCATAGAGTTGGAATAGACCACAAGGGCCATCGAGTCCAACCCTCTGCCAAGCAGGAAGAGCACTCCTCACATATGGT
This sequence comes from Podarcis vaucheri, assembly GCF_965113315.1. Classification (NCBI taxonomy): domain Eukaryota; kingdom Metazoa; phylum Chordata; class Lepidosauria; order Squamata; family Lacertidae; genus Podarcis; species Podarcis vaucheri. The sequence continues at coordinate 18,944,450 of NC_138758.1, read as the reverse complement.
TGTCTTTTTTTTTTTAAAAAAAATAATATTTATTACTTTTCCAACAGTTTAAACAATACAAAAAAGAACAATACAATACAATACAAAAACACTACAAAACACTAACACATTAGACTAACAAAACAGAACAAAAAACACATCAAACAACATCAAATCAACATCAAACAATTTCGATATCTTTCACTTATTTCGACGACCTCCTCGCACCTCCCTTTTTGTGTTCCACTTCTGTTAATTGTTTCAGCAATTCCTTTCCATCTTCCTCTGTTTTCTATCCTATAATTATCTTAACACATTCTAACCTTATTTTTTCCTTTAATACTCTATTAATCTATTTATACTTGGTTCCTTATAACATTTCAACTAAAGCCATATAACTCCATTCCAACATTTTTCTAACATTCATTAATTTTACAGTATTTCTGTAAATAGTCTTTAAACTTTTTCCAGTCTTCTTCCACCGACTCTTCTCCCTGGTCTCGGATTCTGCCAGTCATTTCCGCCAATTCCATGTAGTCCATCAACTTCATCTGTCATTCTTCCCGGGTGGGTAAATCTTGTGTCTTCCAATACTTCGCAATAAGTATTCTTGCTGCTGTTGTTGCATACATAAAAAAAGTTCTATCCTTCTTTAGCACCATTTGGCCGACCATGCCCAGGAGAAAGGCCTCTGGTTTCTTCAGAAAGGTATATTTGAATATCTTTTTCATTTCGTTATAAATCATCTCCCAGAATGTCTTAATCCTTGGGCATGTCCACCAAAGGTGAAAGAATGTACCTTCAGTCTCATTACATTTCCAACATTTATTGTCGGGCAAATGGTAAATTTTTTCAAGCTTGACTGGTGTCATGTACCACCTATAAATCATTTTCATTAAATTTTCTCTTAGGGAATTACATGCCGTGAATTTCATGCCTGTGGTCCATAACTGTTCCCAGTCAGCCATCATTATGTTATGTCCAACATCTTGTGCCCATTTTGACATATGGTTGTCAAGCCTCTGCTTAAAGACCTCCAAAGAAGGAGACTCCACCACACTTCTTGACAGCAAATTCCACTGTCGAACAACTCTTACTGTCAGGAAGTTCTTCCTAATGTTTAGGTGGAATCTTCTTTCTTGTAATTTGGATCCATTGCTCCGTGTCCGCTTCTCTGGAGCAGCAGAAAACAACCTTTCTCCCTCCTCTATATGACATCCTTTTATATATTTGAACATGGCTATCATATCACCCCTTAACCTCCTCTTCTCCAGGCTAAACATGCCCAGCTCCCTTAGCTGTTCCTCATAAGGCATCATTTCCAGGCCTTTGACCATTTTGGTTGCCCTCCTCTGGACACGTTCCAGTTTGTCAGTGTCCTTCTTGAACTGTGGTGTCCAGAACTGGACACAGTACTCCAGGTGAGGTCTGACCAGAGCAGAATACAGTGGCACTATTACTTCCCTTGATCTAGATGCTATACTCCTATTGATGCAGCCCAGAATTGCATTGGCTTTTTTAGCTGCCGCGTCACACTGTTGGCTCATGTCAAGTTTGTGGTCAACCAAGACTCCTAGATCCTTTTCACATGTACTGCTCTCAAGCCAGGTGTCACCCATCTTGTATTTATGCTTCTCATTTTTTTTGCCCAAGTGCAATACTTTACATTTCTCCCTGTTAAAGTTCATCTTGTTTGTTTTGGCCCAGTTCTCTAATCTGTCAAGGTCGTTTTGAAGTGTGATCCTGTCCTCTGGGGTGTTAGCCACCCCTCCCAGGGGTGTCTCCTAAAAACATCAGTACATGGTCCCACTTTTCCTAGATGAAGTCAGGGTGCAACTGTAGCATTCACTGACAGTGGTTGGTGTATGGTGTCACAGCTAATCATTTGCCTTTTAAGTTCTTGTGAAAACCTATAAGACATTGTATCCTGCATATAAAACCAGCTGCATTTTCAATACAGTGGTACCTCGGATTACATACGCTTCAGGTTACATATGCTTCAGGTTACAGACTCTGCTAACCCAGAAATAGTACCTCAGGTTAAGAACTTTGCTTCAAGATGAGAACAGAAATCATGCTCCAGCGGTGCAGCAGCAGCAGGAGGCCCCATTAGCTAAAGTGGTCTTCAGGTTAAGAACAGTTTCAGGTTAAGAACGGACCTCCGGAACGAATTAAGTACTTAAGCCGAGGTACCACAGTAATACATTTTTGTGCCATTTGCATACTATGTTTCACATAAAACTTTTCTTGGATTTGCTCAGCGTAGAAGTAAGTTTGCTGGTCACTCGGGTTGTGATTTTTTTCATTCCTCATAATACTGACACAATGACTTTCTAGTATCCAAAGGTTTCTTAATAGTCTGTACTGATGAGACATTCAATACCTCTGGGTGTCTTTTCAAATAAAACGAAGAAGCCCAAAATGCTTGTGATCCATGTCATTCATCTATCTTCTAAGGGTGATACTCTTCCCCAGTGGCAGTACAAAGTGGGCAGCCACAAATTCACCAAATAGTAATTGTGGGGAGTAACTCAAATTGTCCCCACTCTGAATTGGAGAGACAGTTGAGCAGGAGTCCTGAGGATGACTCCTAGTTCTGTCCTGGGGCATCTCTTCTCTTCCTACCAGTGCAAGAAATCCACTCAGTACTGCAATAAGAAAGCAGCAAAGTATAGTTAGCTCTCACACATTGCAGTGTACATGTGGAGAACCTCCAGATGTTGTTGGCCTCCCAACTGGCTGTGCTGGCTGGGACTGATGAGAGTTGGTGTCTGACAACATCTGGAGGGCCCTAGCTTCTCCATCCCTGTTTTACTGCAAATGCAGGCTATGTTGGACATTTGCTTTTTGTAAAGTAAAAAGAATCTGAACAGATTGGGGGGTGGGTAATAGTAGCTCCGTATTAGGTAATATAATCTGTGCCTTTTATCAAGTTCCAGCTTCATATTTTTTATAATAATATTTATTAGTTTTCCAACAAATTGAACACAACATTAAAAAAGCTACAAAAGAAAAAACATACAATAATACAATACAATACAATACAAAAACCCCCCTGCAAAACACTAACATACAGCTAACAAAACACAACAAAAACCATTTAAAACACAGTCCAATTTCAATATCTTATCTTTCTTTCACTAATTTCCACGATCTCCTCACACCTCCCTTTTTGTATTCCACTTCTATTGATTGTTTCAGCAATTCCTTTCCATCTTCCTCTGTTTTCTATCCTGTAATTGTCTTAACACATTCTAACCTTATTTTTCCCTTTAATACTCTAATAATCTATTTATACTTAATTCCTTATAACATTTCTACTAAAGCCATATAACTTCATTCCAACATCTTTCTAACATTCTTTAATTTTACAGTATTTCTGTAAATAGTCTTTAAACTTTTTCCAGTCTTCTTCCATCGACTCTTCTCCCAGGTCTCGGATTCTGCCAGTTATCAAGTTCCAGCTTCAGCAGCTGGCATCTGCATTTAAAAAGGTCTCAGGTAGCAGAGCTCTTCCTAAGACCTTGGAGAGTAACTTCATAGACTACTAGTGGACCAACATTCTTAGGGCAAGGGAAGGAAAATGATCATCCCAAGGGCCATATTCCCTTCTGGCAACCTTCTGGGGGCCACATGGCAGTGGTGAGTGGGGCCAGAGGCAAAAGTGAACAAAGTAACATGTATAAAATTTACCTTTGTACAAATGCAGTAGGATAGTTTATACACAGACACCTGTATTCTCCATTCAGAAAAGCAATAGGTCTTACCTGAGTTCCAACCAGGCAAAAACACTCTGGATGTGAAGCAGAGACAGTGGGAAGGTAACTTGAGATGGGATGATGTTGCTTGGGGAGATAGGCCTGGAGCATGATATTCAGCCCCCAGGTCTCTTTTACCCAACCCCTGACTAAGGGTGAAGGGCTATACTTCAGCATTGGAGCATCTGCTTTGCATGAAGGTCTTGGGTTCAATCTCTGGAATATCTAGATAAGGCTGGGAGATACTCCTGTCTGAAATACTGCTGCCAATCAGTATAGACCATTGGTAGATTGGGACCTACTACAGTGTTGTGGTCTGATCTAAGGTGGGTCACAAGAGCAGTGCTACCGCATTCAAATATATGGTGGTAAATTAATAAATGGGTCCTCAGATACATGTTTGGATTACAGATGAGTCCTGTGTCTAAAAGGGTTGAAGGCTACTGCTGTGGACAAAATTAATCCAATGGTTTGACTAATATGCTCCTATGTTCTGTATCTAATTTTTATACATCACAGTTCCTTCTTTCCAAATGTACATTGCAATCCATTTTCACCTTTGAGCTGAATAAGAAAGCGGAGTTCCTTTCTGCTCTGACACCAAGAGCTGCTTTTTACACCAGCTTGGAAGCTTTTAAGCACTCCTTCAGTTCTCCTCTTGGCTATTAAAAGAATTAAGGGATGCAGTTCCAAGTCAAAATCGTTTAACTCTATAGAGCAAACTGCACAATGTCCTGGAGATCAATAACATAGCCACGCTCAATAAGTCAGTGCCATGGAACTGGAAGAGGAACAGCGATATAGCGGTTCAGTTGACCTTTCTTTACATAGTCTGTGGTGTTTTATTTGTTGGATTGGATCTAGACTTATTTATACTTGGGGCGGATTCAAATCAGTGGAAATAGGGTTACTTCTATCCTTCTTCTTGTTGTTATAGGCTGACAGTGTTTTTGCATGAATGCTCTCAAACACAGGTCTTGCTTACTACATTTCTAAGACACCTAAAGGCAAGTCTTAGATCACCACACTGTGCCTTCATCATGTGTTTGTGCCTCAGAAAAGCACCTTAGTTGCCCTTCTTTGATGCTGACACAGAGGGTTGTGGCTCTTGCCTCAGCTGCAGCAGGGATGACTATCCTGAGATTTGGAGGGAATGCTGAAATCTTGCCTAAAAGTCTGCAAAGTAGCTTGTGCCTTCTGGCATTCTGCCCCAAGAGCAGCTGATGGGGTCATCATGATTCGTTTATGATTGCAGAGGAAGCGATACACAACACCCAGAAACTTGATCCTTTGTCCTGGGTATTGAGGCCGGACTGTTCCCTCCTCAGTCCCATAGTCTCATGGCATCTGGCAGATATGATAAGGCCTGTAAATAGCTTTATCCCCCCGTACGAAACGTGCTACCAATGGTTCCTAACCAAGAAGGCTATGTTCTATCTCCATTGCCAGAGGCAGTGTTCCTCTGAATACCAGCTGCGTTGCTGGGAATTACAAGTGGGGTGAGTGCTGTTGTGGCTCAGGTCTTGCCTGTGAGCATCTCATAGGCATCTGGTTGGCCACTGCAAAAACAGGTTTTGGACGGGATGGTACTCTGGCCTGATCCAGTACAGTTGTTCTTCTGGTAATGGAGAATCTTAGAATTTTAGAGTTGGAAGGGATCCCGAGAGTCATCTAGTCTAACCCCCTGCAATGCAAGAATCTCAAATGAAACATCCACAACAGATGGCCATCCAACCTCTGCTTAAAAACCTCCAAGAAAGGAGGGACCACCACCTCCCAAGGGAGACTGTTCCACTGTCTAAGCAGCTCTTACTGTCAGAAAGTTCTTCCTGGTGTTGATTCAGAATCTCCTTTCTTCTAACTTGAAGCCATTGATTCGACTACCACCCTCCAGAGCAGGAGAAAACAAGCTTGCTCCATCTTCCATGTGACAGCCCTTGGGATGTTTGATACAGATATATTCCAATGGCATATGTTCACAGTCTCATAGGAATCTGCCTTAAACATAGTCAGACCACTGTCCATCTAGGTCAGTGTTGGCTACACTGAGTGGCAGCAGCTCTCCAGAGTTTCAGTCAGAGAACATTTCCAACCCAACCAGGAAGTGTCAGAAATTGAACCTTGGGACTTTCTGCATGCAAAGTAGATGCTATCCTACTCAACAATGGCCCTTAGGGTGTTTGTCACCTGCATCCCAAGATGCCTGGAACAGCAAATTCCCAGTACTGTCTGTTATCCCCTATCTATAAGCACATTTTCCCAGACACTGCCCCTGCAAGCAACAGCAGAGTGGAAATACAGTGTTGTTTGGAAGCATTGAAGCATAAGGCTTTCTATTTCATACCCAGCCTGTTTATAACGGAGGGAGGAAGTCTGAAATAAATCAACCACTTTGCTTTGACGCAAGTGGCAATTGGGGGAGATAAGATACATTAGTGAAGGCTGTCCACTCCTAACATGACCACACATCCTGAATGACACGTAGGACAAAGTGCAGGATATCTGAGAAAGGTGCTAAAGATGCACATCCTGGGCAAGAGGAGGTCTCTTGCTTTCTTTGTTTGCCTTTGCACCCTGCCTTTGCCTGCTGGCAGAAGGTCACCAAAAATTGACACAACCACATAATACATTTAAAGCACATGGCTCCCCGCCCCCTCCAAATATTGGGAGCTATTTTGTTAAGGGTGCTGAGGATTGTAGTTCTGTGGGGGGCAAACTACAGTTCTCAGGTTTCTTAAGGGGAAGCCACGATTGTGAAAGTACTGTACTATAAATGTGCTATAAATGTGTGGGTGTGACCTTAGATCAGTGTTTCCCACACTTGGGTCTCCAGCTGTTTTGGTGTGACAAATCCTTTCATCCCTAGCTAGCAGGACCAGTGGTCCGGGATGATGGGAATTGAAGTTCAAAAGCAACTAGAGACCCAAGTATCTATGGGCTGAGGACAGGCAATTTGAAATTAAAGGCTAGTACTGGCATCACTTTTTTGTAATTTTTTTAAAAATTAATTTTCACAGATAGTAAACAATAAAAGAAGGATACAAAAATCAAACCACAATCTAATATTTGAACTTCTAATAAGTAATCCTGCTATTTTGCAAGTCTTCTTTTGAGGTTATTTAAACTTCAAGGCTTCCTCCCACCCCCTTCTACTGGTTCTTTGCATCTTACATCATTCTCTGCATTTTGTTATCATTTTTATCCAATTGTTACTCCTTATCATTTTCTAGTTCCTTACTGCTTACAAGTGCTTAATCGAACCCTGTCAATGTACCAACTTGTTTACAATATTTCTGCAAATACACAATACTTTTCCCCCATTCTTTTTTAAACTTCTAATTGTCAGAGTCTCTGAGTTTTGCTGTCAGCTTTGCCATTTCTGCATATTCCATAAGTTTTATTTGTCATTCTTCTATTGTTGGCAACTGTTCTTCTTTCCATCTTTGGGCTAACAGGATCCGGGCTGCTGTTGTGGCGTACGTAAATACTTTCTTCTGTTCTTTGGGAATTTCTGTTCCTGTTACACCTAATAAAAAAGCTTCTGTTTTTCTTTTTTAAGTTAGCTTAAATATACTCTTCAATTCATTATATATCATTTCCCAGCGGCTTTTAATAACCTTACATTCCCATCACATACGACAGGATGTACCCTCTTTTTTTCTGCATTTCCAACACTTATTAGAACTTGTTTTATACAGCTTAGCAAGTTTTACCGGTGTTATATACCACCAATACATCCTTTTCGTATACTTCTCTTTAACTCTGCTACATCCAGTAAATTTGAGATCCACCTTCCAAAGTTTTCCCCAGTCATTCATTTGTACATTATGTCCCAGATCCTTTGTCCATTTTATCATTACACACTTAACCTCTTCATCTTTAGTTTCCCATTCCAACAACAAATTAAACATTTTTGACAGTAATTTTATATTATCCTCCACTGTTTCTCTTTGAAATCTTGATATGGTGCAACTAAATCCTTTCTTTTTATCATTTTTAAAAGTTTCATTTAGTTGAAAGTATTGTAACCAATCTGTTACTTTCTCCCAGATTTCCTCAAAATCTTTCAACTTTAATTGATTATCCACTTCTATCAACAGCTCTCTGTACATTGGCCATTTAGTCCTCATGTTAACCTTTTTTTACTGATATTACTTCTATGGGTGAGATCCACCATGGTGCCTTTTGTTCTAATAAATCCTTATATCTCTGCACTTTGGCTTTATTATACCATAAATACGCCTGCCAACCAAATCTATTGTCATGTCCTTCCAAATCTAAAAGATCTGTGTTTTCTAATTTAATCCAGTCCTGAATCCAACAGATATAGGATGATTCATAATATATCTTTAAATCTGGTAGGGAGAAATCTCCGCTATCTTTAAGATCTGTAAGAAGTTTATATTTTATTCTCAGTCTCTTCCCTTTCCAGATAAATCTCATAATATCTTTCTGCCATTTTTTGAAGCATCTCATATTGCTTATCACGAGGACCGACTGAAACAGAAATAACATTTTTGGCAATAAGTTCATTTTAATCACCGATATTCTTCCCAAAAGTGACAAATTCATCCGTCCCCAAATCTCTAAATTATTTTTTATTTCTTTCCATACCTTTTCATAGTTGTCTTTAAATACATTAATATTGTTAGCTGTTGACCATATTCCCAGATATTTAACCTTTTTGTAAATTTCTATTTCTAAGTCCTGTTGAATCTCTTTTTTATCTTTTCCTGATACATTTTTCACTATCAACTTAGTTTTATTTTTGTTCAACTTAAAGCCTGCCACCTGTCCAAATTCATGAATTTTCTTTAGGACTTTCAGAAGAGAATTTTTTGGATCCTCCACTGTTATTACAATATCCTCAGCATACGCCTTCAGTTTATATGCTTTATTTCCAACTGTTAAACCTCTGATAGTTTCATCTGCCCTAATATTTCTCACAAGGACCTCTAATGTCAAACAAACAAACAAACAAACAAACAAACAAACGTGACAAGGGACAGCCTTGTCTTGTCCCTTTCTGTATCTTACATTTCTCTGTTATCACATTGTTTACAATTAATCTGGCATTTTGTTCTGAATATATTGCTTCTATTCCTTTCCTAAATTTCTCTCCAAAATTCATTTCCTCAAGTTCTTTTTCCTCATCAATAAACATCAATGCTGCTTGCTTTTCATTTCTTACTTCCAGGTATTCTATTACATCAATAATATTCCTAATATTGTCCTTCAACTGTCTACCTGGAAGGAATCCTGCCTGGTCCTAGTGTACTATTTCTAATAGTATTGCTTTAATTCTGTTTACCGTTATATTTGCAAACAGTTTATAATCATTATTCAATAATGAAATTGGTCTATAATGTGTAACCAGTGTCAAGTCTGTCTCTTGTTTAGGCACTAAAGTTATGTAGGCCTCTTTCCACATTTCTGGTCCCTTCCCCTTTTCCAGAATTCCATTCATTACATTCAGTAATGGGTTAATTACCAGCTTCTGTAACTTCTTATAATATTTGGCCTAAGGATGTCCAGTCCTGGTGATTTCCCTATTTTAGCATTATTAATTGCTTCAGAGACCTCAGAGAAATTTACTGGTGCATTTAATGTAATTAATTTTCCTGTTTGAATTTTTGGTAATTTACTTTGTCTTATATAACTTTCAATTTCTTCTCTTTTCTCTTGTCCGATCCAATATAGGTCTGTAATCAATTGCCTTTTCCTTAATCTTTAATTTATTATCAGTGTTTTTAATGCCATCTTTGCTTAATTGCCATGCCAATAGCTTTCCTGGCTTATTGGCATATTCAATAAATATCAGTGTGTGCTTGCTTCTGCACTTTGCACTGTCTGCTCAACCTGTACATCTTCCAAAGCAACAGATTCCACAGAGACACTATAAATTGATTCTTACGCTCTCATCTCCAAAGTTAACTTGCCCAGTAAAAGTTGTCCTGGAGGTGGGGAGTGTGAAATTACATTTTTGCTAGCAGTCTCACACAATGCAAGAGTTTCTCCCAGAGAGAGCTGTAGCTACATGGGAGCTAGCTGGGATTTTTGCCCTGGGTGAAGCCTCCAGAGGGGCTCCATTGAGGCTGCCAGCCTCTGTGTGTGTGTGTGTGTGTGTGTGTGTGTGTGTGCGCGCGCGCGCATGCACGCACGCGCAAATATGCATGGGTGTGTGTCCCAAACTGGGTCTTTGACCCAGGTGAATAAAGCCTAGTTTTGCCCCTGCTTCTCCAGGTGAAAGGCACCATGTGTGTCAAAGAACACACCCAAGAAACAACAGGACCTTTTCTTACCAATCACTCCTCAAGCTGAGCTAGCGAGATGGCAGGCACTGAAACCACAACCCTGCTGGGAATAGGAGGACGGCTGTCAGCACGAAACAAGGGAAAGACCTTGCTTCGCATGCACAAGCACATTTGATAGATTTGAAGGCGCACTTCCTTCTGCCAATAGGCATAGACCAAGGGGTTGGCCAAAGAGTTGCACAAGCCCATCACCCAGAGGTACTTCTCTAGGAGGCGCTGCAGGGAACAGTGCTGACATGCAACCTGCACGATGCTCCCGACAAAGAAGGGTGACCAGGAGAGCACGAAACACCCCACTAGGATGGTGATGGTGCGCAAAGCCTTTGTGTCGCTGGAGGGCTGAGGGACTCGGCAGGCTGCCTCCAGTCCAATGTGTTCCCGTTCTCGAATCTGCTGGGCGTGGAGGGAGGCGATCTTCAGCAGGTGGCAGTGGAAGTAGATGAAAACAAAGAAAGCTGGGAAGAAAGCCACGCAGAGGAAAGTGAGCATGTAGGTGGGCTGGAAGACTCTGAAGAAGGTGCAGAGCCCTGTGTAGCCGTCCGCCTGGAAGCTGTGAGCCATCACAGGAAGGAAGCCAACCAAGCAGGCTAAGAGCCAGAGCCCTGTGATGCAAGCCCCAACAACTGGGCTCTGCATGATTTTAAAGTATTGGAAAGGGTGCTTAACAGCCAAGTACCTGTCAAAGGTGATCAGAATAACAGTGAAGATGGAGGCAGCTGAGGGGCAGGTGATGCAGGCCATTCTCAGGAGGCAGTGCTTTCGGGGCGTCTGGTACTCAGAGCCGGACAGCTCCTCTGTGATCAGACTTGTGATGGTAAATCCAACCAAGAAGTCAGCAACAGCCAGATTTAAAACAAAGCATAGCCCAAGGCAGCCCCCTTTTGAGATCAGCCGTACCAGTGCAACAACCACCAGAGCATTCATCACTAGGATGAGGGAGGCCAGGATCGCAAGTAATACCCCAAACCCAACATTTCCCATGGCAGTTTTTTTCTTTACCAGAAGAAAGGAGCTCTGCTGTCAGTACAAGCAACCCGAGCTGCTTCTTAGGGAAACCACCTTGCTTGCGGAACTTATTTGGAAAAAAATTCAAAACCAGGATATGATGCGTTGAATGAGTGTCTTGCTGTTTCCTGAGAGCCTAGCGCCTTCTGCCACCTTCAGCTCACTAGCCTTGCAAAGTTCATACTGGCAATACCTGTCCAGGTGCTAGGTCTAGTCCCTCCCCCAGTTTCCAGACAACCTGAGAGAGGAGAGGGGAAATGCTTCCTGCAACTTTGCTGTACAAGCAAAGGCCACATTCTCTATTTACCTCTGATAGTGTGTCTCTAGGTTCCACAGTACTCTCAAAATGGCATGCCTTTGTGATGAAGCCATCAGTTTGTGTTTGTACTGTATTGTATTCCTTACATTCCTAAGTTTTCTTGACAGAAAACTCTTTTTCTACTTGTACATTTCCTTGAGTAGCCATGCATGGTAAGCTAATCATGGCAATATCATACCACTTTAAACAGTTGTGACTTTTATTTTTTCCATTTCTGAAAATACTTGTAACAACCACTTTGTACCCCACACTAATAAACATTTCATGTACAGACAACGTAAATGATACAGTCAAACATTAAGCAGGTTTGTATAACGCTTGAAGCTGATTTGTATTAGTTAAGAGTCTTCTCATTTCTATTTGGTGGTGAGACAACTAAAATGTTGCAAAATATGAGAAGGAAGCCATTAACCTTAGAGTAAAAGTCCCCTGTGAATTTTGATGAGGACATTAGAATTTTACAGCAACTGTCGGGTGGGGGGCATGAAGATATTCCCCATTGACTTTCTTTCCACTTGGGACATCTTATAGGACCCACTAACCCCTTGCAGAAACAAAAGAATTCTAAAAGGAAATGGCCACATCTTCAAGGAAGCAGAAATGAAGTTATTTTGAGAGTCTGAAATCAAATAAGATTCTTGGAACTAACCCTATATAGGAAGCCAGAGATGGGTATTGGGGTTAAGTTAAAAAGAATAGGGAGAAAAACCGTGAGCATGTATTCTTGTTTAACTGTTTCCGACCACTTAGTTCAATAACATGACGGACTAGGCCTACTCCTGTCTGTATGGTACTCTCCAGATCATCTCTGAGAATGTTGTGGGATGGAGATGTTAACTGATGGACCCTAAATTTCTGCAGTATCTTTAGTTCTTTGTTGTTATTGGAACAACCTTCAGTGTGCTGTCTGTGAGGAAGAAAGAGTGGCAAGTTTTATATACCGTACTTTCTGAGGATCCTACTATTTAAGCAGGCTTTCCTTTGCTCTTTAAGATTCATGATGCTGCTGTTTTATTATTTATATTTAATTGAATGTTTTATCGATGGATTGTGTTTTTACTGATGTATTTATCTGCATTTTTGGTTACAACGTTTGGTTCTCAATAATTATATTGTTTCTATGCAGAGCACTTAGGGATTTTGTATATTAAGCGCTAACAGAAATATTTGTTAGGATAATAATAAATAAGTAAATAAATATTGCACGAACTTTTGAGTTCTCCAGAACTCTTCCGTGCTCCCTTAAGCAGCACTGAAATCATTTACAGTGGTGCCTCGCAAGACGAAATTAATTCGTTCCGCGAGTTTTTCCGTCTAGCGAATTTTTCGTCTTGCGAAGCACGGTGTCGGAAAAGTTTTGGAAAAGCTTCAAAAATCACCAAAGTCTTCAAAAACCTCAAAAAAGGCTACCACACCACGTTCTATGAGTTGCTCCTTGAAGTCAAGTCGCAACTGTATTAATGATGTTAAGAAAACGGAAACAAATTTGCAAGACGTTTTCGTCTTGCGAAGCAAGCCCATAGGGAAATTCGTCTTGCGAAGCAGCTCAAAAACCGCAAAACCCTTTCGTCTAGCAAGTTTTTTGTCTTGCGAGGCATTCGTCTTGCGGGGCACCACTGTATTGTGCTTCCTCCGTTGTTATGTACTGAGTTGAATAGGATCCAAAATGCAGCAGCCTGATTGGTCCTAGAACAATAGGATTCAGAATGCAGCAGTCTGATTGGTCCTAGAACAATGCAGCAGTATGATTGGTCTGCTGGAGCCACCCAATCAAGCTCTAGATGGAAGTGAATCCACAAGCTGATTGGCCTACAGGAGAATCCCGGAATTAGCCAATCACATGCAGCCCATTTTTTAAATAATATATATTGTTACGGTAAAATCTGGGTGCGGGGCTACTCTGCCACCCAGCTCGTCGGACTAGGTCCGCGGGTCCCTGCGGAAGAAAATGAGCTCAGCCGGAGACAGGAGCAAACTGCAGAAGATCCAAGTTTATTGCGCAACAGGTTCAAGACGAGATTGAACAGCGAGAAAGGGGTCACATGAACTTTTGAAATTTCCCTCCATGTCCCAGAATACAGTGCAAAATACATCCCAGATTACATCATGAATACATTAAGAAGAGGTTGGGTTACACAGATTTCATCATGAATACATTAAGAAGAGGTTGGGTCACACAGGATTAACATATGGAGGAGGGAGGGGGGAATATGCAGAGCTGGAGATATGCGCAGATAAGCACATCCTGAGTACCTGAGAGCCAGTGTGGTGTAGTGGTTAAGAGCGGTAGTCACGTAATCTGGGAAACCGGGTTCGTGTCTCCGCTCCTCCACATGCAGCTGCTGGGTGACCTTGGGCCAGTCACACTTCTGTGAAGTCTCTCAGCCCCACTCACCTCACAGAGTGTTTGTTGTGGGGGAGGAAGGGAAAGGAGAATGTTAGCCGCTTTGAGACTCCTGAAGGGGAGTGAAAGGCGGGATATCAAATCCAAACTCTTCTTCTTCTTCTTCTTCTTCTTCTTCTTCTTCTTCTTCTTCTTCTTCTTCTTACCTGATGAGAAGACAATGGTCCATGTATGCATGGTCTGCCACCTGGCCTTGCCCGGAGGAAAGGCTTGGCAGAGTGATTTGACAGGATTAGGGTATTGACACCTTGCTTGAGGGATTATGGAGGACAGGGGAGGTGTCATGGAGTCCTAGAGAAATTGAGCAAATTGGCACATTGATTTTCTATGAATTTTATAGATTTTAGTCCCTTTTGACATTGAAAATAAATGGATATATTGTAGCGAAGAAGGAGGTGAAGAAGACATGCCCCCCCTTCCGTATCAATATAAATAAAGCAGCTATTGTGGGGGAATTTCCATTCCTTCTCACCACTATGAGCTGAATAAAGAGCAGGAAATCCACTCTCGACTCCCGAGTATATTTCATCCATACTTTGGATGTCAGTATGAGAATAGCATTCCCATGAATGAAAATCAAAGATGCATTGCACACACTCCAAGCTTCCTTTACAGTGTTAACCGCATTGTTTATTTCAGAAACTTTATACACTGTTTGTTTGTTTAAAAAAAACCTCAAAGCGGTTTACAAAGCGATAAAACAATAAAACCGATTTTTTTAAAAATTGCAGCCGTACTTGAATTGAGTGCTGGGGATAAGGAGGGGTATATAAAGCTGAAGCAAAGATAGGCACAAACCTCGTCTGATCTGTGCCACTTTCTGCCCCATACTCACTCATGCACACATGCTACCAGAGCAGCCTTATCTCTTCTGAACCCTGCGGAGTCCCTGAGACTACATTACCCAGAAGCCTTCACAGCACGGTGAACTCGAGCAGCCAATCGGAGCAGGCGGAAGCGATCTCCCTCTTTAACCCCCCACACTTCCCCTTTTTAAAATCCGGCAAATCCCGCCCCCCGGTCCCCCCCCCACTCCAGCCTTCTGCGCGGCGCACACGAATCTACGGTTGCTCATCATGCTCTCGGGTATTCAAGCCACGCCCCTAGAGACCGCCAATCAACAAGACGGCGTGCAAGGCAGCTCGCAGGCGGGGTTTGCGAAGCGATCGCAACGGCGGGGCCCTCCTGGTGAAAGGATGTTTCGGGAATATCGGCGTCGGAGGACTGCGGGACCAGCAGGTGGGCGTTGCTGGGCAACGGGGCGGGGCAGGGCGCTGCTTCCTGTCCTGCCGGGATCGGATGGGAGGGTGGATGGAGCGGGGTTGCCTCACCACCGTTGTCATGGGAACCGGCAGCGGCCTGCGCTCTCGAAGAGGGCAGCTCCCCGGTTTTTGCTCATTGGCCCTATTTACCAGGTGCACCAGCCACGATCTGCTCCTCTCAATCGCTGCCCCCTGTTTGGACCCGATTTTGCCTTTTTAATCACCTGGGTGCGGTGGTGTAGTGGTTAGAGTTCTGAATCTAGAACCTCATCTCAGATCCCCGGACCCACTCATGAAGAGCCAGCCGCGCTTTCTTAGCCTAGCCCACCTCACAGGGTGGTTGTGAGTATGAATGATTTGGTTGGTTGGATCGATCCAGTTAAGCCCGCCTCTGAATAGACTAACGGAACTAAGTTAGCCCATGCCTCTTTATCTCAATGGGTCTTCTCTGTGTAGGGCTAAGGTTGGCTGTGACCTGCCATTCGCATCCTGCACCTTCAACATAAATAGTATTTTTCCTCAGGGTGGCTAGTAGAGAAGTGAGAAACAAAAAAAGTGAAATGTAATGATAATAATAAATATTTATAATAATTATAATTTATTATTTAAGCGAATCGTAATAACAATACAGTGATTTAAAGCAACAGCTAAATCAGCAACTGCTTATTCAGGCAGCGGGTGAAATCAAACTGCTCTAAGTAGAAAATGCTAACCTCAGCAGCTCTGTGAATATAGAAATAGAAATGGGTTTTTTGCCTGTAATGCTGGCATTAGCAGTTTTGTGAACATAATTATTTTTGCCTGCCCTCAAATAATAGAACAGTACAGTAATGAGATTTCCAGGTCATCTGTCTTTGGGAGGGCATTCAAAAGGCAAGGAACCGACACAGAAAAGACTTTCTTATAGAGCCATTTTTGCTACCTCGAGCTTCTTGAATAAGCTGTATATAAAGGTTTATAATAATTCCCAATGATTTGCCCAGAATTGTATTTGTATTGTGTAAGTATTTTATTTTTTTTGCAATATTAACAAACAAACAAAATGTATAATGCTGTTGTAAGTTTGGGGGTTAGTCTTCATGATGCCTGAGTACGTTCTAATTCCTGGGTTCCTGGATCCAGCAGGGGTTAAAATCTAATGGAGGATCCCATTGCTCAACTAACCAGGCAAGCTTATTGGTGAATTAATGGCTGTTTGTACTGTCTTTAGTATAACAAAGGAAATACCTGGCTAGTAGTCAGAAAGCCCCAAACCACAGAGTTGTGTGAGCTGAGAGTTGCACTCGATGCAGGCAGAAGCTTGATTTCTATTTGAATCCAAGGTTGTGACTATGGGAGAAGTAAGATTGGGGTGTTAATGCTGTGAGCCCCTCCATCTTAGGATCAGGTCGTGTATACAGGTAATTCTCATCCCACACTGCTTTAACTTGTGTGTTGCATCTTTGATGGGGGTAGGGAGAAAATATAAATGGAGAACAGGGAAAATCCACTATTCCCTGCTGTCTATTTATTTTTCCCCACTCTACCTATGCACCCAGCAGGTATTCCTTGCTTCCTGGGCTTTGGGAAGAAGGCACAAGGGCTCTGGGAGCATCTTACAACCCCCATGGCTCCTTCCCAAAGCCTGGCGCCTCTGTTATCCTGCTTTGAGAAGGCAGCTTGAGGGTTCTGGGATATTGCCAGAGCCTTAGTGCCACATACCCAAAGCTTGACACCTTGCTTACTCGGCTTTGGGGAAACAGCATGAGGGCTCTGGCAGCTTCATTTGCACCTCCTACACAAAGCCCAGTAACTGAGGCATCTGAATTACTGGCCTCTCAGAAGATTGAAGGAGTTCCAACAAACTTCTCAGAGCCCAGTAAGCAGCCCTCCAACTTGTGTGAGAAGCAGTTTCAGGGGTTCCTGGCAATTTTGTGTTCACAAGTGGACCCCTGACATCTAACCCTTGCATAAGATGCAAGTTTCCTGTATGTGCAAATAAACCGTATATCATAAATACACTAGACTCTGCTGTCCCTCTGAACATGTCGGATTGTTACTAGGTGGGTGATCTTTGCTGTCTATTTTGTTGTTTCTTCAGCTTGTAAACCACCATGTGTATAGTAATATAGAAAGGCGGTATGCAAATTAAAAGGAAAGGAAACCAAAACATGGGTAAGTTCTTGGAACCCCTGGAATCTTGCACTGCTCAGAGATTGGGATGGCATGCAACAATATGTTAATTAGATATATATGTTATGTTTTGGGGTACTCTGTATAAACCACATATTCAGTATTCTGCCCAGCATAAAAAGTGGGCAAAATCTTTTGTGTAACGTTCAGTGTGCTTGTTTATTTTTTAAATCAGAAAAAGAGGTGCTTATTTTCCAATAGGTGATTACTTGGTTACTCACCCCCCCCCCGCCATATTAATCTATGGAGACTTAACATGCATACCAAGGTTGTGTGTAGCCAAAAGCTGAAGTGAATGTTTATCGCACGTGAGCCTCTACATTAAATTGCTTCTCATGTAGAAATTTGATACCATAGTAACTGCCCTGTTGCCTTGTCCACACTGGTTTCTTTCATTGGCAGATGAAAGAAATGTCATGTGATAGCTTCCACAGTTGGAGGCAGCAATACTTCTGAAACTGCTTGCTGGTTTCCCACAGGCAACTGTTAAGCCCAGGATGCCAGACTAGATGGACCATTGGCCTGATCCAGCAGGTTCTTCTTATGTTCTTATGAGGCATTGCAGATCATCCTATGGAACAACAGACATTCTTTTCTGTGACTATAAGGGTTTCCCCCTCAGATTTATATATACCTGTGCCACTTATCAATAAAACATTTTTAGGATGATCTGAAACGGAATAATCAGACAGTCTATGATTTCATTGTGGATGAGGGTGCTGATCTGGTTTGTATTACTGAGACCTGGGCGGGCAGGCTGGGAGGAGTTGAATTGGCACAGCTGTGCCCACCTGGATACTTGGTGCAGCATAAGCACAAGCTGCAGGCATGGGGGGGGGGAATTGCTGTGGTCCACATGACTTCCATTTCCAGGAAACCACTCTGGCTTAGGGTGTGAGGGTGTGTGCACTTGGTGTCAGGCCAAGAAGACAGTAAACTAGGGTTTCTACTACAGTGGTACCTCGAGTTACATACGCTTCAGGGTTACATACGCTTCAGGTTACAGACTCCGCTAACCCAGAAATAGTGCTTCAGGTTAAGAACTTTGCTTCAGGATGAGAACAGAAATTGCGCGGCAGTGGCGCGGCAGCAGCAGGAGGCCCCATTAGCTAAAGTGGTGATTCAGGTTAAGAGCAGTTTCGGGTTAAGAACGGACCTCCGGAACGAATTAAGTACATAACCAGAGGTACCACTGTACTACAAAATGCACCCTACTGCCCAGTTGCTTCTCTGACCAAACTGGCAGGAGTCATCTTGGGTGTGTGGTTGTGGGATCCCAGAATGTTAGTTCTGGGTGATTTCAGCACTCATGCTGAGACTGCCTTTAGATTCAGTTCTCCTTGGTAACTGTAGGGCAGTCTTTAGTGGTCATCTGTCTGATACACAGGGCAGGACGTACCTAGCGAGGTATATATTGGTGTACTGCAGGGTCTCCAAAGTTGTTTAACATCTGCATTAAGTTATTGGCATTATTAGGAGATTTGGGCCAAGGTGTCATCAGTATGCTGAATATGCCCTGCTCTATTTCTCTATAATATATGAATCAGGAGAGGCTGTGAAAGCTCTATATTGGTGGCAAGCTGAATGAGGGCTAACCAGCTGTGCCTGAATCCTGGCAAAGACAGAGTTCCTGTGGATGTACGGTTCCTGAGTCCAGATAATTGGACAATTGCCTGCTTTGGATGGGGTTGTACTACTTCTGAAAGAGCAGGCTTGTAGTTTAGATCAATCTCTGTTGCTAGAGTCCCAGATGACCTCAGTGGCCAGGAGTGCCTTTTACCAGCTTCAGCTGGCAAGACAGCTAGGGTAGTTTCTGGACTGGGATAGGTTGATTACTGTTGGCAATGCACTGGTCACCTCCAGATTGGATTATTGCAATATACTCTATGTGGGGACTGCTCCAAAATGATGTGACTCAGCTGCTCACTGGGGCAAACTATTGTCATTGTTCTTAGGCCATTGGTGAAAGAATTGCACTGGCTGCCAGTTAGCTACTGGGCCAAGTTCAAAATCCTGGAACTGGGATAGAAAGCGTAAGGATTGTGTGACTCCTTATACAGTGGTACCTCAGGTTACATATGCTTCGGGTTACACACGCTTCAGGTTGCAGACTCTGCTAACCCTGAAATAGTTCTTCAGGTTAAGAACTTTGCTTCAGGATGAGAACAGAAATTGTGCTCCGGCGGTGCGGCGGCAGTAGGAGGCCCCATTAGTTAGTGGTGCTTCAGGTTAAGAACAGTTTTAGGTTAAGTACGGACCTCCGGAACGAATTAAGTACTTAACCCGAGGTAGCACTGTATACCCAACTGCTCACAGAATATGCCATCTTATCAGGAGGCCCATTT
The DNA here is from genome assembly GCF_965113315.1 of Podarcis vaucheri. NCBI lineage: Eukaryota > Metazoa > Chordata > Lepidosauria > Squamata > Lacertidae > Podarcis > Podarcis vaucheri. Next base: position 18,924,892 of record NC_138758.1, on the reverse strand, counting down.
CATACTTTGTAGGAACTGGGCCTTGGGGGTTATGGCAGATTCCATTTGGATCTTTCTTCCACTGCAAATCAGACAGGTGCAATTTTTGTTGTCTTTTTGGCACCTAAGGGAAAACCTTAAAGCAATTTTTTTATGTGAAGATTTTTTTATCTTAGTCTATATGTGCATTGGACTTGATTTTATATACCGGTATATACCGTATTTTTCGTCCCATAGGACGCTCTGTCCCATAGGACGCACCTAGTTTTTTGGGGGGGAAATAAAGGAAAATTTTCCCCCTTTATTTCCCCCCCAAAAGCAGGTTGGGGAAACCGAACCAGGTCGAGGAACAGCGGGATGGTGGCGCTGCGCCTCCCTGCTGTCCCCCGAGCTTGTGGGGCTGGCCCATGTCTGCCCGGCGCAAGGGGCGCTCTGCATCAGGGCGCCCTGCCCGCCGGGTGGCAGGCTGCTATCCGCAGTGTGGGGAGCCTTGTGGGGAACTCCTGCAAGGCTCCCCACGCTGCGGATGTCTTCCTGAAGCCTGGAGAGCGAGAGGGGTGGGTGCGCACCGACCCCCCTCTCTTTCCATGCTTCAGCAAAAGCCTGCATTCGCCCCATAGGACGCACCCAGATTTCCCCTTCATTTTTGGAGGGGAAAAAGTGCGTCCTATAGGGCGAAAAATACGGTGTGTGTGTGTGTGTGTATATATATATATATATATGGGAAATAAATGCTACTTGACACACATACAATAATTCTGTTTGGTTTTTTTTATCTTGCATGGCCAAATAACAGGTAATGCGTGAATATCTTTTGTAGGAAGGACCCCTTGTAGCAGTTACCATAGAATTTCCTACCACCCAGAGTGTAGCTTTGCAGCAATATTTATTCTCTGGAATATTCGCCATAATATATGGATGTTTAGCCTTGTAAATAAGCCTACAAAAATTAACAGCCTGCTAAGAAAATAGTGGATGCGGGTGGCGCTGTGGGTAAAAGCCTCAGCGCCTAGGGCTTGCCAATCGAAAGGTCGGCGGTTCGAATCCCCGCGGCGGGGTGCGCTCCCGCTGCTCGGTCCCAGCGCCTGCCAATCTAGCAGTTCGAAAGCACCCCCGGGTGCAAGTAGATAAATAGGTACCGCTTACCAGCGGGAAGGTAAACGGCGTTCCGTGTGCTGCGCTGGCTCGCCAGATGCAGCTTTGTCACGCTGGCCACGTGACCCGGAAGTGTCTCTGGACAGCGCTGGCCCCCGGCCTCTTGAGTGAGATGGGCGCACAAACCCCAGAGTCTGTCAAGACTAGTCCGTTCGGGCAGGGGTACCTTTACCTTTACCTTTAAGAAAATAGTACTGGGACGTAGGTTGGTGGTTCGAATCCCTGTGACGGGATGAGCTCCTGTTGCTCAGTCCCTGCTCCTGCCCACCTAGCAGTTCGAAAGCACGTCAAAGTGCAAGTAGATAAATAGGTACTGCTCCAGCGGGAGGGTAAACGTCATTTCCGTGCACTGCTCTGGTTCGCCAGAAGCGGCTTAGTCATGCTGGCCACATGATCCAGAAGCTGTACGCCGGCTCCCTTGACCAAAAAAGCAAGATGAGCGCCACAACCCCAGAGTCATCCGCTACTGGACTTAATGGTCAGGGGTCCCTTTACCTTTACCTAAGATGGGGGTTGGCAACCTGCGGCTCCAGAGCCGCATGCGACTCTTTAAAGCCTTTGCTGTGGCTCCGGGGCGGTGGCGAGGGGAGGAGGCGAGGGGCGGAGGTGAGCAGCCTGCCGCCCGGCGGGCGGGGCGCCCTAAAGCAGAGCGCCCCCCTCGCCAGGCAGACATCCGCAGCGTGGGGAGCGTTGCCGGGCTTCCCGGCAAGGCTCCCCACGCTGCAGATAGCAGCCTGCTGCCCCGCAGGGGGGGCGCCCTGATGCAGAGCGCCCCTCGCGCGGGGCAGACATCGGCCAGCCCCACAAGCTCGGGGGACAGCAGGGAGGCGCAGCGCCGCCATCCCGCTGTTCCTCGACCTGGTTCGGTTTCCCCGACCTGCTTTTGGGGGGGAAATAAAGGGAAATTTTTTTCCCTTTATTTCCCCCCCAAAAAACTAGGTGCGTCCTATGGGATGGAGCGTCCTATGGGGCGAAAAATACGGTATTTTTATAATGACGAATGCCTCATTATTAATTATTATTTACATCAGGCACTGATTATGATTTATGGTACACTGGGGCCCTGATTAATTTTCTATGGCATTTTGGGGCATTGATTATTGGGCATAGCAAGTCGCGGTCGCGTGGAATTTGTGCTTTGTGACCGTTTGAAGTGGGGATTTTTTCTTGGGAGGCTGGGTGGCACGAAGAGAGGGATTATTTTTATAATGACGAGAATGACATTGGGCCCTCATTATTAATTATTATTTACATCAGGCACTGATTATGATTTATGGTTCACTGGGGCCCTGGTTAATTTTCTTTGGCATTTTGTGGCATTGATTATGCAGTCGCGGTCACGTGGAATTCCACGTGGAGTTAGTTGCCTGAAGCCCCTTTTTAGTTGCTTGAAGCCCCTTTTTAAACTTAAGCAGGTGAAAGTTTGGTGAATTGCTGCCAAGGAGTGTGGTGTAGTCTCCTTCTTTGGAGGTCTTTAATCAGACGCTTGACAACCATATGTCAGGAGTGCTCTGATGGTGTTTCCTGCTTGGCAGGGGGTTGGACTCGATGGCCTTGTGGTCTCTTCCACATATGTATGTGAGCAGGTCTTCTCCAACATGAACTGTATTAAAAACAAACACCGATCACGCCTCACAGATGACAGCTTGCAAGCCTGTGTGAAAATGAAGGTGACGTCTTACAGCCCTGATGTGCAGACACTGAGCACTGAGGTTCAGGAGCAAAAGTCCCATTAACCTGGTTACCTGGTTGTAAATTAAATATTTTAATTAGCTATTAATTTGTCCTTTTTTCTTGAGATTGACAGCTGACTGCACGATCCTGTATATATAGCATTAAGGCCAGAAACAATATATGCAGTGTTATATTTGTTTTAAATGTTGCAATGTTTTTGCGGCTCCCAGTTGTTGTTGTTTTTTCGGAAACGGGTCCAAGTGGCTCTTTTTGTCTTAAAGGTTGCAGACCCCTGACCTAAGAGAATAGTAGCCTGTGTCTCTATGCTGGTTGAAAATGAAGGGAAGGCTCCTCCTCCTCCACAGCCAGGTAGAAATGCAAGCTACTAGCTTCTTTGTAGGATAGTAAAAAAATGTGCCTTCTATCAACAGCATTGTGGGAGAAGGGGCAGAGTAACGCTTCCTTCCTCTGCCATCCTATTCACTCACCTTCATGGAACTCCTGATTACTTAGGGCTACTAGGCGAGTTTTTAAAATGCAAGGCTGTATGAATATCTGCTGATCTTGGTTCCTCCTCACCTCTTTTCTGTTTCAAAGTTATGGTTACAACATAAGCATGTTGGGAAGTTAAAAAGGTTGTTTTTTAGTGTGAATTCTTAAGAAGAAGTACTAGTTTCTCTTGAGGGTTAAGTTATGGCAAAGATAACCACTCACAGGGCAGCCAGCCAGCAAGATTGGGACTTGCCAATTGCATGCCGCTTCTCAGTGATCCTAGTACTGAAATCCTTTGCAGATTCACAGATGAGCATGTTGTTAATTACTTCGCCACCTGCTCTCTGGCCATCTCCCCATAATGTTCAGGATTTAGTCTCTTACAGAGTCACTGATTGGTAACTGATGGGGACAGATGCAGCAGTGGGCAGCAATTCATTTTAAAAAAAGAGTTCCATGCCTTTCCTCTTTAGCATCCCAGCGTTTCCAATTGCCTGCTGTGTAGCTTTATTGACGTTAAGCTCTCCTCTTGTTACGCTGGCTGCTGGCACTTGGTTTGTTTGCAGGGTCCAGCACAGCACATGCGTCACACACAGGCTGAACTGTGTTACTAGTTTGTGTTTATATGATGGTGCGGTAGTGTGGGTAGCAAGATAAAACACGCTGAGACTGAAGAGCACTCTTTGCGAAGCACCATCATGTTTTTTGTGCATTTCACAGGTACGGTTTGCATTCTGGTGTAATGAGATTCACCTCGGGATGTTTTCGACTCCAATATGTTTGCCATGAGCAGTCTTAGTTTGCGATGGGGAGGTGGAGAGTAAAGTCTACAGACACCAACAGTCAAGTGAGACTGGTGCTCTAGCCAGAGTGCCTGCAGCCAAGTATAACACTGAATCTGAGCTCCCGGATCTCTTGGATTATATGGATTCAGCAAGAGCACAGTTTAAATATGGAATAGCTGGAGTTAAATCCACAGTGTATCTGGTCAAACTGGTGCTCTTGATAGTCTTTTAATGCGGTTTCCCCGGCTTTTAGCCTTCCCAATCTGCCTTGGAGTCATCAAAGGCTCTCTGTTTGGGAGTGGAGGTTCAGAAGAGCTTTCAGGATTTTAATTTTTTTATCTCAATTTCCCCCCCTAGACTTTCATTTTCTAAATCTGTTTCTGTGCGGCTTGAAATGTGTTATGGGAGGATTTGGAATAATGTCTTTGAATATGTTTTTTATAATAAATGTTGAAACAGACAGTATTTAACCAGATGGGCAGCAGCTTCTTCATGTCTAGCTGTGGCTTGAAACAGAAGCAAGCCACTCCTAGGTGCAAGGGGACTGTAGGAAAATAGGTCATCTCTGAATCTCAAGTTTCAGTGTAATGGGAAAAATTAATAACATTTATATCCAAAACGTAATTGAGATTACCTCAAACCGGAAATCAAGCTCTGTTCTTTATGCAGATTGCTGCCACTGTTGATAGGTAAGCACTTTGTGACTGGTGAATATTAAAGATTAAAATTAGCTTATCTTGGCCAAAAGTATGAAAGCTGGTGTGCTGACTCCATTCTTTCCCCCTTTTTGCAGCTTCTTATACTTCCAAAGCATGCTTTATGAGTTTCATTGTGTAGTTATCATAGTCAGTCTCTTCTGTATGTTCAGCATGCATCTGACAAAGGAAGCCTGTGGCACAGCATTCCTGCGGTGTTTTTAGATTTTATAGGTCAAGGTGTCTCCCTGCTACATGAACATTTTGGAAGACAAAGTTGACTTAGCTAGTAGCCTTTACAATAGTCATCTTCATCGTACAGTGGTAGAGGTCAGTGAAGCAGGTCATTAGTAGCAGTAGGAGGTGCAGATAGAAGCAGTAGCATAATACGTTTATTTAGACCACTTGAAAGTTGCAGAAAGTGAGCTATCTGTCAGGTTTCACAGCTCTTGATCAGGCAAGATGTGTTGTTGTTGTTTTAAAAAAAGAGAAAAATGTTGCTGATAGAAGGCATGGTGAGAGCCAAATTCTACATGACTGGAATTGCAGAGTTTGCCTTTGAGTGCAGTTCCACCCCATCACCCACATAAATTGGAGTTGCGGAACCCCCCACCCCCAATTCAGATCCGATTTGCAATGGGGGACTTGGGTTAAAACCTACAACTATACTAGGCTTAAAGGCTACATTACACTAGAGTTCCAGTATGGTTCGGGTCTTTGGTGTTCACAGTTGGGGGGGTGTGCACCAGCATTTAAGGGCAGAACTATGTAGCTGAGGTCACAAATAGTTGGGCCCTTAAAATACTGTACTAATTAAGGAAGCTCTTAAGATTGTGCCAAGAGCAAAATATATTAAATTGCATCAAAGTATACTGGGAGGGAGAAACAACAATTGCTTCCTACTGAAAATGTTAAAGAACAACAGATATTTGAAACTGATTCTATTGCTGATCAGGGCACCTTTGTATTCTTTGAGGAATACCAAATTTATTGTCAAGCAATTATAGAAAAGGAGGAAGTCTACCTTTTACCACCTAATGCTGTCACTTTTTCTATGTGTGAAACAAAATGTCTCAAATAGAAGCCAGAGTGGAAAGTAATACAGTGTGGTTGTACATACTTGTCAGGGTTACTTCCAGATCCTAGCTCACAGAGGATCACGCTAGCCAGCGATCGTTAAATAAAAGTCTTTATTGAGTTACAGTCTCCATTCTCGAGCTGCTGCGTGCAACCCTACGTCTTATGCTTAGATCGGCGAAGCTCCGTCTGAGTCTCCGCCCCTTGCGCACCAACTTAATATCCTAGCCCTGCTCCACCTTTTCCGCCTGACAGTTCTCCTCTGGGTCCCTCTGCCCCCCTGGGTCTCTTCCTTCCGGGATTCTTCTGACGCTGACCCCCCTGACTCTCCTGTCTCCTTGCGCCGGGCTTTAGGACCTGGCTCCCTTTCCGGGCTGCCTACTGCGCCACCTTCCTGTGCATTTGAACTTGGCGCGCGCGCCCAACCTTCCACTTTCCGTCTAACCGTCACTTCGCTCCCCGATGAAGGTGTGGCCACTCCTGACTCGTGCCCTCCCTCCTGTTGCGAGCTGCCAGCGCTTGATCCCTGGCGCTCTTCCTCTTTCCTACTTTCTGGCGGTGACGCTGGTCCCGATTTCCAACTGCTCCCCTCTGAGTCCCCTCTGGCTCTATCTTCCTGGGGTGTCCCCCTAGTCTCCCCCCTTGCCCTGGCCACTGGTGCTCCTTTTTGTGAATCTTCTGATTCACTGGAAAGACTCGGAGATCTCGGGTCGTCGTCATCACTCATCCTTTCTTCTGCCTCCTCCCCCTCGCTCTCTGTTTCCTCCCTTGCCCTCGCCTCTGCTCCTGAACCCCTGACATCCATCCCCCCCTCGAAGCCCCCTCTTCCCCCCTCCCCTCCTTCCGGTGCGGGAGCTGGGTGCTGCAGTGTCAAGGGGACGAATGTCGGGTACAGTTCGCTTCCCGTGGCGGGCCTCCATCCGAAGTCTTCCGGTTCTTCCTCCCTGCTCTCGTCGACGACGGTCACCTCTGCTTCCATCTCTGTGCCGCCGTGCTCGAAACCCTGGTCGTCCCCGAAAACTTCCATGTCCGTCTCTCCCTCGCTTCCTTCTGGAGGCGTTGCTCGTCCTGGACCCTCCAGCCACTTTCTGCGCCACTGCTCCTCTGGTCGATCATCCCACCAATACGAGGGTTCTGAAGCAGATCCCGAGGGTGACCCCTCCGGGGAACGGGCGTCTCGTGTCGGTTCCTCATCCGAGTCGAACCCCCGGAACGTGCTGGCTGAAAGCGTGGGCGTGAAAAGCCAGTCGTCGAAAAAGTCCGCTGGCATTGGCCTATGGGGGAAGAGGGCATGAAACTCTTCCTTGAGCAGGGGTTCATCTAAAGCGTAGCCCGGCACCCAGCTGTTGGCACTGGCCGGGGTGCCCTCCTTAGCGAGAAGGTATTCTACCCCCTCTTCCCCCCATCTGGAGTCCAAAATCTCCGTGACTTCGTTGAGGCGCACCTCCTGTGCCACTCCCCGTTGCCTGGTTCCCTCTCGGAGCGGACTCGGCGCCGTTCCGGGTTCCTGAAACCTGTGCGGTGCCTTGTAGGGAGTGAGCACCGATCTGTGGAACACCGGATGCATTCTGGAACCCTCCGGAAGCGCCAGCCTGAAAGCCACCGGGTTGACCTGCTCTTCGACTTGGTAGGGCCCCAGTTGCTTATGCCCTAATTTCTTCTTGGCCAATGACCTGGCCGGCACTGCGTGGGCTGCTAACCAGACCCAGTCTCCCACATGGATCTCTTCGCCAACCCTTCTGTGTTTGTCTGCCTGCACCTTGTATGCGTGTTTGGCCAGCTCCAGGTGCCGCCGCAGCTGATCGTGGACCTCCTGCAACTCCGACGCGAACGCATCTGCTGTCTGCGGCTCCCCCTCCACCAGTCTTTCCAGTCCCGGGAAGGTTCTGGGGTGCCTCCCGTTGTTGGCGAAGAACGGCGTGACCCCCGTGGACACGTGCTTCGTGTTGTTGTAGGCGAACTCGGCGAGCGGCAGGTAATCCACCCACGTCGCCGGCTGTTGATTCGCATAGCATCTCAGGTACTGCTGCATGATGGCATTGACCCGCTCCGCTTGCCCGTTGGTCTGCGGGTGTCTCGCCGACGCCAGGTTGATCTTGACGTTCAGGAAGCCCATCAGCTTCTGCCAGAAATTCGAGATGAACTGCCGCCCGCGGTCGGACAGAATAGACCGTGGCAGCCCGTGAACCTTGAACACGTGGTCTATGAACAGTTTGGCGGTTTGTTCCGCCGTGGCCACCTTCGCACACGGGATGAAATGTGCCATCTTGGAGAACAAGTCCACCACCACCAGCACGGCCGTCTTGCCCCTCGAGCTGGGCAGATCCGTGACGAAGTCCAGGGCGACTCTCTCCCATGGCTCGACCGGAGTTTGCAGCGGTTCCAACAGTCCGGCCGGCGGTCTGTGCACTGGTTTGGCCCTCTGGCAGGTGTCGCACCTCGCCACGTAGTCCGCGACCTCCCCTCTCATTCCGGGCCACCAGAAATCCCTGGCGACTAATTCCACCGTCTTCTCCTTGCCAAAGTGCCCGGCAGTGGGCGCGTCGTGCAGCTGATGCAGTACCTTGGCGCGAAGTTCGTCTCCTGGCACGTAGATGGCCCCTTTGCGGATGAGCAATCCATCTCTCAGCTGGAACCCGTCGGTCGCTGCCGTGCCCCTTTGCATCTCTGCCATCTTTGCTTGCGCGAAGGAGTCATTCTGCAACGCTCGTCGCACCGCCTCCAGGTCCACTGTCGCCGCAGCGCACGCCCACACTGTTGGTGCGAAGATGTGCATGGCGGCCGCTGGCGTGGCGTCCTCCAGATACTGTGGCTTACGGGAGAGCGCGTCCGCCATGATGTTGGTGTCCCCCGGGACATACTCTATTCGGAAATCGAAGTTCGCAAAGAACTCAGCCCAACGTATCTGCCTCTGGTTCAGGAACTGTGCCGTGCGCCAGTGCTCCAGATTCTTGTGGTCCGTGCAGACCTGCACCGTGTGCTTGGCTCCAATCAGGAAGTGCCTCCATGCTTTGAACGCTGCATGAATAGCCAGCAACTCCCTGTCCCAGATGGTGTAGTTCTGTTCGGACTTGCTGAGCTTCCTGGAGTAAAACGCTCCTGGCCTCCAAACCCCCTGCGGGTCCTTCTGCAGCAGGACTGCTCCGACGGCCCTGTCCGAGGCGTCTGTTTCAACTCTCATCGGCCTGCTGGGGTCGACATGAAGTAGCTGTTCTTCCGACGCGAAAAGACGCTTGAGTGCCTGAAAGGACTGCTCCGCCTGTGCTGTCCAGATGAACTTCTTTTTCTTGGAACTGAGCGTGTCCGTGATGGCCGCTGTCTGCATAGCGAAGCCTTTGATGAACTTGCGATAGAAGTTCGCGAAGCCGACAAACCGTTGGACCTCCTTCCGGTTGCGTGGGCTTTTCCAATCCAACACCGCTCGAACCTTGGCGCTGTCCATGGCGAGCCCCTTGTCAGACAACTTGTAGCCCAGGAAATCCACCTCCGTCACGTCGAATTGGCACTTCTCCAGCTTGGCGTAAAGCCTATGTTGCTGTAGCCTGCTCAGCACTTCCCTGACGTGTCTGTCATGCTCCTGCTGCGATTCCGAAAAGATCAGGATGTCATCCAAGAAACAGACGCACGTTTTGTAGAGGAGCCCCGCCAGCACGTGATGCATGAAAGCTTGAAAAACGTGGGAGCCATTTTGCAATCCAAAAGGCATAACCCTATATTCGTAGGTGCCCAGGGGCGTGAACATGGCTGTCTTCCACTCATCTCCTTCCCGCATGCGAATGAGGTTGTACGCCCCTCGCAGGTCCAACTTGGTGAACACGCTGCCTTTGCGTACTTTTGCGAGGAGGTCGTCGATTCGGGGCATGGGGAAGTCCGATGGCTTGGTCACACTGTTCAAAATGCGGTAGTCCACTACGAGTCTTTTTTGGGGCGTGTCTCGCTTCTTCACAAAGAATACAGGACTGCCCCCCGCTGCCTGGGACTCTCGGATGAAACCGCGCTCCAAATTATGATCTATGAACTCTTTGAGTTCCTGCAGTTCGTCTTCAGACATGGAATACAGCTTCCCTTTGGGCAGCGCCGCCCCCGGCAGCAGGTCAATTTTGCAGTCATATGGTCTGTGGGGGGGTAGCTTGTCTGCCTCCTTCTCGCAGAAAACCTCCAAAAATTCTGCGTACTTGTGGGGAATCGCTTGCAGCGTGCCTAGCAACAGCTGTGACTCCTCTTGCTCCCCTTCCTGCTGGGGCATGATGCAGTGTTCAGCACAAAAGGAAGAGCCGAAGATCAGCTGCCTCTGGTACCAAGCCAGCGTCGGGCTGTGCTTGTCCAGCCAACTCATGCCCAATACAATAGGCGTGTCCGACAGTTGAGTGACGTTGAAGCTGATGATTTCCCTGTGATTTCCAAGCCGCAGCACCATAGGTGGCGTCTGCTTCACCACTTGCCCCCCTAACAGCTCCCTGCCATCCACCGTGACAACCTGCAGGGGCAGCGTGGCAGGCAGCAACTGTATAGCGTGCCGGTCGACAAAGTCCTGCCCTATGAAGTCTGCATTGCTTCCCGAGTCGACGGTGATTGGCACGTCCATGGTGATTCCATTGGGTAGCTGGAGCGATGCGGTGAGCCTCACTACTGGCTTGGGCGGGAGGGGGTCCATGGGCGGTAAAATCTCTGGGGACTGCTTCACTGACACGTCTGGCTGGGCCCCAGTGCCTCTTCCTCCAGCCAGACATCGTCGTTTCCCTGCTGTGGTTCTCTGTGCTGCGTTGCTGCAGTCACCATTGCTGAGGCTGCAGTGTGCTTGTGGAGCCTCCGGGGACACTCTTTCGCCATATGCCCTGGATCCTCGCAGATATAACACTTCCTGTTCCCTCTAGGAGGCTTCGCTTTCACTGCTGCCGGTGCTAGGGCTCTGGCTGCTGACTGAGCCCTTGCACTCCCAACCTCCATCGGTTCCACCCCTCCCCGTGTTGGAGGCGTGGATTGCGCACGCGCTGCTTCTCTGGGAAGGAAGGAGGAGCCCCTGGCTGGTTCGCGCCCGCTGCGCCCTTCGTCCCTGCTCCACGGACGTTCTTCCAGCCGCACCCCCACCGCCAGCGCCCTCTGAACGATCTCCTGCGTGGTCCGGGATCTCTCCCCCCTCGCAATCTCATCTTTAACCGAGTTGTGCAAGCCCTCCCAAAAAAGGTCTCTGACAGGAGCCGAATCTCTGTCCCATTCCAGGGCACTGACCAAAGCGAAAAAGCGGGCATGATACTGCCTTACGCTGGCCCTCCCTTGCCTTAGTCCATGCACCTCCTTTCGGGCAAGATCCACGTCAATGCTTGATAAAAAACAGCCATCCATCGCTTTAATAAAGGCGTCCGCATTTTGGAGCGCAGGATCCTTATCTCTCCACAAATTGCGCAGCCATGCTTTTGCGTCTCCATGCAAATGGGACATGATGAACCCCACTTTCTCTTGTTCATCTCTAAAGTCTTTGTGCAGTAGTTGCAGTGCACACATTACGTCTGCTCTAAAGTTGGGGTACTGTTGCAAATTCCCATCGAAGTGAGAGACCAGACCGCCTGTGCGTCTCCCCAACCCAATCCCCTCTGATTTGGGTGTCTGTTGCCCTTGCTTCGTAAGCATGTCCAACCTGACCTGGAGATCCCTGTAGGCGGCAGCTGCTTCCTCCTCTCTCTTCCTGGACGCCAGCGCCTCGGCATTCAGTCGTGAAACTGCTTCTCTGAGTTCCGTTATTTGCTGTTCGGCCGTCATATTGTCTGCCGTTCGTGAGCTCTCTTGTAGGCACCCGCTTTCTCTCCTCTCCGCGAGGCCGTGGATGCCCACAATTTGAAGAGACGGAGCTTACTGTCAGGGTTACTTCCAGATCCTAGCTCACAGAGGATCACACTAGCCAGCGATCGTTAAATAAAAGTCTTTATTGAGTTACAGTCTCCATTCTCGAGCTGCTGCGTGCAACCCTACGTCTTATGCTTAGATCGGCGAAGCTCCGTCTGAGTCTCCGCCCCTTGCGCACCAACTTAATATCCTAGCCCTGCTCCACCTTTTCCGCCTGACAGTTCTCCTCTGGGTCCCTCTGCCCCCCTGGGTCTCTTCCTTCCGGGATTCTTCTGACGCTGACCCCCCTGACTCTCCTGTCTCCTTGCGCCGGGCTTTAGGACCTGGCTCCCTTTCCGGGCTGCCTACTGCGCCACCTTCCTGTGCATTTGAACTTGGCGCGCGCGCCCAACCTTCCACTTTCCGTCTAACCGTCACTTCGCTCCCCGATGAAGGTGTGGCCACTCCTGACTCGTGTCCTCCCTCCTGTTGCGAGCTGCCAGCGCTTGATCCCTGGCGCTCTTCCTCTTTCCTACTTTCTGGCGGTGACGCTGGTCCCGATTTCCAACTGCTCCCCTCTGAGTCCCCTCTGGCTCTATCTTCCTGGGGTGTCCCCCTAGTCTCCCCCCTTGCCCTGGCCACTGGTGCTCCTTTTTGTGAATCTTCTGATTCACTGGAAAGACTCGGAGATCTCGGGTCGTCGTCATCACTCATCCTTTCTTCTGCCTCCTCCCCCTCGCTCTCTGTTTCCTCCCTTGCCCTCGCCTCTGCTCCTGAACCCCTGACAATACTGCTTTCCACTTCGGTCTCTGTTGACTTTGCTTTTAGTAGATACACAAGTTATAATCTCCAATTTCATTAATCTCCCTCCCCCCTTTTTATTTTACACCCTGCTTGATGGAGAATTCCATGAAACTCACAAGGTATCTATTTATTTTTCCTTTCACCTGGTCCGAAAAAGATCATATGCTGCTGTTCTAATTAATTTCTAAATCAAATGTGGCCAACTGCATTTTGGGGGTCTGTTTTAGCTTCCCTAAACAGGTTATCTATAACTAGATAAATATGGAATAATGTTTTTAAATGTTTTTAGACAATGTATGCATTTTGTTCCCTTTGTTTCCCCCCCCCCATATTTTTCCTTTGAAATATGTGGGACTACGGGTGGCACAGTGTGTAATTGTATTACTGTTGTAAGCCTTTAGATTTAGCTGAATTTGCAACTAAGAAGTTGGCAATTGTTTTTTGCAGACAAAAACTGCAAAACTGTTTTTTGCAGACAAACTGTAGCTTTTAAAACATGGGTAGGCAAACTAAGGGCCGCAGGCTGATCAGGCCCAATTGCCTTCTGGATCTGGCCCGCGAATGGTCTGGGAATCACCACATGGATCGCCAGCGCGCACGTTCTTTCCCTCTCTCTCACATGGTGGCGCCTCCTCCTCCTCCGCCCTCCTGGCTTCTTCTCCCTGCCCTGTCTAGAGGAGGAAGAGGGCTGGGTTTTGTTGGTGCCAGCAGCAGCAGCAGCAGCGCTCAAGCGGCCGCCATTTTAAGCAACCCCTCACCAGAGCCCTTTCGTGCGCCACTCATCATCCCCCCGCTACCACCGCCAGCCCCTGCCTCTCGCAAGACACAGGTAAGCAGCCACCGGGGCTCATGGTGCTCTTGCATCATCCCCCCACCCCCAAAAAATATAGTCTCCCCCCCACAAACTCTGAGGGACAGTGGACTGGCCCCCTGCTGAAAAAGTTTGCTGACTCCTGTTTTAAAACAGTGTGAGTGAGGAAGCTAGAGTAGCAGCATAGATATTTCCTGCCCTATTTATGATGTGGGCCATATTTAGCGGTTTGGCAAGTTATTCCTTATGAATTTGAGCTGTCACCATCCTAACAGCACAATTGAAATCAAGTGTCTCCTGGGCTGAGTGTGTTTGCAGTAGGTAGATCTTGGGTTGTGCCAGTGCAACCCCCTCATCTCTGGTGAGCAGTTTAGATGCAGTTTATTTTATTTTAATTTGCTTTCCAAATAACCAGTCACACTTTTTTGTCAATATGTTTTAAATAAATGGAGGCTGAAAATCCTATGCATGCTTACTTGGGAGCAGGTTGGAACATCAGAGAATTTTAGTGGAAGTGGAAATTGCCACTATTTCTATCCAAGGTCCAGAACAGAAATCAATCCAGCAAGTACAATCTTTATTGTCCTGCAAATTGCTTGTTTCAACCAATACATAGTATTTTTTAACATTGTTTATACATTTCTTTTATATTGAATTGATTGGTGTGGAAATAATTTTGTCATTGATTATGTAAGTTACGTGAAATAGCAGACCGTGAGTCAAACAGCGCAGTATTTTGTGGAAACTGAACTGCGACAGAATGGAAACTGCATTGATTGTGATGAAAACAAGGTGGAATGGAAACTGTAGCCTTAACACTTAGAGGAACAAGCCCCATTAAACTCAGTGAGACTTAATACCAAGTAAACATCCAGGGGAATAAGTGATGCAGCCCTGTTTTGAATTGAAACTTGCAAGACTGTTTTGCAGACTATGTACATCTTTATACCATAGAATTAAAGTGGTTTAATAGGCATTCTATGTAACTAAGGAACGCTGGGAGTTGTACTTCCTTAGGTGTTCGAGATCTCTAAGAGAGAGTACTTAACACCCTCATAAACTAGTTCCAGGAATTCTTTTGAGAAAAACCAGGACACTTGAGGTGGTATAAAATCAATGTAAGTTAGTGGTGTATCTATGTACAGTGGTGCCTCTGGTTCAGTGGCATAGCGTGGGTTGTCAGCACCCGGGGCAAGGCAAGTAATTTGCGCCCCCTAACCTGTGGATTTGCGCCCCCTAACCCGTGGATTTGCGCCCCCTAACCCTAACCCCCAGATGTTGCGCCTGGTGCGGCCGGCCCCCCCTGCACCCCCCACGCTACGCCACTGCTCTGGTTGCATACTTAATTCGTTCCGGAGGTCCGTTCTTAACCTGAAACTGTTCTTAACCTGAAGCACCACTTTAGCTAATGGGGCCGTCCTCTGCTGCTGCGCCGCCACCACGCGATTTCTGTTCTCTTCCTGAAGCAAAGTTCTTAACCCGAGGTACTATTTCTGGGTTAGCAGAGTCTGTAACCTGAAGCGTATGTAACCTGAAGTGTATGTAACCCGAGGTACCACTGTATAGGGTAAACTTTGTATTGATCAGCTGCATAAGCCCCTTGGTGCTATTTTCTTTGTGCATTTCTGCAGACCACACCCTTGGGCACATGGCAATAACAACATTGTAACCAAGCAGCTTGCGGATGGTATTCACAATTGCTGGTGCTTTCACAGTTCCTTTAAAATTAGCTGCAGTGTTTCAAGAATGCACTTGTGTCTTGGATTAGGGGTTCCAAGTCCTTCAGTCATATTCCAGGCGCTTTGCATTCTTTTCATTTGCTGCTTGGAAAGTGTGGACTACTAAATAATTTGGAACAGATGGTTCCCAAGGCTTCGGCTTTGCTGTGAACTCCTCCAACTACAAACGTATCCTTATGAGCCATGCCAGAGTTCCCAAAATCAGGTTATGGTGATTAAGGCGAACTGTACTGAATCTGGCTATTCTTTCATTTCACTTGCTATTTTGTCCTACGACAGTCACAGGCACGTGCTTCAATGTTTGGTTTTGGTTTGTTGATGTTGTAATAGCAGCCCAAAGATTCTCTGTCACCACATCAACTTGCAAGGGATTTCCTATTGCTGTTTTTGGATGCTTAATTAACTCTTTAATCCCTACCCCAACTGAAATTAAACTTTTGTGTGTGTAACTCAGATGAGCACACACTTATCCCCTCTTTTTAATAATATTTTAAATTAATTTTTAGCATACAATTTTTTTAAAGATATACCACACAAATTAATACATATGTCCTTGTTTGGACTTCCTTCAGCATCTCTGATAGCCTTCCGTCTTGATTATTTCTCCTGCAATTCTTAACTTAATATTGCCTTTACCTTTTCTAACAAATCATTTCTCCCTTTCCATTTTTACAATATTTCTTAAATTACTCCTCACAGAACTTCTTGTAGTCCTACAAACGTAATCTGATCATCACAAATACTTTTCAAATACTCAGTAAATTTAGTCCAGTCCTCGGTAAACCTCTGGTCCTGCCGGTCTCGGATCCTTCCTGTTAGCTTGTCTAATTCTGCGTAGTCCACTTATCCCCTCTTTAAACCCCACCTTCCTCACTTTATTTCCCGTGTTAAGTTATAGATCGTAAACTCTGCTGGGCCTGTCATTATCCTCTGCAAAGTGGCAGGCAGGTAGATGGTGCTATATAAATAATTAATTTACAAAAGGACCATATTGGGACCATCTCTGTAAGGGAGCTATAGGATTGGGCAGATTTGACTGTTTTGGTTCCCTGTCACTTTTGTATCTGTTCATTCATATGTCTGGTCTGGCCCATTTAAAAGCAGTGCTAGGGGAAGGAGGATCACTTTTCTGAATATATGTATCTCAAAGCAATGCAATTTAAAACATGTTTTGATAAAGTTTCTGCTTTAAAAATACCTTGCAAAATGTAAATATGTGCAAATCCCAAAGGATAGTTATATTCTGGTTTGCAGCTTTGAGAAGTACAGATCAAGTTAGTTCATAGCAAAGAAATAATAATTTTCTCAAACATCTCTAGAAAGGTGGCTGAAAAAGAGGATCTTTGTTTAGCTCCTCTTGCTCCTCATGGAGCTAGGCTGTGGGAAGTATTCTCAAGCTCTTAGAAGATTGCTTTGGCTTAGATATGTCTGTTTCAGCAGTGATATCATAAAAGCCCGTTTTTGTAAGGTCGCGAATTTAAGCCGCGCTTTAACTTTTCACGGTCGGAATTTGGGGGGAAAGTCAGGCTTATATTCAGGCCAGTACAGTAAATGAAATAAATGAAATAAAATTGAGAGGTGTTGTAACAGCATGTCTGTGTGCAATGAGTCTGCGTTTGGTAGGTTGCAAATTGTGTGGCCCTGGTGTATGCAGAACTGAAGTCTATACATTTTCTTTAAACATCTCCGTTCAGAGTTTTCCGACATGTCTGTCCCAGCATTCTGGCAAGAGAGAAGACTGTCACTATTGCAGCCTTGGTTCCAGGTGCAGGAAATGTAAATCTGACTATGTAGGGAATGCTCTAGCAGTAAATGTTTATCACTCTGAAGTGCCCCAAGACTCTCCAACCATCCCAGTGATGGCTGAGACTTGTTGCCGCTACTCTCACCAGGGCTTTGGGATTAGCATAGGGTTTAACACCTAGCATCATCAAATAAAGTTCTGTCCTCAAGAGGCAAGTCTGCTTGATACGCAACATGCCAGGATAATTCCTTCACAACAGCTCATTCCCTCTTTGCTACAAAAGGACCCTTTCACTTCTCCAGGTTCTTCTTATGTGATAAACCATATTGGTGAGAAT
Organism: Podarcis vaucheri; assembly: GCF_965113315.1. Taxonomy (NCBI): domain Eukaryota; kingdom Metazoa; phylum Chordata; class Lepidosauria; order Squamata; family Lacertidae; genus Podarcis; species Podarcis vaucheri. The sequence continues at coordinate 18,907,780 of NC_138758.1, read as the reverse complement.
TTAGTCAAGATATTCTGTTCAGTTAAGCTTTCCTCTTGCTTTTGAGGTGTTGCAATGCTAGACAGTCTTACCACTTGTATCCTGTATTTGTTGTCATAACCAATTGTGCTAGGTTCCAGGGTTAATTGCAAACAAATTTCTGAAGCTTGTCTCTCTCTCGTTTCCTCCCCTCCCCCCATTTACTAGTACCACAACACAAAGCTGGACTTCAGATTTCTATGGAAGGTATTCAGCACCAGCAGCATCAGTGGCCATCAATTATTAAGTTCCTGTTTGTTTGTTTGTTTGTTTGTTTGTTTTTAAAAATTTATTCATTTTTTAAACTACTAGTCCCTGTACAGCGGAGAATAATCTAAGTACTGTAAAAATAGTCATCCTTTTATCAAATGCCTTTCAAATTATAAAAATACCTGCAGCTCTTGCCCTCAATGGTATATAGAAATACTTGACTAAAAAGTAGCTAGAATGGCTTTTATTGTTATGGGACTACAGTGGTGCCTCGCAAGACGAAATTAATCCGTTCGTCTTGCGGTTTTTTCGTCTTGCGAAGCGCGGCTATTAGCGGCTTAGCGGCTATTAACGGCTTAGCGGCTTTAAGAAAAAGGAAACAAACTTGAAAGATGTTTCGTCTTGCGAAGCAAGCCCATAGGGAAATTCGTCTTGCGGAACGACTCAAAAAACGGAAAACTCTTTCGTCTTGCGCGTTTTTCGTCTTGCGAGGGATTCGTCTTGCGAGGTACCACTGTAGTTTAGATCCATAAAGAAATATGCAAATTGTCTGCTTCCCCTAAGCAGTTAGAAGAGGGTTGGCAGCTGTGTGGGGAGGGCCTGCATCCCCTTTGGACAGTGCTTGTTCCGTGGGCTGCCAATTGCCAACCTCTTTTCATAGCAGTGCATCAGTAGGTGAATAGTGCAGTGTTTTATTGCATTACTTCAGGCTTTTCTCTCTCAGAGACTGTGTTGTGAAAACATTTGGTTTGCACTTGAGTACTGAGGATTTGTTTGGAAATCTGCTCCACTTCCCAGTGGGGAGGAGTTGCGGTGGACCGCGTGGCCACCCACTCCCCACCGGGGGCAGGGGACTATGTCCCCCATTGCCTGGTGGATCCCGGCCACATCAGAGCCCAACCAGCCAATCCACTGGCCGTGGGGGCGTGGTCAGGGCCATTTAAACTGAGGAGCGAGCCAGAGGACTTCCTCTTTGGCTCGCTTCCTCAATCGCCCTCCCTCCCTCCCTATTTTGCAGGTTAGGCAATGGCCTTGCTATGGACTTCGGCTGGTCGCCTTGGTTGTCCGAGGGACCTGGTAGGAATTTTTTCACTTGGCAAATTGGCACTGGCCACTTGGTTTTC